>NW_006408534.1:24074595-24078026 GCF_000296735.1 Chrysochloris asiatica | reverse complement strand
CGATTTTTAATGGATATTTACAGCTGTTTCTCTTCATTATGAGTTGTGTCCCATCAGAAAGTGAAGGTCCCACGGGCTTTTCTCCCACAGGCTTTAATCCTTTCGTGTCATCACAGACAACTCTACTTCGAAGAGGCAGCTCTTCCCCAGGCGCATTTTGAGTGCCTTCCAACCTGAGGGGCTCATTTTCCTTCATTATAGCTGACAGTGTTTTTCTGCTATTCATAAGGTTTTCAGTGACTAAATATTCGGAAGTAGTTTGTCATTCTTTCTTCCTAATCTGTCTTTGTCTGAAAGCTCATCTGAAACCTGTCCACCATGGATTACCTTGCTGGTCTTTAAAATACTGGTGGCATAGCTTTCAGAATCACAGCAACTCACAAGCCACCACAGTACTACAAACTGACAGACGAGTTGTGGATTGTATGATACCACTTGTAAAAATTCAAGAAAAGTTTTCCATGTTAAAAGAAATATTTTTTGATGATTTCCAGGGGTGGGAGAGAGGGAAGAGTAATTCACTGGATAAAGAATAAACACATGTTAGTTTGGGTGACAGGGCGGGTAATATACAAGAAGAGAGATGTTGGTAGAAGAATGATGAAGACAGGTGAAGACACAAGAATGTATACAAGGGTTAAATAGAGGTAAATAGTGTTATATACACAACCCTGGAACAACAGTGTTCTCGGGCAGATACATGGACAGATGCACAGGCTGAATGAGTATGGGAGGGAGTATGGAATATACCTACAAATATATAAAGGTTTGAAAGAGGATGTTTGTACATGGGTATTTCCCTTTGTGGCAAACACACCTATGAATATGGTGGAACAGGTTGTTGTTGCTGTAAAGTTTTGTCGAATTCGTTCCTACTCATAGCAACCCTGCATAGGGTTTCCATGGAGTGGCTGGTGGGTGTTTATCAGTCTAGTGCTTATCCTACAGTGTCACACCAGGAGGCTGGTAGAACATACAGGGCACAAAATGACTAAAACTTCTTAGGTATTATCAAGCATCTTAAGGAAATAATTTCCTGGGTCTGGGGGTTCAGGACCATAGTCTTAGGGTACACCAAGGTCAATTGGCAAAACACTGTCTACCAAGCCAATGTTCTACAGTCTACTTTGATGAGTAGAGACTGAGATTTTAAAGGCTCATGAGCAACCATATAAGGCACAACTATTGGTCTCTCCATATGCAGAAAAAAGAAGAGTGATGAAAATTTAAGATACTTGGAATCAACTAGTCTAATGGACCAATGAGGCAGGTGAACATCAATCATCACAACTCTTGAGACCAGAAGAAATAGATGGTACTCTGCTACACTACTACGTCCTCTAAAAGGGAGCATATTCGAAGGTCCTGAATAGAGTGGGAGAAAATGTGGAGCAAAACTAAAAATTATAAAACAAGACTGGGCTTACTTGTCCGAAGGAGACTGGAGAAATCAGAGATTATGTATGGCTCTCAACCATCCTTCAGGTCTGGAAAGGAACTCATTCTTGGGGCCCAATTTTCAGCCAAGTAGATAGGTATATTGGAGGAACAACAATATTAGTAAGGTTGTTGGAATGATCAATCATTTAAGATCTAAAGGGCAACATTTTCCTAAGGACGAAGTTGAGAAGGGATGGGAAGGAGGGTGGAATGGAAATAGGAACCACAGGGAGGAAGTGGGGTAGCTGTTGTTGTAAGGAGGGGATTGTAATCATTGAGATGACACAGAATATATGATAGGTTGAATATAAAATTGATGATCTGCTCTGTAAATCTTTCACTCAATTCACAGTTAAAAGGTTAAAAAAGAAGATGTTCAAATGTATTAGCCTTTAAGAAGATGTGGATTAAAACCATGTGAGATATCACAACATATTGATCAGAATGACTAAAATTAAAACCAGTGACAGCATCCAATGTTGGTGAGAATGTGGAGAAACTGGATTACTACTATGTTACTGAAAGGAATGTCAAATGGCACAGCCACTCTGTTAAACAGTTCGATAGTTTCTTATGAAACTACACATAAGCAATTACTACACGATCTAGCACTTGTACTCTTGATCTTTTATTCCAGAGAGGTGGAAAGTTATGTTCACACAAAATACTGCACATAAATGCTAAAAGTAGCTTTATTTCCAGTTGCCCCAAACTGGAACAACTCCCAAATCCTTCAACAGGTACATCCATGTCATGGAATACTACACAGCAATAAAACCAAATAAACTACTGATATATATAACAACTTGGATGACTCTTCATAGAATTATGTTGAGAAGAAATAGCCAGTCTCAGAAGGTTTCACACTATGTGAGTTCACTTAAATCATATCTTTTATATGACAGTGTTATAGAGATGAACATCAGATTAGTGTTTGCAGGAGTTAGAGTGGTGAAGGGTGGAGGAAGGAGGCAGATATGGTTTCTAAAAGGGCATGAGGAGGTCTTGCCCAGATGGGTGGGGTGATGATGGGGATAGGATTTTATGATTCAATTGTGAGTAATTGTTCAAGACTAATGACAATTGTTGTAACTGTAAATGCAGAAAAGGTACAACTAAAAGGGGGGAGCAGTTTATCTGTCATGTCAGGAACAGAGGACCCTAGAACCATTAAGAGGGAAGAGCATAAGAGGAGAGAGGGACCCTAACAAGAAAAGCAGCCATAACAGAGATGGTGGCAGAGGCAATGGTGTAGGGAGATAGAGCAGCGGTCTGTAGGCCTATGGACTGAGAAAGGCAATGTGCCTGTGGGCAGGAGGCTGGCTTGCAAATTATATCCTCTGGACATATTTATTTTGTGTTATGTGTACATAAAAAAAAAGTGATAGAGGTAAATACTGTTAGCTGATGGTGCATGGAGGGGATTGTAATCACTGCAATGATTTGTTGAATGTAAAACTGATCATCTGCCCTGTAAATCTTCACTCCATTCACAATAAAAGCTTAAAAAGGGGCGGTGGGGAGGAGGGGAGGCAAGAGGAGGAGTCCTTGTGATGATGGGACTATTCTATATCTTGACTGTGGTGGTGAATACATGAACCTACACATGTGATAAAAATGCACAAAACTAAACACACCTACGAGTCAAACTGGGGAAGTCTGAACAAGCTTGGTAGATCATATTAATGTTAAAATCCTACATGTCATATTGTACTATAGTCTTTCAGATGCTATTATTAAGCAAAGTGAGATCTCTCATCATTTCTTACAACTAGATGTGTGAATCTACAATTATTTCAAAATAAAGTGTTAAAACAGAAGATAACAGAATACTGTTGCCTGCTTTTCACATTTTACCTAAAGTGGTACAATAGTAGCTGTAAATAGACCGCGATCAATTAAGCATGTATACTACCAATGTTGTTGTTGTTATGTGCTGTGGAGTCAGTTCTGACTCATAGTGACCCTGTACAGGGTTTCCGAGGCTGTAA
>NW_006408534.1:24072811-24073910 GCF_000296735.1 Chrysochloris asiatica | reverse complement strand
TTTGGACTCATAGCAATCCTGGATGTACCACAGAACAAAACATTGACCAGTCCTGTACCATCCCACAATCATTGCTCTGTTGGAGCTCATTGTTTCAGCCATTGTTTCAGTTCAGTTCATTGAGGTTTTCCTTTCTTTCTAATTCATCGAGTAGAATGTCCTTCTCCAGGGACTGGTCATTCCTGATAACATTTCCAGAGCACCTGAGACAAATTCTCACCAGCCTCATCTCTAAGGAACATTCTGACTGTACTTCCAAGACCGAGCTGTTCGTTCTTCCGGCCATCCTTGGGCTATTAAATATGAGGGACTTAAAAGTTCCTGGAAAATTTTTTCCAGGAACTTTTTGCTTTGTTTTAGTTTTTAAAACTTTTTATTGTGGATTGGGTTAAAGTTATAAAGCAGATCAGTTTACCATTCAATAGTTCATACACCTTTTCTTTCGTGCCATTGATTGTGAGCCCCACAATATAACATCACTTATCCTATATGCTCCCCATGCTGCCTGTTTCCATTCCTCCTCCTTTCCTAACCCTTATAAACTTTATCCTTAAATAAATCCTGCTCTTTTGATCTCAAGTGGTTGATTATTCTAAGGTGTATGTATCTCCCTAGTGGTGTTGTTCCCCTTATTGTTGTGACTCATAGTGACCCTGTTCCAGGTTTCAGAATCACCAGCCTTGTGTTTCAAACAGACCTTGCAGTTCAGCACTTTATCCCAAAGTGCCACACTAAGACTCCCATGTTCCCCTTATAGACCAGTCTACGCTGATTAGTTGGTTATGTGCCATGGAGTCACTTACAACTCATAACGACCATGTATAGGATTTCCATGGCTATAAATCCTTACAGGAGCAGAAAGTCTCATCTTTCTCTCATGGAACCACTGGTAGCTTTGAACTGCTGACCTGGAGATTAGCAGCCCAACTCATAAACACTACACTATGAGAGCTCCTTCCACTACTTGTCTGTCAGTTTGTCTTACTGTGGTGGCTTATGAGTTGCTGTGATTCTGAAAGCTGTACCACTGGTATTTCAAATACCAGCAGGGTCACCCATGATGGACAGGTCTCAGATGAACTTCCAGATGAAGACAGAC
>NW_006408534.1:24059943-24060745 GCF_000296735.1 Chrysochloris asiatica | reverse complement strand
AACACAATGTGAGCCCCTCAGGGATCGTGTTTTGTTATCGTGTAAATCCAACACAGAATTATTTGAGGTAGGGTTAGGGAAATGGAAACACTGCCTTCAGAAGTTCTTAGACCTAGCTGGAGAATATGTCAAGAAACAGCAGCTTTACATTTTGGTATTTTTGTTTAGTAAAAGATTCTATCATTTTTTTAATACTCACCCTTGTATGTACAGGTTCGGCATGAACATAATTAAGTGAATGTGATCCATGATTTATTAAGATCCACATGGTTGAACATTTTTTGCATAATCAATAAAAACAAGTCATCTTTCTGGTATTCTCTGCTTTCTACCAAGATAAATCTGATATCAACAATGATATCTCTTGTTCCATGTCCGTTTTCGAATCCAGCTTAAATTTTTATCAATTCCTCATTGATGTACTGTAGCAATTAGTTTTGAATTCTCTTCAGAAAAATCTTAATTGCATGTGATATTAATGATATTGCTTGATAATATCTGCATTCTGTTGGATCAACTTTCTTTGGAACAGACACAAGTATGAATCTCTTCCAGTCAGTTGCTTGGGTATCTGTCTGCCAAATGTCTTGGCATAAATGAGTGAGCACCTCTAGCCCTGTATCAGTTTGTTAAAATATCTCAATTTGTATTCCATCAATTGCTGAGGCCTTGTTTTTCACCAATACATTCAATACAGTTTGAACTTCTTCCTTCAGTAACATCAGTTCTCAGTCATATACTGCCTCCTGAAATGGTTGAAAGTCAACTTATTCTTTTTGGTATCATGACTATATTTCCTTCC
>NW_006408534.1:24038313-24059358 GCF_000296735.1 Chrysochloris asiatica | reverse complement strand
TTTTTTCCTTCAACTTGAAAAATGTTAAATGTGTTCTTCCCTTTTGGTTTCTAACTCTAGGTCTTTGCATATTTCATTATTATATTTTACTTTGTCTTCTCAAGCTGCCTCTTGAAACATTCTGTTCCGTTCTTTTACTTCATCAATTTCTTTGTTTTTGCTATTCTAAGTACAAGAGCAAGTGTGAGAGTCTCTTCTGGCATCCATTTGGGTCTTTTCTTTCTTTACTCTCTTTTTAATGGCCTGTAGCTTTCCTCATGTATGATATCTTTGATATCATCCACAACTTTTCAGTCTTTAGTGTTAATTGCATCAAATCTATTCTTGAGATAGTCTCTAAATTCAGGTGAGATATACTCAAGTTTGTACTTAGGATTCTCATTACTTCAGCTTCAACTTGAACTTGCAATATGAGCAATTTGATGGTCTTTTTTGCAGTCAATCGCTAGCCTTGTTTTCTCCATAGTCTCTTTGTTCATCGCCTCATTGCACAGATGTAGTTGATTTGATTTCTGTATATTCTATCCAGTGAGGTCCATTTATATAACTACTATCTATGTTACTGACAAAAAGGTATTTTCAATAAATAAGCTGTTGGTGTTGCAAAATTCTATCTGTGGACTCCAGTTTCTATCACCAAGGCCATATTTTCCAGCTGCAGCTTTGTTTCCAACTTTCGTATTTCAGTCACTAGAAATTAGCAATACATCTTGCTTGCATGCTCATTTTCAGACTACAGAAGATGGCAAAAATCTTCAATTTCTTCATCTTTGGCATAAGTGGTTGGTATGTCAATTTGAATAATAGTCATATTAATGGGTCTTCTGTAGGTATAAGGATATTTTCCTATGACTGACACTCTTGTACTTCAGGATAGCTTGTGAAATATTCTTCGTGATGTTGAATATTATGTTGCTCCTCTTCAATTTGTCATTCTTGGCATAGCAGACAATAGGATTGTCTGATTTAAAATGACTAATATCAGTCTATCGCAGTTCACTAATGCCTAGGGTATCAATCTTTATGCATTTCATTTCATTTTTGACAACTTTCAATTCTCCTACAATCATACTGTTCAATACATTCCACTTTCCAATTATTGATGGATGTTTACACCTGTTTCTTCTCATTTTGAGTCATGCGACATCAGCAAATATAGGTCCTGAAATTTTTCCTCCAACCATGTTATTAGGATCGATTCTACTTTGAGGAGGCTGCCCTTTTCCAGTCATATTTTGAGTGCAATCCAAGCTAGGGGACTTATCTTCTAGTTGCATATCTGATAATGTTTCACTGTGATTCATAAGGCTTCCAATGATCATTTGTTTTTCTAGAAGTAGATAACCACATCCTTTTTCCTAGTCTGTCTGAGTCTGAAAGTGCTTCTGAAACTTGTCCATGATGGAGGAACCTGCTGATATTTGAAATATTGGTAGCATAGCTTCCAGCATCACGGCAACAAGCAAGTCACCTAAGTATGATAGACAGATGAGTCATGGGAGAAATAGATAAATCCATAATTACAACTAGAGATTTTAACAATCCTTGAATTAATAGGACCATTAGACCAAAAATAAAAAATAAAGAAAAAGCACACTGTCAAATACATTGGCTTAAATGATATTTAAAGAATACTCAACACCAAGACTATAGAACATGCATTCTTTTCAATAGCACACAGAATATTAACCAAGTTAGACCATGTGCTGGGCCACAAAAGAAATTTCAAAGTTTAAAAAAAGAAAAGCAGCAGACAGAAGGAACCAGAGTTCTGTGTAGCTCTAGACTCTATCCTAAAAAGAGATAATCTGGCTGGTCTGCTGCTGCCAGGCTTTGGGATTATGCCCATAGGTTGTCCAAAGGGTTTGGGGTCTGGGAGTCAGTGCTGTGAGAAGCAGAGCAGGAGACTTAGGTGCATGTGGACTGGAATTTAGAAACCCACAATGACAGTTACCCCTTCTTCCACTAGCCCTTCTCATCCCATCTTTTAATAAACACTGATAACCCATTGCCATCAAATGGATCCTGACTCATAACAGCCCTGTAGGATGAAGTACAGCTGCTCCATAGAGTTCTCAAAGCTGCAAATCTTTATGGACACAGACTGCCACCAATGTAGTGGCTGGTAGATTCTAACTGCTGACCTCTGTGTTAGCAACTAGGTGCTTAATCACTGGGCCACAAGGGCGTCTCAAACATGGCTATTGTTGTTGCTATTGTCAGATGCTGTTGAGTTAGTTCTCACTCAGTGACCCTGT
Source organism: Chrysochloris asiatica (assembly GCF_000296735.1). Taxonomy (NCBI): domain Eukaryota; kingdom Metazoa; phylum Chordata; class Mammalia; order Afrosoricida; family Chrysochloridae; genus Chrysochloris; species Chrysochloris asiatica. Next base: position 24,057,100 of record NW_006408534.1, on the reverse strand, counting down.
GTAGAATTTCCAAGGAGTGACTGGTGGGTTTGTCCTTAAAGTTAGCAGTCCACTGTTGATCCAACAGTGCCACATTAGTGGAGGAGGAAGGAATGGGATAAAGGCTGAGATTTCAGGGGGATGAGGATAACACTGAAGAGTAGAGGGTTTGACATGACATCATTTCCCTGCCCAGACTTGGTTGATAGGATTGACTTTGAGACAAGCAGGAGATTCCAAGCATAAGCAGAACTGCTTCGGGTCATCAGTGACAATGTATGGTGGAGACTCAGGAGTCAAGGGAAAGAACACTGCCCACACCTCACCATGAAAGCTAAGGATGGACAGTGTTGGTAGCATAGGGAGGTGACTGCTACAACACAGACATAGACTCACTGACAATGGCCATCAAAAACATGGAGCCAGAGAGAATGAAGTTGGCAGAGACCTATTATCTGATTTGTGGACTGGTAAGGCAGCGTGCCTTTGTAGATTGTTGGAAATAACTAGAAAACATTTTGAGAGAGTCTCAAAGATTGAGTCATTGTGTGGGAACATAGAGTCCCTATAAATTATCTCTGGTCATAAACTGATGCAGCCTGGGTACCATAACATGCCCAGATTAAGAGTCATTATCCACTCAGGCCAATCTCAGAGTCTACCTGGAACTTGTACATAGGACATGATGGATGTTTACTAAGTGACAGTTCATATTAAGGCTGTTAGAACATGAAAGAGATGGCTCTCATTTTCACTGTTCTCTACTCACTAGGGACTCCTCCTGCCTGAGCAACTATCTGCTCCAGATTTAGGGAAGTTGCACACCCACTCCCCCTGGGAAACGCTTGACCTGGCTTCTCAAATGATTTGCCTTCCAGGCAAGAACAGAGGGCAACAGGAAGCAGAAAATGTAAAGTCTTCCATGAACTATACATCAGGGGGGAAAGCTCTGGTTTTATAATACAAAGCTCAGACTCCAGGTCCAAGGGAGAGTTCTGGCCCTGGCTCCCAAGGATGCACCTGCTCTCTCCTTAGCATATAACAATTGAGTTTACCCAGACATGGGCTGCTGCCACGCCCCAGAAAATGAAAACATTCATACAATATGAATAATAAATATTCACTAGGTTGGCCCAGGATTGGGCATTGTTTCGTTCTGCTGTGCATAAGGTCGCTATGAGTCGGTACTGACTTGATGGCACCTAACAACAACAACAACAACAACATTTACCACCCCAAGTACTTCTCTTGAATTATTTCATTTAATTTTTACTATCGGGTTCCTGGTGTGGTGGTGTTGTAGGATTAACACTGGACTGCGAACCGCAAAGTCGGCAGTTCAAACCAAACAACTGCTCCTTGGAAACTCTATACAGATCACTATGAGTCAGAACCAACTTGATAGCACTTAACAACAACTACAAAGTTTTGGTATATGGAGTCTCAGTGTGGTTCTGAGGATAATCATTGGACTGATGACTGCAAGGTCTGTGGTTCAAACCCACCAGCTGCTCTTCCGAAATCCTGTACAGGATAGCTATGAGTTGGAACCAACTCTACGGGCACTTAGCAACAACAACACAAGGTTGTTATCATTGTTATCTTCATTGTAGAGATAAGAAACTCAAGGTAAGGAAAAGCTCATTACATGCCCAAGGCCACACATTTGGTAAATGGATGAATCAAATTTGAGCTCGGAGCTGTTTGACTTGGAGCCTGCCCTCCTAACCTCTACATGACAGCAGGGTCTTCAGAGTCCTGGTGTATAAACCTGTAGGATAAACACTGAACTGTTAATCACAAGGTTGGGGGTTCAAAATCACCAGCCATTCTTTAGAAATCCTATATAGGACTGCTATGAGTTGGAACTGACTCAATGGCACATAACAAAATCAGGTTCTTAGCACTTTGGTTCACAAAATCTTCCACATTCAGTATCTCATTCAGTCTTCAGTGGGAGGCAAGACATGCATGGTTATTGCTATTTTACAAAGGACATAGTGAAGTGACTTGTCTACAGTCATACAGTAAAGACAGGAGTCTCCTGATGCTCAGCTTCGAAAGAGTTCAAATCCTAAAAGGATTTGTCCAGAGACTGGACTCTTTCCAGGCCCTGTGGCCTCTACCACCCCTCGGCCCACACGCAGACCTGGCCAGTGTCAGGCTGCCTCAATCTATTTATGAAGCCAGCCTCCCTGCCCTTCTCTCAACACGACTCAGGACAAGTTGTTTCTCAAATCAATTTATTTTTAACTCCCAGTCTGCTTAGACCAGGATTTTATGAGGGCTGGATGACTGTTCTCCTTTCTTTCATCTTAGTTTCCATTCCTGCTATTTATGAAACAAATTATATGCTTTTAAATGAACAGATACAGCATTTTAAATCATCTTTAATCTATGTTCAATTCAATAAAGTAATAGCAGCTACGATTTATGTGATCATCTGTGTGACAGACTCCAGAGTAAGCACTTCATATGCATTTCCTAAAGAATTGATGCATTCGAATTATGGTGCTGGAGGAGAATATTAACAGTACCATGGGTTGTCAAAAGAACAAACCAATCTGTGTTGGAAGAAGTACAGCCAGAATGTTCTTTAGAAGCCAGGATGGCCAGACTTTGTCTCTCATACTTCAGACATATTGTCAGAAAGGATATCATGTTTGGTAAAGTGGAGGGTCAGAGAAAAAGAGGAAGACCCCCAACTAGATAGAATGGTACAGTGGCAGCAGCAATAGGTGCACATGTAGCAAAGATTGTGAAGTTGGTGCATGACAGTGTTTCATTCTAATGTGTATAGGGTCACTATGAGCTGGTACCAACTTGATGGCACCTAACAACAACAACTGAATTTTTACAAGAAGCTTGTGAGTAGATAGTTATCTCTGTGTCCAAGTGGACAAACTGGTTCAGTGAGGTTAAGTAACTTGCCTGAGTTTACATAGGTGGTTAGTGCAGAACTTAAACATGAACTAAGTCAGATCTTCCTCTAAAGCTTCCACCCATACTGACTCTCCATGAAGTACATTAAACACCAGCTTCACTGTTACTAACTCAGGACAAACAGGCTTATTGCTGAACAAGTGCCCCCACATCCTAGTGATTAGCACATAATTTCATGCCCAGGATTTAGTCGCCAATTCCCATTTAACAGCAGAACAGGGTGGAAAGCGTGGTTGCCCAGGAATGCCTCAGTTAAATCCACCTCCAGGGATACTCTATCTGAACCCATCCAAAAGTCACAGTCTGGATGGTCTGATCCAGGCCCATCTTTGCACAATGCCATGAACAGAAAAACTGCTTCTTGCTCTTGGCTGTGCCCAGGGAAGTCCCCCTGCGGATATTTAGAGTAGAATCTCCCATTGTTCCTTTGTTCTCTTAGTGTTTTCTTGTCTGTATGCAAAGAAGTCTTTGTTGACCTGGCTGGGCAGGAGGCTGGACAAGGAGTGACAGTAGCCTCATTGCCCTTCCAGCCCATAGCTGTGCTCCTGTAGGCCTGAGCACTTTCAGAAAGAAACCTCAAGCATGAGCCACCCCCACCTTGCTCCCTGCCCCCTCATCTCCTTCCCCACCCTGTCCTCTGAGCTCCTTTCTTGGCTTTGTGTAGCCAGGAAAAGCAGGCAAAGCTGGTTCAGCTGTCCTGACTTAGTCTGAAAGTGAGCATGTGTGAATAGTCAGGAACAGCTGGGCGCTGGTGGGGCCCCACCAGGCATAGCCGGTACTTTCAATGCCAGGCTTCCTGCTCCAGCCTGACTCTGGGCCTTCTTTGCCAGTTAAAAGCACTAACCAGGATAACCTGAGCAAATGCACCCCAGACCCAAACAGAAGGTCCCCTGGTTCACTGAGGCTGTTTCCCTGCCTTTGCTTTTCTGACCTGCCTAGTTAGCGTATTTTGTAGATAACTCAAATTCTCAGAGACATGAGGAATTTGCTCTAATTCAATTAAACAATTAGCCTATCAAACGGCAGGAAGTGCCTGGACTAAAAGCCCTCTGTTGGCTGGAGCAGGACTGTTGCCCTGAGCTCCTGCTGTGCACTAGAAAAAATGACTTTTCTTTGAAGATTATTTTGTTCATATATTTTATTGGGCACGTTGTGGGCAAAGCTGGGAGCCAGGGATCCAAATGCTGGCTCAGTCATTCCCTCTTTGTGACTGTGGACGGTTCTTTTCTGATTTATGGGCTACAGTTTCCTCACCTATAAAATGGGAACCCTGTGGTTATACATTGGATTGCTATCTGAAAGGTCAGCAGTTCAAATCTACCAAGAACTCCATGGGAGAAAGATAAGGTTTTTCTGCTCCAGGAAAGAGGAGGATTTGAACCACCAATCTTTCAGTTCAAACTGACCTTGTAGTCCAGTGTTTATCCTACTGCACCACATCAGATCCTTGCCATGTTGTTGTTGTTATTATGTGCCATGGAGTCAGTTCTGACTCATAGCGACTCTGTACAGGGTTTCTGGGGCTGTAAATCTTTATGGGAGCAGAAAGCCTCATCTTACTTCCGCGGAACAGCTGGTAGTTTCAAACTACTGACTGTGAGCTTAGCAACCTGATTCGTAACCACTACGCTATCAGAGATCCTTGCCATAGTCAGTTTTAAAGACCAAAAAGGTAGCAACCTTACTTTCTTAGCTGCTTGAGTTTTGCAGCCATGTGACATGGTTCTGGCCATAAGGGGAAGTGTGCTAGGCAAACACTAGCATTCCTAATTTAAAACAACAACAAAACCCAAAACTGCCTGTCTTGGCATTTCTCTCTGCTCCTGCTGCCCCCTTCTTGACCTACTTGTTTCAGTCTTGAATTCTGAAGATATGCCTGAAGCTGAGGTGAGCATCTTGGGGCCACCAGGGGAAAAGCTGTTGGCTCAAAAGAGAAGGATAGGATCTGAGTGTCTGATTTCATTGGGAAACCACAGTACCAGCTTTGGGCTGCCTACTCCAGACTCTTTTTTTCATGAAAAATTCCTAATTTTCAAAAATAGACTTTATTTTTTAGATCATGTGTAGCTTTAAAGGAAGAAATGTGCAAAAAGTACAGAGCGTCCTCATATTTTTCCACTCCCCCACTGCACACGGTTTCACTATTATTAACATCATGCATTTTGGTGGAACATTTGTTCAAATTGATGAGCCAATATGGGTACATTATGATAACCAAAGTCCACAAAGGGGTTCACCCTTTGTGTTGTACAGTCCTTTGAAGCCCATTTTTTTAAAGTCAAGTTGGTCAGGTTTTCTGAAATTTATAGTCAAATACAATCCTAAATGATACAATCTTTACTTCATTTGTCTATAAAGGCCTCCGAATCTTTAGAAAGAAATTAATTCTATTGCAAGTGAGGCTGGATCACTGTTGTTGTTAATTGCCGTCGAGTCGGTTCCGACCCATAGCAGCACTATAGAGGGTTTCCAAGGAGCGACTGGTGAGCTTAGACCACCCACCTAGAAGTTTGAACTGACTTTGCAGTCTAGTACATTAACCCACAGCGCCACACCAGGACTCCACATAATATCCATGTTGTTCTCAAGTGCCGTCGAGTCAGTTCCGACCCGTAGCGACCCTGTATAGGGTTTCCAAGGAGCAGCTGGTGAGCTTGAATCGCTGACCTTGCAGTTCAAACGGCTTTTCCGTCTATCGCACTAACCCCCAGTGCCACACCAGGCCTCCATAATATCCATTGTTGTTGTTGTTAAGTGCCATCGAGTCGGTTCCGACCCATAGCGACCCTGAACAGGGTTTCCGAGGCTGTAAATCTTTACGGGGGCAGAAAGCGTCATCTTTCTCCCACAGAGCAGCTGGTAGTTTCAAACTGCTGACCTTGCCGTTTACAACCCGATTCGTCACCAGAGCTCCTTATAATATCCATAGTTAAAGTTTATTTAGTACCTCTTATGTTCTGAGCTGGTGTCCTGGTGTGGAGCTGTGGGTTAATGTGCCAGACTGCAAAGCCATTTGAACTGCAAGGTCGGCAGTTCAAGCTCACCAGCTGCTCCTCGGAAACCCTATACAGGGTCGCTATGGGTCGGAACTGACTCGACGGCACTTCACAATGACACAACAATGTTCCGAACCAGGGCTATATACTTCCTCAGTTAACCCACATAACAACCACACAAGACAGGAGTCACAGATTAAATGACTGCCAACTCTTAAGTGGCAGGCTGGGATTCACAGACAGGTCTGCTTGGCTATGAAATCTGTGCCCAGTCTTACATCAGAGGCCCACAGGAAAATAGGTGCTGGGAGTGGTTTAGTCCATATAGCACCCAAGTTAAAGATGACAGAGGGCTCTGAGCCGAACCACTACCCAGCATAGTGCAAAATACATAATAGACACTTCACATTTAAAAAGGTCAAAACAGAACACTTGATTTCTGGATTTGCCCTCACTCCCTCTATGCTCTTCTATCACAAGCCCCGCTTTTCCCTTCATGCATGTATTTCCCTGGTCTAGGACAGTGTCAGGCATATCAAGTGTTCATTGAATTACTAAGTAGGCACCTTCTCCCAGCTGCTCCAGTCAAACTCAGAAGTTATCTTTGATTCCTGTTTGTCTACCACGCCTCAAATTTAACTCATCAGCAAGATCTATTAAGTTTGACACTATCTACTCAACTACCCTAGCCTAAGCCCCCATCATTGCTCCTGACTCTATACAACCTTCTAACTGCTTGCTTCTTTGATTCTTGCTCCCCACATTCCATGTACTTCTCAGTCCCCATTTGAAAAGATTAACTAAAAGATTTTTAAAAGTTGAACTCAGGTCCAACCATTCTCTAGCATAACACCAGCATTGAAAACAAAATCCAAATTATTTATCTTGCTCACAATGCTACCTCTTCTTCACAATCTGCTATCTCTGTGTGGTTTGACCTCTGGCCTCATCCCCTACTGTTCTTCCCCCATTTCTTCTGCTCCAGGAGCAACACTTCCTTCTGCTCCTCAAACACTGCAAACCCTCCAAGCATGTTCCTCTCTCAGGATCTTTCTACTTACTGCTTCCTCTGCCCCCAAATTTGTACATCACATCTCAATGGTCCCAATTATCCAAATCTAACGTGCATTTGCCAAACCTGCCCACTCCTTCATCTACCACTTCATCCTGTTTTATTTGTTGTTGTTGTTTAGGGTTCTCAAGTCAGTTCTGACTCATAGCAACCCTACATAGTAGTTCCAAGGATCAGCTGACTGGTTTCAACCATTGACCATGTGATTAGCTGTCTAGTGCTTATTATACAGTACCACAACAGGACTCTCCATTTTCTTTATTGTTGTTGTATCATTGAGTCAGTGCTGACTGATAACGACCCTGTATAGGGTTTCTGAGGCTTTAAATCTTCTTAGGAAAGCCTCATCTTTCTCCCCCAGAGCAGCTGGTGGGCTCCAGCAGCAGACTTTGTGGTTCGCAGTCTAATACTTATCATATGGAGTCACCATGCTCCTTTATTTTCTTTGTTGTTGTTGTTAGGTGCCATCGCCAAGTCATATTTTCTTTAGCGCACTTAATATTGTCTGATAGGGTTCACTTATGTATATAATTGTCTTTGTTGCCTCTCACTGGAATGACAGCTCCATGAGCCATCTTGTTCACCGCTGTGTTCACAGTACCAGGAATGGTGCATGTGTCATTATTTACTGTACAAGAAAGTGGGCCCAGTTGTATGACACAGGGGAAAGCCTATGTAGTGTGCATACTAGCTGTTCTTCAGACTCGGGCCAGTGAGGAAGCTGGGAGGGCTAACTGTGCTCTCTGTGGACACACAAGGGAGGACCCATGGACCAATCTCTCTGTCTTTCTCTTCCTTTTAGGGATAACGATAGATCAGTTTTGGCTTTTTTGAGTAGAGTCAACCAGACCAGCTTCTCCCATAGGAAATTATGTTCAATCAGTGGCAAATTGCCTCATTACTTAGCGAGAAAGGCCAATGGTGAAGGAGTCACCAGGAAGACCCCATTGGGGCAGGGGTGGTCAAAGTAGGACTACTGGAAAAAGTTCAAACTCTTTTTGAGAGAATTCAAGGTTTCCTACAGTGCCTCCCATCCCCTAATGCCCATCTGTCTTCATCTTTGTCGATATTCTTCCCCAGCTTCCTGTGCCCACACTATACATAGATTTCTCATGTTCTCCAACACATGGAAATTTCCAGCTCCAGAACCTCTGCGTGTGCTGCTCCTTTAACCTGCCATGCCCGGCACTGCCTCTTAGCCTGAACACAACCTGCTAGTCCTTCTGAGTCCTGTCTACTTTTTACTTCCTTCATGAAACCTTCATAGGCAAAGCTCCCAAGTTTCTAGAGGACTGTGCATATTGCTATAGCATTTTGTTTCGGTAACATTTCTTATTGATACTTGTACTATGCATTACACGACATTCCTGATCCCCACTGGAAACTTCTTGAGACTGGAACTCCATCACGTTGGCTTTATGTTCTTTGTAGTCAAGCACATGGTAGGTGATTAGGGCAGCCTGGAATCAACTGAAGGTGAGTGATTACATTAGGGAGATTTCACTCATTCACTCATTCAGCAAATATTTATTGAGCACCTATTATGCACAAGGGGACACTGATAGTTCAGTGGTTGAATACCTACTTTGTAGGAGGAGACTCGGGTGTGATACATGGCCAACGCATGTCAAGCACAGCCACCACCCAGCTGTTAGTGGAGGCTTGTGTGTTACCATGATATGCAATAGTTGTCAGTGGAACTTCCAGACTACGACAGAGTAGGAAAAAATGCCAGGTAGTTTACTTCTAAAACTTAGCCAGTGACATAACATGGTCCACAAAGACACTATTCTACATCCTGCTGTGTGAGTAGCGTCTGGGATCTTGAAACTCATGATCCATCATCTAAGGTGCAGATATTGGTCTCTCCATGTATGGAAGAAAGAAGAGTGATGAGAATTGAAGAGGCTTGGAATCGATTAGTCCAACGAACTGATGGAACGTGTGGATATCAGCATCCACAAGAACTAGATGGTGCCCAGCTACCACTACCAACTGATCTGAAAGTGAGGATCTCAGATAGAGTAGAAGAAAATCTGTAACAGAATTCAAATTTTATTTAATAATAATAATAAAAAGACCAGCTGCCCTGGTCAGAAAGAGACTAGGGCTCCACCGCCCTTCAGATCTGGAAGGGCACTCGCTCTTGTGGTCCAATTTTCAGCCAAAATTGGGGTGGAAGAACAATAAAAGGACAACACTTTCCTAGGGACAACGTTGAGAAGGGATAGACAAGGAGGGTGGGATGCAGGTGGGAACTACAGGGAGGAAGCAGGATAGCTGTTGTTGCATGGAAGACATTGTAATCACAGAGATGAAACAAAGTACATGTATGATCTGTTGAATGTTAAGCTGATGATCTTGTCTGTTAACTTTCACTCTATTCACAATAAAACATTTAAAAAACTACTTAGCCAATGAAAAACTTATGGATCACAATGATCCAATTTGTAATTGATCATGGGGATGGCACAAGACCAGTGCATTCCTTCTATTGTGCACAGGGTCACTACATGCAGGAGTTGACTCAATGGTAGCTAGCAACAACAACAACAACAATATGCACAGGTGCTCTCCTAGATCCACTGAATAGAGAGCAGTGAACTCCAGGGGCTCTCATGGAGCAAACATTCAGTGAGGAGAGATGGTCAGCAAACCAGTAGCAAGCAATAAGTGCTAAAGAAGACAATAAAGCAATTTGGTGGTTATGTGCCGCGGAGTCAATTCCAACTCATAGCAACCCTGCATAGGGTTTCCAAGGCTGTAAATCTTTACAGGAGCAGAAAGCTTCATCTCTGTCTTGCAGAACAGCTAGTAGTTTTGAACTGCCAACCTTGAGGTTAGCGGACAGACTTGTAACCACTACACTACCAAAGCAGTTTAAGGGCTTGGATAATTCTGTTGGGATGCAATTTTAGGTAAGCTAGACAGGGAAGGTCTTTGGGATTAGGTGATATTTGAGAAGAGACCTGAACAAAGGGAGTTAAGAGAGAAAGACAGAGAAAGAGAGAGAGAAAGAGAGAACTCTACAGGTATCTGTAGGAAGAGCTTCCTAAGGAAAGCAGGCAGCTAGCAGAGCAGACCCAAACTTAGCCTGCTTGTGGAGCACATGGAGGCTATGTGGTTGGTGCACCATGGGCAAGAGTAAAAGGTGTGGTCAGGGAGGTGGGGCGCCAGAGAGCTTAGGGTCTTGTAGCTTGAGGAAGGATTTTGGAGTTACTCTGAGTGAGATGGAGGAATCTTAGAGGATTTGTTATACTTTTTTTTTTAAGGATCAAGGTTGCTCTGTGGAAAACAATTTGCAGTTGGGCAAGAGTGAAAATAGATTAGTTTGTAGACATTTGCAACAGTCTAAATGGGAGATGTAGATCAAAGAGCACAGCTTTCAGTATGGGTTGCATCTCAGTTCCAAGAAAACAAAAATTCTCACCACTGTACCAATAAACAACATTCTTATCAATGGAGAAAAGATTGAAGTTGTCAAGGACTTCATTCTTCTTGGATCAACTATCAACACTCGTGGGAGCAGTAGTCAAGAGATCAGATGACGTATTGCATTGGGCAAATCTGCTGCACAGGAACTTTTTAAAGTGTTGAAGAGCAGAGATGTCAGCTTGAGGACTAAGGTGCACCTGACCCAAGCCATGGTATTTTCAATAACCTCATATGGACAATGAAGAAGGAAGATCGTAGAAGAATTGATGCCTTTGAGTTGTGGTGTTTGGAGGAGAATACTAAAAGTGCCATGGACTGCCAAAAGAACCAATAGATCTGTTTTGGAAGAAGGGCAGCCAGAGTGCTCCTTGGAGGCCAAGATGGCTAAGCTTCGTCTCTCATACTTTGGACATATTGTCAGGAGGGAACAGTCGCTGGAGAAGGATGTCATGCTGGGTAAGATGGAGGGTCAGAGAAAAAGAGGAAGACCCCCAACGAGATGGATCAGCCAGGTGGCATCATTGATGGCGTCAAGTGTGGCAGCGGTAGTGAGGTTGGCCCAGGATCGGACATTGTTTCATTCTGCTGTGCATGGGCTCACTATGAGTAGGTTCTGACTCGATGGCACCTGACAACAACAAAAAATGTGAGATGATGGTGTGGCTCATACGTCTGTGCTGCAGCTGGAGCTTCATTATATAGGGTTGGCACAGCTAATTGGGGCTTGGCACAAACTAAGTAAGGTTTCTGCCTTTACTCCAAGGTTTCAAGCTACCTGCAGCCTGGCCTCCCTCTCACAAAACTTTCCTGTGGGCCATGGCATCAGGGCAAGAAAGCCTCACCCACACTCTTCCCCACAATGGAGAGAAACATTGAACACATACATAGTCGTTCCTGCAGATAGGTCAGCAGCCTCAACCTGGGGACAGAGTACACATGAGCCATCCATGCCACAGCCACCCCACAGCTTCTTGATCCTCTGCTGCTGCAGACCAAGAAATGGAGACAGGGAAAATGTGGAGACTTTGATCCCAGGTATCTCTGCAAGGCAGAGGGTAGAATTGCGATTTCTATTAGAAACTCCTGTCACTATTTTTTCACCTCTCTTTTTGTCCCCCTGCCATGTAAAAAGCCCTGTGAGATGATAAGCTCGGATGTTTCCCACAGTGACCCTCAGATAGGGAAATCACGTGAGGATGCCTCAGCTTGGACACCAAGAGATAGAGATAGAGGCGTCTCTGCCAGCTGGCAGTTCTAGATGCTGTACTGCTGTCTGCTGCTTCCCCCTGGCTGTTGAGATGCAGTAATGACTCGTGAGGCCCTTCATGAGTGCCAACAGCAACGCTGAGATTTGCCTGCCAGAATTCCACTGGACTGGTCAAGGAGAGAGAAGCGGAGCCCCCATAACACTAGTCCTGACAGTTTTGAGGGGATAAGAACTAGGAAAACTTCTAGAAAACACATTGGCTACCTCTTGGGAGTGGGCATAATTCTGGGTTGGGTGGAAAAGGTAGTCTATGAAGAGGCCCACAGATCTGTCTAGAGCTCAGACAAGAGAGATAAAGATCCACTGGTCCTTTAGGAGTATAACCAGAGGGAGGCCATCCCCCTTCCTGACACTGACCAAAATTCTGGCTCCCTGACAATTCTTCTAGGCCCTGATGTGCCACAGGTCCTGGAAGCTTGGTGGTGACCCAAGACTTGAAACCACAAGGTATGTGAACAGGGAGTTCAAAGGAAGTGCTAAGGATAGGGTTTTGCTGGGACATGGCCTAATTCAACTTTGCAAATATTGGTTAAAAAAAAAAAAAAATTGCTATTGAGCCAATTCGACTCATTGTGACTCTATGTGTGTCAGATTAGGATTTTCAATGGCTGATTTTCTAGAAGTCTGTCACCAAGCTTTTCTTCCAAGATCCCTCTAGTTGGACCCCAACCACCAACCCTTTGGTTGGCAGTCAGTACATAAATCGTTTGCCCTACCTATATTGATTAAACATCTACCACATGCCTGGCACTGTGGATCTGTGAGATGGTAGGTGCAGGGAAGATGTGAGTGCCAGCTCCCTGCACAGGAGTGAGGAGGTGGCAGAGGTGAGGTACATGGAACTGAACTAGATGTACACAAAAGTGATAAAAGGGAGGAATCTATCCACTCTCAGCTGTTCTCTTGGGTGAAACATATGTACAAAGAGGCCAATGTAGTCACAGAGAAAACTAACTCTGACCTAATATCTGACCATATTAGGTATGGTTGTTAAAGCTTGTCCTGCTTGGGGGCAGAGGGCTGTCAGACACTACTACAGAGGTCCTTCCAATCTGGGCACTCTGTTATCCTCAAAAGTGGACAAACAATCTCAAGTTCTCTGGGCCTCTGTCTTTCTCATCTTCCCTGGACAACGGGTTCTCCGAGCAACCTGGGATTCGTTTCTTAGGAAGCTGAAAATAATATTATGCAGAACTGCTGTTTTAGAGGAACACTTTCACTAGGTGAGAATCTTTCAAAAATTTTAATTTGATATGCAATTAAAGAAATAGCAAACGGTGCTGGCAAACACAGCTAGAGGGTGGCCATCCATTGTTCACCTACCACTGCCAACTGACTGGTATGTCTATGCAGCTGCTGTGACTTTTTAAATGTACATGCTGGGTTAAGTGAATGCTAATGGCCAGCCTCCGCAAGTGGGTAAGCCGACCCTCCAGCTTGCTTCCCATCTGCTAATTAGGTCAGAATCTACAGTGGAACGTCTCCAGAAGACCTCAGAAAGGACTGGGGACTCCCAGAACTACTGCAAGTGCTTCTGACAGGACTAAAGCCTCCAGGTCATATTTGACCTGGGACTCTGATCCAAGCCTTTTGCCCAGAAGCCCTTGCTATTGTCTTTGCAGTCTGTTTCTTGGGAATGAGCGAATGAGGAGGAGGGACAATGAGAAAGAACATTCCATAATCTTACTTTGTTAGGTTTTCACCTATTTCCATCACCAGACTCAAGTTTGAAATGTAGGAAAAAGAGAGATGAAAAGAAAAATGTCACATTTCAAATCCTCCCCACAGTGACCCATTTCAGAAAAGGGGTTTTGTCCTGTTTTAAAAAAGAATCAATATTGTCTTTCATGAAAACAAGCCTTTGTTTCCCCTTCAGCTGCAGCCCTAATTCATCCTTCTTGGCTCACTGCAGAACCAGAGAAGGACGCCAAACAGCAGCTTTCATCAGAGGCCTGGTGGGAATAGCAGGGGCCAGGAGGGAAAGAAAGCAAAGGACTCTTCTGCAGGAGGGATCTCAGCCATTAGTAACCACAACCTCACCGACTTCTGGGTCCTCACCCCACTCAATAAAGCCAAACACCAAATAGGGGACACTAGTCACCCCATCTTCTCGGAGTACCATTGTCAGGAATTCCAGAATGGTTCCAAGCACACTGGAAAGACATTTGGTTTTCTTCTTCAGACCCCCATATCTGGGTGGATCAGAGGAGAGTTGAGGAAACACATAGTTTCTTCAAATGTTCCAAAGATTTTATTTTTTAATTTTTTTATGAAGAGACTCAGAGCTCTGCACTGGGTATGCCATCCTTTCAAAAGGCTAAAATGCCTTGGGGAACACTTAAAATATGTGCACATTTGGAGCACATCTCTTGGTTTTGGAAAATTAAGCATACTTATGTACCCACTCGATGGCACTTAACAACAATGTACGATACTCATTTAGAAATCCTGATGCGGTGCTGTAGGATAAGTACTGGACTGCAAAATCAGTTTGAACCACAAGGTTGGCACTTCAAAATCACCAGCCACTCCTTGGAAACCTTATAAAAAGTTGCTATGGGTCGGAACCAACGTAATGACATTTAACAACAACAACATGTCTATTAATGTCCTTTGTCATCTGTAATAATTTCACAGAATGAGATATAAAACTCCAAGAGGGACACTGAGAATCTTCTACTATGTTACTGAAGTGTTAAAGTTTGAACTGAGTAAACATGAGAAGAAGTTTTCCAGTTGGGTAAGGAGCTGAGGGTTCTTGCAAAGAAAATGGCCAGTGCAAGGTGCAGTGAAGCCAATAAGCTTGGTCTACTTGTTGTTGTTGTTAAGTACTGTGGAGTCGGTTCCGACTCATAGTGACCCAGAACAGGGTTTCCGAGGCTATAAATCTTTACGGGAGTAGAACGCCTCCTCTTTCTTCCACGGAACAGCTGGTAGTTTCGAACTGCTGACCTTGAGGTTGGCAGCCCTATTTGTAAACACTACGCTACCAGAGCTCCTTTTGTTAAGTGCCGTTGAGTCGGTTCCGACCCATAGCGATGCTGTACAGGGTTTCCGAGGGTGTAAATCCTTACGGGAGTAGAAAGCCTCATCTTTCTCCCACGGAGCCGCTGGTAGTTTCGAACCACTGACCTTAAGATTCGCAGCCCGATTCGTAACCACTACGCTACCAGAGCTCCTTAGGATTCAGCAATTGATGCAACAGTACTGGAGGACAGGAAGCCTGTGAGTGGCAGGGGACAGCTATAGTAGTAAAGAGGGAAAATCATGTAGCATCTAATAAACTATGCTTTGCGAACCGCAATGTCAGCAGTTGGAAACTATCAGCTGTTCCGTGGGAGAAAGATGAGGCTTTCTGCTCCCCTAAAGATTTACAGCCTCAGAAACCCTGAACAGGGTCACTATGCGTCGGAACCGACTCCACGGCACATAACAACAACAACAACAACAGTCTTTACCCAGGAGTGAATGGGAGTTCAAGAAATGATTGAAGCTTTGAGATCTGTATTTTAAAAGGAAGAATAAATCCTCCATCTTGGAGTACATCTACTCTAAGGAGTTCTAAGGACTTAACATGTTTTCAGGTCTAGACTACGGTTGCCCATATGGTAAAAGATGCTCTACAAAAGTCCCTATAGGGGAGAACCCTTGCCTAGGTTGTGTCCCTGGAAGAACCTAGAACAACGGTTGGTCTAGGTAGATGTCACAGATAAGAGCTCTTTGATGACTGATGCAGCCAAGACACCATCTTGCCAAAAAAAAAAAATCCTCCTACTCATTTCAGATGTGAGCAAGTCCTATGAGAGAAAGAACTGTCCCATTCTCCTTGTCAATCCATGTCATTGAGTTGGGTTGACTATTGAGTTAGGTTGAGTTTGGACTTGGCCATGATAGAAAATGAAAAAGAAAAGAACAAGAGGAAGAAAGAGACTTTGGATACTGGGCAGGTGCAGAGTTAGTTCTTCCTGTCTTCCCCTTCCCTTTCATGTACTCCAAGGCCCTGGGAGCGTTCCTGGGAAGGTCATTAGAGCTCCGGCACAAAGGCTTTCCATTTCTGGAGCTCTACACTCACAAATTAGCCCTTAGTCCACAAGATTGCCATCTTCTTTCCATGCACACTGGAGTTGTTTGCCAATCCTGAATTTTGAGGACCTAGAGTAATGCTAATTACAGAGAGAACATTTGGTGAAAAGCTGATGACTTACTACACAGAAACAGATTTCCTCTTCCTTAGCCTGAGCCCATATCTCTTAGATGCCTTTACCACAATTCTATCACAGTTTAGGAGGCTAGATATCTAAATTCAGAGTGCCAACTCTAGAGAAGGGTTTTCTCTTTCTGTTGACTGTGGAGGAAGGACCTTGTCTCCTTTCAGCATCTGTGGGCCGGGCAATCCTTGGAGATCTCCAAGTGTCTTGGCATCAATATTCCACTGGGTTTAGGAGGTTCTCAGCATAGGGACCCTGAGCCCAAAGGATGACTTCTGCTCCCAGTTCTTATTCCTTGGTGGTACGTTGTTCCTTCCCTCTCTGTTAGCTTCTCATTTATCTCTTAAAAGGTAAAAGGTGATGCAAGTCACACCCTAGGAAAACTCTTCCTAAGTATGAGAAGGACTGTGACCTGAGTAAGGGTGATGACTTAAGTCAAGGTGCTGCATCTGACCCTAATCTTGTCTTATTAAATAACAAACATAACCTTTCACATAATCTGATCTTGCCTCATTAACCACAAGCATAGATTAGAATTTACAACATATCACAAAATGGATGATAATCACATCAGATCACAAAATGGAAGACAATCACACAATACTGATAATTATGGCCTCGCCAACTTGACATATATTTACGGGGTCGAGGGGGGTGGGGCACTCAAACCATGACAGATACTCCTGTCCTTTCCATGCTTTTCCCCTCCCACAAGTTTCATTTTTAGGTGATAAATTTACTCTGTAATGAGCGTCCTGAGGACCCAGCCAGGACTCTGCTAGGTCCAGCCCACCTCCACATCACAAGTACTATCCTAAGGGATCTAACTCTTCCCTGGGACCTGACAGTCTTCCTAGAGATCAGAAGAACCAGGATCTACCTACTTGGAAACTACATGGTCATTATGCCAGCCAGCATGGAAGCCCAGGCCTGTCTGTGTCTTGTCTCCCATCAGGACCCAGAACCAAGACTGGTGTCACTGAAAGAAGCAAATGTACCAACAACGACTTCATTCTGTTAAAGCCAGGCAGGCTGCTTCAAGACACAAACACACAAGGAAATGAGACTGGCTTTAAAGATCAAAGTCAGTCATGTCTTTTTTGAGGGAAAGAAGGGATTGAATTTCAAAAGAGTTCAGAATTACAGAGATTAATCCTTACCTTATTTTGTTGGCAATAGTTCTGTCATTCTGGACCAGTGGTATCCTAGCCTCATTGATGAGGCTCCAACCTCAGATGGCGAGAAAGTCTTGTTTTCTTACCAAGAGTTAGTTAACCCTAGAATAGGATAATAATTCCTATCCTGCTGAGATGAGTAGAGGCTTGATGAAACAACTAATGGAAAAAGCCAACCCCATGCCTACCACATGGTGAATGTCCAACAAATCCCTAATTGACAGTGATCCTGTGACCAGATGTTACTTATACAAAATGAAGCCAAAGTCTGATTTCCCTATTGCTTGAAGAATAATTCAAGGCCAGGTTCTGATCCAAATGTCATCCCTCTTAGGGCAAAAAGGCAGCAAAAGGCTATTTCCCAGGAACTCGTATGAATACACTGTTCACCTTCCTGCTGAGTCTCTTGACAGAAAAGGCAAGCATCAGATGCTGTTGAGAAACAAGCCAACCTAGCATGGCCCCAAACTGTTGTAGAGATAATAAGAAGATGTGGTATGTGGGAAGAGGATGGGTTTTGTTGTGAGAGAGGTCTGAGTTCCAGTCTTGTTCTACTACCTAAGTAGTTGTGTACCTTGGGCAAATCCCTTCAATTCTCTGGGTTACTTTTTCATCATCACTGACATCATCATCATCAATACCTTTTAATGAGTGTGCACTGTATGCCAAGCCACCCATTCATTATCTTGTTCAATTATCATAACAATATATGAGTATGTTTGATCGAGATTTATACCTATTTTATAGATTTTTGTTGTTGTTTAATGAGGTTAAAGGAGATTACTAAAATCACCCAAGACCAAGTGTATTAGTTTCCTAGGGCTGCTATAATAAAATGCCACAATGTGGGTGGCTTATAAGAAAGGGACTACTAACTGCAAAGTTGGTAGTTCAAACTCACCAGCTGCTCCTTGGAAGCCATATACAGAGTTGCTATGAGTCAAAACTGACTTGACCACACTTAACAATAGCAATAACTTAGGATAAAAAATGTATTGCCTAATAGTTCTGGAAGCTGGGAGTTCAAAATCAGGGACTTGGTCTTGTTGATTCCTTCTGAGAGTTCTTGGGAGAATTTGCTCCATGCTTCTCTCCTCTCTGTTGGTGGATCTCAACAATCCTTGGTGTTCCTTGATTGATCAACTAATCGCTACCTCTGTCTTCACATGGACATTTTCTCTATATGTATCTGTCTGTGAATGTTTTCCTCTTTTGTAAAGATACCATTCCTTGGGTTAGAATCCACCCCACTCAGTATGACCTCATGTTAACCAATAGCAGCTTCAAAGATCCTATTTTCCGCAGGTTGTGGTTGTTGTGAAGTGTCTTTGAGGCGATTCTGAATCAGAGTGACCCTATGCACAACAGAACAAAACACTGCCTGAGGAGAACAAACAAGATGACGGATCAGGTGGAAGTGCAGTAAAGGAGCTCCGCCAACAACAACACAGAATACCCGACCAAGCAGACTCAGGGGATGGTCCCAGAACTCTGAACCACATATAAAGGAATATTTATAAGGTTGGAAGGCTTACAGCTGGGGGAATTTGTGGCAGAAGCTAGAAATCTATTGCTTTCTAGCCCGAGATGCTCGGCTGCTTCAGGAGCCGCCATCTTGGGTAAGACCATGTAGGGGTAGGATCCGAGCGCCCACAGATGCCTGGAAGAACCGCTGAGATAAAGGTGTGGTCATTCTTTTCTTTGGGTATCTG
>NW_006408534.1:24022978-24035502 GCF_000296735.1 Chrysochloris asiatica | reverse complement strand
GGGATTATTATAATCAATGTAATGAAACAAGTTATATGAATGGTTGAATGTGAAACTGATGATGTGCCCTGTAAACTTTCACTCAATCCACAATAAAAACCTTAAATTTGAAACAACAACAACAACAAAAACCACAGCCTGATCCTTTACCATCCTAGCAATTGTTATGGATGAGCCCATTGTGGCTGCCACTGTACCAGTCCATTACATTGGAGGTCTTCCTGTTTTTTTCTGACCTTTCACTTTACCAAGCATGATGTCCTTCTTCAGGGACTGGTCCCTCCTGGTAACATGTCTGAAGCATGAGAGACAAAATCTCACCACCCTGGCTTTTAAGGAGCATTCTGGCTTCACTTTATTCAAAGCAGATTTGTGTGTTCTGCTGGCGGTCCATGGTACTTTTAATATTCTTCTCCAATTCAACAATTCAAACGTATCAATTCTTCTATGATCTGCTTTATTCACTGTTCAACTCTCAAATGCATATGAGGCAATTGAAAATAGCATGACTTGGTTCAGGCTCACTTTAGTCCTCAAACTGACATTTTGCTCTTGAACACTTTAAAGAGGTCTTGCGCAGCAGATTTGCCCATGACTACATTGTTTGATTTCTTGACTGCTGCTTCCATGAGTGTTGATAGTAGATCCAAGCAAAATGAAGTAGTTGACAACTTCAATCTTTTCTCCATTTGTCATGATGTGAGGAATTTTGTTTTTTTTACATTGAGGTGCAATTCATAGTGAAGGTTGTAGTCTTTGATCTTCGTCAGTATTTTAAATCCTCTTTGCTTCCAGCAAGCAAGGTTGAATCATCTGCATTTTGCAGATTATTAATGAGTCTTCCTGATGCCACGTTTTTTCCTCATATATTTCAGCTTCTTTGATTATTTGCTCAGCATAGAGATTGAAAAATGTGGTGAAAGGATACAATTCTTGTGCACACCTTTCCTGATTTTAAACCATTCAGTATCCCCTTGTTCTAACGACTGCCTCTTGGTCTATGTACAGGTTCCTCATGAGCACGATTAAGTGTTCCAGAATACCCATGCTTCACAGTATTAACTATATTTTGTCATGAGCCACACAGTTAAAAGTCCCTGTAAGTCAATAGAGCACAAGTAAACACCTTTCTGGTATTTTCTGCTATACCCCTTGTTCCATGTCCTCTTCTGAATCTGCTTGAATTTCTGGCAGCTCCCTGTTGGTGTGGTGCTGGAACCCCTTTTAAATTGTTGCTGTTCTGTGCCGTTGAATCAGCTCCAACTCACAGCAACCCTGTATCGGGTTTCCAAGGAGCAACTGATGAGTTTGAACTGCCAACCTTGCGGTTCAAACCGACTTCGAGGTCTGGTGCTTATTCTATGGTGCCACAGATTTTACTTACATGTGATATTAATATTGCTTGACAATTTCCACATTCTGTTGGGTCGCCTCTCTTTGAACGGGCACAAATATGGATCTCTTCCAATTGGTAGTTGTCTTCCAAATTTCTTGGAATAGATGGGTAAGCATTTCTATAGTTGCATCAGTTTATTGAAAGATTTGTATTCTGTCAGTTCCTGGAGCCTTGTTTTCACCAATGCCTTCAGTGCACCTTGGACTTCTTCCTTCAGTACCATTGGTTCTTGATTATATGCTACCTCTTGAAATGGTTGAACATCAACCATTTCTTTTTGGTACAGTACTCTTTGTATACTTTCAATCTTCTTTTGATGCTTTCTGCATCATTCAATATTTGCCCATAGAATCCATCAATATTGCAATTGAGGCTTGGTTTTTATTTCAATTCTTTTAGCTTGAGAAATGCTGACTGTGTTCTATCCTTTTGGTTTTCTAACTCTGGATCTTTGCACATATCATTACAATACAAAATTTGGCTTCTCTAGATACTCTTTGGAATTTTCTATTCAATTCTTTTAACTCCTCATTTCTTCAATTTGTTTTAGCTTCTCTACACTGGAGAGCAACTTTAAGAGTCTCTTCTGACATCCTTTTCTTTCTTTCCTGTCTTTCTAATGACTTTTTGCTATCTTCCTATATTATGATATTCATGATATCATCCCACAACTCTTATGGCCTTTGGTCATTAGTGTCTAATACATCAAATCTGCTCTTGAGATGGTCTCAGGTGGGATATATTCAAGGTCATGTTTTGACTCTCGTGGACCTGTTTTAATTGTCTTCAGTTTTAGCGTAAACTTTCATATGAGCAATTTATTGTCTGTTCTGCAGTTGTAAGGACCAAACTGATTTTGTCTACCTAGAAACTGCTTGACTAAACTCTAGTCAGGCTCAGGAAAGCATTTTAAATAGACAAGGCCTCAGTTATTAGTTCCCTCCAGAGGCAAGGTCAATCTCCATTCTGTACATTAGCCTGAACACGTACTCTAGCTCCAAGAATATGATATATGCATAAAGAGCCAGGCAGCTCAAGGCCAGAGGCCAGATGTTTTCCTTTACCCTAGCCTAAGAACAAAGACCACCAGTCCTGACCAATTAAACTGTAACATCTCATAGTTTGCCAATTGTTAACCAATCCAAAGATTGTAAAGCTGAGAAACCTGAGCTGTTTGAAAATTCTATAAAAACCCTGCAGACAATGAATTCGGGGCTCTTTCCCTATTCCGAAATGTCGGATAAGGTTAGAGACCTGGCTCGAGCTTGATTAAACAACCCTTATGTATTTGCATCGGTACACGGCTCCTGGGTGGTCTTTGGGGACCCTGAATTCTGGGCATAACACAGTCAGCCCCTGGCCTTGTTTTGGCTGGGAGCTTTTCAACCATTTCTTCTCACAGATGTCATCAATTTGATTCCTGGTATTCCATCTAGTGAGGTCCATGTGTATAGTCGTTTCCTATGTTGTTTCAAAAAGGTATTTGCAATGAATAAGTCATTGCTGATCTCACAAAATCTATCGTGCAATCTTCAGCAACATTTCTATCACCCAGGCCATATTTTCCAACTACTGATCCTTCCTCTTTATTTTCAGCTTTTGTAATAATTATTCCAATCACCAATAATTATCAATGCATTTTGATTGCATGCTTGATCAATTTCAGATGGAAGAAGTTGGTAAAATTCTTCAGTTTCACCATCATTGGCTTTAGTGGTTAGTGTGTAAATTTGAATAACAGTGGTATTAACTGGTGTTCCTTGTAGGCGTATGGATATTATCTTATCATAGACAGAATTGTGCTTCAAGATAGATTTTGAAGCGTTCTTTTTGATGATGAATGTGACAACATTCCTCTTGAATTTGTTGTTCCTGGCATAATAAACCATGTGATTGCTGATTCAAAATGTCCATTACCAGTTCATTTTAGCTCACTAATGCCTAGGATATTGATCTTTATGCATTCTGTTCCCTTTTTGACAACTTAAAATTTTCCTAGATCCATATTTCATACATTCCACAGTCTAATTATATTAATCAATGTTTACACTGGTTTCTCCTCATTTTGACATGTGCCCCATCAGCAAATCAAGGTCCCAAAAGTTTTACTTCATTCACATCATCACTGTTAACTCTATTTTGAGAAATCAGTTCTTCCACGGTCGTATTTTGAGTACCTTCCAACCTGAGGGGCTTATTTTCTGGCACTATATCTGACAATATTCTGGTGCTATTCATATTGTTTTCATCTTCTAGCACTATATCTGATAATGTTCTGCTGCTATTTATAAGGCTTTCAGTGGCTAAATATTCAGAAGTAATCTGCCTCTCCTTCTTCCTAGTCTGTCTTAGTCTGGAAGCTCTGCTGAAACCTGTCCACCATGAGTGACCCTCCTGGCATTTCAAATACTGGTGACATAGCTTCCAGCATCTCAGAAACACACAAGCCCCCAGAGTTTGATAAACTGACAGATGAATGGTGGACTTTCCACAGATACTAGAGCTTAATCTTTAGCATATATTTCTAGAGGACACAATTTAACTGATAACTCCAATTTAGCAAGTGGTTAAGACAGGATTTCAACCTAGCTCTGTCTGATTCCCAAAACAATGACTTTTTCCAAGTAAAACATTCAACTTCATTTTACCTCTATAGAATGGTGGGGATTATGTGCCATGGAGTTGATTCCCATAGGGATCCTAGGTAGGGTTTCTGAGGCTGTAAATCTTTACAGGAGCAGAAAACCTCATCTTTCTCCTGCAGAACAGCTAGTAGTTTCAAACTGCTGACCTTGAGGTTAGCAGCCCGATTCGTAACCACTATGCTACTAGAGCTCCTTATCATTATAGTATAGTAGAACCTATTTGCTGCCGCAAACAGCCATGGAAAAGTTCCTAAGGCATTCTTAAGTCTTCCAGGCTAGACTGTACCCATCTGACACTGGTCTTGGTTAGAACGTCCAAGTGACCTCAAGTCACCTCCTTTGGGAAGCTACTCTCTGCAGGAATTGAGTAGTTCCCATGAACTGGAGAGTTCTGCCTCAGCTTGGGCCAAATGTTCTCTCTTCTGGCAACTTCTGTCTTTTCTGCTGTACCATGACTCAGGATACTTCTGGGCTGAGTCCCCATTTCATTTTCAGTGGTGCAGCAGAAGGATCACAGGCCAGCCATCTGGGGTAGAGACAGAAGACAGCCTAAGCAGAGGCCCTAGCTCTTTCAGGCTACTGAAGAATCTGATTGACTCATTCCCTTGCTGAGAAATATCCTGTGGCTCCTCATGGCCTCCAGACTCAAGTTTAAACTCCTCAGCCTGGAATTGAAGACTCTTTACAATCTGGCCCCAAGCTGCTGCTGGGTTCCTGGACATGAGGGGTCCTGGATACTGATCCAGCTCTCAAGATGTGTGGCTCTATGGCTAAGAGGATGGCCTTGTGGATCAGCAACACTGAGGTGACCTGAGTGCGAACTGACACATCCTTCTAGGCGCTCCTAGCTCTATGTCCCATTCAACTTTCACCTCTAGCTACCTGATCCTAGTCTGTGCTCTGAGGGAGGGAGTGGTAACTCAGTGTCTTATGGACTCCTCAAAGGCAGTGACTAATTATCCCTTTATAATCTCCCAGTTGCAGCCCATGGCTAAATTAATGTTTCTTGACAGAACTGAGTTGAATTTAGAGAGCTCTTCCTCAAACTAAAAACCATTCCTCTTCTTCTTGAAGGTCTGCACTTCTGTATTTGTAGCCTCTCTGCTGTCCTATTTCTTCTTGTCCTATGATAGTTCTCCTGACTAAGCTCACACAACCCTGCTTTTTGGGTGGGCACTATAGGCAGGCTTCTCGGTACAGCTGAGTAGGCTGTGTATTGCATAACTCCAGGGGTGCAGCACTCACATAGACCCTCATGTGATTGGTACTTGCTAAAGACTAGTCCCCAATGTAGCAGTCCTGTCCTCAAGTACTTCTGTCTATCTTTAGATGCTAGGATCTAGCCCAGCAAAGTTCCAGACTCTGCTTTCCTCTCCGAGTGCTTCATCTTGCAAAGCAAATAAAGACATGGTTAGGATTTTCTCCTGGGATTTCAGTCTCTCCCTGCAGAAGTAGCCAGCTCTCACAGTAGTATCTTCAAAGAAATATTTCGCTCTCTGTTGCTTGTATAATTACAGACCTAGATGGGTCCCTAGAGACTCCTTAGCCAGGTCACTCGCCAGCTGCCCACTGGCCTTGCCTTCTGCTTTGTAAGGGTTACAATTTATGGTTCTAACTGGGACATTCTTGAGAGTGAAAAGGGGCCCTGATGTATGGTACAGGACAACAGGTATAAAATTTGGTGGTCTTAAGCAAACCAAGAGACATAAGGTCTCTCTAGGTTTGGTCCTAATTCAAGTGTCCTAGTACCTTGGTTTGACATCAGGCCTGCTTCCCATGTTGATATTGATGGTCTGGTCCCTATAGTCACCTGAGTTTGCAAGTCTTGATTCTGACCTATGTCCCTACACCTACATTCCACACACATGCATCCTTTTTCAAACAGGGAACCTGAAGCTAGGTGAGTTTCTTCATCAATTCTACTTGTCTAAGAAGCTCTGGTAGCGTAGTGGTTACGAGTTGGGCTGCTAACCTCAAGGTTAGCACTTTGAAACTAACAGCCATTTTGTGGGAGAAGGATGAGGCTTTTTGCTCCCGTAAAGATTTACAGCCTCAGAAACCCTGTACAGGGTCATTATGAGTCAGAAATGATTCCACAGCACACAGCCACCACCACCACTTGTCTGAACATCAGCACTGAATTTGCAAGTCCGGGGCCTACTTCCTGTCACTCCATCTCTCATTTCCTGAGCTCACTTCTTTCTCTTTTGCTGATGATGGATTCATCCTTATCCTGGAGAACAATCTGATCTTCTGTATATATAACTTCTTGAGGAAACTGGTTACATTTTCTTGCCACTTCACTACTTAGGGCCTCAATTTCCTAAACTGTAAAATGGATGGAAGTTGAGGTAATAAGAGTCATAGCCATGAGTTTATTTAATGTTTACAGCAACCCTGTGGGAAACATGGGCTGTCATGGGTCAGAATTCACTGTTACTTGATAGCAACTAACAACAGATAAGGCAGCTCTGAGGCTTGTTGTTGTTAAGTGCTGTTGATTTGGTTCTGATTCATAGGGACTCTGTACAGGGTTTCCAAGGAGCAGCTGGTGAGTTTGCACTGCCGTCGAGTGGTTCACAATCCAGTGCTGATCCTACAGTGCCACACCCATAATTACCTAAGGTCATTCAGTTAGACAGGGGTTCAGTTGTTATTCCAACCCCAAACCTGTGATATTTCCACCACTCAGTGAAGTGGGAAGGAGCTCTGGTAGTGTAGTGGTTACGAACTGGGCTGCTAATCTCACGGTTAGCAGTTCGAAACTACCAGCTGTTCTGTGGGAGAAAGATGAGGCTTTCTGCTCCCATAAAGATTTACAGCCTTGGAAACCCTGTACAGGGTCGCTATGAGTTGGAACTGACTCCATGACACATAGCAACAACAACAATGGTGAAGTGGGACTAGAACCCAGGAGTAGTCATTTCTTACAATGGCTAGGAAGGAAAGATTGGCCATAGTAAGGAAAGCTCTCCAGAAAAGGGTCCTGGGAAACATATGAAAGGATTGCTACTATGTTCCTCTACCTTGCTCCCACTCAGATCTGATTTTTGGTCAACCATGCTAGAGCAGGAGCCCTGGTGGCACAGTGACTAAAGCTCTTGGCTACTAACCAAAAGATGGGCAACTTAAACTCACTAGTGACTGTAGAAGAAAGATGTGGCCCGCTACTTCCATCAAGACATCCTCTTAGAAACTTGATGTGGCAGTTTTACCTTGCCCTACAAATCAGAATCAACTCAATGGCACTAGGTTTTGGAGCCAAGAGAGCTGGTACAAAAGGGCTTCAGCTGGAGGCCAGGGGTCCTGGGAGTTAATACTCATCTAAACAGAGCCAGCTTCTGTCCCTGCCTATGACTTAGGTGGCCTCACAGGTGCACTGAGCAGCCCATGCGTGTGAGGTGTTTAGTGCTGGCTTGGTGACTGCATCTAGGTGCTCTCCTTGAATGTCTGCTGAAGGAACAAGGAGATGGAAGAGCACTTCCAGGCTCTCAGTCAACACATCAAATATTTCCGGCTGAATACCCACCCCTGAGCACATCCCTCTGAGGAACAAAATAAAAGTTGGGGAGAGGTTTATGACAATCTTTCCCCAAAGCATTCTGGATACAATGGAATAATACAGGAGATGGGATATATCCAAGACCAAAGATGAAAATAATTGGGATTTGAGACACTGCACTGAGTGAGGAGAAAGCAAGCAGGAGATTGTTGGAAGGCTAGCGGTCAGGGGGACTTCTGGTGTGGCACTGTAGGACAAGCACAGGACTGTAAGGCTGGTTTGAATCACCAGGTCGACAGTTCCAACTCACCAGTTGCTCCTCAAAAACTTTATACTGGGTGTCTATGAGTTGGAACCAACTCAACAGCAATTAACAACAACAAGCAGTCGGGGAGGGTGCAGTGGGCAAAGACCTACTGTGAGTCTCCTAGCAGTGTGGTTGTGATCATGCAATGGTTGCCATGGGGAAGAATAGGAGCAATCTGGGCTTGCCCTCCTCTGGAAGACTTACTGCTAGTCCTTGGTACCCAGGACTCCAAGTTATGCAGTATCTCTGCTGTAAGGAGCTGGCTCCATCCTGGGCTGGATGCAGAGCCCAGAGAACTAAGGCCAAGGCCCAAAGCAGCTGGCCTTTATCCTGGGATTTGGCTGCAGCAACTTCAGTGATTGGTTCCTTCAGCTCCTTCTATGCATTGGGCCCTGAGTGGAGGTTGTCACAGGCTCCCAGAGGGATGTCCAAATGATCCATGGCAGGAAAAAGGCCAGGGGAGGGCATGTAGCAAAAGCCTAAGGTCAGCAATGCTCTGTTTCAGATAATTTTAGCCAAATGGGGAGGAGGCCAGTGGTTCTTTGTCTGAAGTGATTGTCTTCAGTGTAAATGAGCCCCCAGGGAGGATCACAGCTGGAGCAGGAAAAGGGGTGCTCAGGGAGTTGACAACGCTGGCCGGCAGACTGACGCCCCCATCAGGAAGGGCAGCACCAGATCAGAGAGGTTGGGAGAACAATTGTGTCCCAAGGAGGCTCAAGAAATAAACTTTCTGATCTGGAGGGGGCAAGGGATAGTCCTAGGAACGGAAATGGAGGAAGCATGGCTAGAGTGAGCACAGAGGGTCCAGCTGGAATTAATTGTTAGCTCATCTACTTGGGGACTTTCCACAGGACAAAGTCAATATTCCTCACATAAGACACCAGGTCCAGGGTGGTTTAGGATTTGGAGACCATTCTCTTCCTTTGCTGCTCCTTGCAGCCCTCTCTGTGACCTTGGATGGGTCTTGAGGGGGCCATCTCCCAGACTCCACTATCTCTGGTTGGGGGCAAGCCTTTCTACTTCTCTCCTCATGAGGAAGTGGGGACTAAAGACTGGTAGAAGTGAATGGCTCTTATCATATATGTTCACCTAAATTCACATATATACTATCCCGGGATGTTGTTGTTGTTGTTAAATGCCGTCGAGTTGGTTCTGACCCATAGTGACCCTGTACAGGTTTTCCGAGGCTGTAAATCTTTACGGGAGCAGAACGCCTCATCTTTCTCCCGCGCAACAGCTGTGTTAGTTTGTATAAATTAAGTCATTCTGACACATTAAGGTTTGGCTGCCCTTAATAATTGGACTTCATGATTTATACTTCAGTTCAAATTTCCAAACATTGTCAATTTTCACCTTGTCTTTGTAACCATAGCTCTTGTGTAAACTGACAGTCCTTGCCTGCTCTTTTCAGAAGTGACAGGGCCCAGTACAGGAATGCTCCTTCAGGCAAAACTAAGCACTGTGCCACCCAGCAGATATGTACTCAAGGTCCTTTGAATATCTGAATCTTCTGTGGCCTGAACAACAATATAGAAACAACCCTTGTCACTAAGGATGCCCCACTGTTACTGAAGCCCATAGCCTGGAATCACATTACTTATTAAAACAAAACTCGATATAAATTTTACATAACAATAAAGCATCATTATGTAATTTATAAAGTATGGTCTTCAGAGTCAGAGAAATCTACCTGTCTGTCACTTGCTAGCTGTGTGGCCTTAGGAAGGCCACTTAACCTTTCTCTGAATTTTGATTTCCTCGTGTATAAAAGGAGTTATCTTTCTTTTATAGTTACCTTGAGAATCACATATGATACATTATAAAATAATAGGAATAGTCTCTGGCATATAGTTAGTTTTCAAACAAGTTAGCTCTTATTCTTACCACACACACACAGACACATACACACTCAAATATTGGGATAATTATAGCTTGACTATATGTATATATATGTGCATATACATACATAAGCATATATATGCATATTTAAACCATATTATCATCTTGTGAGTGACTCAACCCTTCTGTCTGCTAAATGAAACTATGCCCCTGACCCATTTCATGTGGTTGCATTGAAGAAAGACTAATAAATGGGCTCATAAAAATCTCTGCTAAATGTCAGATCCTTAAAGACAACATTCAAGAAGTGTGGGGCTTCTGTAAGGTTGCACATCCAGATGGAATAGAGAAAACTAGAAGTCTTAAAGTTGTGAGCTTATTTTAAAACTTTACAGAAAAAAAGAATCAATAAATATGCAACTCTAAGGACATCCCTCTAAGCTGACTTCAGATACTTATCAAAGTCCTACCTAAAAGGTTAGAATTAGCATATGCACATGAAAATATAGAACATTAAGTGGGCTGAGGTTCACTGCATCCACCCTGGGAACTCTGAGACTTTGAGGCAGAAAAGCACACATCCTGAGATATCTGTCAGCGCCTGTGGGAAGGTAGTGAAGGGGCTTTGGGAATCAATGTTCAGGCCCCTAGGATTTTAGCATGAAGACTCTTAAAAGACTATGCTTCCCCAAGCCCTAGGGAAGTGTCAGAATTACAGATGGAAAGGAAATTCTCCAAAGGTCTCTGGGTTGTACAAGCTGTTTGTGCTGGACAATTAATCTAAAGTCTGACAGTTCAAACTCATCCAGCGGCACTTTGAAAAAAAAAGACCTAACAATTGTTTCTATAAAGATTCCAGTCAAGAAAAACCAAGGGAGTAGTTTTATTCTGTAACAGAATGGGTCAGGGGCAAGGGTGGCTGGGCACATCCTGCCCCTACAAACCCTTGACCCAACCTCAGAAGATGGGTGAAATTGGCCTATGAAAGGCTGGGAAACAAAGACCATGCCATTTTGCATTCTGATGGATTTTCATTTCATATGAATTTATATCCTGATTTCTCTATGTCACTGATAAACTAATAATAGCTAATGTTTTGCAGTGTTTGCTACCTTCCAGGAACAGTTCTAAGCACTTTATATGAATTAATTCATTTAAATTAAAAAATTATGTTTATTGTTATTAAGTACCATCCAGTGGGTTCCAATTTGTAGCAACCCAGTATAGGGTTTCCAAGGAGTGTCTGGTGAGTTTGAACCACCAACTTTGTGGTTACCAGTTCAGGGCTTATCTGCCGCGTCACACCAGGACTCCTACAAGTTACCTTTACATGCTGTTAATTAGCTAAGACAACTGAGTTATGGACAGTTTCAGTAACTTGCACCCTGTCACAGAGCTGAGAAGTGTCTGACTGGGATCAGAGCTTGTACCTGTTGTCGGTGGTGGTGGTGATTTTGTGCTATGGAGTCAGTTCCGACTCACAGCAACCCCTCATATAGAATTTCCGAGGCTATAAATCTTTACAGGAGTAGAAAGCCTCATCTTTTTTCTGTGGAACAGCTGATAGTTTTGAACTACTGACCTTGACTCATAACCACTATGCTAATAGAACTCCTTGTTGACAGTGGTAGTCCTCATTATAGGCTAGGAGGAGCTCCCCTAGACGTTTCTCCTTTCTGTGTCCAACAAGTGCACTGGGTTTTGCTTATTTTTCTGTTTTCTTATTTATTCTTTATTTTCTTTCTTCCTCTCTTTCTCTTTCCTTGATTTTTATCCTTTCTATCTCTGTTTTAAGGAGCTCTGGTAGCATAGTGGTTACGAATCGGGCTGTTAATCTCACGGTCAGCAGTTCAAAACTACCAGCTGTTCCATGGGAGAAAGATGAGGCTTTCTGCTCCTGTAAAGATTTACAGCCTTGGAAACCCTGTACAGGGTTGTTATGAGTCAGCACTGACTCCATGGCACATAACAACAACATCTCTGTTTTTGTTTTTTTCTTTTTTTCTGTTTCTCATTTCCATCTCTTCTCCTTCATTTTTCCTCTTAATTTTCTACTATTCTCTAGTCTCTTTCTCTTTTCATCTTCCCTCTCTGTGTTTTTTTTTTTTTTCCTGTTCCTTTTATTTCCACTCTTATTTTTCTCTTGTATAGCTCTATTTTCCTGTCCCTCTTTTCTCCTTTTAATTATTAGATTCTTTTTTTTCTGTTTGCTGTCCATTGTTGTTCCTTTTTTCTCCTTTATGATATTTTGTTTTCACTGTTAATTGCTTGTTTGTTTGTTCTATTTTGTTTTCTTGTGTGTTTTTCCTCCCCTTGCCCCACATGATGGGAGACAGCAACCTTACCCATACAGCTCAACCACAAATATACCGTCTGCAGCTCCATTCACTGGACAAGAGCCAGTACCAGCTCCTACACCACCTGGTCAACAATGGACAAGAGCCAACACCAGTCAAACCCACCCTAAACTGAGCTGCATGGACAGTGAATGGAAAACAATGCACACTAATCACACCCACCAGGAGACAGTTGGTAAAAGCCTAAGAAGAAAACAACATACACAATCATTAATTAAATCAAATAAGACACCATATTGTCTTGGAAACAGCAAACATTTTAGCTCACATGAAGTTATAAAAGAAACTGGCTTAAACAAATGACCAAGATGCAGAGCCACAAAATGCTTTTGAGGAAGAAAATATAAAGGAAATACCTGAGAAAGAGTTCAAATGAATGATATTTAGGTACTTTCAACAGATTGACAGAAAGATCAAAGGAAGCAAGGAAAACACAGAAAAACCTTTAGAAGAATTTAGTAAACTACTACAAGAGCAA
>NW_006408534.1:23977558-23994722 GCF_000296735.1 Chrysochloris asiatica | reverse complement strand
GTGGCAGAAGAACCCACCAGTGGTGAGGGTGTGGGGTGTACACTCGCTCAGGCCTCCCTCGCCCAGGCACCCCCTCTAGTCACCAGAATGGAGGTGCACAAACAGTGGGGGCCAATGACCAGATACCAAAAAAAAAATAAAAGAATATCAGAACAAAGCAAAACTAATGAAGTGTATTGTCCACCTTTGCTCCAAGGTTCCCATGGCATTTCTGCTCCTCCACTTGGTCTTGCCATTTGGTCTCCTCCTACCTATGTGGTTCTGAGTTTTGGAGCTCTGCCCTGGATCTGCTTTGCCTGGTATTCTGTGGTATGGCTGACAGCGAGTTTCACAGCACCTCCACCCTAGCTACCATCAAGCCCCGCCTCCAACCAACATTTTAAAAATAAGACAGCTGCTTAAAACAACAACAACAACAACAACAAAATGGGTAGCCCCATAGATGGAAATAGAAGATGTGGACAATGACAAACTCAAATCCTATACCATCTGATGACAACTTCACAGAAAGATCCAGAGACCTTGGAACCCCAGGTCTCTTGAGAGATTTCCTTGTTATAGTTTCCATCTCTTCCTGACATGATGTGTTTAATTTTACATTAATTCAAGTTATTTCAATTTGCCTCTACTAAGTGGAGAGCTCCTGGCGGGAAGGCTCTGGCACCTTCCCAGTATGAACCCTGTATAAAGTGGGGTGCTCTGCTCTGAGAACCAGTCCATCAATGGTTTCTCCAGACTCAGCAGATGTCTTTCCCAGCCAGTGGTTCATCTTGTGAACCACTGCATCTTCCCAATAAAAATGGGGCAGCTGAGGCAGGGGTTCAACTGGGTCCCTGGCCCATTGGTCCAAAGTCCCTTCACCCAGGAAATATCTCATCAGAGTAATCTTAGGAGTGTGCTTATATACCTAATCCAATGTGAGAGGATCCTGGAGCACCCAAGGGCCTGCTGACATCATGGGGTATCTATTATGAATTGGATTGTGTCCCATAAAAGCACAGCTGAGGACTTCAGGCAAGATGGCAGACTACATTGATGCACTACATGGACCCTTTACAACAAAGATATGAGACAAAATAAAACAGACACTGATGAAAATTCTTCTACCCTGAACTTCAGAAGAAAGGTTAGAGAAGTGTAAGGAATGTTTGCTGGGAGGAGAGGCTGAGGAGGGATGATGAGAGAGGAAGACTGACTGATGAATGACTGGCCAGCGGCTCGACCATCTTGTGAGTAGCACTGTCAGCGGATGGTTGCCTGGCAGAGCAGATTTGTGTCAACGATGGAAAAGATGTGATTACTTTTTTTTTTCTTCCATACTCCCTGGGTAAACAGAGGTGTGGCCAGCTCCCACCCTCATCTACTCCGTGCCCCCTGGCCCCCGGCATAGACCCTGCTTTCTGGGAGTTAGGAGCCATGTGGTTAGGAGTCACACCAGTGTGAGTTAGGGGCCAGCTGCACTGTTTTGGTGTGCTACTTTGGTGCCTGGATTTGGGTGGGCTCAGCTCCACACCTACAAAACTTGGAGAGCCACCAGACCAGCATTTAACCAGTCACATGGACCCCAGCTTCCCTGTAGTCCTAACAAACACGGAAGACAGTTCCATCAATGGCCCCCACAAATTACTTCTGGATTAAGTGCCCTGCACTGTTTGTTTTTACAATTGTGACAACCTTACAATGTCCCAGAGACAACAGACAACTTTAGCTCACACACAGAAACAAGAGAAAATGGCTCAAACAAATGACCAAGATGCAAAGCCAGGAAATGATTCTAAGGAAGAAAAGGTAATGGAACTAACTGAAAAAAGAATGCAAAAGAATGATAATTAGGTGCCTTCAAAGGCTTAATTGAAAGATCTAAGACTGCAAGGAGAATACAGAAACAAACTTTAGAGGAATTCAGAAAAACGCTACAGGAATGAATAGACAAAAATAAATGTAAGATTTGAAACAATATAAAACCTGCAATTAGAAATTCAGAAGATTAATACTAAGATCTCAGAAATAGACAAAACATGGAAAGGGCAAAGGCATAGATATGTAGCAGTGGAAGCCCGAATTAGTGAGCTTAAAGATAAATCTCTCAATATTAGTATGCTAGAAGAACAACCAAGAAATGAATGAAAAAATCCAAAGAAAGTCTAAAGTTTATGCAGGACACCATGAAAAGGAACAATTGCAAGTAATCGAAATTTCAGAACAGGTAGAGACAAGCACTGAGAAAACAGTTGAAGAATTGTTGGAAAAAAGCTTCCCTAACATCATGAAAGATGAGAAAACAAGCATAGAAGCTGAATGAACCCCAAACAGGGCATATCCCAAAAGAAAATCAGCAAGTTATATCATAATCGAACTTTCCAAAATCTAAGATAAGGAAAAAATCCTGAGAGCACCTTGGGAACAATGAAGAGCTAACTACAAAGGAGAACTAATACGACAGCTCTGATTCCTCAGCAGAAACCATGCAGGTGAGAAGGCAATGGGATGACATATACAAAACTCTGAAAGAAAAAACTTTCACACTAAGAATTATATACCCAGCAAAGCTGTCCCTCAGATAGAACAGTGAAATTAGAACATTTCCTGATAAACAGAAAGTAAAGGAATTTGTAATGACCAGACCAACTTTAAGAAAAATGCTAAAGGATGTTCTTTGGACTGAGAGGCAACAACAACCTGAGATTATTATACATATCAGTACCACCCAGAACTCAATCCAGATGTGTTGTTGTTAAGTGCTATGAAGTCGGTTCCAACTCACAATGACCCTGTATAGGGTTTCCGAGGAGTGGCTGGTGAATTTGGGCTGTCAACCTTGTAGTTCAAACTGACTTTGCAGTCCAGTGCATTAGCCCACAGTGCCACACCTGGACTTCCCCAGATATTTAAAGTATTTAAAGTAAAGTAAACCTATAAGATTGAAAATAGGGAAACAGCATTATCAATGTATAATGAAGTCAACCAGAAAGCAAAAAGAGGGAAAATGTAGATACAGAACTTTCAAATGGCAAGGAAGTTAAGTAGATTTCAAGATAAGCAGACTGTTTTAATCAGGGAAAAAAATAAATTACAGGGTAACCTCAGAGGAAAATAATACACCTGCACATCCAAAATTCTAAAAAGAGAACAAAAGAGGAAAATCAGTAAGGTTTAATAAACATTAGCACAATAGAAATGAAAAGGACATGAAAATCACAAACAAAATGAACTCAGCATAGAAAATTATGTGAAACAAAGAATCCAACACCACACACACACCCCAAAAAAAGCACACAAAAAAATGTTGTCAAATCAATTCATACTTACTGAAAATTATACTGAATGTAAATGGATTAAATGTGACAGTCAGGAGACACAAAGAGCAGAATGGATAAGAAAAATAGGATCTTTCAATATGCTGTCTACAAGAGACATCAAAAGAAACACCATACATTTTCTTGTGCCTGTTAAAGCATGGTTTTGTAAATGTCAAGCAATCAGAATTTTCTTCCTGTAAATTCCTGGATCCTCTGTATTTTAAGTTCTGTGAAAATTTCCTTTGCTGCAGTACTTTGATAAATCCTTACAAAGTTCAAAAAAAAGGGGAGACATATCAAAAGATGGAGACAGCCTAAAATGCTCATCAACAGAAGAATAGTTAAACAAACTTTGGTACATACATACAATGGAATATTATAAAATATTGAAGAAGAATAATGCATCTATGAAATACTTCACAACATGGTTGAAACTGGAGGACATTATGCTGAGTGAAATTAGTCACAAAAAGACAAACATTGTAAGAGACCAATGCTGTAAAAAGTTTTTCTTCTAAATGACACGATCTATGATGGTTACAGTGGGGAGTGAGGTTGGAGAGGATGTTGGGGAGGGAAAATTATTCATGTGCTAGAGAGAAGACACATGTTAATTAACATAGGTGACAGGGCAGGCAGTATGCAGCAAGAAGGAGGCTAGCATATGGAAGATGAAGGTAGCGGGAGATATAGGGAGGAATGCAATAAAGTGAGCTGAGGTAAATGCTGTTAACTGTTGGTACATGGAGGGGATTGCAACCATATAATGAAGCAAAATACATGATTTGTTCAATGTAAAATTGATGATCTGCTCTGTAAACCTTCACTCAATTCACAATAAAAAGTTGGAAAAAAAAAAACAAAAAACACCAGCTGATGTTCTAGCCCTTGTACCTGCGACGTGACCTTGTTTGAGGAAATAGGGTTTTACTTTGAAGAGATGCATGTTGTTGTTAAGTGTTGCTGTGTTAGTTCTGATTCATAGTGACCCTGTATAGGGTTTCCAAGGAGCAGTTGGTAGGTTTGAACCAGTGATCTTTTGCTTAACAGTCCAGTGCTTATCCTACAGTACCACACCAGGAGTTCAAAGGTAAACATATTACCAGCTAAGTCATACCAGAGTAGGCTGAAAACTAATCCTATAAGACAGCTGTTATTGTTAAGTACCAACGAGTCAGTTCTGACTCATAGAAACTCATAAGGCTTCTGAGGAGCGGCTGGTGAACTTGAACCACTGACCTTGTGGTTCACACCGGCCTTGAGCTTGAGTGCTTATCCTATGGCACCACGCCAGGATTCCTCCTATAAGACTGGTAGCTTATAAAAAAGCAAGACAGACACGGAGTCAGGGTCACCCAGGGAGAAGACATGATGTAACAATATTCCCCAAAGCCAAGAATGCTTAGCAAACACCTAGGGGCTCTCAGAATCTGAAAGAGACAGGAAGACCTTCCCCTAGAGTGAAGAGAGAAGGTGCTTCTGCTGATGCCCTGAATTCAGACTTTTAGCATCCCAAACTGGGAGAAAATAAATTCTGTCCTTTAAAACCATCCACTTTGGGACGTTTGGTTATGGTAGCTCTATAAAACTAAGAGGGCATCATATTGTTGTTGTTGTGAAGTTCCATTGAGTCGGTTCTGACCCATAGGTCGGAACCCTGTATAGGGTTTCCAAGGAGCAGCTGGTGAGCTTGAACTGCCAACCTTGCAGTTCAAAATGGCATCATATAATCCATGGTTTATTTTCCCCAGAAACCAGGGAACTGCTCCTCAGTGCCCAGCACTTATGGCTTCAAGCCACAGTTGTGGACTCAAAAGTAGTGGCACCCTGGCTTACTATTCCCATAGTCCCTCACCATCTAGACAAGGCATGAAACTTCTGTCCCCTCTCTAGTGCTGCTAGATGTCATTTCTGTAGAAACAAGGGCTCCTTTATGGATGTGGATTTGCCGAGTCTCCTCAGAGAGGTCTGTTACCTTCCCTGTCCCCAGAGCTTCTTGTGTCCATTGTCTTGAGTGGCAGTTACTGACTCTGACATTTTGCACACTCACAGGGATCCATGCCTCACTCCCCTCCCCCAACCCTGTGATCCTTCCAATTCAGCTTGTCCATTACACACCCTGCCTAACACCACACCCTGTTCTCTGTGGGCTGCCAAAAGTCTCCATTGTTCACCACACCAGATGCTGAGATGTATTGTGAAAGCTGAATCTCCTCAAAGGAAGCAGAGGTCTCTGTGTCTTAGCCAGATCACCCACCTCTGACCCTGCTCAGCATTGTATTGTCCTCCTTTTCCAAGGTGGGGCTGAGTTGATGCTGCCTGTCTCCCCACAGAGCCAGCTCAGCCGGGTCTCACCCACCCTTCCCTGTCCCATCACAATGTAAGGCTGCTGGCTGTCCCTCCTGGCTTGGGACAGGAGCTCCCTTCCTGCTTGTTTCCCCAACTCCTCCTTACATGACCATACCATCTTCCCTAGAAGCTCAGTTGCTGTGTTAGGAATACACTGGGCCCATCCTTGGTCTCTGGCTAGTCAGTACATGATTTAAGTAGAGTAACCATATTTCTACCATTGTCTCTCCTACTTTTAAAAGAGTTCTTATTTCTCAAAATATTAAAAACAAAACTACTATATGACCCAATAAATATAAACTCTAGAGACTTAAAAGCAGTCTCTATAAACACAAATAGATATATGTACACTAATGTTCATTGCAGTACTATTCACAATAGCCAAAAGGTGTAAAAAACTTAAACGTTCAACCTAAATGGGAATGAATGGAGAAACACACACACAATGGAACACTATTCAGTCCCCAAAAGAAATGAAGTCCTGAGACACACTATGCCATGGATGAGCCTTGAAGAGGTGGTTGTTGTTGTTAAGTGCCATCGCACCAGTTCTGATATGTTGCCTGGTCCTGCACCAACCCCACAATTTCTACCCTTGAGCCCAAAGTAGCATTCTGAGTGCACTTCTCCCCAACAGATTATTTGTTCTTCTGGCCATCCACAGTACTTTTAATATTCTTCTCCAATACCATGATTCAAATGCATTGATTCTTCTACTTTCTTCCTTATCCATTGTCCAACTTTCACGTGCATATGAAGCTATTGAAAATGCCATGGTGCACCTTAGTCCTCAACCACCTTTGCTCTTTAACACTTTGTTGTTGGTGTGTTAAGTGGTGTCAAGTCAATTCTGACTCATAGCAATCCTTTACAGGGTTTCCAAGGAGCAGCTGGTGAATTTCACTGATCCTGTAGTTCAAACTGACGTTGAGGTCCCATGTTTATCCGACAGTGCCACCCCAGGTCTTTTGCAGCAGATTTGCCTAATACAGTATGTTGTTTGATATCGTAAGTGCTGCTTCCATGAGTGTTGATTGTGAATCCAAACAAATTAAAGTCTTTGACAATGTCAATCTTTTCTCCATTTATCATGATATTTATTGGTCCAGTGCTGAGGATTTTTGTTTTCTTTCCATTGAGCTATAACCCATACCGAAGGATGTAGTCTTTGATCTTCATCAGTAAGTATTTTAAGTCCTCTTTGCTGCCAGTAAGCAAGGTTGTATGTCATTCTGCATTTCGCAGGTTGTTCATGACTCTTCTTCCAATCCTGATGCCACCTCTTCTTCATATAGTTCAGTTTCTCAGATTATTGCTCAGCATACAGAGTGACTAGGATACAATCATGGTGCACACCTTTTCAAACTTTAAACCATTCAGTATCCCCTTGTTCTGTTCTAACAACTGCCTTCTGGTCTATATATATATGAGCACAATTAAGTGCTCTGGAATACCCATTCTTCACAATGTTATTCGTAGTTTGTCATGACCCACACATGACTTTGCATAGTCAATAGCCAAAAGCATGCACAAATATATTTCTGATATTCTCTGCCTTCATCCAAGATCCCTCTGACATTAGCAATGACATTCCTAGTTTCACAACCTCTTCTGAATCCAACTTGAATTTCTGGCTGTTCCCTGTCAATATACTGTTGCAATCATTTTTAAATTATCTTCAGCAAAATTTTACTTGCTTGTGATATTAATGATATTGTTTGAAGATTTTCATATTCTGTTGGCCTCAGTCTATGACTCTTACCCTTAACAGCAGCGTCAGGAAAGGTCCACCTGGAAGCTCAAGTCCACTTGCCAAGGAGAATTCTGTCTTGGCTGTGCCTCCCATCTCAGCTACTGCCTGAAGATGATTCTCCTGCTGAGTTCATGCACCAGAGTAAAGGCATGAGGTTGAAGGAAGCAGTAAATCCAGCTGAAGGAGGATATAACAGGCACACCACATTTATTGGAGCATCTACTATGTACAATACCTTAATGAACTAGAGCGACATATTAGACAAAGCGCTGGACTCAAACATACTAATAATCATGAAGATTAGATAGGACTGGGCAACATTTCATTGTGATACATAAGGTCACCATGAATCAGAGCCAACTCAATGACATCTAGTGACAGCACCATGTACAGTGTGTAACATCCAGCTGTTTGTTGCTTCTCTTGTGCTGCTCAATATTGGTTGAGGAGAAGAGGTAATTAGAGCTAGAAAAGGAAGCCTAGAGGACTAGAGGAGGGATGTTTGGTTCCAGTGTGTGAACTGGGAAGCCTTATGGAGAAGCTGGCCTTGGATACTGCACGAGTTTCTGACAAGTGAAGATGAAGAAAGGCATTCCAGGTGAAGAGAGTAGCATTCACAAAGTCTTGGAGGTCAAAAGTGAAGGGCATGTTGAGTGTTTGTGAAGAATCTGGGGTGTCATGATGAGGACTGATAGGAGAAGAGGCTGAGAAATAGGTGACCAACCATCCTGAGGAGTTTTACAGGACACACTCACACGTTCAACGTGAAAGCAGGTCAAGTTCTGGAATAAGTTGGTCATCATGATGGGGATGTAAATTGGATTCAGATAGAAACAGACCTTGAACATAATGGTAAGACATTTGGATTTTTGTTCTCTCTAAAAGATAAGGTGATGGTGTTGTTTGTGCTGTCAGGATGATTCCAACTCATCGCAACCCTGAATTACAGAGATAACTGACCTGTAGGGTTTAATACAGGCTGTAATCTTTATAGAAATAGATTCTCAAGTCTTTTCTTCTACAGAGCTAATGTGTGGGTTTGAACCACTGACCATTCAGTTAGCAGTCAGCTGAGTGCTTAACTTAGTCAGGACTCCTTATGATAAGGAGTTAAGAAGAATTTTTTAAAACTGGAAAAGGAGGAAGTATCTTCTATTAATCAAGTCCACTTTATTCCCATACTGTTGTTATTGCTAGGCATTGTTGAGTCAGTTCCGATTCATAGCAACCTCATATAAAACAGAATTAAATTATCTTCATATAATCACGGCTATGTTTGAGCGCATTGTTGCAGCCACTGTGTCAATTCATCTCATTGAGGGTCTTCTTCTTTTTCTGTTGACCCTCTATTTTAAAAGCATGATGACCTTCTCCAAGAACTAGTTCCTCCTGATAACATGTCCAAAGTATGTGAGACTCTCTCACCATCCTCGATTCTAAGGAGTAGTCTGTATTTCCTCCAATGCAGCTTTGTTCTTTCTGGTAGCTCATGGTGTATTTAATATTCTTCCCCAACACCATATTTCAAAAGTATCAATTCTCCTTTGGTCTTCCTTATTCATTGTCCAGCATTCACATGCTTATGAAACTATTAAAATACTATGGCTTCAGTCAGGTGTACTTTACTCCTCAAAGTGACATCTTTGCTTTTAACACTTTAAAAAGGTCTTTTGCAGTAGATTTGCCCAATGCAATACATCATTTGATTTCTTGACTGCTACTTTCATGGAGGTTTATTGAGGATCAAAGTAAAATGAAATCCTTGACAGCTTCAATTTTTTCTGTGTTGATCACGATGTTACATATTGGTTCAGTTGTGAAGATTGATATCTTTAGATTGAGGTGTGTAATGCATACTGATGGCTTTGATCTTATTCAGTAAATTTCATCTGAATATCGAAGATTGTAAATGAGTCTTCCTCCAATCCTGATGCCAAAATCTTCACATAATCCAATTATCAGATTATTTATATATAATAATCAGATGTACACTATATAGATTGAATACATAAGGCTGAAGGATACAACCCTGTTGTACACCTTTTCTGATTATAAAGCATGCATTCTATTCAAATGACTGCCTCTTGTTCTAAGTACAGGTTCCATGTAAGTACAATGAATTGTTCTGAAATTTTCATTCTTAACAATTTTAACCATAATTTGGTATTAATTACACAGTCAAATGCCTTTGTGCAGTGAGAATAATTATCTCCATTTTTGCAAATGAGAAAACAGTACCAGAGAAGTTAAGTCAATTCCCCTGGATTACATAGCAAATTAATGACAGAGCTGGGTTTTAAAGTCAGATGTGTTTGGTTCCAGGGTTTGTGCTTGGAGCCATCGAGCCACCTGCATCTTGGAAGGAAGTTTTGGCAGGAGAGAGGGTAAATATTTGGGCCCAAAGCAACCAAGACTGCACGGGATCTCTCTGAGAATGGGGCCTCAGAGACTCCAGGAAGGTGGGCCTGCACTGCAATTCTTGATTTCAATGTCTGTACAAACAGCACCAGGACTGAGTTACTCTCTTGGCTTGGTATCCTCATTGTCAATCCCAGGGTCTGGCCTCAGTGATTAATGTTCAGTGCATGATGAGCCGTGGTCTGGGCAGATAACTGGCATGGGTATTGAGGGACTATCATCTAGTAGCCACTCCCAGCTGAGATAAAACAACACTACATGCAGGCTACAGGGTCTGTAAGAAGCTCGTGGGGGTGGGATAAGAGGTCTCTCCCTAACTGAGCAGGTAGATCAGCCTCTGGTCCAAGGATCAGCAAGAATTGGCCCAGGATAAGCCCCTCTATCCCAAGCTACAGCAGTTATTCCCTGACAAAGCCAGGTATAGAAACGTTAATGGGCTGAACTGAGGGGCCCTGACCCAGACCAAAGCCAGACATCAGTGGAGGAGGAGCAGGCAGTGGAAGAAAGGCCAGTTAGGCAGGTGGGACTTGGGCTTTGTGGTCTGGTAGCAGGTGTCCTGGGCAGCAAACATATCCAATAAGAGGCCATGAGTGTCTGAACAGGTGGTCAGGACCTAACGACAGGAGTCTGGCAATGGGCAGCCAGGCCCTGGGCACTCAAATCTGGAGTAGGGCTGTGCCTACTGTCCTGGAGCAGGAAGCCAGGCATGCTGATGCTCTGCGCATACAGGAAGAAGATCTGTGGTAGAAGGTGATAGACATGGCAGCGGGCCCTCGATACACATTTCTCGCTTGTAGATCATCCTGTGTTCAACATGCCCTTGGCCACTGGAGTCATACCAGGGAGCCAGCCTGCTAAGGAGGGCATCCCAAAGTCAGGACTGCAGTAGCGGTGCCTTCCTCCACAGGGCTGCCATGATGGAAATAGGAGCTGGAGGTGGTGGGCTGTGGGAGCCTGTGGCGGGGGACTCTGCCAGA
Organism: Chrysochloris asiatica; assembly: GCF_000296735.1. NCBI lineage: Eukaryota > Metazoa > Chordata > Mammalia > Afrosoricida > Chrysochloridae > Chrysochloris > Chrysochloris asiatica. The sequence goes on along the minus strand of NW_006408534.1, from coordinate 23,983,926 downwards.
GGACATTCCATGAGAGCCTCACATCAGCCCCAAGAAGAGGAATACTGGTGCAGGCTTCTTGGAACTCAGCCGGAGAGTTGTTGTTGGGTATGTCAAAGGAGGTATCTTGATGTTTGTTTAAAAGCCAAGCAGAGGGGTGAGACAAGGGCGTTTCACTTTTGTAAGTGAAACATTCATTTTACTGAGAATCAAAGACTGATGTTCATGGTAGGTACCTCAGGAGCGTGCCTCCCATCAGCCTCTCTGAGCAGCTCTGTGGTCAGGAGAGACCAATTCTAGCAAGGAACCAATCAAGCCTCTTTTCTGGGTAGGATGCTAGGGAGAACTGGGTCTGGGCTTGGCATCTACCTGGACCTCTGACTCTGCTTAGGAAAAGACAGAGTGGCCAGGATCTGGCTCTCAGATGGAATGCTAAGGGACCCTGGGCAGGTCCAGCAGCCAGTGTCCAGGTACTTCCATCCTTCACCCAGTCACACACAAAAAACAATGGGTTGGCTACCCTACCCCAGTGCTGCTGTGACCACTGCAGACCCCGTACGTGGGGCTTCTTCCTGACAGTGCCAGGCCAAGTTCACAATCCTCCATGGTTCTTTCATGAACTGAGGACTGGTGACGTTCCTGGGGGTCTCTGATTTGCTTTCATATTCCCTTTCACAGGCTGTTTTGATTCCTTTCTGTCTCTCCCAGGAATCTGGCTCAGGGAGATCTTGTTACTGGGTGATGTTGAAAGAGGAATATGTAAGGATCTGTCAGAAAATGGTCTCAGGCCTGGACTCAGCTCAATTCAAAGGTAACAAGAGTGCCTGGTTGAGTCTAGACATTGGCCTGCAAACTGGGTCCTGATTCCAGGCACCTCAGGGGATCAGGTGGCTCAAGCATTTATTGAAAGCATGGCCCAACATCCTCTCCCACTTGTGAACTTGAACAGGTCTCTATCCACCTGGCCCCTTATACCTGGGAGAACAGGAGACAAAAAAAAGACTCTATCCCCCCAGGTTGGATCTGACTGGTTAGTAGCCCAGTCCTAGTCCTGAGTTCAGATGACTATAAGACCCCACGGTATAGAGAGACCCTACTAAGTCTGCCAGCCTGGCCTGGTGGGTCTATGTTGTGCTGTGGGAGGCAGAGGGTTGAGATGACCAATCCCCAGTGGGCTGAGAATAGAACAGATGTGCTTTCCCAGCACAAAGCTGTCAAGCAGCAAACAAAATAGCTCTGATGGCAGGCTGCATGCAGAGCTCCTTAGAGCAGATTCCTGTCCCCAGTCACTTACTGGCACAAAAAGGGTTAGAAAAGGGAAGTAAAAAGTGGAAGTAATACTTAGTGAGCACTTGCTACCTGATGGGGGCAGTATTAAACACTTCACATATGTTGTTGTTGTTAAGTGCTGTCGACTCACTTCCAACCCATAGCCATCCTGTATAAGGTTTCTGAGGAGCAGCTGGTGAGCTTGAACCGCTGACTTTGCAGTTCAAATGGCTTTGCAGTCTGGCGCATTAATCCACAGTGCCACACCTCTTCAAATCTCACCACAAACTGCAAGGTGAGTGTGGTTCTCTTCATTTCACAGATCAGGAGGGTAAAGCTGAGAGAAGTTCAAGAATTGACCATCATACATGGACATCCAGGGGTCACCACTCATATGTGGTCAATTCTGTCTTCCTGCCTCTACACCAACATAAATAGCTCCCCAGGCCTGGGGCAATGTCCAGGTTGAGGGACATTCTCAGCTTCCAGGAATGTCAGATGACTGAACATTTGGTGATATCATCCTCCATAAAAGAACACAAAGTTTGTGAGGCCAAAGTTCTTACGGACAGAAAGGCAGAGTTTGTTGGAAAAGGAGGAGTCCCAGCAAGTCATGTTGTTAGTGGACTGTCTGGAACTGGGGAAACAGACATGCCTTGCGGAACTGGCGGAGCCTAAAGGTAGAACCCAGGCCCCTCTGAAGTCCCCCTCTCCTTACTCAGCTCCCATATCCATGAATGTAGGTTCTTAGAGTTCATTATTGTTTACCCTTGGAGACAGTGGCAGATTGCCCAAAAAGCAAGGTAAGCGTAGGCTTACGTGTACTTACTGACTAATCTGTAGTGAACAATTTCACAGTTTTTACCATATCAAAGATTCTGCTTCTAAGGATAGCTGGATTCTGTCTTTCTCCCAACTCCATAGCACCGTCCTACAAAATCAAAGCCTCTTTTCAAATTATATTCCCAACAGGAATGAAGTACTCGGTAAGCAAGGTAAGCATAGGCTTACTTGTACTTATTTACTAATCTGTACCAAAGAGTTTCACATGCTTTTCACATCAATTTTTTACAACTTTGATGTGAAGAAGCCCATGTGACACTGTTTACCTAGTCAGTAAGCCCATGTTTACCTTTCTAGCTAGATAATCAGCCCCTGCTTGGAGCCTGCACACTTCCTGCAACAGGCCCTGGATGGACCACTGCCCGCTGTCCCTTATCTCTCTGGTTCTGTCCATCCTTCTAGACCTTCCTCCAGTTTCCTTATACTTCTTCCCCACAGCCCCAGGATCTGGCTTCCTTGAGGTGGCTGCTCTTTCTAACCCTCTGAGCTCCCAGAGAGCCTGGGGTGGTATTCCTGTATTCTTGTCCCCATCACAATCAGCATGCCTAAGTACAAGGTTCAGCACCTAATAGGGAACAGGACTGGCTACAAGCTTCCTCAGGAATCCTGGGCAAAGTGATGCAAGTATGGGAGTCTCAGCTGGAGTGCAACTCAGCCAGGGACATCTTGCTGTTGCAAAAGAAGACAGGTCTCAAGGACCAGACTAAGGCACATCTGGCTCCTCTCGGGTCTGGCCTCTGCTCTGAGTTCCATTCCTTTAGGCTAGAGAAGAGAGTGAGCCCAGACATGTTATGATTACAGGCTGTGTTGCTGGCTGTTATTGTGCAAAATAGATCTATGTGCTTCCAGTAAAATATTGAATGATCTAGAAAGCAATAGACACCAAATTTTCTTTAGAAACCCCAGAAAGCTTGGAAATGGGACTTTAGCCAGCAACAAGTGAGGTCTACTGAAGTTTGCCCCTGGGGTCCCTACCCTGAGCCAAGAGTAGCTTGTGGGTGGGCCTGACCAAGAGGTAGGAAGAGTACTCCATGCAAATCTGTGGCTGATGTGGTCCCAAGGCCATCATCCCAGACACACAGCTTCCTTTCTTGCTCAAGAGTCTCTTTGTGGCTGGGTCATGCTTCCCTCCTCTTTTTCACAGTTTCACCCAGTATTACCATTTCCATAATGGCTGCAGCATGCCAACTGGGCTCTCCCTGGAGGTGAAGGGGATTTAAAGTCCCAAACCCTTAATTCCTTGTCTTCTGCCACTTCCAGGGATAGTGTAAGCCAGATCTAGCAAGAGCTGACCAGGTACCCACAGGGTGCCAGGCCCCCTGGAGACTGATAGACTCAAATGTTGTTTACTCAAGGTGGCAAAAGTAAACCTACAGTAACAAGTATGAAAAGAACCTAAGGAAGGCAAACAAAAGGTCTCCTGGTGTGCAGAGGGAGATTTGGCCCAGCTAAGAACAGGAGTTCTGGTGTGGCACTGTATGATAAGCAGTGGACTGCTAACCAAAAGATCCACAGCTCTAACCCACCAGCCACTCTTTAGAAATCCTATACAGGGTCACTATGAGTTGGAACTGACTCGACGGCACTTACCAACAACAAGGGCAGGAAAGGCCCTGGTGGAACAGTGGTTAAGCTGTTAACCAAAAGTTTGGTTGTTCAAACTCACCAGGTGCTCCTCAGGAGAAATCTGGGCATACCAATTTTAAAACAACAAAAAAAACCCTACCCCAACTCACTGCCATAGAGTCAATTTTGACTCATAGCAACCCTATATAGGTTTTCCAAGACTGTAAATCTTTACGGGAGCAGATAACCTCATCTTTTTCCCATGGGTTTGAACCATATAATTTCCATAACTTTATTATTCTTGTTGTGAAGTGCCATCAAGTTGGTTCCAACCCATAGTGACCCTGTATAGAGTTTCCAAGGAACAGATGGTGAGCTTGAACCACCAACCTTGCAGTTCAAACGGCTTTGCAGTCTGGCGCATTAACCCACAGCACCACACACCCTCGGAAACCCTGTACAGGGTCGCTATGGGTCGGAACCGACTCGATGGCACTTAACAACAACAACCACACCAGGACTCCTAACCTTATAGGGAAGTTTTATTCAGTCCTATAGGGTTCCTATGAGTCTGGATAGACTTGCAGGCAAACAGGTTTGACTTGATGGCAATGCCTTAGGGAAGACAGACAGGCTTTCTGGAAGAAAGGGTATTCGGCTGAACCTAGATGGATAGATAAAACTGCCATCATCTAAGTGTTGATTTTTTTCTATCTTGAGTATTGAAAGGAGAGTAGGATTGAGTGGACCACTGACAAAAGGAGCAGCAGCATTCCTGAGTACAAGCACCACGTGATTTTGGGGCAATCCCTTCCTCTTTGAGTGTGTGTCCTCATCTGTAGAGAATGAAGATAGTGAGGCTACCATGGAATCAAACCGTGTGTAAAATACTGGTCCCACTGTGTGACATGCAGCCCATGCTCAAGGAGTGCTTGCTTGAATCTGACCCCAATGAGGATGGGAAAGATCTACTATAATCTCACTATAGTGGTTACGAATTGGGCTGTGAACCACAAGGTCAGCAGTTCGAAACTATCAGCTGTTCCATGGGAGAAAGATGAGGCTTTCTGCTCCCATAAAGACTTACAGCCTCGGAAACCCTGTACAGGGTCGCTATGAGTCGGAACTGACTCCATGGCACATAACAACAACAACATTAAAATATTAAATACCTTCTATCCAGTTTATCAGAAGGGACCAGTCTCTAGAGAAAGATATCATATTTGGTAAAGTGGAGGTTCAGAGAAAAAGAGGAAGACCCTCAACCAGATGGATTGGCACACTGGCAGCGGCAATGGGCTCAAACATAGCAACAGGACTGGTGTTTCATTCTGTTGTGCATAAGGTTGCTGTGAATCAGTACCAACTCAATGGCACTTAACAACAACAATCCAGTTTGAGGAGTCCTGGTGTGGTCCTGCAAGATCCGTTTGTACTGCAAGGCCTGTGGTTCAAGCTCACCGACTCTGCTCCTCAGGAAAAGTTGGAACTGACTCGACAGCACTTAACAACAACAATACAGCTTAAAGTTCTAAAACTTTACCCTAGGAATGTTTTAAGTATTGTTGCTCTATCAGTACCATATGCCCCTTCACTATGGAAGATGACAGAATTGTTTGTGTATGTCATTAAACACACGGGAACACAGAGCACTCCAATGCCAAACCCATCCCCTTAGCGAAAAGGATACTGAGGCCAGAGCCCAAGTCTATACAACTATTTAAGCTAGGTTCAGCCCTGAGATTCACTTCTCCAAAGGTCTACTCTACTCTTTCCTGTGCCATGCAGAAGGCAAACTGGAGTCCTTACGTACATCAGGAGAAATAATAACATTCATTAAATGGACATCTGTCTATATTTTTCTCCACCCAGTTCACAGGATAATGGGCAACATCCGGAGAACTCAGATGCCTTTTGCTGTCACTGATAAACAAACTAAAACTTTTACTTCAATCCACAAGTAGCTTCGGAAGTAGAAGAACAAACCCGAAGCATTCTTGAGTTAATTACTATGTGATTTCCTCAAGATAGCCATTGGCATGGAAGGTCTTTGTCCTAACACACCCAGTTGCAGATAGCTCAGCGGGTGGATTTTGAGAGTGGTGGGAAAAGCTGAGGGAAGAGATGATTATAGCCTGATATTATTCAGAGTTCAGATTTATCTGACAAGATAAACCGTACTTTCTTCAAGCTGACAAGATGCCGTGGCATCCATTGGGTTCTGCCACCTGTGGTGTAGGGAATTTCACAATGACCATTCTTAGGAGGTAAAGCAGTTCCACAGAAAACATTTACTCTAATTCCACTGGAGGAGTGAGGAGGCTAAGGCCTAGGGAAGACGATGACTTGCCAAATTTCTTCAGAAGGTGATGGCGCTGGAATGAAAAGTCAGAACCACTGACTCCCAGACCAGGATTCTTTCAACCACAGCACACATCAATCCTACATCCAATTATGGGAGACAAGTCTGAGGTGGTAGAATATGAGGAGTTGTGGCTTCCCCACTGAGGAGATGGGTTCTTGGATGTAAAGATAAGTAGAGGGGGTTGAGACAGGAGCAGAGAAGAGCTTAGAAAACCTCTGAGGTGAGTAAGCAGAGGGATCCGAGGACCAAGTGCCAGCAAGATTAGCCTTTGGCTGAAGACAGTAGAAATGGCTTGGAGGAAATTTGAGGAAGCATCTAGGTATAGGCTTGGAGTTCCAATCTGGGT
>NW_006408534.1:23975527-23977132 GCF_000296735.1 Chrysochloris asiatica | reverse complement strand
GGGTTGCTATGAGTCAGAACCGACTCCACAGCACTTTACAACAACAACAGTCACTCTTTGGGAGAAAGATGAGGCTTTCTGCTTTTGTAAAGATTTACAACCCCAGAAACCCTATAGAGGGTCACTGTGAGTCAGAACCGACTCCATGGTACTAAACCACCACCAACAGCAAAATCTAATAATACATAGCCAGTTGTTGCAAGGATTAGTGGTACTGTATGCAAAGTGTTGAACATTTGGTCATGCACAGTAATGAGAAGCTATTAATATTATTTCAGCTGCTAGGCACAACTATCTCCCCAGTGGTCCCAGTATCAACTATCCAATCAACTGAAGGAGGGGTGGTGCTCCAAACCCTACTAAAACTATAAGATAGAAGTAAATCTCCCAAGAATTTGTGAGGGGTCTCTAGGGGCTGGGAGATGCCCTGGAGATCAGGAAATCAATGGCTTCCCAGATCATGCATGTACACATTTTACACAGCCTCCAAGAGGAGCTCGATATAGACAGCTGGTCCCGCAGTGCTTCCTCTCATAGGAGCTATTAGCTGTGTCATGAATCCATTTGTAATGAAATGGAAGTGTTTTGATTTCTCTGGGAAGCCGGATTTTCTCCCAAATCCTTGCTGCTTTCATCCTTGGACATGAAACAGCCTATTCTAATCTCATATGGAGGACCAGCCGGTTTTAAGAAGCCCACGAAACCTGATCGCCAACTCAGCTCCCTGGCGGCAGCTTTGATCGCTGGGAGGGAGCACGTCGTCCCCAGCTTGGTGCTAATAACCCTATGCATTATTGAAAAGCCTTTTTTTTTTCTCAGTCACAGACACAATCAGGGAAATATCCAGATTGTAGGCTGGAGTGTCAGCTGCTTCCTGCGCTCCTCAATGACTGTGCTTTGTAATTTGTCGGAGTCACTAAAAATAGGCATCTTACAGAACTGAGTGAAGCACTGAAGGCATGTTGTTGTTGTTGTTGCATGCCATTAAGTTGGTTCTGGCTCTTAGTGACCCTACAAACAAGAGAATGAAGCACCGCCACCCTCTAAATCATAGCTATGTTTCAATCCATCTAATTGATGTTCTTCCTCTTTTTTGCTGACCTTCTTCTACTTTGTCAAGCATGATGTCCTTCTCCAGGGACTGGTCTTTCCTGATGACATGTACAAAGTTCATGAGACAAAGTCTCACCATCCTCCTCCAAGGAACATTCATTTGTTGTTGTTTTAAACATTTTATTGTTATTTGAGGGAAGGCTTACAGACAAGAGCATCAGTTTTATATTCAATACGTCATATCCTTTGTTCCATCTCAGTGATTACAATCCCCTCCATTTAACATCAGTTATCCCAGTTCCTCCTGTGGTTCCTATTTCTATTCCACCCACCTTCCCATCCCTTCTCAATTTTGTCCTTAGGTAAATGTTGCCCTTTTGATTTTGAATGATTGACCATTCTATGGTGAGCACACCTTACTAGTGCTGTTATCCCCCTGTATTCCTATCTACTGCTTGGCTGAAAATTGGACCACGAGGGTGAGTTACTTTCCAGACCTGAAGGGTGTTCAAGGGTCTCAGTCTCAGGTTCCTCCAGTCTCTTTCAGACCAG
>NW_006408534.1:23972393-23973412 GCF_000296735.1 Chrysochloris asiatica | reverse complement strand
GGGTTGTTCAACAGATTTTGTCCAGTTCAATACATCATGTGATTTCTTGACTGCTGCTTCCATGGGTGTAGGTTGTGGATCTAGGTAAAATGAAAATCTTTGACAACTTCAATCTCTTCTCCCTTTATCATGATGTTGTTTAGTGGCCCCGTTGTCAGGATTTTCTTTATGTTGAGGTACAATTCATACTGAATGCTGTAGTGTTTGATCTTCATCAGTAAGTTCTTCAAATCTTCTTCACTTTCAGTAAGTAAGTGTGTCATCTGCATACTGAAGTTTGTTAAGGAGTCTTCTTCCAATTTTGATACTGCATTCTTCTTCATATAGTTCTTTCATCTCAGATTATTTGCTCAGCATGCTGTTGTATATGAGGTTTTTAATCTTCATGGGAGCAGAAAGCCTCATCTTTCTCCTGAGGAGCAGCTAGCAGGTTTAAACCACAGACCTTGTGGTTCACAGTCTGGTACTTATCTTAAAGATTGAATATGTATGGTGAAAGAATACAATGCTGAAGCACACTGTCTTAGTTACCTAGTGCTGCTAGAACAGAAATACCACAAGTGGATGTCTTCAACAAACAGAAATGTATTCTCTTACAGTTTGTTGTTCTTCTTAGGTGCCATCCAGTCAGTTTCAACTCACTGCAACCCTATGCATGGCAGAATGAAACACTGCCCAGGCCTGCACCATCCTCACAATTTTTGTTACGTGTGAACTCATTGTTTTTGCCGCTGTGTTGAGCCATCTCGCTAGAGGTCTTCTCTTTTTCACTTACCCTCCTTTTACCAAGCATGATTTCCTTCTCCAGAGACAGATGACATGTCCAGAATTTGAGCGCCAAAGGCTTGTCTTTCTGGTTTCTAAGGAGTATTTTCACTGCACTTCTTGAAAAAACAGATTTGTTTGTTCTTCTAGCAGTCAATATGTTTATCCAAAACCAGAATTCAAATGTATTGATTCTTTTACAGTTTTATTCATTGTCACCTTTTACATGCATGTGAGGTATTGAAAATACCATG
>NW_006408534.1:23909144-23967803 GCF_000296735.1 Chrysochloris asiatica | reverse complement strand
TCTCTGCAGGAGAGCCAGTTTCCATGTCTTCTGACATCTATTTTTATCTTTTCTTTCCTTCTTGTCTTTTTAATGAACTTTTGCTTTTATTCCTGTATGATGTTTTTTTTCATCCCGCAGTTTTTCTGGTCTTCAGTCATTTGTGTCTAATACATCAAATCTGTTCTTGAGATTGTTTCTAAATTCAGGAGGAATATATTCAAGCTCATATTTTGGCTCTCATGAATTTGTTTTAAATGTCTTCAACTTCAGCCTGAACTTGCACATGAGCAATTGTTTATTTTATTGTCTGTCCAATCCTTGTTTTGGCTGATGATATTGAACTTCATTACTGTCTCTTCTCATAGATGTAGTCAATTTAACTCCTGTGTATACCATCTGGTGAGGTTCATGCATATAGTTGCCTTTTACATTGTTTTAAAAAGGTATTTGCAATGAATACATTTCATGGTTCAGGAAGTTAGATGTCCAAATTCAGAGTTCCAACTCTGGAAAAAGGTCCTTGTCCCCTTTCATCATCTGTAGGCCCAACATTCCTTGGAGATCCCCATGTGTATAGCATCAATCTTGCCCTGGATCGAGGAGCGTCACAGTGCAGGGATCTCTTAGTGGTAGTAGGTCCCTCCTTCTCTGCTTACTTCTCTCTCCTTTTATATCTCAGTGAGATTAATTTAAGGTACAACCTAATCCTGTAGATTGTATCCAACTTCATTAACACCATAGAAGTGAAGATTTATAACACAAAGGATCATTACATCATATCAGATCATATCATGAGTTGATTATATTATATTGGAGCTCATCATGGAGGTTATAACTACATCTTAACTTTTAAACCGTTGATTATCCGGCCCAGTCAATTTGACACAAAACCTAACTACCAACACATCTTTTCTGATTTTAAACAGTGTAATGTCTCTTTGTTCTATCAGAACAATTGTCCCTTGGTCTATGTTCAGGTTCTGCATGAGTCCAATGAAAGGTTTTGGAATTTTTATTCTTTGCAATGTTACTAAACATAATTTGTTATGGTCCACACAGTTGAAAGTTTTTGTATAGTCAATAAAGCATAAATAAATATTTTCTGGTATTCTCAGAATCCTCCTTGAATTTCTGACAGCTCCCTGTTGATGTACTACTACAACTTATTTTTAAAATTATTTTTGGCAAAATTTTATGTGTGTTTGCTATTAATGATATTGCTTGGTAATTTTTGCATTAGGTTAGAATACTTTTCTTTGAAATGGACACACATATAGATCTCTTCCAGTCAGTTGTCCACATAGCAGTTTCTAAATTTCTTAGCATAGACAATTGAGTGATTCCAGCAATATATTATTTGTTGAAATATCTCAGTTAGTATTCCAACAATTCCTCTAGCCTTGTTTTTTTACCAGTGCTATCAGTGCAACATGAATCTCTTCCTTAATACCATTGGTTCTAGATCACATGCTATATCCTGAAATGGTTGAACACCAACTTATTCTTTTTGGTATGATTCTATGAATTCCTTTCATCTTCTTTTGATATTTCTTGCATCATTCAATATTTTGCCCATTGTTTTTATTGTTGTTGTTATTATTGTTGTTGAGTGTTGTTTAGTTGATAGCAACCCTTTATAGTGTTTCCTAGGAGTAATTGCAGGGTTTGAATCAACTTTGCAGTTAGGAGCTCAGTACTTATCCTACATTAACACACCAGGACTCCATTTTGCCATAGAATTCTTCAATATTTCAACTCAGGGCTTAAATTTTCCTTAAGTTCTTTCAGTTTGACAAATGCTGGTGTGTTCTTCCATTTGACTTTCTAGTTCCAAGGTCTTTGCACATTTTGTTATAATACTTTTGTTATAATACTTTGTCTTCTCAAGTTGTCCCTTGAAATCTTCTGTTCATTATCTACTTTATCATTTACTGAATCTTTTACTTTCATCACATCTTCCATTCAGTTTAACTACTCTTGGTTCAAGAGAAAGTTTCAGATTTTTCCTGACATTAATTTTGGTCTTTTCTGACCTTTACCTTTCTTCATGCATGATGTCTTTTATGCCTAGTGTTCAATGCATTCAATCTATTCTTAAAATGGCCTCTAGATTCCGGCGGGATATACTCTGGATTTGTTTTAATTTTCTTCAGCTTCAATTTGAGCTTGATTATGAGAAATTTATGGTCTTTTCTGTAGTCAACCCCTAGCCTTGTTCTGACTAATAATATGAGCTTCTCTGCCATCTCTTCTCACAAATGTATTCCATCTGGTGAGATTCATGTGTATAGTTACTATTTCTATTGTTGGAAAATGTCTTTTTAATGAATAAGTAATTGGTCTTACAAAATTCTATAATGAGATTGCCAGCATTGTTTCTGTCGCCAAAGCCATATTTTACAGCTACTAATCCTTCTTTGTTCCCATGTTTTGCGTTCCAATTATCAATACATCTTGACTGCATATTTAATCATTTTCAGACTGCAGACTGGTAAAAAATCAATTGCTCCATCTTTGGCATTAGTAATTAGTGTGTAACTTTGAATAATCGTCATATTAACCAGTCTTCTTTGTGGGTGTGTGGATAACATCCTCTGACTGACAGTGTTGTACTTCAGGATAGATCTTGAGTATTCTTTTTGATGATGAATGTTATACAATTACTCTTCAATTTGTCAATCTTGGCATATGCTTTTTGATTCACAATGATCAATACCAGTTAATTTTAGCTTTCTACTGCCTAGGAAGGTGAGGGAGGTACCAAGGTTAAGTTCGAGGTCATTCAACCATGGGTAGTCCAGGAGAAGCCAAGAATACACAGACACCAGAGGGTATATGGATTTAAGTGTATAAAGGGGTCGAGAGTCCTAATGTGGGTAGGGTAAAGCACTGGACCACAAGGTCGTTTTGAACTGCAAGTTGGTAGTTAAACTCACTAGCTGTTCCTCAGAAACCCCATACTGGATCGCTGTGAGTTGGAACTGACTCAAAGGCACTTGACAACAAGAACAACAGAGACCAAAGAGTTTGAGAACCACTAGAAAAAGGAGGCCTTTTATCTTCCTTCTCCCATTCCCCAGACTCCTCTTTCATCTACAACTGAATGATTAACAAGATGCCATGGGGAGTAAATGATGTAAAAAGATGTATGCCTATGTTTTATTGACTATGCAAAGGCTTTCAATTGTGTGAATCATGGCAAGCTATGGACAACATTGCAAAGAATGAGTATTCTGGAACACTTAATTGTGCTCATAAGGAACCTGTACATAGACCAAGAGGTAGTTGTTCAAGCATAACAAGGGAGGAACACTGAATGCTTTAAAATTAGGAAAGGTGTGCACCAGAATTGTATTCTTTCACCATATTTATTCAATCTATATGCTGAGCACATAATCTGAGAAGCTGAATTAGATGAAAAACATGGATCAGGATTGGAGGAAGACTCATTAACAACCTGTAATATGCAGATGATATAATTTTGCTTGCTGAAGTGAAGAGAACTTAAACACTTACCAATGAAGATCAAAGACCACCTTCTTTGGTATGGGTTGCACCTCAATGTAAAGAAGACAAAAATCCTCACCAAGCATCAAGATGAATGAAGAAAAGATTGAAATTGTCAAAGACTTCATTTTGCTGTGATCCACAATCAACACTCATGGAAGCAGCAGTCGAGAAATTAAATGACGTATTGCATTGGGAAAATCTGCTGCACAAGACCTCTTTAAAGTGTTCAAGAGTAAAGATATCAGCTTGAAGTCTAAGGTGTGCCTGACCCAAGCCATGGTATTTTCAATACTCTCATATGCATGTGAAGGTTAGACACTGAATAAGGAAGACCATAAAAGAATTGATGCATTTGAGTTATGGTGTTAGAGGAGAATATTAAAGGTGCCATGGGCTTCCAAAAGAACCAACAGATCTGTGTTGGAAAAAGTACAGCCAGAGTGCTCCTTGGAAGCCAGGATGGCCAGACTTCATCTCTCATACTACAAACTTATTGTCAGGAGGGACAAGTCCCTGGAGAAGAATATCATATTTGGTAAAGTGGAGGGTCGGAGAAAAAAAGAGTAAGACCCCCAATGACATATACTGACACAGTGGCAGCAGCAGTGGGCTCAAATGTAGCAACAATTGTGAGGTTGGTGCAGAGTTACTTTCTGTTGTGCACAGGGTCACTATGAATTGATACCAACACGATGGCACTTAACAGCAACAACAAAACAACATGGGTAGTACAGCTATGTTAGAAACATGTACATGAATGGCTCAGATAATCAGAGAGAGCCCACTTTCCACTTTTCATCTACAGTATTCATGAAATGGTTTACTTGGTCTGAAACATATCTTAGTAACATCACTCCTTATTTGCAGGTTGAAAATGTCCTGTATAAGGCAAGTGTCAGCAGAACACTTAGCTTAGTGGTTATGAGTTGGGCTGCTAGTCTCAAGGTCAGCCGTTCAAAACACCAGCCATTCCACAGGAGAAAGATAAGATTTTCTGCTCCCCTAAACATTTACAGCCTTGGCACATTGACTCCATAGCACACTACCACCTCTGCTGCCAGCAAGAGTACACTGACTTGTCTTCTCTCACTTAGGGAGTTTCTGGTCATATTCTCTCTGGTCCTTACACACACTTGTTAATTAATAAATAAACATTGATCTTTCAAAAAACACTAGTTTGACCTTATCTCTCCATTATTAAATATCCTTCAGCTGCTCCAAATCAACTTGAGTAATTAAATCCAAAATAATTATTAAACCATGCAAAGTCCTCCATTGTCTGGTGTCTCCTAGCACCATCACCTCTTACCAGCCCCACTTAGCTACTGTTAGGGTCCAGACATTCCCAGAATTTTATTGCTTATGGGACTTTGCATATGTGATGTTTCCTTTATACCCATTTGTGCTTAAATGCTTGCCTCCTTCCTTTTGCTCTTTAGTTGTATAAGAATCAGCAACATCTCTTAGGGGAGTCTTCACTGGCCCTTCTTACCAAGGCCACTACAATGCATGCTGTTGGCAGTAATTACTGCTATATCATCAGTACCAGGGTTGAGACTGGTTTGGGCAAATCAAACTATTTGCGTTGTTTATAGACAGTGGTCATTCTGATTGATTGTTGCTTGTGACATTCAGTTGTTAATTTTTTTTTTATATCATCCTGTCTTAGTTATCTAGTGTTGCTGTAACAGAAATACCCAAAGTGGATGACTATGTTGTTGTTAAGTGTTGTTGAGTTAGTTCAGGTTCATGGAGACCTTGACTAGGGTTTCTGAGGAGAGGCTGGTGGGTTTGAACCACTGACCTTGTGGTTAGCACTCCAGTGCTTATCCAATAGCTAATCAACATAAATTTATTATCCCAGTTTAGGAGGCTAGAAGTCCCAATCTAGGGTGTCAGCTCTAGGAAGGAGATCTCTCTCTGTCAGCTCTGAGAGAAGGTCCTTGTCTCCTTTCATATCTGTGTGCCCAGTGTCCCTTGAAGACCCACATGTGTCTTGGCATCAATCTTCACCTGAGTGCAAGAGGTTCTCAGTGCAGGGCCTCAATTCAAAGATTCACTCGACTCCTGTCTCTTCTTCTCTCTTGGTGGCAGCCACGTCCCTCTCTTCTCTGCCCAATTCTCCCTTCTTTTATCTTCTGTGGCGGTGGTGGTTATGTGCCGTGGAGTTGGTTCTGACTCATAGTGACCCTGTATAGGGTTTCCAAGTCTGTTAATCTTTACGAAAGCAGAAAGCCTCATCTTTCTCCCACAGAACCTTGGGAGTTTTGAACTAGCTGACCTAGGGATTAGCAACCTGACTCATAACTTCTACAGTACCAGAGTTCTTCTTTATCTACTGTAAGCTACAGTAAAAGATGTAACTTTAGCAAGTGTGACTTAAGTAAAAGTCTTAAGACTAGGACTTGAATAAGGCTGTGACTTGAGTCATGTTCTTTTGTAAGGTTGTAATTCAAGGTACACCCGACATTAGTCCTGCCTCATTAAAATATGTTGTTGTTAAGTATCATCCAGTTGGTCTGACTCACAGCAACCCTGTGTAGGGTTGCCAAGAAGCAGCTGGTTGGTTTGAACTCTCAACCTTATGGTTCATAATCCAGTGTGGATCTTACAGTGCCTTACCAGGAGTTCTATATGAAGGTTAGAATGTACAACACATCCCAAAATGTGGGTGATTACACATCAGAGCACAGAATGAAAGACAGCCATATAATCCTGGGAATCAAGTTGATATATATTTTGGGGGACACAATTCAATCCATATCATATCCCTTTCAAATGCATTAAAATAAGGCATTCAATAAGGATTTGTTGGATAATTAAAGGAACAAAGTACTGTGGGCTCCAAAGTGACAAAGTGAGTTGGTTCAAGAATTCCTTGTTCAGTGACCCCAATCCTAGAGCTGGTGATTAAAGCCTTTTTCCTTAACCAAAACCCCAAACAAAATTCATTGCCCTCAAGTAGATTCTAACTGATGACGCCGCCATGTGTTACACAAAGTAGAACTCATCCATAGGGATTTCTTGACTAATCTTTAGGAAGCAGATCTTCAGGACTTTCTTCTGTACCACCATTGGGTGGGTTCAAACTGCCAATCTTTAGGTTAATAGTCAAAAGCAAACTATTTGCACCACGTTAAGGACACTTGTGGAGTCCTTGTATGGCGCTGTAGAAAGTCTGCAAAGCCATTTGAACTGCAAGGTCAGTAGTTCAAGCTCATTAGCTGCTCCTCGGAAACCCTATATAGGGTTGCTATGGGTTGGAATCGACAGCACTTAACAAAAACACTCTGCTTGACCAGTTCCTTGTATTTGAAACATTCTACACTATCCTGAAGAAATCTGGGTGTTGCCGTAGGATAAGCACTGGACTGCTAAATGCAAGTTTGACAGTCAAACCCACCAGCCAGTCTGTAGGAGAAAGATGAGGCCTTTTGCTGCCATAAAGATATATAGCCTCAGAAACGTGGTACAGAGTTTCTATGAGTTGGAATAGGTTCAGTGGCCGTGGATTTGGTTTAGGTTTGCGTTGTCCTGAGGCTCCTCAATCAACAAACAGTTTTCTCTGATCCACACAGTAAGATATAATCATAGCTTGAACTCCTTTAACTGACAACCTCTTTCCAATAACAACAGCTCCTCAAGTGTCCTGGGTATGAATCTTTGCCTCCAGTCCACCCAGGCCATGACAGTGTGCTGGGTCTAATAGCTATCGTATCTGAGACAGGCTTACATTGTACAATTGACACAAGTAGAGCCCTGGTGGTACAATAGTTAAACATTCAGCTGCTAACCTACAGGTTGGTGTTAGGACTCGCCCAGTAGCTCTGTGGAGAATGATCTGGTGATTTGCTTCTGTAAAGATTATAGCCTAGAAAGCCAGAGGGGGCAGTTCCACTGCTACATGAGCCACCATGGATTGAGAGAGAACCCACAATATCTACCACCACCACAAGGAAATGCAGACTGTGTACTCTGTCCATCGTTGCCATTCTTGGCCCAGAGAGATAGTTTCTGAAGCCTCACCCTTTGTAATTGTCATTTAAGGGCTTGTTAAGCTCCTTATTGAATGAAATACAAAGGACTTCAATTACTTGAAACAATTATGCTTCAGAATCAATAACTTTCCATAAATTGCTGGGAAGATTTGTATTCTAAATCCAGTCCAACCATTGCTTTCATGATGAAGAATAGGGAGGAATCCTCACAGATGGGGATTTTGTGATACTCCCTGGCCAGGCCCTGAGACTAATCCTCTGTATGCAAGCTCCCTGTGAATATCTATTGTAACCCCAATAACTCTGGAACTATATGGTGCTCTCTCATTGTCCAGTAAGCCTACTCTCTAAGGTCACCCTTGACCCAGGGGAGAGGACAAAATAATCATTTGGTGTGGGTGAGCCACTATAGTTTTGCCCAGCACAGAGCAAATCTAGAATTCTTTTCCTGGCAGTTAGCATCTTTTATGCTTTGCTCTTCAGCCTTGTCTGACCAATTCCATTCATCCTTAGAGACGTAGGATAAGCCCACCTCCTCCAGGAAGCCTGACAAACCAGGCAGTCATGTTGGGGCCTATATAACGTAGTGGTTACGAATTGGGCTGCTAATCTTAAGGTCGGCAGTTTGAAACTACCAGTCGTTCTGTGGGAGAAAGATGAGGCTTTCTACTCCCATAAAGATTTATAGCCTTGGAAACCCTGTGCAGGGTCAATATGAGTTGGAACAGACTCCATGGTACTTAACAACAACAACAACTTTCTCAGGGCATCAAGAGGCCTCCTGAAAAGTTGCCTGTCATAAATTAGCAAGAAAGTTAAATTTATAGGAGTAAGATTGAAAACATTAATGCTAACACAAAACCTGTTTGCTTGATTGACGGTGAGTGACAGATGCCTTTTAGCCTGCTTTTTTTTTCCCCACTGGACAAATGTTTGGTCAGTGTGCATTGATACACTAAGTTCTGTGTGGCTGCAGGTCCCATCACATAAAACATACACACATTACTTTTCCCCTAGAAACATCAGGAAATGCTGTTTCATAAGAACTATCACAACAGTAAAAATTCTTCTAAAAGGAAAGAAAAACAAAGAAATCTATCACCTTTGTATCAGTTCT
Source organism: Chrysochloris asiatica (assembly GCF_000296735.1). NCBI lineage: Eukaryota > Metazoa > Chordata > Mammalia > Afrosoricida > Chrysochloridae > Chrysochloris > Chrysochloris asiatica. The sequence goes on along the minus strand of NW_006408534.1, from coordinate 23,959,196 downwards.
GACTCATGGCAACACTATGTGTTACTGAATGCAGTAAGTAGCTCCCTAGATTTTTCTTGGCTGTGATCTTTTCAAAACCAGATTGCCAGGCCTTTCTTTCATTGCATGGCTGATTTGGAAAACGTAACAGGCACCACCAACCTTCAGGTTAGTTGTTGTTGTTGTTGTTGTTGTTAAGTGCTGTCGAGTCGGTTCCGACCCACAGCAACCCTGTATAGGGTTTCCAAGGAGCAGCTGATGAGCTTCAACCACCTATCCTGCAGTTCAAATGACTTTGCAGTCTGACACATTAGCCCACAGCACCACACCAGGACTAGTAGTCAGGCACAAACTGTTTACAAAGAGAAGACCAATTTTGCCTAGCTTTCTCTGTAAACAGCAACGCTGGTATGGTATAATAGGATAAAACACTGGACTGCAAGGTCACCTGTTCAAACTCATAGAGATCAGTATGCAAGCTCATAGATATCGATGCAGTCTCTATGAGTCAGGAACCAATGGCACTTAACAAGAACAACTACTTGGTGGACAGCTAAGACATGCCTGGACATGTAAAGGTCTAAGTTCTGGGTCCAGCAGTGGAAGGGGCGCCTGTGTCCGGTCTCTGCAGACATCCTCAGCAGAAGCTTCTGGACTTCTCCCCTGGCCGCTTGCTGCTCACTTTAGCAATGGTCAGTGTGTCAGGCAGGCAGTTACATCCTGTTGGTAACAGAGTCCCAGCCTGGGTGCTGCCTGCCTTGGTCCCATACCAACCAGTTCTCCTCAGCCAGCTCATCCTGCTGCTGTTTAGAGAAAAAGCCTGTGTGTGCTTTTCTCTTGCTCCTGTGGATTTTTCAATCACAAGGAAGAGGCTTATCTCTCATTTTTAATTGATTTTAATGTGGCTCAGCCAAGCGAGATCAGATCTCAACTCCTCAGTGGTCTTTGAGGAAGGCTGTGAGGAGCCACCTGAATATTAATAAGAGGGACTGAGAGAAGCCAGGAGGTAATGAAGCTATTGTGTGTAGTTGAGGCTACCCTGGCCTTCTAGGCTGGCCTGCAGGGACAGACCTGGGACTGGTTTCAAGGGTTAGGTAGCTATGGGAATGGGGGCCAGTTTGACCTCTAGCCTACAGGGCTGTGACAGATGGATACAAATGTGTAGCTGTAATCACAGTGTGTAGTTGTGATCATAGATTTGTACTACAGTAAGCCTACCTCCTAAACCATTTACTCGCCCAACTCCTGCCAATTCACCTCTTGTCCATGCTTCAACCTCCTCTGCAAATCTGTCTTGATGCCTTTGCAGTTTTTATCTATAGTATAATCAGCATCAGCAATTTTCTTCTCACTTCCCGTCTTGTCTCTCTTTACCACTCCCTCCTCCCCTAAACCTATGGGATTCTGGACCAGTCACCTGACCCCTTTGATCCTCAGTTTTCTCCTCTCAAGTGGGATAATAGCATCTACCAAGACGCATTATTATGAGTACTTAGGCAAGATAATGTTGTAAAGCATGTAGTTTGTGCTTAGAGCAACAAATATTTAGATGTTATTTCTTTTCTGCCTGCTCCCCCCACCCCCCACCCCCATGTGCACTGAAACAGGAGAAGCTAGCAAATTATTAGAAATGGGAGAAGGCCTGAAATTGTATCTTTGGGGTATGGGCTTACTCTCCTATCCTAACTACAGGATGTTGTTGTCAAGTGCCATCAAGTTGGTTCTGACTCATAGTGACCCTGTTTAGGGTTTCTGAGGAGTGGCTGGTAAGGTTGAACCCACCTTGCAGGCCAGTGCATTAACCCGCAGCGCCACACCAGGACTCCATAGTCATATGTTACAAAAGCTGATTTATAAATGCCCTGTCCCATTTCCTTGGCTGGAAAGAGATAATAGACACCGGAGAGCAATGGTTATTAAGATTAGCTGCTTGAGAAGAAACACCCAAGAAAATTTTCAAAACATCTGTACTTGATCTTAATTCCTGAAAGGTCTAATTCAATTGTTGTTGTGGGGGTAGGGGTGCCGGCAGACATTCAGACATTGATAGAGATTTGAAATGTTGTAGAACTCTTTGAGTTGAAGATGGAATGGGGGAGAAGATCTTAGGCTACAAAGCAGGGCCTTTTATAAGCCACCTCCTTTTTCTCTAAAGGTCCTCTATAAGCCTCTTCCTATGGTAATCATAGTTATCCCAGTTTAAATCCTTTGCAACTTGGTGTTCTCCTAGAAATGACACACGTCTTAGTGGTTCCTATAAGTCCAGGCAGCAGGTGGGTGGTAAAGAGGGGTGAAGGCTGCATTAACTGGTTGGATTTTTTTCTTTCTTTTTTAAAGTTTTTATTATGGATTGAGTAAAGGTTTACAGAAATCCTCAGTTTCCATTCAACAAACCATACATTTTGTTTCATCTAAATGACTGCAATCCCCTCCATGCAACAAGAGTTATCTTGCTTCCTCCCTGTAATTCCTATTTACATTCCACCCATCTTCACACCCTTCTCAACTCTGTCCTTAGGTAAATGTTGCCCTGTTGACTTTGAATGATTGACCAATCTATGGTGAGCATACCTGACTAGTGTTGTCCCCCTATATACCTAGCTACTGCTTTGTTGAAAATTGGGCCACAAGGGTGAGTTCCTTTCCAGACCTGAAGGGTGATCAAGGATCTTGGTCTCAGGTTCCTCTAGTCTCTTTCCAACCAATAAGCCTAGTCTTTATATATATATATATATATATATAAAGTTTTGCTGTGCATTTTCTCCCACTGTATCAAAGACTTTCTAATGTAATCCCTTTCACAGCAATTGGTAGTGGTAGCCAGGCACCATCTAGTTCTTCTGGTCTCAGAAGACTGACATTCACATGTTCCATTTGTCCACTGGGCTAATTCATTCCAAGAATCTTCAATTCTCATCACTCTTCTTTCTTCTACACATGGAGAGACCTATATCTGTACCTTAGATGGTCACTCACTAGCTTTTAAGATCCCAGACACTACTCACCAAAACAAAATGTAGAACATTATCTGCAAATTGACCACAGTGTCTCCTGAGACTATGGTCCTAAGCCCCCAGGCCCAGCAACTCATTGCCTTTACGATGTTAGGTATCCCTCCCCTCCAAGACTGAAACTTAAAGGGATCACACAATCAGCCATGTAAGCTTGCTGATGACCATGTTGGTCTACTGGTGAGTAGAAGTGGGGGAAAGACAGCAATGAAGATATGGACTGAGTTCAACCACATTCATGGACCCCTGTTAACCTGGAGATAAGAAAAAGAAGAGGAAGGGCTGGTTGGTCTGAAGTATGGTGAGACCTGGGGTCTCCTGAGCCCATGGACAAGGACATAGCCATGGAGGGCTAGAGCTGAGAGTGGAACATCCAGCTAATATTAACTGAGGGGAGACACACAAGAATACCCAAACTTGCAGATAGTACACCCATTTGACCTAGCTTTGATGGTTTGATGATTACAAATTGACTAAAAAAAGACAAAAAAACTTGAAAAAGGAAACAAATGTAAATTGCTACAATTTGATGAACTTGACCTATACTCATAGATGTTGTTATGTGCTGTGGAGTCGGTTCCAACTCATAGCGACCCTGTACAGGGTTTCAGAGGCTGTAAATCTTTATGGGAGCAAAAAGCCTCATCTTTATCCTGCCGAACAGCTGGTAGTTTCAAACTGCTGACATTGCGGTTCGCAGCCCAATTTGTAGCCACTACGCTACCAGAGACAGACTTGCAAAATGTGCCCTTTGGCTGTTTAAATTATTATATATCCCTGAGTGTTTTGGTGTACAACACTGTCCCCCCACCCCCAAGGGAAAAGAACACCAAAAAACAGAGGTAATAGAAGCAAATACAGTTGAATGATGATGCACGGAGGGGATTGTAATCACAGTAATGAAACAATGAGTGTACAACTGATGTTCTCTCGTGTAAACTATCACTCAATTCACGAAAAAAACTTTAAAAAACCCACAAAAACAGGTTAATGATGTAAGTAGTTTTCATCATTTTGTCCACCACATTTATAGTTGTGTTTGCAGGAAAGGTAAATAAATATCCATGTACAAATATGCTCTTGAAAGCTCTTATATATTTATGAGTATACTCTCCATATTCCTCCCATACCCATTCTAAATGTGTCTTTGTCTATGTATCTACCCACAGAGCACTGTTGTTCTAAGGTTGTGAATATATCACTATTTACCTCTATCCCCCTGAGCCTTTGAATACTTCCCTGTGTCTTCATCTGTCTTCATTATTTTTCTGCCAACATCCCTCTTCTTGTGTATTGCTCTCCCTGTCACCCAAGTTAACATGTTTCTACCCTCTGGTCCTGGAGTCCTGGTGTGATGCTGTGAGTTAATATGCTGGACTGCAACATCAGTTTGAACCACAAGGTCAGTGACTAAAGCTCACAAGCCACTGCTTGGAAACCCTATATAGGGTCACTATGGGTCGGAACTGACTCTGCAGCGGTTAACAACAATACCAACAACCCTCTAGTCAGTGAATTACTCTCCATTCCCTCCCAACTCTGGTAACCATCAAATAATGTATCTTTTAGGATGAAAACCTTTTCTTTAGTTCTTATAATAGTGGTTTCATACAATATTTGTCCTTTTGTGATTAACTAATTTCACCCAGCCTAATGTCCTCCAGCGTAGTGGTTACGAATCGGGCTGCGAACCTTAAGATAAGCGGTTCGAAACTACCAGCTGCTCCGCGGGAGAAAGATGAGGCTTTCTACTCCCGTAAAGATTTACACCCTCGGAAACCCTGTACAGGGTCGCTATGGGTCGGAACCGACTCAACGGCACTTAACAACAACAACAATGTCCTCCAGATTCATCCATGTTATGAGTTGTTTCACATATTCATCATTATTCTTCAACATTGCATATTATTCCACTGTGTGTATGTGCCAAAGTTTGTTCTTTCTTCCACTGATAGGCATTTAGGCATTCTCCATCTTTTTGACTGTTGTGTGTAATGAACATCAGTGAGCATATATCTACATATATCTACTCCTGTCATGACTGTTATTGCTTATGGATATATACCAAGTAAAAGGATTGCTGGGTCATAGGGTATTTCTATTTTCAACTTGCTGAGGAAACGCCATACCATTTTTTGAAGTGGCTGAACCATTTTACAGTCTCACCGGTGATGCAGAAGATCCCAGTCTCTCTATATCCTCCACAGCATTTGTTGTTTTCTGAACTTTTCTGTTAATGCTGATGTGAAATGATATCTCATTGTTATTTTGATTTGCTTTTTTCTGGTGTGGCCCTGTGGGTTAATGTGCTGAACTGCAAGGTTTTTTGAACTGCAAGATTGGCAGTTCAAACTCACCAGCCACTCCTCAGAAACCCTATACAGGGTCGCTATGAGTTGGAACTGACTCGACAGTACTTAACAACAACAACAATGGCTAATGATCATAAATATTTCATCTGTTTGTTATTTCCTGAATGTCTTCCTTGGTGAAGTGTCTGTTCATGGCCTGTGCCAATTTTTAAATTGGGTTGTTTGTCTTTTTCTTGTAGAGGTGCTGTAGTTTTCTATGACTTTATAGATTAGTACTTTGTCTGATATGTCATTACAAAACATTATCCCCCAGTCTTTGGGCTCCCATTTTACTCTTTTGGCAAAATCTTTTGATGCCCATAAATGTCTAATTTTTAGGAAGTCCTAGTCATCTATTTTGTCTTCTTCTGTTACTGTGTTTTTAGTAATGTTTGACAGTGTATTTATGCCATCTATTAAAGCCCCTATGTTTGTCCCTGTTTTTTTCACTGATCATCTTTATAGTTCTAGGTATTACATTTAGGTCTTCAATGCATGTTGAGTTTGTTTTTGTACATCATGTGAAATACAAGTCTTGTCTTATTCTTCTGCAAACGTATTTCCAGTTTTTCCAGCACTGTGTTTCCATCAACACTCATGGAAGCAGCAGTCAAGAAATGAAACAACCTATTGCATTAGGAAAGTCTGCTGCACAAAACCTCTTTTGAAAGTGTTCAAGAGCAAAGCTGTCAGATTGAGGACTAAGGTGCATCTGACCCAAACTTAAGCCATGATATTTTCAATAATTTCGTATGCATGTTCAAGTTGGACAGTGAATAAGGAAGACTGTAGGAGAATTGATACATTTAAGTTATGGTGTTGGTGGAGAGTACTGAAGGTACCATGGACTGCCAAAAGAACAAACCAATCTGTGCTGGATGAAGTATAGCCAGAATGCTCCTTGGAAGTCAGGATGGCCAGACTTTGTCTCTCACACTTCAGACATATTATCAGGAGGGACAAGTCCCTGGAGAAGGACATCATGTTTGGTAAAATGGAGGGTCAGAGAAAAAGAGAATTGGCATAATGGCAGCAGCAATGGGCTCAAACATAGCAAAGATTGTGAGGTTGGCACAGGACCAGACAGTGTTTCATTCTGTTGTGCATAAGGTCGCTGTGAGTCAGTACCGACTTGATGACACCTAACAACAACAATAACAACAATTTGTTGAAGAGACTTTCTCTTCCCCATTTAATGTGTTTTGGTCTTTTGTCAAAGATCAGCTGACTGTATGTAGATGGATTTACTTCTGGGCTCTCAACTGTGTTCCATTGATCTATGTATCTTTCATGGTACCAGTACCAGGTTGTTTTGACCACTGTGGCTGTGTAGTAAATTTTGAGATCAGGGAGTAAAGGTCTCCAACTTTGTTCTTCTTAAGCAGTGCTCTGCTTAATTGTGGTCTTTTCCCTTTCCAAATAAAGTTAGTTTTCCTCTTTAAAGAATGATGTTGGAATCTGGCTTGGGACTATGTTATATCTATAGATTGCTTTGGATAGTGTTGACATTTTCACAATATTGTCTTCCTATCCATGAGCATGATATAGTCTTCCATTTTTTTAAGCCCCTTTTAGATTTCTTGTAATAGTGTTTTGTAGTTTTCTTTGTATAGATCTTTTGTTGCTCTGGTTAGATTTATTCCTAAGTATTTCATCTTTTGGGTGGCTATTGTAAATGGTATTGTTTTCCTAATTTTCCTTTTCAGAGCTGTCTTTATTAGTATTGAGGAATCCAAATGTTTTTTGTATATTGATCTTATACCCTACCACTTTGCTGAATCTTTCAATGTGTTTCAAAATTTTTCTTGCTGAGTCCTTGGGATTTCCAATATATAGAATAATATCATCTGCAAATAGAGTTAGTTTTACATCTTCTTTGCCAAATTGTTGTTGAGTCAATTCCAACCAACAGCAACTCTGTATAGGATTTCCAAGGAGTGGCTGGTGAGCTTGAACTGCCAACCTTGTGGTTCAAAACAAAATATCAGTCCAGTGCATTAATTGGTGCCTTTAATTTCTTGTTCTTGCCTTATACCTCTGGTTAAGACTTCTAACACAATACTGAATAGGAGAAGTGATACAGAAAATCCTTGTCTGGTTCCTATTTATTCACAAAGGAAATACTTTCAGTTTCTCTCCATTGAAAGTGCTGTTGGCTATTGATATTGTATATACGCTAATAATTATGCTGAGATATTTCCATTCTATTCCTACCTTATTGAGTGTTTTTTTAATCAGGAATGGATATTGGATTTTGTCAAATGCATCAATTAATACAACCATGAAGTACTTTTCCTTTGTTTTATTTATATGGTAGATTACATTGATTATTTTACTAATATTGAACCATCCTTACATCCCTGGTATGAATCCCACTTGGTCATGATTAATATTTTTTTGATATGTTGTTGAATTCTACTGGCTAGAATTCTGTTGAGAATTCTTTTATCTATGTTCATTAGGGATATTAGTCTATAATGTTCTTTTTTAGTGATGTCCTTGCCTGATTTTGGTATGAGGGTTATGCTTGCTTCATAAAATATATTGGGGGAGTTTTCCATCCTTTTGTATGTTTTGGAATAATTTGAATAAAATTGGTGTCATGTCTTCTCTGAACATTTTTTGGAATTCACCTGGAAAGCCATCTGAGACTGGTTATTTTTTTGCTGGGAGTTTTGAAATTACCTGATCAATTTCTTCTTTTGTTCTGTTCAAGTTTTCTACTTCACTCTGTGTTGTCTAGGTAGGTTGTGTTTTTCTAAAAATCTATCCATTACTTCTAGAGTTTCAAATTTATTGGAGTACAATTCTTCATAGTATTCTGTTATCATCCTTTATTTCCATTGGTTCTGTTGTGATGTTATGTCACGATTATAATTTTTTAAGTGTGCTATTTGCATCTTCTTCTTTTCTTTTGTTAGATTTGCCAATGGCTTGTCAATTTTAGTAATCCTTTCAAAGAACTAACTTTTTGTCTTGTTGATTCTGTTGTTTTTCTGTTTTAAATTCATATATATCTTCTCTAACCTATATTGTTTCTTTTCTTTTGGTGACTGTAGGCTTACTCTGTTGGTCTTTTTCCAATTGTTGGAGATGTTGAGTTAGTGTGTTGATTTTGGCTCTTTCTTCTTTTTGGATGTGTTTGTTTATTGCAATAAATTGCCCTCTAAGCATTGCTTTTGCTGTGTCTCAAAGTTTTTGTATGTTGTGTTTTCATTCTGATTTGATTGAAATAATTTTTTTATTTGTTCTATTACCCAGTAGCTTTTCAGCAGGGTGTTATTCAGTTCCTATGTATTTGATTTTGTTTCCTTGATCTTCCTATTGTTGATTTCTAATTTTATAGCATTGTGATCTGAGAAGATGGTTGGAGTATTTTGGTGTTTTAAAATTTATTGAGACTTGCTTTGTGCCCTAACATACAGTCTATTCTAGAGAATGTTCCATGTGCACTAGAAAAAAAAATGTGTTGTGTTGTTGATGGGTTGAGTACTCTGGATAAATCTATGAGGTCAAGTTGGTTGATTGTTGTTTATTTTATCTATGTCCTTATTGAATTTCTCTCCAGTTGTTCTGTCCTTTATCAAAAGTGGTGTGTAAAAATCTCCTACTATTATTGTAAAGTTGTCTATTTCTTTCCTCAATTTTGTTGGAGTTTGATTTATGTATTTTGAGGCTGTTTCATTGGGAGCATGGGTATTTATTATGGTTATGCCCTATTGTTCATTGACCCTTTAATCATGAGATAATGCTCTCCTTTGTTTCTTATGCTGGTTTTTGCCTTAAAGTCTATTTTTATCAGAAGTTAATATTGCTACTTCTGCTTGTTTTTGATTGTCATTAGCTTGATATATTTTCCCACCCTTTGATTTTTAATTTACTTTTGTTTTTGTGCATACGTTGTGCCTTTTGAAGACAACATATTGAGGGATCCTGTTCTCTTATCCATTGTGCTTCTGTCTCTTTATTGGTGCATTTAATTCATTTACATTCAGTGTAATTATCAATAGGTAGGAATTGATTATATTCATTTTTCTGTATGCATTTTTTGTGGTGCTTCTGGTTTCTTTGTACCATGTATTTTTATGTGCTGAATTTAATTTTATTTGTGTGGTTTATTATCTATTTCATCATTGTCCTAATGCTTATAAATTCTTTATGGTTTTTCTTGATTTGATGTGAAAGTGTACTACATTTCTTTGAGGTTACTTTGTAATTTATTAATTTCTACCCCAGTTTAAAACAGTCTGTTTTACCTTGAAATCTATTTGACTTCCTCACCATTTGGAAGTTCTGTTAACTATACATTTCCCTCTTTTTGCTTCTCCGCTGTTTCTTAATCCCCATGGCCTACCTATCTTTCAGTAAGAATGGCTGGAACAGTCTCATATTAAATACATACTCATAGTTTTCAAGTGGTGACTCAAATATCAGAGGACTGGTTTCCCAATCTATTAAAACTCTGAAATACAATTTCCCACAGATACCACAGCCTCCTAGTCCTCACATTGGCATACCCATGTGGTTAAAGTTAGATTCACTGAAACATACGTATTTACAAAAATATTTCCAAGAACTATGGAGGGTCTGAGATTTCACCTTACTTGTAAGCTAACAAGTTAATCTTTCTCAGTTCCATGGATGCTAGTAGGGAGGCAGAAGACAGCTGGATCAAGGACGAACAATGGTTTATGACTCAGCAATAGCAGTGACCAGAGACCAGAGCTCAGGCAGTCCTGGGTAAAGGACTTTAGACTTGAGTAAAGAACTTTAGACTTACAGACAATTCTTGGTTGCTTGGTTATGTGCCGTAGAGTCAGTTCCGACTCAAAGCGACCCTGTACAGCGTTTCCGAGGCTGTAAATCTTTATAGGAGCAGAAAGCCTCATCTTTCTCCAGCAGAACAGCTGGTAGTTTCAAACTATTGACCTTGTGGTTCACAGCCCAATTCCTAACCACTACACTACCAGAGCTCCTTACAGACAGCTCTTACTTGCCCTTTAAAGTCAGGTAAATTTGCTCTCACTTGGAAATGATTGAACCAGCTCCTAGTTGAAACACATTCTTCATCACAATTGCCTTCCCTTGAAATACCTGCAACTTTAAATCACTGACTAGACTTGGAGCCTTTTCTTGCATGAATGTCAGACTAAATAAGAACTATACGCACCTGTTCCAACTTACCTACAGATTCAACATAAAGACTTACTCAAAGACACATTTAGGATTGAATCCCATTCAGAATACAGGGACAGCCTGGATCAGCATTTTTGTGCCAGTTCCTGGAAATCTCATTTCCACACAATGATGTAAAAAGCCACAAATGATATCTGCATCTAGGGTGAAGAGGAACATGCCCACCCTTGCCTCAGGCGCCAAATAAACCCACTGCCATAGAGTTAATTTGGATTCACAGCAAAGATTTATAGGGTTTTCAAGACCATAAATCTTTATGGGAGCAAACAGCCTCACCTTTCTCCTTTAGTGACTGATGGGTTTGAACTTGAAATTAGTAGCCCAGTGCTTATCCTACAGCACCACCAGGGCTCCTTTTTTCAGAAGCTGTTGTTGTTCTGGCCACCAAGTCTGTTGGCTGTAAACATCCTTGAAAAGTTAGCTCAAAACAAAGCACAGTAAGTATATAGCTTTGCAAGGTGTGCAGAAATGCAAGAGACCCATGGAGCATTGTTTCCCAACACTTATGTCACCAGATACACAGCCAACTCTTAGGTGCTATAAAGTCACCACAAACACTGAATTTGTAAATGCTGCATCACTACTCCCAGGAAAAATACAAGGTTTGATTTCTGTGAGCTTCTGGTCACAACATTTTCGTAACATTGTTGTTGTTGTTAAGTACCATCCAGTCAGTTCTGACTCATATTGACCCTGTATAGGGTTTCTAAGGCTTTAAATCTTTGTGGAAGCAGAAAGCCTCCTGTGGAGTGGTTGGTGGGCTCAAACCACAGACCTTGTTGTGGTCCACAGTCCAGCGTTTACTGTATGGACTAGTATATAAACTTGCTTTGGTTGAATTTCAGAATAGATACCTTATTTAATAACTTGAAATACTTACCGATGAAGATGAAAGACTATAGCCTTCAGTGTGAATTATACTTTGATATAAAGAAAAGGAAAATCCTCATTACTGGACCAAGAAAAACATCATGATAGAGAAAAAACTGAAGTAAGGCTTTATTTTGCTTGGATCCATAACCAGCACCCATGGAAGCTGCAGCCAACAACATATTAAATTAAGCAGGGAGTACTGGTGTGGCGCTGTGGGTTAATACACTAGACTGCAAAGTTGTTTGGACCGCAAGGTTGGCAGTTCAAGCTCAGCAGCTTGAACCTTGGAAACCCTATACAGGGTCGCTATGGATTGGAACCAACTTGATGGCACTTCATAATAACAACAAAACAGGAGGCAAAGCTCAGGCTGTGAGACGGTTGCTGTCAGATGGTCATAGGTAGGCAGGATCAACTATCAATACAAAGTGAAGAGGTGAAGCCTTTTGTTCAAGAGTGATTCAGAATTCTGAGACAATGTGACATGGGAACTAAGAAACAAGCATGTGGCCTAAGTGTAAGGTACTGCATGTCTGCACAGGTTACATATCCATGAAGCTGGCCTGGACTGTAGGAACAGCTGTGTTGGGAGAAGATAGTAACAGGTTCCTTTCAGATACCTGAGGTCCCCATACAAGTGAATGTCTTGGGAAGAAGCTATAGATTTGGGAACAATTAGCACAACAATGCCTTTGGGGAGCCTTGGGTTTATCACAAGTAAGCATCTCTTTCTTTCCTTTCTCCCACCCTCCCAGCTTCCTTTCTCCCTTCCTTCCATTATTTCTTCCTCTCTTTTCCTCCCTCTTCTTTTCTTCCTCCAGCCCTTTAATGTATGAGAGGATTATGTATTACTTCTTTTCCATTTATCCACTTATGAAAATTCCTTGGGCTTCTACTTTGAGCCATGGTATAGACTGGGGGATCAATGGGATGGGATCCTGGTTTTGAAGAAACTACATCCAAAAGAGGAGTCCTGGTGTGGTGCTGTGGGTTAATGTGCTGGACTGCAAAGTCAGTTTGAACCACAAACTTACCAGCTGCTCCTTGGAAATTCTATATGGGGTCACTGTGAGTTGGAACCAACTCGACAGCACATAGCAACAACAACACACTTATAGGAAGGAATGGAACCTCAATTCTCCTGCCCCTTTCTAACCCCATGTCAATATACATATATGACCACCAATCCAGACTCTTCCCCCATTCAAAATTTTCCCTGAAAGGTTTTATAAATATTATATCTGTGTTTTAATGATAAAAGTATTGTGTGCATATAACAAATCAATATGCAAAAAGTAGAGAACAGTGTTAAATATAAAGTTGTTGTTGTTGTTGAGTGCCATCGAGTCAGTTCCAACTCATCTAGATGTCTCGTATAATCCTTTTCCTAGGTATTTACCTAAATGAGTTAAAAACTTATGTCCATACAAACACCAACACATTAATGTTTATAGCAGCTTTCTTCATGGTTGCCAAAAATTAGAATTAACCAAGATAGTCACAAATAGGTGAATGGATAAACATATTGTGATGCATCTATACAATGGAGTATCATTCAGGACAAAAAGAAATGAGTGAATAAGCCACAAAAAGACAGAAAAATCTTATATGCATAATGCTAAATGAAATAAGCCAATTTGAAAAAATTATATACCATATAATTCTAGCTATATGGTATTCTGGCAGAAGCAAAATTATAGAAACAAAAAAGATCAGTGGTAGCCAGGGGCTGGGTAAAATAGAGGGACAAATAAGGAACACTGGGCATTTTCAGGGGCATGAAACTAATCTGTAGGATGCTGTAATGGTGAACACTTTATGTATTTAACAAAACCCGTAGAACACTACAAGACAAAGAATGAATCATAATACAAACTATGGTATTTAGATATAAAAACAAAGCATAAACATAAAAACACAAAAAAATCATCAACCTTGTGAAAGAAGCCATTCATAAAAAAACCTATAAACCGTGTGATTTCATTTATATTCCATGTACAGAGTAGACAATTCTACAGAGACAAAAAGCCATTTGTTGTTGTTGTTGTTAAGTGCCCTTGAGTAAGTTCCAACTCATAGTGATCCTGTATAGGGTTTCCTAGGTGTGGCTGGTGGGTTTGAACCACCGACCTTGTAGTTGTCTAAGTCTGGGGTAGAAGGAGAATTGGGGAGTGACTAATTATGGATATGGTGGTGCTTTGGGGGATGATTAAAATGTTTTAAAACCAATAGCTGTATTGGTTGTGCAACTCCGTAGATAAACTAAAAACCATTGCACAGTACACTTTAAATGATACGTGAATTATATTTTAATAAAGCCATTATAACACAAAACAAGTCAAGTAAGTCTGACTACATCTAATCCCACTTCCCAGAGGAAATCACTATTCATATTTACAATTCTAGTAATTAACACTATAGTGCTAAACATATTTTTCATTCTTTATTTCATCCTTTATTAACTTGGGGAAGTATCTGTGGACTTCCTGCTCTGAAAAGTTATAAATTTAGTTAATTTCTTAGTGTTTGTCTTCTCCCCTATGCATGCTCTCCTCCTAGGTTTGTTGCATTGTTCATAGTTCTTCTACCATTAATGTGGATTCAGATTCACAGAGTCCCTATATGACAGAGTAGAGCTGTAATCTTTATAGAAGATCGTCCTGTCTTTCCTGCCATGGAGCTGCTTGTGAGTTTGAGTCACCCACCATTTCATTAGGAGTCTAGTGTTTATACACCATGGGACTGGGCCTCCTTTGTTCTAACTTCCTGTATAGCATTAAGTACTTTGCTTTACCTTCATTTTGTTGTATAAGTGTTGCCTGACTATTGTTGTTGTTAAGTATTGGTGAGTTGGTTCTGACTCACAGTGACCCTATATAACATTTCTAAGGAGCGGCTGGTAAGTTTGAGCCATAGACCTTGTGGTTCAAACTGACCTGTTGTCCAGTGCTATATCCCACAGCACCACACGAGGACTCCCTCCTGACTGTAAGTTCTGTAAGAAGAACAACATGCTTTCTGTCCTTTCATTTCTCCTTTCCCCACCTCTCAGTCCCACATTGACTTCTTTTTCATGTCCAAGTTCTTTAACATTAGCAAGTACATTATCAAGTGCTTTGACTTTACCAACTTCTTTTACATTATCAAGTTTATAACCTATACAGGCTATTCAGGAATTTTAGTGATTACTTCTGGACTTTGTCTAAAGGTTGAGTTAACATAGTTTCTATCATTATAATATTATAATAATATTATCATTTCATTATAATAATGACAATAAATATTATCCAGGTTGGTCCTTTAGAGAAAGAATTGTATCCCCAAGTCATTAAATGTTTTGCCATGCTGCTTGAAGGAGGAGGACATTAACATGAGGCTCAGACAGGTTCTTTCACCCTGCATGCAATCAGTTTCTCAAACCATACCAGTTGCTGTCTTATTTGCCTGGTATTTGGACCATAACTTCTGGCTAGATCTTTTTATTTTTCCTGATTGCTGCTGCTTTGGCTTTTTTTCCCCACTGAAAGAAGAAACACATTGTTCTGTTCTATCTTTAAAGTCACCTAGATCTTGAGTCACAGTATTAGTGGAAGGGTCTAAATGAGCCACCTGCTTTCTGGGCTTTGTGTTGCATTCTAACTGGATATTGTTGTAATTGGATAATATCTCATGGGTTTAGTTCCACTCTTTCTTCTACCTCATGTCTTCTTTTGAAACAATTCCTTCTGGATTTTGCTTTTGATATACCTTCAAACAATGTTAGTCTGAAATAGTATGTAATGGGTAGTTTGCCTAATTATAGGACTGTAAGTTGAAATATTTTCCCTCACTACCCCTGGCCCTCTAGTGTCTGTATTATTGATGCAAATTCTGAGGCTAATCTAATTCCCATAGCTTGCTAGTGATCTGTTTGTTTATTTTCTGGAAGTGAATGTCTTCTTACCACGGATTATCTGAAAATTTAAGACCTATGTCTTAAAACCAAGGACATTTTCTTGGTTTCTCTTTCTTTAATTCCTGATGAGGACTGACCATCCACAGACACTGCCTTTGCTACTTTTACCTGCCCTATTTTTGTGTTGTGACTTTCTTGCTCTGGTTTATCTGTCAATATAATATGATCCTCTTCCCATTTTCTAGAAAGTCAACCCAACCTCTTGTTTTCTAATGAGTTCTTTCCCTTGCAGTCAGGGGTTTTCTCTGCTTGGACATTTCTACAAGCATTTCAAAGGAATAGGGGAAGGAAAAATTAGCCATGCTTAGTCTACCATCTGGAGTCCTGGTGTGGCACTATAAGATAAGCAGGGTTGGTTTGGACTGCAGGGTCGGTTTGAACCTCAAGGTCAGTGGTTCAAACTCACCAGATGCTCCTCAAAAACCCCCATACAGGGTCACTATGAGTTGGAACTGACTGAACAACAACAATGACAATCAACAATCTAACGTCTGAAGTTCTGGTATGGAGCTGTAGGATAAACACTAGACAGCTAACTTCAAGGTGTGCAGTTCAAACCCACCTGCTGCTCCTCAAAAACCTGTACAGAATCACTGTGGGTCACAACTGACTCAACAGCACTTAACAACAGTCTATTACTGGAATTTAAAGATCCCTCTAGAAGGCTTTTGAGCATTTCAGAGAAAAATTTGAAAGGAGCAGAAAGAGGATATAAGGGTGCTACACTGGTTTTAAGGACAGCACCCAACTCCTGTCTATTTTACTGTGACTTGCATGTTGCTATAATACTGGAAACTATGGCACCAGTATTTTAAATACCAGCAGTATCACCTACAGTGGACTAGTTTCAGCAGAACTTCCAAATTAAACACAGACTAGGAAGATAGGTCTGGCAATATAGTTCCAAAAATTAGCCAGCAAAAACCCTATGGATCACAAAAAAATATTGCCTGATTTAGTGCCAAAAGATGAGTCCCCCAGTCCATTGCTTCAGCCACATCCATGGTGGTTGTAATGATGAACTAGAACAAACCAATGGTCATGAAAATAATACAAGATCAGGCAATGTTTTCTTCTGTTGGACATGAGGTCGCCATGAGTTGGCACCAACGGGACAGCAATTTAGCACAACAGTAATGAGAACAGCAGCTTTCTGTGACTGAGGAGGAGGTTCTGAGTCTGTGTTAAAGAAGCTCTCACTTGGCTTAGGAATGCAGAATGTCCCTAGGGACTAGATGCTGAGATGGCACTTAAGAAAGAAGATATCCACAGAAAGGGGGTGGGCAAGGGTGTTAGGAGTGAGAGCTGCCCATGTGGACCAGCCAAGCTGTGAGGAGGGAAAGGGGGGCCCAGGCCTTTGCGGGCAGCTCCGAGTGATCTGGCTGTATTTTTATAGGAGTGCCTCTGCCCCCACCCACCTTATCCTGTGCCGCATCAAGCAGAAACTGTGGGGGTTCAAGTAAGGAGGGGGAGCACAGAGCAGACTTAGAGGACCTTGGGCTGAGGCTACTGTGAGAGGGTCCACCTGAACATCAGTCACTCATCTCTGTGTGAACTAGTATGGTTTTTGCTTTCTTTTCAACACCTGGCTGAAACCAGTGGTACTAGAGAGCCCAGAGATATGTAGTAGGTAAGGAGGTAATTTCAAAATGTGAAGGAGAGGGAACTGAAATGAGAGAGCAGTGAAGTGCTTTGGCCAGCAAGAATTGAGGGAAAGTAGGAGGAGATAATGGGATGAGAGATAGGTCAGCTTAGGACAACTTGGGATTCCAAGGAGGATGAACTTGTCCAAGTCCCCTCTCTCACTCCTATTTGGTTATTTCGTGTCTTTGTACCTCAGTTTCTTAATTTCCTATGCATTTATATTCTCTCTTTGGAGTCTTTGGGGTATCATCCATCAGTATTAGCTCTGGAGCAAGAGACAGACAAACAAAACAGCCTTGGACAAGTGGCATCAGAAACTCCTGTGCCATTCAGTTCTCCCTCTGTCCAGGCCCAGTACCTCTAAGTTGGGGATGAGTCAGAAGAACCCTGAGTCCTACCTCACGAAGTTCAGATGCAGAGGCAAACACTGACGTAGGAGCAGGGCCTAGCTGTAGGTAAGAGATCTTGTTAACTAGTCAGAATGATAAGTGGATTTGTTTGTAGTGAAAAAATAGATCAAGGAGATCCCAGGACATATCAGCTGCACATGTCCCCAGGAGAGCCAGACAGGGCCTTCCTGACTTTGAGGGAAAGAAGGGAACAGTCTACTGGGGAGACCATCAGATCATTTTAGAAACTGAGGAATCCAGACTCCCCAAGAGGAAGGCATACAAGCTGTTCCCAAACCAGGAATCTGGGTGGAAGGGAGGCTAGGGCACTCACATCAGATTAGGGTCTGAGGCATTCTGAAGCTTATGGAGTTTGAGAGAGAGTTGAGATATCCAGGGTCTGCAGAAACACCTAATGTTTAACCCATGTTAATCCGTGCCAGCTTCCTTACAAGCCAAGGCTGGACACAGAGCAGCTCATTCACATCTGCAACAAGAAGGCATGAACCATGAAGTGCAGGAAGAATAATTCGAGACCTGAATTTCAGATGCCACTGTGAGCTAGTCAGCTAGTCTAGCCCATCCTCTTGTGGGAATGATGATGTGGGAATGAGGCCCAGAGTGGGAGGGAGGGAGGGAGGGAGGGAGGGATGCCATCCTCCCTTTGCAATTCACCATGTGGCACCTGCATGAACTCTAGTTCCCTCTCTAGATTAGCTTAAGAGCTGTCTCCTTTGGCACACAAACTTATCCCCTAGACCAGCCAGAGCCACCCTAGTCCCCACAAGGCCTGAGCTGACTACCATATCACTCATTGGGCCTGTCTGCTCCTAAGCATCTCAAGGAGGCGGGTCAAGTCCTATTCATACTGTCTCCCCAGTGACTAGAAAGTAGCTCAGTGAGTGCTTGAGAGTATATGAACGAATGGATAGATGGCTGGATGTACAGAAGAATGGATATAGAGAAGAATGGATGGATGGAAGGAAAGATTGGTGGATGGATGGATAAATGTATAGATGGATGGAAGGAAGGATGGGCAGATGGATGGAAGTATAGATGGATTGATGGATGGATGGATGAATTGATGGATAGGTGGCATTCCCTCGAGTGCCTCTAGTTCCATGCCCTGCCAAAGCCTTTCTGCCCCTCCTCACTTGAACCCCCGTACCTGTCCTGCATGCATCTTTCCTCACTTTGCCAAGGGAAGCCTGCTCCTGGCCTCCCTCACGCCTGAGCTGTGCCATGCTTGCTATTTTTAAACTGTGAATAAGATCCTGAAAGTTTACATGGCATCTCTGAGGCTTTTCTAGGGAAAGAGAAGGCTCTGAATCTGAATCCATGGCAGTGTAGATACTGGGGTGATCTGTTTCTAAGTTGGCTCCCACCCTGTAGCAGCCAGCAAAGACTACTTGGCACACACAGCCAGGGCTAGGGGAAGCCACAGACCCCATGCACATTTGGCTTCACTCATAAATTGGCACTGCCAACCTGATTCTTGAGAATCATTTTGTAAATCTTGAGCATAGTTGACAAAAAGAAATGGGAAGGTCGTAGAGGATTTGGACCAGGTCATGGCCAGGTCCACAATCTCATTTGTTGATAGGCCGGTGACAGAACCCGGGTGGCACCCAGACCTGGGGAACAGCCTTCCCGACTTTGTTTCTACACTGAGCACTTTGTGACAGTCCCATCTTATCCCGCTCCAGCCAAGAGCACATGGGAAAAGTCAGGCCAGCCAAAGTTACAGTGTGATCCCCCCAGATAGTTGGCATAGAATCCATGAGGAGGGGAGCAGGGGTTGCTCTGTGCACACTGAAATCCTTCATGTGTCTTGAGAGAATAAGAGCAGATGTGTGTTTTGGTGTTTGTCAAATACTTTTACCTCCATTATATTAAGAGTGGGGCAGGCATGAGAGAATGTTACACACACATTTGACAATGATGTAATCTGAGGCTATGATTGGGGAAAGGACTCACCTAAGGTCACTTCCCACCAAAAATGCTGGCATCAGTTGGTATTAGATCTTACCCCATCCACCTCCTTCTTCAAGTCCTTGCATGGCAGTATGCTGTGGAGAGCAGCACAAGATTCTATTCTCTCCCTTTAACACTGATGCTTCCCTGGGGCCTGGGGGCCGAGAGCAGCAATGAAGGGAAGTGGTGTGATGGACATCAGAAGAGGTCAAGCAAGTAGAGGTGGAGCCCAGGGGCAGGGGGCCGACTTCCTGGGATCTAAGAATGATGTTGGGGGAGCAGGGCCCTCTTCACTTCCCACAAAGATGGAGAATGTTTGGGCTGGGTCAAAAGGAGGCAGCGAACCCAAAAGGAGTAGCCAGTACTGCTCACCACCTGCCATTCCAGGTCTCGTCAAGGGTAGCCCTGTACTAACTCTTCGGTGCCATCTCTAATGAGGCCAGCCTGCTCTCTCTACTTGGAAACCCTCCCCATTCTCTGTCACATCTCAAGGCCTGCCCCAACCCCATTGCTCTGTGATGACCATTATCACTCTGTCTATGGAATGCTCACTGCTCTGCATTTCAACTTCCTCTTGCTACTGTTTCATCTAGTTATGATGAATTCCTCTTTTCCAAAGACCGAGGTCCTTGAGGATAGGCCCTGTGTCTGCTTTACCTTCCTTTCCCACACCTAGCTCAGGAACTGCAAAAGAGCAGGTGCCTGATACATGTTTTCAGGATGAATAAATGCCTAAGAATATAAATGCAGTAAATGTATGGACCATCACAACACAGTGTTCAACCCACAAGAGGGTCTCCGTAAGTATTTATTGAGAGGTAAGGAAGGGAGAGAAGAGGCCATGGAAGTCCATCCATGATGTCACAATGTTCCCTCCACCATCACTGTCAGTTTGCACCCACACGTGTAACTAAGGAACATCCTTCCGGAACACTTGAGCCCTTGGCGGAGGTCCTGATGGGTCCTGCCCTAGGCACCAAGTCTCTCACTCCACTGCCAAGATTCCTGGCTACTGTCACACACTTCCCTGCCACCCTCAATCCCTGTCCCCTCACACATACAAGTGCTGTTCTGGGTGGGAACATGCAGACTGTGACACCCACCCAACCACACATTCCTACAGCAACACCAGGAGACCTTCTCAGCTTCCCACTGGGATTTCAAAAGATGCTGATCTTTGTTGAGAACATTAATGAATCACAGCCCAGGAGGCGCCAACCTTCCTAAAAATACCGAAGAACTCTTAGTGCAGAGAGAGGCCATGAACGCCTGTGCATCCAGCTACTAGGGGCATTCCTCAGACCCTCCTCTCCTCCATGTCTCCATCCTCTCCTGCTCTGAGCCCTGAAGACTGAATTAGTAGGTACAGTGCCAAAGGCCCCTCAGAGAGTTTCCAGTTCACCTTCACATTATAGGGGGCGAAACTGAGACTTAGAGGGAGAAAGTTCTACTGTTCCTGGAAAAGGGCTCTGCAAAGTACTGCCTAGATGATGTGCTGAGCTAGTCAGCAGACAGAGGAGGATGCGGAAAAAGGAGAGGCTAAGTGTGGAGCCCAGCAGCCAAGAAATCAAACGACGTATTGCATTAGGCAAAGCTGCTGCATGAAACCTTTTTAAAGTGTTGAAGAGCAAA
Source organism: Chrysochloris asiatica (assembly GCF_000296735.1). Lineage (NCBI taxonomy): Eukaryota > Metazoa > Chordata > Mammalia > Afrosoricida > Chrysochloridae > Chrysochloris > Chrysochloris asiatica. The sequence continues at coordinate 23,938,192 of NW_006408534.1, read as the reverse complement.
GATGTCAGCTTGAGGACTAAGGTCTTTCTGACCCAAGCCATGGTATTTTCAATAACCTCATGTGCATGTGAAAGCTGGACAGTGAATAAGGAAGACTGTAGAAGAATTGATGCTTTTGAGTTATGGTGTTGGAAGAGAATATTTGAAAGTGCCATGGGCTGCCAAAAGAACCAACAGATCTGTGTTGGAAGAAGTGCGGCCAGAGTGCTCCTTGGAGGCCAAGATGGCTAAATTTTGTCTCTCGTACTTCGGACATGTTGTCAGGAGGGACCAGTCGCTGGAGAAGGCTATCATGTTTGGTAAGGTGGAGGGTCAGAGAAAAAGAGGAAGACTCCCAACAAGATGGGCGGGATGGACTGGCAAAGTGACAGCATCAATGGTTTCAAGCAAACAGTAGTGAGGTTGGCCCAGGATTGGGCAGTGTTTCATTCTGCTGTGCATAAGGTTGCTATGAGTCAGTACCGACTCGATGACACCTAACAACAACAACAAGAAGTGTGGAGCCCCAGGCTGGCCCCTAGAATGAGTCCGGCTGTGGTGGGGCACAGCCACCCAGCAGGTTCAATAAGTACTTCCTGTAGGAAGATGCAGTTCACCCTCCAGGGAGGAAAGTGCACACTGGGCCCAGGTCTGGGTGGAGCTGCCCACCTGTGGGAGGTGTATGCTTTTCAAGCAGGGGAGACTAGGAGTGGCCCTTCAGATGGAGAGTGGTGGGGTTTGGAATTAGTTCTACTTTAGAACGTTCCCTGGTGCCAGGTCCATTTCTTCTCAGTTCCTGAAAAAGGTGCTTTTTAGCACCCACCCCACCCATCACCCTTGCAATAGAAACCTGAGGGGTCTGACTGGCAGCTACAGTTTAATTTCTCAAGATGTGGTCCAACAACTAGCAGCAGTGACAGCCCTGGGCACTTGTTGGAAATGCAGGGTCTCAGTCTCACCCCACACCGACTCAGACCCCTAGTCAAATGCCCATTCGAGTTTGGGAAGCACTGTAAAAGCAACCCTGGTGGTACAGTGGTTTCAGAGTTTGGCTGCTAATCAGAAGGTTGGTAGTTTGAAGCCCCCAGCTACTCCACAGGAAAAAGATGTGACAATCTACTTCTAGAAAGATTTACAGCCTATGGGTAAGGTAGATTATCCAACAAGCAAAGTAAGCACAGGCTAATTTGTGCTTACTTACAGCCCAGTAAGGCAGTGCTTACATTGCTTATTGGGTAATCCGACATTACTGTGGGGTAGTTCTCCTGTCTTATATGGTCTCTAAATGTCAGGATCAAGTAGACAGCAGAGGATGGGCACTATGAAACGGTTTGTATCAGCAGTCACTCCAGCAGTGAAAATTGTGATTAATTGCATGTGTATAATACCATTAATTAGCTGGAAGAGGAGCAGAAAAGACTGCAATAGAAAAGGGAAAATCTACAGTAAAAAGTGCAAAAATGTTACTCAGTTCCTCTGGAAAAAATAGTTTCACAGTATTATTGAATCTGGGGAAACTAAGGGATCTAAGAGATTTCTGGCCCAGCCCTTTTTGTAAGGCTTAAAACCCCTTTACAATCTCTTTAACAGCTGCTTCCCAGTCTCAGCTTGGACTCCTACAGTTATAGGGAGCTCACCACCTCTCAAGCAGTCCATTCAAGGGTGGGCAGCTGTGACTTTGACAAAGCCTACCTCTGTGGGCCCAACCTGCACACTCTCTTGGCCCTACACACTTGGTTCCCTAGGTACTGCTGGTAACCAGTGCCTGTTCCTCCTTTGATCCACTTTCCACTATCTGTTCCATTGTTCTTTTTCTAGTCCCAGAAAAAGTCTGTTTGTGTTCGGAGAATAACTCTAGGGGTTTCTTTTCACTGAGTGTGGAAGTGCTGTCACACTCTGTGAAGATACCTCTAGGATGGTAAAACTTCCACCTGGAGAATTTAAGGGATGACCTTAGTCTCACTTGATCCCTTCAGTCTGAAGTTCAGACAAGTCAGCACCAGGCATGCCCAGTTAGGTCAAAGACACAAGAGGTGCCACCTCCACTGGCCTCTTCTAAGCTGTACATCCTCCAAATGCATGTGCTCCCAGAGCATCACCCCTTGCTACAAACAGGGGCCCACACAGAACCTTAGGGAACTAAATGCTGAGTTCCCAGTGAGTCCTGTTGGAGCTGCAGGTACACCAAATGCAAGCCAAACCATTGCTCTCAAATCTGTTCCAATTCATGGTAACTCCATAGGTTTTCTTAGCTGTCATTTTTGACTGCATCTTCCTACAGGAAGTACTTATTGAACCTTTATTCTCAAAACTTTTGGTGGGTTCAAACCATCAACCTTTAGGTTAGTGTTGTTGTTGTTAGGTACCATCAAGTTGGTACCGACTCATAGCCACCCTATGCACAACAGAACCAAACACTGCCTGGTCCTGGGCCAACATCACAATCATTGCTGCGCCTGAGTTCATTGATACTACCACTATTCCAATCCATCTCATTAGGGGTCTTTCTCTTTATCTCCGACCCTCCACCTTACCAAGCATGACATTCTTTTCCAGTGACTGGTCCCTCCTAATAATATGTCTGAAGTATGAGAAACAAAGTTTGGCCATCCTGGCTTACAAGGAGCACTCTCACTGTACGTCTTCAAACAAAACAAATTTGTTTTTTCTTCTGGCAGTCCATGGCACATTCATTATTCTCCTCCAATACCATAACTCAAATGTATCAATTCTTCTACCATCTTCCTCATTCACTGTCCAACTTTCACACGCATATGAGCTTACTGAAAATACCACGTCTTGGGTTAGGTGCACTTTAGTCCTCAAACTGACATCTTTGCTCCTCAACACTTTAAAGAGGACTTGTGCAGCAGATTTGCCTAATGCAATATGTCGTTTGATTTCTTGACTGCTGCTGTGTTGATGGTTGATCCAAGCAAAATGAAGTCTTTGACAACTTCAATCTTTTCTCCATTTATATAGTTTTTTTTTATTGGTTCAGGGACCTAGCGTATGCACAGGAGCTCCTGCATCTCAGTCTTCTCTGTGGAGCACTAGACCTTACAGATCTTGCGTCTGAAATCTTCACGCCTTAAGCTCAGACTTTCTATAGCTGAACTCGCCCCTTTATTCCCCAAAGATACTGCTGTATGCTAGGCAAGCCACAAACCTGGGGCTCATTTCAGGTCTGATCTCCCACTCCCCCCTTTAGCTCTGCCATTTCTCCCAGTCACCACAGTGCTGTAATTCTGCCTCCTTCCTAGCTAGTCTCTCCCCATACAATCTACCATCCACACACATGGCAAAGTGATATTTCTGCAGTCGAAATACGATCACCGACATGTCTATAATCCTTCAATCCCCGTCTATGGAATAAAATCCAGTCTCATTAATAAGGCCTACATGGCTCTCAGGAACAGTATGGTAAGTAGACACAATACTGTGGAGTTTGAAGAAAGACTTATTTGGGTCTGAACCTTAACTTTATCCCTTATTAACTTGGAGCTTTGAACAACTTACTGACTCCTTAACCTGCTCCAGGTACTTGATTATCCACCTTTCCTCCAAGGGTATATTCATCAAACTCTAGTGAAGGGTGAAGTGGCTCATTACTGCAGTGATGGCTGAGAAGCTATAAAGAATAGGGAAGGATATTTGGGATGCTCAAAGCACTCAGACAAGAGTCTAGGCAAACCTTTCTCATCATTCTCATCTCTCTTTCTCCCTTCCACAGAAATTTCACCCCCATGTTCATTCCCTTGTACCTTTCAGAACCATACCCCACTTTCACACCAGGTATAACCACTTCCTGTGTTGATACACAGAGTCACTGTATGAAAAAGGATTGTCAATGTTCAACCATTTCAAGAAATAACATATGATCAAGAGCCAATGATACTGAAGGAAGAAGTCCAAGGTTCTTGAAGGCTTGGCAAAGAGCAAGTTTCAATGAATTGATGGAATACAAATTGAAATCTTTCAATAAGCTGATGCCACAAAGAAGGCACTCACTCACTCATCTATGCCAAGAAATTTGGAAGACAACTACCTGGCCAACTGATTGGAAGAGATTCGTATTTGTGCCCATTCTAAAGAGAGGCAACCCAATGGAATGAGGAACCCATCAGACAATATCATTAATATTACATGCTAGTAAAATTTTGCTAAAGATAATACAAAAATGGCTGCAACCATACATTGACAGAGAACTTCCAGAGGTTCAAGCAGGATTCAGAAGAGGACGTAAAACGAGGGATATCATTGCTGATGTCAGATGGATCTTGGCTGAAAGCAGAGAATACCAAAAAGATGTTTACCTGTGCTTTCTTGTCTATGCAAATGATTTCAATTGTGTGGATCATGACAAGCTATGGACATCATTGTAAAGTATGAGTATCCAGAACACTTAATTGTGCTCATGAGGAACCTGTACATAGACCAAGAGGTAGTTAGTTGTTCAAATGAAACAAGAGAACATTGAATGGCTTAAAATTAGGAAAGGTGTGCACCAGGGTTGTATGCTTTCACCATATTTATTCAATCTGTATAATAAGCACATAATCCAAGAAGCTGGATTATATGAAGAAGAACGTGGCATCAGGATGGGAGGAAGACTCATGAACAATCTGTGATATGCAGATGATACAACCTTGCTTGCTTAAAGCTAAGAGGACTTAAAATACTTGCTGTTAAAGATTAAAGACCACAGCCTTCAGTATGGATTACACCTCAGTGTAAAAAAAAACAAAACAAAAATCCTCACCACTGGACCAATAAATAACATCCATATAAATGAAGAAAAGATTGAAGTTGTCAAAGACTTCATCTTGCTCAGATCAGTCATCAACACTCATGGAAGCAGTAGTCAAGAAATTAAATGACATATTACAGTAGGCAAATCTGCTCTACAAGACCTCTTTAAAGTGTTGAAGAGCAAGGATGTCAGTTTGAGGACTAAGGTCTGCCTGATCCAAGCCATGGTATTTTCTTCATATGCATGTGAAAGTTCAACAGTGAAGAAGAAAGACTGTAATAGAAGTGATGCATTTGAATTATGGTGTTGGAAGGGAATATTATATGTACTGTGGACTGCAAAAAGCACAAACAGCTCTGTGTTGGAAGAAGTGCAGCCAGAGTGCCCCTTAGAAGCCAGGATGGCCAGACTTTGTCTCTCATACTTTGGATGTATTGTCAGGAGGGACCAGTCCCTGGAGAAGGATATCATGTTTAGTTTAGTAAAAGGTCAGAGAAAAAGAGGAAAACCCCCAGAGAGATGGATTGGCACAGTGCCAGTAGCAATGAACTCAGGCAGAGCAGAACCTGGCAGTGCTTCCTTCTGTTGTGCTTAGGGTCACTATGAGTTGGTGCCGACTCCGTGGCACCTAACAACAACATGTTAATAATGATCAAAAACTTCCAAAATCCCTTTTGTGTTTTGTAAATTTCTCAGTCATAGAAACGAATGGTTATGTTTATCTCTCTGCCCAGTTACTGCTGCATAGTTGAGGGACAGAGTGGTCTCTGTGCCAGGGTCTCCTGGCTTCCCTAAAGAATGCATCCCCACCATACTGGTATCTCTCACCTGGAAACTGTACCCAGTTCCCAGTGGGCTCCCCATTGCTTCTATTGGCACCTACCTTCAGCCCCTATGTACTCTCCTAATTACAACCAAAGTGATCTTTATAAATAAAAAGCAAATTTGACCATAACAACTCCCAGTTTAAGAAAAAAAAAATCCTTCAAGCTACCACAAAATAAAATGCAAGTCCGGTAACTCGGCTTGTGATTCTGTGATTTGGCTCCTGCGTTTACCTCCCTACCCATCTCCTGTTATTCCCTTCTCAAGCTTATGTCCCAGTAATACCGACCTGCCTTAGTCCTCCCACAGCAGGCAGCTGCCAGCTCCTGCCTCCACTGCTGTCTGCTCTTGCTTTAATGTCTCTCCTCTTTCACATGTACTCCTTCATCTGATAACTCCTCCCTGTTCACCAAGACTCTGCTCAGGCTTAATGGATGGAGAAAAGACTTATCAGGCTCCCATCCAGGCTCTGTGTGGGGTGAGGTGTCCCACAGTGTTGCACCCCAATTGCTCATTGTACTGACCACACCCTGTAGCCATCTTGTTTAGGTATCTGTCTTTTCCTAGACTTCCTGGCCCTCAACTTGCTCATCTAAGCTCTTGCATCTTGCACAAAACATTCTCTCAGCTTCCGGGCAGCTGTTGTGTGGAAAGTCTTTCAATTCTGCAGTTGATCCTCAGGAGAAACCAGTACCCAGATTAGCCCCCATACCTCATTCCTGATTTATTTACTCAGCACTTGTGCTTGTCAGTTGCCTACCCCACTCACGTCTGCTTAGCTCACTAAGGCAGATGGTTCTCTCTTCTGGAACCACATGGCAGGGAATGCTGAGGATCATCTTGATACTAAGTCTACTGTGTGGTCTGAGTGTGTGGTATACTCTGCATCCATTGCAGTATACACACAGCTTACCATGTATATAGAATCCTTGGGTGACGCAAAGTTAGTTAAGCTGCTAACTCAGCTCTTTGAACTTACCCAGAAGCTCCTTGGGAGAAAGTCCTGCTGATCTTCTTCCGAAAGGTCACAAGCCGTGAAAACTTTATGAAGTGCAGTTCTATTCTGAAACACATGGGGTTGCCATAAGTCAGAATCATCTCCATGGCAACTGGACTTTTGGTTACTGTGTGTCTATTTCCAGTCAATGGTGAATTATTACTGCTATTACAGCATTATATGTTGCTGACTCTCCAGTCTCTAAGGAGCACTGGTGGTGAAGTGAGACAAGCATTAAGCTGCTAAACTGCAAGGGTGGAGGTTCAAACCCACCAATCTCTCTGCAGGAGAAAGATGAGGTTGTACGCTCCTGTAAAGATTTTGTCTAGGAAACCCTATGGAGGGAGCAGTTCTATTTTGTCCTATAGGCTCGTTGAATCAGAATCAACTTGATGGCAGTGTCTAATTTTCTCCCCCTCCAGGTTCTTATATGTATAGCTTGAGTTTACAGTGCTCACACCTTGGCTACAGGTTGGCCTGCTGGGTAGATTCTTAGTGAACTTTGAATCCCTGGAATTATAGCATTCAGGGGAGGGTAAAGAAAGCAATAAGAATACAGTAGACAGGCTCAGGCTCAGGGGCATGCAGTACTGTTCAGAGGGGAAACGCAGACCTCAGAGTCCAGTTCCAGTCTTGTTATCAACTCACTGAATGATCTCAGGTGGATTCTGAGTCAGATCTGAACTCTTTCCCCATCAGGAGAAGACAAACCTCTCTTGGCCCTTTGGAAGCAGTGGTGTAAGACTTCATTCCTATCAGTGGTGGTTTACACGTTGGATAAGCGCAGAACCGCAAGGTCAGTTTGAATCACAAAGATCAGCAGTTCAAACTCACCAGTCACTCCTCAGAAACCCTATACTGGGTCACCATGAGTCAGAACCAACTCGACAGCACTGAACAACAACAATAATGGTAAAGTCAAGCCTTGGTGTGGAGCTACAATATAAGCACTGGACTACTAACCACAAGACCTGCACATGAAACTCATCAGCTGCTCTCGGAAACCTTATACAGGGTTGCTATGAGTCAGAACTGACTCGACAACACACAACAACAATATGGCAAAGTAGAAGAAGCCCTGGGGTCGCTGTAGAATAAGCACTGCTAACCACAGGTCATTGGTTCAAACCCACCAGCGGCTCTGAGGGAGAAAGATGAAGCTGTAAAGATTTACAGTCTCAGCAACTTAAGGACCGAATAGCAGTTTTACTCTGACCTCTAGGGTTGCTATGGGTTCAAATTTATAGAAAAGTAGAGGATCCGTGCAAAAATGCGATGGATTGACACAGTGGCTACAGCAGTGAGCTCAAACATCGCAACGATTGGGAGGGTGACGCAGGACCAGGCAGTGTTACATTCTGTGGTACACTGATTTGCTGTGAGTTGAAATTAACTCTGAAGCACCTAATAGGGACAATAACAATAACATGATGCTTAATCAATTTCAGTGGAGCTTTCAGACTAAGACAGACTAGGAAAAAAGGCCTGGTGATCTACTTCTAAAAATTAACCAATGAAAACTCAGTGGGTCACAATGGTCTGATCTACCACCAGCTATAGGGATGGCACAAGACTGGGCAGCATTTGATTCATTAATTAATGAATGGCATTGGGTCATGATGAAATGGGGGCCAATTTAAGAGCAGCTAGTAGCAACTACAAAGCCTTTGAGCTGAGCTGGGGTGCTCTAGGTCTGTGCTGAACCAATGGAAGCCATTATCCATGTGAAGTTATTTCCTTTAAATCGATTAAAATTCAATAAAATTTTAAATTCAGGTCCTCGATCACATTAGCTACATTTCAAATGCTAAAATGTCACATATGGCTAGTGACTATTATAATGAGCGGTGAAAATATAGAACATCCCATAATCCCCTGCATTCTATTGGACAGCAATGTCCATTGTCCAGTAAACTTTAATGAACCTAGGGATCACCTGAAGTTGTGTTAAAATGCAAATTCTGCTTCAGTTAGTCTGGGTTGGGGGCTTACTCTCTCAAAGCCCCCTGGTGAAGCAGATGCTACTGATCTGAGCATTCATTTCTCTTTAAGTAGTGAGGACCGAATTTCAGGTCCCACCCCAGACCTACGGGATCAGAATCTCTTGGGGACAGGCTAGGGATTTATGACTTAACAAGCTCTCCTAGTAATTATGATGCACATTTAAGTTTGAAAAGCTCTGATCTAGAAGGCAGAGTCTCTTTGCAATTTTTGAAAATAGTTGATCAAATTCCACGACATTGCTTTATTCCCAAAGCATGTGCTGCCATGTCCTATCTTGCCACCCTCACCCAAATCTTGTGCAATTTCCTGGGAAAGCTTGTGCTTTCCCTCAGAGCTCCACCCTGCTCTTCCGGGGCTCAGAAAGAGGCCTCAGATTATGTCCTTGTCTTTCCTTGAGCTCACTTCACAATTGCAGCTCCAGATAGCTGGTAACTCCCACTGCTGCCCAGCAGGAGGCCCAACATTCTCTATGGGAAATAAAGAACTCCAGTGTCCAGGAATGGACAAGTGCTCACTTTCCAGCTTTCAGGTCAGGAGGGGCCAGTGTCTCCAACCTGGCTCAGTCAGTGAGCAAATACAGAGACACAAGACCAGGAGGCCCCCAGCAGGATGGGATCAAAATGAGGCAAGGCCACACCCAGCTCAGAATTCTGAGTAGTAATCACTGCCACTGAGTCCATCTGACTCATAGCAATCCTATAGAAGAGAATAGAACTGCTCCATAGAGTTTCCAAGGGTACTAGTTTGGCGCTGTAGGATAAGCACTTGGCCAGAAGGTCAATTTGAATCATAAGGTCAGTGGTTCAAACCCACCAGCTGCTTCTCAGAAACGCTATACAAGGAGTCAGAACCAACTCAATGGCACTTAACAACAACAATAGAGTTTCCATGGATATAAATATTTATGAGAGCAAACAATCTCATCTTTGTCCCATGAAGCTGCTGGTGGGTTTGAACGGCCAGTCTTTTGGTTAGCAGTCCAACACTTAATCTACTATGCTACCAGCACTCCTTATTCTGAGTCTTGTTGTTCTTAAGTGCCACCTGTTGGTTCCAACTCACAATGACCCTGTATAGGGTTTCTGAGGAGTGTCTGGTGACTTTGAATCACCAACCTTGTGGTCAGCAGTCCACTGTTTATCCTACAGTGCCACACCAGGACTCCATGGTACTGGTATGTTGTTGTTGTTGTTCTGCTATGTTGTTGTTGTGTGCCGTTGAGACAGTTCCTACTCATAGTGAACCTGAGGGTCAGCTGGTAGATTTGAACTGCTGACCTTGCAGTTCAAACTGACCTTTCAGCCCAGTGCATTATCCTGCAGTGCCTGTAGATATTAAGCACTCACTCTAGCCTACCATTATCAGAAGCTGCATCCCCTGGTATCCTGGGAGCATGGCTGTAACCTGCTCTCACAGGCAGATCTCCCACCAGACTAACCAGATATTTCCAAGACTGCTGCTTCGGCCTTCCCGTCTACTTGCAATACCAATAAGGGATCACTACAAAAACCATTCCCTCCCCACAGTGGTTGATCTTGAAGGAGTGGGCATCTCTTCCACACACCACACTTTAACCCAGAGGTGCCCAGAAGCAACCCACTGGGATTTGACTCCGGCAGTCATCTGTAGCCTGAGATACACCAGGATGGGTAAGATTGAACACCAGTCCCTCGCAGACAGGGCAGCCAGCCATGCCCCCTGAGTCACTCCCAGCATGCCCTGCAGCAAGCTGGGGTATATCTAATCATCCCCACAGGAAGATGAGTGTAGAGCCTCTGACCCTGATTCACCTGCATGGAGCAAGCTCCTCTGGAGACCGCCAGGTCGGGCTTTGTCACTTATTCCAGAATACAGATGGAGAAAGCAAAGCCCAGAGAGGGCAGAGACCTGGTGGCCACGTAGTGAATTGGGTTCACACTGAACAGGCTTCTATGGAGAAAATAAGGATATTTATGATGCACTGATGAGAGCACTGTGCTCCCTACTTTGCATGCACTGCCACTTTGCATGGCAGTAACAGTGATCCTGCTTTATTACTAAGGAAACAGTTTCAGGACCTTACCCAAAGTCACTCAGCTAGTAAGTAAACAGTTCATGCTACCACTCTAAGAACCCGGAGCCCTCAGGCCAGACGTGGCCACCGCATGCCCAGGACAGAAGCCCTTTGCAGCTACCTTGACCACAAGTCTCCAGCTTTGGTACCCACTTTCACTGATTGAAGCTCACTCCTCAGGGATCCCCTCCTTTTGCTGGCCAGACTAATTTCCTCTGCAGTTAAGTTGAAACCTGTTGCTGTTGAGCTGATTCAGACTCTAGGCCACCCCATGTGTGTCAGAGTAAAATTGTGCTCTGTAAGGTTATCAAGGCTGTGTGACCTTTTGGAAGTCAAGAACCAGGCCTGTCAGCAGAGGTACCTCTGTGGATATGAACCATCAACCTTTCAGCTATGAGTTGAGTACTTAACTGTTTGTACCTCCAGGGACTCTGAGTTGAAACCTGCTTTCAGGTAATTGCCCAAGTACCACACCAACACCAACAACTGAAGGCCACCAGGGTCAGAACACAGTGCCACCCTCACTGCAACAACCCTGTATGCTGGTGGCCAGGAGGCTGGCTTACAAAACATGCCCTTTGGTTATTTAAACAATTACATATGCCTACATATTTTTGCATACATAAAAAATAATAAAAATAAGAGGGAATAGAAGCAAATACTGTTGAATGATGATGCATGGAGGGGATTGTAATCATTGCAATGTAACAAAATATAATTGGTTGAGTACAAAACCCATGTGAACTATCGCTCAATTCACAGTAAGAGCTTAAAAAAAAAAAAAAGTTGTTGCTGTTGTTATCAGTTGCCGTTGAGTTGATACATGCCAACCTTAACGTGTATCAGAATGAAATATTGCCTGTATCATCTTCATGGTTGTTGGTAAGTTGTGGATGTTGTGTCAATCCATCTCATTGATGAATCCACCTTATTTTCTTGTTTTCACTGGCCCTCTGCTTTCACCAAACATGATGTTCTTTTCTAGAAATTAGTCTTTCCTGATGGCGTGTCCAAATTAAGCTAGCCGGTCTCTCTATCTTCATATTTAAGAAGCACTTCAGTTGTATTATTGTAAGACTGACTTGTTCATTCTTTAGTCCATGGTATAGTCAATATTCTTCACCAGCACCATGACCCAAATGCATCCATTAATTGTTCTGTCTTCCTGTAACAAGTAAGTAGTAGCTCTGGGATTTATGTCATGCAGTTCAAATCCACCCTCCACAGGAGAAAGATGAAGGTTTCTGCTCCCATAAAGATATACAGCCTCAGAAACTCTATATAGTATGAGTCCACGGCACCAAGCTGCCCACCACCAAGCTGTCTTAGGACAGGCCAAGCAGGGCAGTAGGGAAGGTCAGGGTCAAAGGGAACAGTGCCAGAGGGTACCAAGCCCAGAGCTCTCTAGGCTCACTTCCATTCTCACTCAGCTGGTAAGTCAATCCAGACAGTGAGCCTGAGGAACTGCCAAGGTGCTAGCAGCCAAACAAAGGGATCTGCAATCAGTCAGCTGCTTCCTCATAGGCACAAAGCCTTATTCCCCCTTCCCCCCAGACACAGCCCTGGTCCACAAAGACCCCAAAGAATGCCTGGAATGTTGTGCTGCCAGACAGCCTTGGAGGCCCCTCAGACAGAGGAGAAGCTGGCTTTGTGCTCAATTTGTCAGGATGCCTGACCCCAAGTTAGAAAGGTCACTCCCTAACCTGTGACCTTGCTTTCTCATTCCTGCCCCTGGGAGCAGCTGGACTTTGCTCCCCCCACCCTTACCCCAACACAGGGCCTACTTTGGCCCCTACTTTGTGCCAGTGGGATCTGGCCCCAGATTTGCTGCTTGATTTTCTGACATGTTCTGAAAACACCCATCCCTCCCAGTGGGTTGAATTCTGCTTTAAAGATATGACTTGGGACTCCTCCCCACCCTCAGTGGAAACCCTTCATTTGAACATCAGCCCTAGTAGGTATCACTCCACTCCATCTGCTCCTCCAAGGACCCTTCCAACCCATTCACACATTCACCAAATGTGTATTCAGCAATAGCTAGGTGCCATCGCTGTTCTAGGAACTGGAGAGCTAAAGCAAAACAGATATACATCCCTACCTTTATGAACCTTGTACTATGGTGGAGAGCCGGCCGCTAAATCCAAGAGCCAGTCAGTCACAAAACTTGTTAGACCACGAGCAGTGGTCTGATGGAGGAAGATAATAGTAGTACTGGGTGTAGGTCAGGAGTAGGTTGACATGTAAATAGGGTGGTCAAGAAAGGAGGTATTTAAGTGAAGATGTGTCAGAGCATGGAAGTGGATATCTGCAGGTAGAGCATTCTAGTAAAAAGGAACAGCAGATGCAAAAGCCCTGCTCTCCAAGGAACAGCAAGAAGAGCAGCATGAGCAAGCAGAAGGGCCAGGAGAGATGAGGTGAAGCGATCCTGGAGGAAGCAGAATTTGCACGGCATTGTGGGCCATTGTAAGACTTCAGTCTTAACTCTGGTGTGATGAGATCCATTTTGGGGTCATCATCAGATTGAAGGACTTAATAGGGTCCCTCTGCCACTGTGTGAACACTAGACAAGGAAGCAAAGGAGGGAGCGCGTAGTCAAATTAGGAGGTTTCCAGAGCTAGCAGGAGCCCTGGTTAGTGGGCTGTTCTCCACAGGACCAGTGGTTTGAAACCACCAGCCACTCCATGGGAGAAAGGTTTACAGACTCATAAATATTTATAGCCTCAGAAACCCTATACATGGCACCTATGAGTTGGAACAGATTGCTAGTATACAATAACAACAACAGATCTAGCAAAGCCCAGCACACGCCCTGCACACGTCTCCACATGTCCTGAGGCAGCAGCAACTCTGAAGGAGGATGGGGTCGCCTGAGGTAGGCATCCAATTCAACACTCACTGGGGAGCCTCTATAGGGAAGGGAGGCCCTGTGCTGGGGAACTGAATTCAGAGCCATAAGACAATCCTTCTCCCAAAGAACCCCATCAGATGGGGAGACAGACCAACTGGCTCTCTCCCAGGTCTCAATCCCAGAGTTGAAGGTTTTCCATCTCTGGGGATGTATTATGTCCTCCTCTGCATCTGCCCCAGCACCTCAAGGGGTGGAGGTCCTAAAGGCATAGGCCAGGGTGGCATCTGCCCAGGCCTGGCTCAATGGGGGCTGAATGAATGAACAAGTGAAAGAAAGACAGAAAGAGGTAAAGGGATTCATGCTTCACGCACCCTCAAAAGCCAGCAAAATATTTTCAGCTTGTCCATGACTCATTTTTCCTTACAAGAGAACTTTGTTTTTTCCTTCAGACTCACAGACTTCCACCTTCAGACAATACTGTGTTCTCAGGAAGTTACACTTTTTGTTTTTCTGTACAAGTTGCTGCAAGTTTTGTTTGTTTAAGAAAAGGTTTACTGTAATTGAGTCCGCAGGCCACACTGCTTTCAGACCATAAACCACAATAAGCCCATTGCCATAGCGTCAGTTACTTCTGACTCATTACAAGAGGTCAGAGGGACGGCTCCATAGGGTTTCTGAGGCTCTACATCTTTACAGGAACAGAGAGCCTTATCTTTCTCCCTCAGAGTGGTTAATGGGTTTGAACTGCCAACCTTGTGGTTAGCATAATGTTTAACCCACTGCACTACAAAGCCTCCCTCACCATGTTGACATCTAAATTGGGTTGGTAAATTTAACAGAAAAACACTACAGATTATCCAGCTAAATTTGAATTTCACATGAACAACAACATCTTAAGTAGGTCCCATGCAATATTTGGTGTGGCACTATGGGCTAATGAGTTAGACTGCAAAGTTGTTTGAACTGCAAGCTTGGTAGTTCAAGCTCATCAGTCACTCCTTGGAAACCCTATACAGGGTCACTATGGATCGGAATTGACTCGATGGCACTAAACAACAGCAACAACAATGCAATATTTAGGACTCCTGGTATGGCACTGTAGGATCAACACTGAACTACAAACCACAAGATCAGCAGTTCAAACCCACCAGCTGCTCCTGGAAACCCTATACAACGTCGCTACAAGTTGGAATCAACTCAATGGCACTAAACAACAACAACATGCAGTATCTGGGACATACTTATATTTTTTAAATTATTAATTTATCTGAAATTCAAATTTAACTGACTGTCCTGTATTTTACTTGGTGGCCATATACCTAAGTTCATCAACAACCCCACTGACCACACTGCTATTACTCCTAGACACCAGTCCCATGGGGCGCTGACCTGGCCTGATGATCCTCCTGATATCATAACCCCAGAGTATCTCCCAATCACTGGCCCAGTTCTCCCTGTTGCCCTGTACATAGGCACTGGGAACCTTAAGTCTCTGCACAGGATAGATTGCAGGCTAAGCTTTAGAAACCAAAAATAACCTAGTCCCCACACATCACTCCCCATCTGCCCCATCCCAATCCCCTCCACTTTCAGGACAGGTTGACAGGTGCTGCTGCCTCTCTGCCTTTATAGTCTTCCTCCCTGAGATCAACATCTCAAACTGGCCTTTAAACTGCACAGCTCTGCTCTGCCTCCCTCTCTCCTCACCACCCTTGCCCATCTTTCTGGACTCAGTCATTTACAAAAGGGGCCGGTGCTGGGCCCCACTCTGCAACAGTTGCACAGTCCTGCTCCCTGGGCCATAAACTCTTCCAGAGCTATTGATACCCAGAGTCCACTCCTCTTAACCACAGCATCTGCATCATGAGATAATGTTTGAATGAGGTGTTCCTTCCAGCTTTTTAATCTAGAACACCACAATTTGGGACTTGCTTCCATTTGAAAGCATGACTTTTGGAATAGGCATTTTTCCAACTTTATTGAATCTTAAAGTAGGTGAATGATTTCTCTTGAATTCCACCAACTGAACGATCATCTTACCCAGCAAATGCTTACTGGACACCTGCTCTCAGTATGGTAGTACTTAATCCTAGAAGTGGAAAAACAAAGGAGGCTTCAGGATGACAGATGGTGAAACATTTTATGCCCTTATAATGCTTCCAGGAAAGGAGCTCTGGTAGCGTAGTGGTTACGAATCGGGCTGTGAAACGCAAGGTCAGCAGTTCGAAACTACCAGCTGTTCTGCAGGAGAAAGATGAGGCGTTCTGCACTATAAAGATTTACAGCCTTAGAAACCTTGTACAGGGTCGCTGTGAGTCAGAACTGACTCCACAGCACATAACAACAACAACAATGCTTTCAGGATGGTTGTGGAAAGTGTTTTGGGAGTTATATAGACTGAGAGAGCAGGGCAGTCTTCTCACAGGTGGCAAAGGTTAGCCAAGACTTTGCCAGGGGAAGAAGAGGAGCAGTGGCATTTCCAAAGAGGAACAAGACAGCCTAAGACCAAGAGGCCTGGCAGACAGTGGCTTACCAGAACAAGAGGAGCTTGGGAGAGTGAGGGTCCACTCATGGAAGGCCTTGAAAGGATTTCAGAATTAAAGGCAAGGAGATGGAAGTAGTGAGGACTCTGGGGAAGACCCAACCTCAGAGGAAAGGGCTCCATTTCACCCTTCCTCCACCTGAGTGTAGCCCAAGCCTTGACAGCAGCAGTTCAGTGCTTGCTAAGTTGACTCCGGCCAGAACACACAGTTATCTTGGCCTCTTACAAAAAGACACAGGCAGAAATAAAGGCTTCTCAGGCTGCACCCCCTTTTATCAGGACTTCATCTCCCCCCCTCCTTCTTCTGAGTATTTTCAACCCAGGTCCAGGCTGAGGGGCAGGAAGCCACTGTGGGTGCAGGCTCGGGCCAGGATCCCCGGAAGCCTCCTCCCTCTGTGGCACTGCCTAAGCCCCCGCCCCGCGCCCTCCAAGTCCCCCACCCTGTGATAGCCTGGCGCTCCCAGATGTCTGGAGTCCGAGGCCTGCCCAGCAGACCTAGGCCTCTAGTTCCCATCTCTTCCTGCTGAAAACTCCCCACATTGTTCGCCTTTGTGTCCTTTTCCTGTGGCCTCAGCTATTCTAACTTTATTACTCTGTTCCTTCCAAGGGTCATTTGCCAAACTGGGATTGGCGCCACCGACTGGAAAAACAGAATCCAGAAGTCATGTGGCCCTTCTCCTCCTGAGGAAAAAAGACAGCAGAGAGGAGTGAAGATTACATGACATTGTCAATACCATTAATGCCACTAGATTATACAGTGAAAAATTGTTGAAATGACAAATCTGATGTTATATATGTCTTACCACACACACACACACACACACACACACACACACAGAGCAAAACTTACTGGACACTGAGAATGGAGGAACTTCTGAATCTATGCTTGGTAACAACTTTTAAACCTTGAACTGAAACTATCCCATGAAATCAACTTTAAACTAAACAGTTAGTTCAATAAATAAAGAGTATCTGCATTTAGCATTGCAACCTTTTAAAAGATTCAATATAAGAGATCAAAGCAACAACAGTAGCTCTGAAACACAGGAATTTTCAGGGGCTGAGAGTCTAAGTGTATGATGATGGGACAAATATGGGCAGAGATAGAGAATGGTGATCCAGTGTGATGTGTTGGTCACAAACCATGGTCTGTGAGCATGTCAAAATTGAATAGGTATCAGTTTTGTTATCTATATTTTCACCCAAAAAAGGCAACAGAGACATTCCCACCCTTCTTACTCCCCTAAAACTAGGCAGGACCCTCATCCTGGCCCACAAGCACCTGCCCAGGTTCACTGTTCAGTGGGAACTCCAGGAGGGGTGTCTCTCCAGAGCAAGCCTGAGGGTCTTGGGCCAGTGAACACTGGAATAACCTTGAGTCCCTAGGTAAAGCCAGAACCTGAGCCTGACTCCAACACCAAGTATCAATTCATGAGCTTGCAAAAGAGCTTCTCACCTCCCTGGTGCCATACCTGGAAGACTGGGACACATTATAAATAACTAAGTCCAGGAGTTTCCTTAAGAGAAGTTCAATTATTTTCTAAAGTCACAGGAACGATAAAGACAGGACGTGTGCTTTGTTACCTCCTCTGACTAGTGTTGAAAGGGCCCCACAGGCTGGTGGAGGGAAGCTCTGACCCAGCCCTGAGACCAACGCCTAGCCTGAATCTGGTTAGGTCCTTTACCCACTCATGGGCTCAATATGACAATCATTGTTGTTGTTGTTGTTATGTGCTGTGGAGTCAGTTTCGACTCATAGCGACCCTACACAGGGTTTCCGAGGCTGTAAATCATTACAGGAGCAGACCGCCTCATCTTTCTCCCGTGGAACCGCTGGTAGTTTCGAACTGCTGACCTTGCAGCTCGCAGCCCGATTCGTAACCACTGTGCTATAGAGGGACAATTTTCCTGCTGTCTCCTTCCAGATCAGAGCACTAAGGTATCTAGACTGAGGTGATTTCTGTTCATATCAGAAACTCTTTCCCGACTTCTGACCACCACTATCCCATTCCTGTCCCTCCATCCATGAACCAAGTCAGCCAGAGGTCTAAACACTACAAAGTCTCCTTCCTGACTTGGGTCTTCATGTAGCCCTAAGACTTTGAAAGAATCTCCTCACAGCCTACTCTATTACCTGTGATTTAGAACTCTTACTTACAAGGAGAAATGGTTTGAAGTAGTGAAAAACTCAAGGGCCTTGTCCTCTAACCAACCTGAATCTTTTTTTAGCTGCATCACTTACAAGTTGTGAGATCTTGGTAAAGCTCTTTAAGATCCATTGTCCTTATCTGTAATATGGTCAGAATTAGATGAAGATTATATGAAATAATAAAGAAAATTGTCTGGAACACAGAAGGTTCTCTGTAAATGAGAGTAATTCTTAAAACTTCTTCCTCTGGATTCCAGCAGGTCCCAGAACCAGTTCCCAGCCCAGCTCCTAGACATCTGTCCTGGGAGATACTGCTCTACAGCCTTGTACTTCTAACTGCTCCCTACGAAACCCCACAAGACCCCACAGAAGCAGAGATGCTGTGCACCGGCTTCTAACCCACCATCGTGCATGACCCCGCAGGCTGCCCAACCAGAACCCGATGGGGGCCATCAAAGTATAGGCAGAATCTAGGCCTCCTAAGGTATCAGAACATAATCCCAGGGACCTATAACTGCTGCCTTATTTGGGAAAACAAGGTCTTTGTAGATACGATCAAGTTAAGGATCTTGAGATGAGGAGATTATCCTGGAATATTTGGATGAGTCCTAAATGCAATTACAAGTGTCCTTTTCAGAGAAAGGCAGTGGGGCTTACTCATATTCAGAGTTGCCTCACCATGGCAGTGGTCCAGCCAACCCTTTCCCAGGGCTTCATTCTCCAACCCCCAAAGAGGTGGCATCACCTCAAAGACTGTGGCTCATGTAGCTGAACATGCAAATAGCCCTTTCCAAACCCAGTTCCTTAAATTGGGCATCTGGTCACAACACTGTAATATGAGACTGGGTAATGTCCCGGGGAAAGTTAGGACACTTGGGGAAGGGAGCAAGCCCCCTTTGCCCCTGAGAACTCCTCTCCTTCTCAAGTGCTGTCAGTCCTGGGTCCAGGAGCCAAGCCCTGGGGTCCTGAGCAGGAGAGGTCCAGCATGGCCAGGATCCTGCTTGATCTTCCAGTTCTCCTGATGGGGAAGTACTAGTTACATCTTTTCCTCAGGAAAATCTTGTCTTCAACCTTGGGATTCCTCCACCCTCACTCATAAGTGCTTGGGCTTTCCAGCAGGTGTGCTCCATAACTTGTTCTTTCAGGGGAGATCTCTAAGTCCCTGCCTCGTTCATTTTAATCCTGCCACTGGCAGGTGTAGAGTAATCATTTTGTAGACTGAAGATTCACAGAGGCTAGTCCAAAAAGGACTAGTATAGGATAGACCAGCCATCTACATCTTGAGCCTTAACTTTTAGAGGCTCGGCCAAATGCCCAATTTGCAGCTGATAACTCAATAAGGAGCTAATGGGTTTCCCTTTCAGTTCAGCTACTGGTTCAAGTTGTTTTCCTTCTGATCTGCAAAAACAAAACCAAGTGATTTTCTCATACAAATAATAATGAACAAAGCCTGGACTATTCATTGGTGTTGACTGCAAAAAACTTCAGGCTTCTCACGGAATTCAGCACACTCCACCCCTAAAAGCAGGCAAAGCCAATGGCTCTGTGGCACTGCACGTGTGCCTGGCTCATGGCAGAGTTTTCAGGGTGATGGAAAGCCAATGTCAGATACAGGAGCATGTTGGACACTTGACACTGTTTTTTGTTTGTTTGTTTTTTGCCACAGAGCTTGACAAACCAGGTCTTTCACACGCATGTTGCCCTCTGAAATCCAGAGACGTGACCAAGTTCACAGCAAGGAAAACAATTGCACTGATTAATTGTGCTTATGTTTCTGTTCCATTCTCCTGACTTCTGTCTGAGTGCATTACAGTAGGGCTATCTGCCAGATGCAAGAGGTGTAACATATGGCTGCTTGGTGCAAACTGCTAGGCGTACAAGATTTAAGAATGTCTGTTAGAATCCCACTTAGTAAATGGCCATAATCAAAGAACAAGCTCATAGTTATCCAGCCAATGAGCTTTGGAAATAGATGAGTATGCAAAATCACAATTTATGGGTTCAGCAATTCTTCTTTTTCTATTTAAGATATTAGTCTGTGTGATTTTACAGTGTTCTGGGAGTAACAGTCAATTGCTAATCATCTACAAGTGGTTTATCCAGCGCTTCCTCCTTCCCACCACTCCTAAGGGCACTAGGTTTGGGTGACAGGAAGAGTGGAAGAGACCTCATTCTAGACCACAAAGGGCCAGGGGGTCAGTGGGAAGGAATAACCCCAGCACAGCTGGGGAGCTGCATGACTATCTCATAGGGAAGAATCCCTGGGTTGTGCAAATGGTCAACTGGCACAGCTGCTGATAGAAATCTTGGCAGTTCGAGTCCAACCAGAGGCACCTTGGAAGAAAGGCCTGGTCATCTACTTCTGAAAAAATCAGTCATTGAAAACCCTATAGGACATATTGTTATTCTGATACACATGGGGTCACCCTAAGTCAGAAATGGCAGCTGGCTTTTGTTTACCTTACAGGGAGCGCGGTTAACCTGGGTCAAAAGGAGGACTATAACTAGCCAGCCCCATACAGCCAGAGCCTGGTAAACATCTAGCAGTACGCAGGGGCAGGGCAAGGCTGGGTAAGGCTGGCTCCCTGACAAATGAATCTGCTTTTTTATTCAGCTGTCTCCACATTGGGAAGGTCAAGAGAACCAGGTAAGATCAATCCTATACCTGGATGGATGCTAGAGTCTCTGCTGAACAGAACTGAGAAAGAAGTCAGGAGAAGTGGGTTTGAGTCCCAGCTCAGGTGTTTGCTAACCCTGGGACTTTAGGCAAATCTGAATATTCTCTGAACCTCATTCCCCCATCCCTAAAAAAGGAGTGGTAATGCAGTTTTTTCCAGGATTCAGTGAGAACAGGGAATGGGCTGTTGTTGTTAGTACTGGCATCAAAAGCACCGTTTCCCCTCTCATTAATGTGAAAAATGTAAACGTCTGGATGCCAGAGGACAAAGCCCTTTGCACAGTTTCGACTCATTCATTCCTGTATTGTTGGGAGTTTGTTTGGGTTTCTCTGGAACTTTGAGAACAATAAGTTCTGGGGGCTGGTTCTAAAGCTATTCATAACCCTAGGGGAAGCACTTGCTGAGCTGGAGGTCACATTCCAAGGGTGAGGGGTCTGGAGGGATGTTTACCTGGCTCTGACTTACAGCCCAGAAAGGCAGTGCAGCAGACAGGGAGCACACACTAGTACAGTGTCCATCTCTCAGTGCTAGGCCCTTCTGCAAAGCCTCCTGTGTTTATTTAAACCTGTCAGCTGGTTCTTGAAGTCAGAAAATACCCAAGGTTGATTCTTTCTTCTTCAGCTCTAGATCTCCTCAGTGCTGTTTGGTTTCAGGACTGCTCCCCACTAGTAGATTCCTCCTCACAGGTAGTAGTAAATCCTTCCTTCAGCATCCCTGGAGACCTACCACAGCTCCAGGTGCCAAGGCTTGTCTCCTCCCTCCTCAGCTGTTCAGTGAGGCTCAGCCTCACTTCATCTGCATTGTTTATCCACAGGTCTGGCTCCCTGAGGAGTCTCTGGGAGGTACAAATAGTTAACAGTTAGTTAACCAAAGGGTTGGAGGTTCAAGTCCACCTAAAAGCACCTTAGAAGAAAGACCTGTTGATCTACAAGGGAGCTTCAAAAAGTTCTTGGACCAATTCTATTTTTTTTTAAGTTTTTATTGTGAATCGAATGATAGTTTATATAGGAGAACATCAGTTTTACACTCATTGTTTCTTTGCAATGATTACAATCCCCTCCGTGCATCAGCATTCAACAGTATTTGCTTCTATTCCCTCTAGGTTTTTTGGGAGGTGGGTGGATTGGGGGGTTGGGGATGTACACAAAAACACTCAGGAATATATAATCACTTATTCCATTTTCCCACAAACTTTTGGAAGCCCCCTTGTACTTCATACTTCCAAAAAAGGAGCAGTTCTACTCTGCAACATATGGGGTTACCATGAGTCGGAACTGACTTGAAGGTAACTGGTTTTGTGTTTTTGTTTTTTGGGAAGGTTTTATTGTGTGGCTCCATGAGCCCTTGTTGGTGTCCCCTCTGTGTCCTCCCTCCTTTTAGGCTTATCCCAGACATGGAAGACAGGAGCAGCTGAATTAATCTAAGGTGTAAGTGACTATGAGGGACTTGATACCCACACTCAGGGAAAGCTTGCTTTTTCAAAGATAATTCTTTGAAATTATCTAAAGAAATGCTTAGGAAGTTCCAAAAAACTACAGGAGTAGTTATTAGGGAGGACCCAAAATGCATGCTATTTACTTCTTCCTCTAGGCCAGGTTTCTCCCGACTGAATCTCTGTTCACGTTCTCTCTCCTTTAACGTTGGTGGTCTCTCCTCTCTTTCAGTCCTCAGAGAACCAACAAGAATCTCACGTGCTCCAGAAAGCCATCCCTGTGCAACCCATCTACCATTGAAGACAGCACAGAAGTCTACTGATTCTAGAGGATTAGCTGGGCTGACATCCCAGCTTGGCTACTCTCTAGCTATATGACCTTCTCTCTAATGTAGGGACAATATTGCCTACATTATAGTGTTGTGTGATGTGGCGCTATAGGATCAGTACTGGACTGCGAACCACAAAGTCAGCTGTTCAAACCCACCAGGTGCTCCTCGGAAACCCTACACAGGGTTGCTATTGACAGAATCAACTCGGTGGCACTTAACAACAACTGTTTTGTGAAGTGCCACAAATGCTTACATTACAGCCAGTATTGCTGCTCCTTCGAGGGAAGCCTTGAATTGTGCCCTCAAGGTGAGCCTAGTCGCACACCACAAGCTGGGGACTTTTTATTCTACAACAGAAATGGAAACCGATCCTGTCTCACTGAGAGGATCAACACTGTTGGATCTTGTCTGCTTTCTGAGAAGCAGAACTTATCACGAGAGTGACAAGCTCTGTTTCTGTTTCTATTTCTGCTATGTGTAAAACCAGTTGCTTTCTAATAAACAAAAGACCCCCAGTCATATAGTTATCACCAGTGAAAAACAATGAAGAATCGGCCTCCCACTGATGAACGTTTTTCCTGTTAGGATGAGCAGTCCCAGGGAATTCCCTAAAGTGATTTCCCAGGGTCTTCAGTCTCTGGGCAATCCTTTTGTCTGAGGCTCTAGTTCCAGATCTGAGCATTCCAGAGGGAGGGCCAGTACTGAAATGATACATCATGTGAGTGTCCACAAAGGCCCCTGGCACTATGGCTACACGGGTGAAGTGAATGGGATGGACTGAGATGAGACTTTACACACAGCGTTCACACTCATCCAGACCATAGTCGGTCTGATCTGGAATCTGTTTAGATCAATATCCTGCTTAGCTGAATGCAGTTGCTCACAACATGAATGGGGCTAATGTCCTAAAGATCCTAACTTTGTGGAATACTCAAGACCGTAAGGTAAAGGTGCAGGTGAGGGTGAAGTCATGGGGCTATGATGACCAGAGAAGATAATGAGTGGATGACTGAGAGCTAAGCTGTTGTTGTTGTTGTTGAGTGCCGTTGAGTCAATTTTGACTCATAGCGACCCTGTATAGGGTTTCCAAGGAGTGACTGGTGAGCTTGAACCGCCGACCTTACAATTCAAACGACTTTGCAGTCTGGTACATTAACACACAGCACCACAGCAGACCTTGGAAACTACAAAACTGTGGTGGGCCAGGAAAGAGGGAAAACATGACAGGTGGGAAAATGTCAGGGGTGTAGGCCCAGATGTGGTAATGAGCAAGGATTGTGTAGGGACCATGAAGAGACCAGTAGATCAGAAGAGATGGAATATTTTAGGGAGGCTTGATGGATAAGGGAGTCTTTAGGTGGTGCAAATGGCTAACACACTCAGCTGCTAATCTAAATATTGGAGATTCAAGTCCACCCCAAAGCAATTAAAAAAAAACAATCTGTCAATCTACTACTAAAAAAGCCAGCCACTGAAAGCCCTATGGAGCATATTCTTCTCTGACACACATAGGGTCACAAGTCAATGGCAACTGGTTGGTTTGTTAAATGGGAAAGATGGGGCCATGCCACCAAACCAGAGACCAACCCCACTGCTCTAGTGTCAATTCAGGCTCCTCGTGACCCTACAGGGCAAAGTAGACTCTCCCCATAGGGTTTCCAAGGCTGTCAATCTTTATGGAAGCAGACTGCTACATCTTTCTTCCATGGAGCAGCTGGTGAGTTTGAACAGGTTAGCAGTCAAGCGCTTTAACTACTGCAGTAGGGCTCCTGGCCATGTTGCAGATGAGTAAGAGCAGACCTGTTGGGAGATTGAGTTGGGCCATAAAAAAAGCTGGGCTTGAAGACTGTTTGCCTGATTGCTCAGTGGCTAGCTGGGGAAAGTTGTAGGGAGATAGGGTATGTCAGGAGGGGTCCTAAAACCCCAAGGACTAGAACCTAAATTTGGGCCCTAGCAGTCATAGGTGAGTGGTGAACAGGACTGAGTGTGAGCAGACTTGCTGATTGATTGGAAGTGGGCTGGGTGGGTTGGGATGGGACTGAGAGGCTTCTAGGATGCAAGGAGGTCTGGTACAGGAGAGGGGCTAAGTGTGGTGTTGGACATTTACAATCATCACACATATTTTTCTTCTCCATGCACAAGTAAGTGCATTCTTATTCAGTCTTTGTTGTTTTTAAGTACCATCCATTAAGTACTGTCCACTGCTGACTCTATGCCAGGCCTTGCTGTTATTCAACAAATGTTTCTAAGACACCTACTATGTGCTAAGTACTGTAAGTGTTGAAGAAAGAATAAAAAGCAATATTTCTTTACTGCTTACTTTATGCCAAGCTTCCCAAAGAAGGGCAAATTAAATTGAGTTTAAGGGGTGAGTAAAGGTTTGCCAAAGGAGCTCTGGTAGCGTAGTGGTTACAAATCAGGCTGTGAACTGCAAGGTCAGCAGTTTGAAACTACCAGCTGTCTGTGGGGTAAAGATGAGGCTTTCTGCTCCATAAAGATTTACAGCCTCAGAAACCCTGTTCAGGGTTGCTATGGGTCAGACCCGACTCAACGGCACTTAACAACAACAACAAAGGTTTGCCAATTGGGCCTGTATTAGACATGGGCATCCTGGTGTAGACTAAGGATGTGGACTGCACGGAGATTAAGCAGTGGTGACACTGCAAGTTAATATTCTTTTAATACTGGCTCAATATTCTGTATGGGGCAGCCAAGGGCTGAATTGAAGGAGGATAGGAAAGGAGAGCCCTCTTCTAGATCCATCTAAACAGTTCCACTCTGACTCCAAACTCAACCCACTCAGGAAAACCAAAGCCTGCAGGCCTAGGCTCCTTAGAAAGCTTATCAACCATCTATCTGCTGGGGGCCGAGAATGATGACTGGGGGTCTAACCCCTACCCAGAGCATCTTGCCCAAGATTCCAAGCCCATGGAGTGCTCTTCCTAGGAGAAGTTCTGGTCATAGGTCTTAACTGACCTGCTGGTAGTTGAGTGCCGCGGAGTCAGTTCTCACTCATAGCCACCTTGTCTAGGGTTTCCGAGGCTGTAAATCTTTACGGGAGCAGAAAGCCTCAACTTACTCTCAAAGAGCAGCTGGTACATTTGAACTACTGACCTTACAGTTAGCATCCCAGCTCGTAATACACTATACTACCAGGGCTCCTGCTGATGTCCATTTGTTGTTGTTAGTTGCCAGGGAGTCAATTCTGACTCATGGAGACTCCATACCATCTTCCTATCACCTTACATTACATTTCTTGTGATGTGTTAGTGACTTGAGGGTTGACTTTAATGCAGTCCTGATGCAAGCAGAGGGGGCGTGGGGTAGAAAGACCCTCCTGGCAGAGGTGGTTGTTGTTGTTAAGTGTCGTGGAGTTGGTTCCAACCCACTGTATAGGGTTTTCAAGGTGCAGCTGGTGAGTTTGAACCTTGTATTTAGAAGGTAAGTGCTTATCCTACAACACCACAGAGAAGTGCATAAACCCCTTCAGAGCATGGCCCACATGGAAAGTATAAAGGTGCTTCTCTATAACCAGGTGGAGATTGGTAGGAGTTAGAGCGACAAGACTTTGTAGTGTGGTGGTATACTATAGAGTTGGTTCCAATTCCTAGCGATCCTGCATAGGGTTTCCGAGGCTGTAAATCATTATGGGAGCAGAAAGTCTCATCTTTCTATTGCAGAACGGCTGGTGGTTTCAAACTGCTGACCTTGCGGTTAGCAGTCTGACTTACAACCACTATGCTACCAGAGCTCCTTAGACAAGCCTTGGTTATCACAAATAGTTACATAAGTGACTAGCTGCAAGTCTGGCCGTTTGAATCTTCCCAGAGGTGCCTCACAAGACAAGCCTTCTGAAAGGTCACAGCCTTGAAAACACCCAAGTCTTTTCAAGTTGGTTCTGACTCTTAGTCACTTTATATAGGGTTTCTGAGGAGTGGCTGGTGAGCTTGAACTGCCGACCCTGTGGTTCAAACAGACTGCGGTCCAGTGCTTTTCCTACAGTGCCACACCAAGACTCCTGAAAACGTTGTTACTAAGTGCCTTTGAGTCCGTTTCGACTCATAGCGACCCTCTATAGGGTTTCTGAGGAGAAGAAACCACAAGCTGACCTGTGGTTTGCAGTCCAGTGCTGATCCTACAGTACCACACCAGGAGTCCATCTTATCTATAGTGTGAAAACACTATGAATTAGTTCTGTTCGGCATGCCCAGGGTCGTCAAGAGTCAGAATCAACTTCACAGCAACTGAAAACAACTAAGAGAGTTAAGTAGGACCCAAGTCAACTAAGGTTTTGGTGTCAAGCTGAAACTACCATCCTTTTCAATCTTAAGATAGTTCACATTCTGAAGGAACTACTGCTTCTTAGAGTAGGAGAAGATAGCATGGGGGAATGTGGTCCAAAGAACACCTGCAGGCACTGGGGCTGGGAGGGACTGGCCTTCCAGCAAATACCACAGAACTCAGGAGCACATGCATAGGCCCTATCTGTAACATCTAAACAGTTTCCAGGCCCCACCTTAGGGTGGCTTCACCCTCGCCAAACATCTCCAGTGTGACTCTTCAATTCCATCTACAATTAAGTTTATTTTGTGGCTGGGGTGGCCATGGACTTACAAAAATCACAGTAAAGTGTGTTTCTCACAATGATCCACCAGGCTGGGAACCCTTGGCACAGAACACTCAAGGCTTCATCATTTCCCCTTAGGCAACTTGCTGAGCCCTGGTGAGAAGGTACAAAATGACTAACATGGCAATGCTGCCGATTTTGAGGTAAGGAGGCCAGCTAATGAGAGCAGCTTCTTCTCACGAGTGCTGTTGTACTACTGGAGGTTCCTCAGCTCTTCTAGGGCTACCGTAGATACAAGACTGTGGTACTCAGAGCAGACTGGTTTCCCATACCTATTCCCTGTAGGCCTGGATTTTCCATCCCTACATTGCTGGCCTCTGAGCAATCCCTTGCCGTGGTAATCAACTGGATGTACAACCCCAGCGGAAGGAGGCAGTGATACCATCCTTGGCACTCACACTCCAACCAACCACAGTGCTCTTCCCCCGGAAGTCCAGCAGGTGGTTTCATCCATCACCTGCATCCTGAGGAAAGATGGGTGTTCCCAAGGAACAGGTTCAGGCTACAAGTCTCTGGGAGGGAGACAAGAATAGAAACCCAATTAAGAGCTTCTTAAAAGCCCTTAAGGAATAAAGGGATGTGAAGAGACTGTACTAGCCATGAGCTGAGGAGTACAATAGCTCCATAACATAAGCACTGGACTGTAAGCCACCAAGTCAGTGGTTCGAGTTCACTAACCACTCTGTGGGAGAAAGATAAAGCTTCCTAATTCTGCAAAGATTTAAAGCCTTGGAAACCCTATACTCATAGGTATATATGACTTGTTTGTTAAGTGCTGAGCGTCGGTTTCGACTCATAACAACCTTGTATAGGGTTTCCAATGAGTGATGGGTGGATTTGAACCACTGACCTTGTTAGAAGTCCAGTGCTTATGCCACAGCGCCACACCAGGACTGGTATATATATTACAATATGTACTCACAGGTACATATCGATATGAGTCAGAACTGACTTGACCAACAACAGATGTGAACTAGACACCTGCATTTGTAACCTCACACATGCTCACAACAGCCCTATGAAACAGTACTGCCACCCTCCAGATGAGGAAACGGAAGCTCAGACAGATAAAGCAATTGGCTCAAGGCATGTAGCTGTGTGTCTTTGGATCCTGTGCTTTGTACTAACCAGTGGGATATACACTGATATAGTTGTTGTTAAGTGCCATTGAGTACACCACACCAGGACTCTGGGATATATATTGTTGTTGTTAAGTGCCATGGAGTTGGTTCCTACTCATAGTGACCCTGTATGGGGTTTCCGAGAAGCGGCTGGTAAATTTGAACTGCTGATCTTGCAGTTCAAACCAATCTTGGGCCACCATTGCACTATCCCACATGCCACACCAGAACTTCATGGCAGAGTTGAGAAACAGAAAACCATGCACTGAAGCTGTTTCTAATTCTTTAAACTTGGACATTGCTGTGTAGCACCGTGGGTTAATGTGCCAGACAGCAAAACCATTTGAATTGCAAGGTCGGTGGTTCAAGCTCACCAGCTGCTCCTTGGAAACACAATAATGTATTTCTGGAAGAAGCTCTGGTAGTGTAGTGATTATGAGTTGGGCTTCTAACCTCAAGGCCAGCAGTTTGAAACTAGCAGCTGTTCCATGGGAGAAAGATAAGGCTTTCTGCGCTCATAAAGCAGGCTTGGAAACAGTATACAGGGTCGCTATGAGTTGGAACAGACTCTATGGCACATAACCAACCAACATGTATACATTGTTGTTCTTGTTAAGTGCCGTCAAGTCCATTCTGACCCATTAAGTTGTTGTTAAGTGCCGTCGAGTCGGTTCCGACCCATAGTGATCCTGTACAGGGTTTCCGAGG
>NW_006408534.1:23902870-23908624 GCF_000296735.1 Chrysochloris asiatica | reverse complement strand
CTGACCTTAATACATTAGACAATAACAAATAACAGCAATGTGAAAGTTTACAAACAGCCTCAGCACATGACTTTCTGTTTCTCAACTCTTCTGAGCCAGTTAAAGTGGAAAGTCCCTTCCAAGCCTCATAGGTTCCCCCAGTTTTGGCAGCCACCCCTGGCCAAGGCTTCCTGCCAGTTGCAGGTCATCCTCCCTGGGCCGCTCCTAAAGTACTTGTCTGGGGCATCCTCCTGAGTCCAGGAAACTCCACAGGACACAGCTGTCTTTAGGCGGCCACCAGGCACGTGTGGTGTGCTGAGAGAACAAAGCGGGGCTTTCCCTGGCCTCCTCCGAGAGAGTACAAGGGTCTTTTCCTCCTGGCTGGCTCAATCCGCAGTGCCTGTGGGCTGCGGAGCTGCCCAGCACCCATCCTCCACCTCCAGGAAATGTCTCAAGGCTAAGGAGCCAATCTTCTATCAGGCCCATTAGTGGGCGGTGAGCTTCCCTAGGCTGCCAGCGACAGGGCTTCCCCACAGTCGCCAGATGAGGTCATCGCTGTTTCAGGCTGTCCTGAAAGATCCTCAGGCACAACAAAGCCAGGAGATATCCTGCATGACTCATCGGTGGGCCATTCACCCAGGACTTCCGGCCCTCAGGAAAAACCAGACACAGAGAGCCATTGTTTACACCCCACCACTTCCAAGCCCCTACAGGCACTGCGGGCTCAATGGGGTCATTTATGTTTCCTCTGAGTCTCTGTAACTTTAGTCCCTCTGTGGGGGTGGGTCCACTAGACTGCCTGGGTCCCTATAACGGAAGGAAAATCAGCGCCCATTCACCCACAAGTCCCACAGGAATACCCCCATTCAGAACTGGGGCCTGGCCTGAAGACAGGAGACCTGGGTTCTGGACAATGGTTTAATCTCTTAGCTCCTTTGATTCTTGTGTCTTCATCTTTCAAACCGGGGAAATCACTTTTAAAAGGCAAGGCTATTGTGCTAACATGAACTATGGCAATGTATATAAAATGCCTAACACAAGGCTCCACACATATTCTTCCTTCCCCACCGCATCCCCTCTCTCCACTGCCTATGTGAATTTTGCTTTAAAACAAATAGTGTGTGGTCCAACAGAAGAGACCTGGATGGATCTATTTATACCATAATTTCTATAAATACAACAAAAATCTAAACCTATTGCTGTCCAATAAATTCCAACTCATTGTGACACCTTGTGTTATGTAGTAGAACTGCTCCATAGGACTTCCTTGGCTATAATCTTTTTTTTTTTTTTTTTCTTCATATAATTTTCCTTTATTTTACTTTCTAGAATAAAATTAGTGTTATAAGAAAGGAAAAGTGTAAATCTTAAAAGAAGAGCCATGGAAATTAAGCTACTGAAACCTCTAGTGGGAGGAAGAAAAGACAAAAGTGGCTATAATCTCTACAGAAGCAGATTACCAGGACTTTGGTCCACCGCTCCACAGAAGTAGATATGAACCACTCACCTAAC
Source organism: Chrysochloris asiatica (assembly GCF_000296735.1). Classification (NCBI taxonomy): domain Eukaryota; kingdom Metazoa; phylum Chordata; class Mammalia; order Afrosoricida; family Chrysochloridae; genus Chrysochloris; species Chrysochloris asiatica. The sequence goes on along the minus strand of NW_006408534.1, from coordinate 23,907,133 downwards.
CTTCAGACTAATAGATAAACCTAACCACTCGTGCTTCCCAGGGACCTACCATAATCTCTACTGTTGTTGTGTGCTACCAATTCCAACTCAGAGTGACCCTATGTGCAGAGTTGGTAGGCTTGTAAAGGTTGGGGATTTGCATGCACCAGCCACTCCCTGGATGAATGATACAGTAGTCTGCTGAGATAAAAATTTACACCCTTGAGAACCCAATTAGGGCAGTTCTCCTCTGTCTTACAGTCACTATGACTCAGAGTCCATTTGATGGCTGTGGGTCTAATTTGTTTTTTAATCTTTAAGGGAGTGATCACCAGGTCTTTTAGCCACTGGTAAATTTGAGCTGTCAAACTTTTGGTCATTAGTGAATTACTTAACCAGGGCTCCTTTCATAATCTCATAGCTTTTTATGTAGAGCAGAAACACCTAAATTCACATCCTGTTCTTCACAGGTGCTTACCCATATGGTACAAAGACAAAACCAAGGGGGGACAGGGCTGGCCAGAAGGCACAAAGTCTGGTGCCGTGATAAGCAGAGCAACAGGAATAAGAAGGGAAGGACTGAGGGGCAGCCCTGGGTTTTAGACCAAGTTAGTGATGCTTAGAAACCTCTAGGAGAAAAAAAAAATTTCATATATATAGAGAGAGATATATATTTTAAGAAGTAAAAAGGATGAGAATTCATAGAAATTGACTAACAATTTAATGAAAAGATTTGTCAATCTCACTAGTTACCTATGAAATGCTAAGTAAAACAATGAGACACCCATCAGATTGGCGTAGATAATCAAATTAAATAATATCAAGTGTCGACAGGAAGTAAAGAAAAAGGAAGCCGATGATCTGCTGATTGAAGTAAAATCACATTCAGGCGAGTTATGAGCGGCCTGGTATTTTTTACTGAAAATTGTTACGCTGATTTAGTGTGTACAATCATGTGAACAGGAGTCCCTCTCATGCTCAGCCCACCCAAAGTATACTGGGCCAGGTGCCACGATGCTACTGCTGACCACAGATTCCCAGGTAAGTGGCCCACATAAATGACCACTGAGTGTCAGCCTAAGTCAGGGTGCAGTCTTGAAGACTTGCCTGGATTAGCTTTTTGTGGTTGAGTAACAAAAACCAATTCAAAACCCATCGCTGTCAAGTTGTTTTCTGCTCATAGAGACCCTATAGGACAGAGTGGAACTGTCCTGTAGGATTTCCAAGTCTTTAAATATTCTCAGAAGCAGACTGCCACATCGTTCTCCTACACAGCGAGTTATGGCTTCAAACTGTCCACCTTTTGGTGAGCAGCTGAGCACTTCATCACTATGCCACCAAGGAAGGCTCCTTTGAGTGACAAATTCCCACAATGCAGCAGCTTAAAGCAATTTATTATCTCTGCATCCATGGGTCAAGAGTCCAGACACAGCTGAGTTGAGTCCTCTGTTCAGGATCTCACAAGGTGTACTCCAGATGTGAGCACACTGAATTTTCAGCTGGAAGCTTAAAAGGAGCTTGCAATCTCTTTCGTTTCCTTGCAGTGCTAGGAATGAGGGCCTAGGCTGCCAATTGGAGGTTATACTCAGGAAGCCCACCGTTTCTTGCCACATGGACTTCTCTAATATGGCTGCTTTCTCCTCCAAGCCTGCAAGGAGTCTCAACTCAGGGAGGAGCCTAGTCCTTTTTTAAGGGCTTCCATCTGATTAAGTCAAGCTCACCTAGAATCATTTGGTCAACTCAAAATCAGTAACTGATTTGGGGCCTTGGTTACATCTGCACAATCCTGTCACCTTTGCCTTACTCTGCTGGTTCCAAGAAAGAAACAGGTGACCTCACCATACAAGGAGAGGGTGTGAGTATGGGGGCAAGGGGAGGAGTCATGGAGGCCTCTCAAGGGTCTGTCCACTGCACTGCCTGACTGCCCTCTTGTAGGTGAATGATTCAAGGATGAAATGATGTAAGGATGAAATTTCAGAACTGTCTGGGGAGACAACTTTCCAAGGCAAGGGGGGAGAGGACCTGCCTCAGAATTTCATGTGGGAAGGTCCATAGATAGTGCTGGAGCTATAGTTGAGAGTCCCATAAAACCTTCAGGGCGGAATAGAGTACAGGCAGGGAGAGTAAAGACCAGGCAGGAGCATCAGCTTCCACACTGGTGGTTGCTGCTGTGTGCCATCCAGTTGACTCCAACTCATCACGACCCTGTATAGGGTTTCCAGGGCTGTAAATCTGGAGTGGGGAACGTCTGGCCCATAGCCCCGTATAAGGCCCATGCAATCATATGACTTGGCCCTACCAAGGCAACCACAGGTCCAGCCATCACTTTGTTGTTGTTTTAAAATAAGTCGAGAAAGTTTGACTCATAGTGACCCTATATAGAGTTTCCAAGGAGGGGCTGGTGAGTTTGAACCGCAAGGTTGTGGTGTTTTACCCCGCAGCGCCACACTAGGCCTCCACAGCCATCACTTCGTTGTTGTTATTGTTAAGTGCCTTCAAGTCAGTTCCAACCCATAGCGACCCTATTTAGGGTTTCTGAAGAGCAGCTGGTGAGCTTGAACCACTGACCTTGCAGTTCAAATGCCTTTGCAATCCAGTGCATTAATCCACAGTGCCACACCAGCCATCACTTTAGGGGTGATAAAATAAATATTTCACCAATTATAGCAGGCTAATTTTTAAGCTAATTTTTAAGTTGATACTTTTGTAGGCCCATTAGTGGTGTTACAAATTTTGGCAGGGGAAAAAAAAAAAGTTCCCCATACCTGCAGTACATTTTTATAGGAGCAGAAAGCCTCATCTTTCTCCTGAGGCATGGTTGGTGGATTAGAACTGCTGATCTTGTGGTTAGCAGCCCAAGACGTAACCCACTACTGCTAGTGCTCAACAGGCTCCTTTCCACAGTGACAGTCCTCCAAACTCTGAAGAGTGTTCAGATGCCGGGCCTCTCGAGAGCAGCATAAGTGCGGAGGTGCTGAGGGCAGCGGGCTCCTGTGGTGCCCTTCAGATGCCCTGACGACAGCCACCACTGAGAGGGCCCCAGAGATGGGCACCTCTCACCCTCATATGTCAGCCCCTTACATTTTAGTCCCCTTCTCTGTCCCCGCTATCCTTGCCATAAGGGGTCCTCTCCAGGCCCCATCCCACTAAGTTTTCACAGGCACCTTCGAGGTCAGCTAAGGAACAGCTGGGAGGGCGCTGTATGTCCTTGAAGAGGGACAGTGGGAGGATTGTTGCCGCAAAAGTGATCTCAGTTTTCTGGACTTAGTCATCCTGCTCCAGGGAGGAACATTGTCCAACAGAAACAAGCACCCACGATGCTGTGTGTCTCCTCCCACCCACTGGGTTTAAAACTGGGCAGGGACTCTCTGGGGCCTAGGAATGCGGTGAGGTGGGGTAGGTGGGTCCGAACACCAAGGTCTGTGTGCCAACCCTGGGGACCCTATTAAGAGAGAGAGTATGAGAAGCTAGTGGCCCAAGCAGATAAGAGTCTTTGAATCTGAATGTGCCTACTTCCTTGGCCAGTTCTAGAGTCTTTCTGCCTGCCTGGCCTCTGCCAAGCTGAGGACTAGAGTGGGTACCTGCCTGCTCTGGCCAGGGTGAGAAAGAGTCTCAACCTCATACCATTGACCAGTCCCTGACCCTTGGCCTGACTCAATGTTCCCTCTAGGTCTACCTGCCATTCCCAGTCTCTGTTCAGACTGTAAGCAAGGTACATGTGATTGAGGTGGGCACTGACTGTAGATAACTCTCTGAACTGTCTTGAGCAGCTATTTCAGGCCCCAGGCCCTTCCATGTGCTGGTCGGTTGCAATTCTTATGCAAACTACAGAAACCAGCTTTGGCTAACTTAAATAGAGAACAGCTTCAGCGGAAGGTTATCAGGAGGACAGGAGAATCCGCTGGGAAACAGGCAGAAACCAGGGTGGTAAGCACAGTTTGCTCTTACCACAGTGATAGGGTGTTGGGACTCAACCACCACTGGGTGGACACCATGGATTCTCAAGTCTGTTGCAACCTCCACCCATAGTCAGTGTTGCTCCCTGAAGTCTTGCATCACTCCCTCCAGATTCAACATTCCAGAGAGAAGGATCTGACCAGTCAAGCTCTGGTGGCTCAGGAGCTAAGAAGGCATCTGTCCACACCATCCTTCACAGTGGAGTCCTCCAATATATAAAGGTGGTCAGATGCTGGGCTCTATCACACCTTTCCTCTGTCATGATACAACGCCACTCAGCCCTTTGGTTAAGTTACCTCCTACCTGGAGCTCACACCACACCCTTAG
>NW_006408534.1:23802002-23902770 GCF_000296735.1 Chrysochloris asiatica | reverse complement strand
ACACACACTCTTGGTCAGCACCACGTTGTCAGTCTCTGACTCCCTGGCTGGTCTGTGAACACCCAGCAGGCAGGCTTTCTCTCTCACTTTGCATCTGCCAGCACAGTGCCTGCACATCATCAGGGCCCCATACATTGTTCTGTTGAGTGACTTTGCTTTGTCTAGTCACAGAATTGGGCTCTTCACCATGCTGCCTTGGTCTCTGCTTCTAGTCAAAGGTCCAACATTTCCTATCTCTGTGCCTTTATTGGAGTTTCCTGATTCTTAACCTTATTTTGTACTACAAATCTTCCAGAGTCCTGGTGTGGTGCTGTGGGATAAAGCACTAGGCCTCACCAGCCTCTCTTTGGAAACCCTATACAGGGTCACTAAGAGGTGGAACCCACTCGACAGCACTTAACAACAACAATAACAATCTTCCAGCAAAATGTCCACCCTTAGTATCATCAACAGAGTCCTGATGTAATGCTGTAGGATGCGCACTGGACTACTAACCGAAAGGTCCAAGGTGCTAACCTACCAGCTACATCAGAAATCCTATACAGGGTCACTATGAGTGGGAACCTACTCAAAGGCATTTAACAACAACAACAAAAGGGCCATCAAATAGGGGATTTCTTCTGTGATTTTAAAAGATTCCCTACTAAATTGTTTGGTGGCACTGGACAAGAATATAAATTGTATCACCATTCAAAGACCCATTGGGATCCAGTCCCTCACCTAGACTTAGCCTAGGGTATGGGTATCCCAGTTGCTGTCCCCTGAGAATAGCCAGCATCCCAGAGGGCTACAATGGGAAATTCAGGAGGTCAGGACTCCCTGCCCAAGACAGGCCAACAGGAGAGGGGCTGCTCTCTCCATCCTGCCCAAGAAACAGGCCTGAGAAGACAGTACCTAAGGGTACTGCTCCCATCCTTGGATGGCCTCCAGTCCTCCCCTACCCCTGCTGACTCAACATGTCTGCTCCAACATAGAACCTGAACATAGAATGGGGTCATTGAGCACACAGTCCCTGTCTGCATCATCATACCCCAACACCATAAAATTCTGGGGGTCTGAATAAGATAAAAGAGAGAACAAAGGAGAAGGAATTGTAAAAGGTAGTTGTCAGACATCTGGAAGAAGGGCTTCAGGGCTAGTGGTTTAGACAGTTAGCTGTCTACCCTAGGGTAAGGAATTTGCCCCCACAGGAGAGCAGATCAGATTACACATTCCGGAGGGCTGAGTCACTCCTGGGTCCTGCATAGACTTCTGGAATGTGTTTATGCTAATAGGGCTCCAAGGGAAGCTGAGGGCCAGAAGGACTGCACACAAAATATTTCCTTCACTCTGTATCTAGTTGGGTTGGGTTGAGGGGTGAGGTGGCATCTCAAGGATGAGAGGGATGAGGCTGTGACCTTTGGAACCACTGAGATGCTGATCTGCATGGGCCAAAAGGACCAAATGCAGGTAGGGTCAGACTCAGGCCAGAATTGAAGCCTTTACCTTGTCCGTAGCTACCTATAGCTTGTTCACATAGAACAGAAAGTGAAGAGACGTCAGTCCCAATAGGGTCTAACCTGAAAAAGGCACTTACTCCCTCGTTTCCTCCTTCCAAGGACACCTCACAGGGCCATCACTTGGTGAGATTCTCTCTACTTTTGCCTCAGAGTCCTGGCTGTGAATTCTGGCCCTCTACCTGGTGTGGTGCTGTCGATTAATTAGCAGGACTGCAAAGTCAGTTTGAATTACAGGCTGAACCAACTGCTTCTCAGAAACCCTATATAGGGTCGCTATTAGTTGGAAACAACTCGACACACTTAACAAAAACAACAGCCCCAGACTCATAAGGTTTTCAGTGACTAAATAGTCGGAAGTAATCCATCTTTCCTTCTTCCTAATCTATCTTTTTTCTGGAAGGTCATCTGAAACCTGCCCACCATAGGTGACCCTGCTGGTGTTTAAAATATTCATGGCATAGTTTCCAGAATCACAGCAACACACAAACCACCACACCATGACAAACTGACAGAAGAGTGGAGGGAAGAGCCTGCTCAGCGTTCCTCAAGCTGAGGGAACTGAAGAAAAAATCCAAGCCTTGACTTGCATTACTTAAGGTTTCTATGGGCAAAATACTGAATGATGCAGAAAGCATCAAAAGAAGATGGAAGGAATACACAGAGCAACTCTACCAAAAAGAAATGGTCAATGTTCTACCATGTCAAGAGGTAGCATATGATCAAGAGCCAACGATACTGAAGGAAGAAGTCTGAAGTGCATTGAAGGCATTGGCAAAGAATAAGGCTCTGGGAATAGATGGAATACAAATTGAAAGCTGTCAACAAACTGATACAGCACTGGAGGAACTCACTCATCTATGCCAGGAAATTTAGAAGACAACTACAGGGCCAGATGACTGGAAGAAATCCATATTTGTGCCCATTTCAAAGAGAGGTGGCCCAATGGAATGCAGAAATCATCAGACAATATCATTAATATCCCATGCAAGCAAACTTTTCCTAAAGATAATTTTTAAATGGCTGCAACCATACATTGACAGAGAACTTCCAGAGGTTTAAGGTGGATTCAGATGAGGACGTGGAATGAGGGATATCATTGCCAAACATTCAGAGACAAGCTGACACCAATTCTACTCACACAATTCCAGAATATAGAAAAGTAAGGAAAACTCTCAAATTTCATGAAGCAAGCATAACCTTGATCCCCAAATCAGGCAAAGCCATCACTAAAAATGAAAATTATAGACCAATATCCCTTATGAACATAAATGCAAAAATTCTCAACAAGATCCTAGCCAACAGAATCCAACAACATATCAAAAACAATACATAATTAGCAAATGGTGGCATTCATACCAGGTATGGTTCAATCTTAGAAAAACAATTAACATACTCCACCACATAAATAAAATAAAAGGGGAAAAAAACCCACATGATAATATCAACTGATGCAGAAAAAACAATTGACAAACAAAATCCAACACCCATCTCTTATAAAAAACACACAACAAAATTGGAATAGAATTCCTCACAAGAACTAAGGGCATATATATGAAACCAACAGCCAAAATCACCCTGAATGAAGAGAAACGGGAAGTATTTCCCTTACAAACAGGAACCAGACAATGATGCCCTTCATCACCATTCCTATCCGATTTTGTCGTTGTTGTTGTTAGGTGCCATCATGTACTTTCCAACCCACAGTGACCCTATGTACAACAGAATGAAACACTTCCTGGTGCTGCACCATCTTCACAATTGTTGCTATGCTTGAGCACATTGTTGCTGCCACTGTGCCAATTCATTGAATTGGAGGTCTCCCTCTTCTTTGCTGACCTTCCACTTTGCCAATCATGATGTTCTTCTTCAGAGACTGGTAGCTCCTGATAACATGTCCAAAGTATGAGAGACGAAGTCTGGTCATCTTGGCTTCTAAGGAGCATTCCGGCAGTCCTTGGTACCTTTCAAATTCTTCTCCAACACCAGAACTCAAATGTATCAATTCTTATACAGGCTTTCTTATTCATTGCTCAACATTCACATGCATATTAGATTTTTGAAAATACCATGGCTTGGGTTAGGCACACCTTAGTCCTTAAGCTGACATTTTTACTCTTCAACACTTTAAAGAGGTCTTGTGCAGATTTGCCTAATGCAACATGTCATGCAATTTCTTGACTGCTGCTTCCATGAGTGCTGATGGTTGATTTGAGCAAAATGAAGTCTTTGACAACTTCAATCTTTTCTCCATTTATGTGAATATTATTTATTGGTTCAGTGGTGAGGATTTTTGTTTTCTTTACACTGAGATGCAACCCATAACAAAGGCTGTGGTCTTTGATCTTCATCAGTATTTTAAATCCTCTTTGCTTTCAGCAAACAAGGTTGTATCATCAGCATATTGCAGGTTGTTAATGAGTCTTCCTCCATTTTTTTATAATCCAGTTTCTCAGATTATTTACTCAGCATGCAGATTAGATAAATATGGTAAAAGAATACAACCCTATTGCACACCTTTCATAATTTTAAAACTATCAGTGTGCTCTTGTTCTGTTCAAATGATTGCTTCTTGGTCTATGTATATACAGGTTTAAGTGTACTGGAGTACTTGTTCTCTTACAATATTGTCTATAGTTTGTCATCTTCTGCACAATCAAAATCCTTTGCATAGTCAATAAAGTACAGGTAAAAATCTTTCTGATTTTCTCTGCTTTCAACCAGGATCCATCTGATGTCAGCAATGATATCTCTCATTCTATATCCTCATCTGAATCCAAGTTGAACCAGAAGCAGTCTGTCTCCAGCTGGCAAGGACAACAATATACTTCTACTGTCCTACCTCAAAGGCACCTCAACTCTCCAGCACTATGTCATAATTTAGTCTCCAGGGACCATGATTGCCTTTCTGTTCTCCCAGACATCACAATGGTCAATTACATTAATGACATTATACTGATCTGACCTAATGATGAGAAGTATCAATGACTCTACAATTCTTGGTAAAGCATCTGTGTGGTTGTTGTTAAGTGCCGTCAAGTTGGTTCCAACCCATAGAGACCCAGTATAGGATTTCTGAGGAATGGCTGGTGAGTTTGAACTGCTGACCTTGCAGTTTAAATTGGCATTAAAGTCTAGTACTTATCCAACAGTGACACACCAGAACTCCATCTGTGTGCTGTTGTTGTTGTTAAGTGATGTGTTGAGTTGGTTCTTACTCATAGCAATCTGTATAGGGTTTCCATGGAGCAGCTGGGGGATTTGAACTGCCAACCTTGTGGTTCTCAGTCCAATGATACAGGGTGGAAAATTAACCCAGCAAATATTCAGGCACCTTCCACCTCAGTGAAATTTCTAGGTATTCAATGGTGTGGGCATATAAAGATAGTCCCACTAAAGTGAAGGATAAATTATTGCATCTGGCCCCTCCAACAACTAAAAGAGAAGCACATCACCTGGTGGGTCTCTTTATATTTTAGAGGCAACATATCCCTCATTGGAGTGTGTTACTCTAGCCTATTTATCAAGTGGCTTGAAAAGCTACTAATTGTGAGTGGGACCCACAACAAGGGAAGACCCTTAAACATGCTGTTGTGCAAACTGCTCTGCTGTTTAGACCACATGATCAAGCAAATCCAATCGTGCTTGAAGTGTCAATGGAAGATAGAGATGCAGTTTGGAGCTTTTGAAAGATCATTACTGGTGAAACACAGAGCAGACCCTTAGGATTTTGGAGCAAAGACTCTATAAATAATTATTCTCTTTTTGAGAAATAGCTTTTAGCTTGTTACTAGGCCTTAGCAGAGACTGAATACCCAACCATGGACCACCAAGTCACCATGAGACCAGAAATACCCATTATGAACTTGGTATTGTCTGACCCATAGAGTCATAAAGTTGGACATGCAAAACAGCAGCGTTCTATCATTAAATGGAAGTGGTATATATGAGACTGGGCTCAAGCAGGACCTGAAGGCAAAAGTAAGTTACATGAGGAAGTGGCCCATGGTCACCATTCATATTACCTTCTCTTTCCCAGTCTTCATCTATGGCCTCATGGTGCGTTCCTTAGGATCAGTAGACTGAGGAAGAGAAAACTCAGGCTTGGTTTACAGATGGTTCTACATGATATGCAGGCACCACTCAAAAGTGGAGAGCAGTAGCACTATAGGCCCATTCTGGGACTACCCTGAGGGACAGTGATGAAGAGAACTACTTCCAATGGGCAGAACATCGAGCACTTCACTTGGGTTTTCATTTTACTTAGAAGGAGAAGTGGCCAGATGTGCAACTGTATACTGATTTATGGACTGTGGCCAATACTTCGGTTGGATGCTCAGGGACTTAGAAGGAACATGACTGGAAAATTGGTGACAAGGAAGTATGAGGAGAGGTATGTGGATAGACCTCTCTGAATGGGCCAAAAAAGTGAAGATATTTGTGTCTCATGTGAACGTGTACCAAAGGACTACCTTACCAGAGGAGGATTTTAGCACCCAAGTGCACAGGATGACACTAATTGCTTTCTTTTTTCAGTCATTCCTATTATTGTCCAGTGGACTCATTAACAAAGTGGTCGTGGTGGCAGGATGGAGATTATGCATCAACTCAACAGCATGGAGTTACACTCATCAAGGCTGACTTGGCTATAGCCACTGCTGAGTGCCCAATCTTCTAGTAGCAAAAACCAACACTGAGTCCAAGATATGGGACCATTATTCATGGAGATCAGCTAGCAACCTGGTAGACTGATTACATCAGACCACTTCCATAATGGAAAGGGCAGAGTTTTGTTCTTACTGGAATAGATACTTACTCTAGATGTGGATTTGCTTTCTCTGCACACAATGCTTCTGCCAAAACTAATATCCATAGTCTTACAGAATATCTTATCCACTGTCATGGTATCCCACATAGCATCACCTCAGATCAAGGGACCCACTTCACAGCAAATGAAACGGGACAATGAGCCCATGTTCAGGGAATTCATCATGTTCCTCATCATCCTAAAGCAGCTGGCTTGATTGAACATGGAATGGCCTCCTAAAAACACAATTACACCACCAGAAAGGTGGCAATGCCTTGTAGGGTTGGGACAGTGTTCTCCAGGAAGCTGTATATGCTCTAAACCAGCATCCAATATATGATTCTGTTTCTCCAACTGCCAGGATCCATGGGTCCAAGAACCAATGGGAAGTGACACCACTCACTATTACTCCTAATTACCCATTTGAAAAAAATGTGCTTCCTGTCCATGCAACCCTATGCTCTTCAGGTCTGGATGTTTTCATTTCAAAGGGAGGAATAATCCCACCTGGAGAAAAATCACTGATTCCATTAAACTGGAAGTTAAGCATTCTCCCTGACTATTTTACACTACTTATGGCTCTGGAACAACAGACAAAGAAGGGAGTTACTGTATTGGATGATGTGATTGATCCTGATTACCAAGGGGAAATTGGATTGGCATTACATAATGGAGATAAAGAAAAGCATATATGGAGTCCACGAAATTCCTTAGGACATTTTTAAATACTATTATGCCTTGTGATTAAAGGCAATGGTAAATTATAGCAACCCAATTCCAGCATGGCTAGTAATAGCCTAGACCCTTCAGGAACAAAGGTTTGGGTCACACCACCAGGCAAAGAATCACGCCCAACTGAGGTGCTTGCAGAAGGCAAAGGGGATAAGGGAAGGATAGTAGAAGAAGGCAGTTCTAGATATCAGATATAGTCATGTGACCACTTGCAGAAACACTGTATTAAATGCCCAATGTAAATCCTAGAATTATAAAGATCATCAATGAAAAATAAGGACAAAGTTAGCAGCTCTAACACATGGCATATATACACTATCAAACATTACAAAAACACACAAATAGTAAGAGACAAAATAAATGACAGGAGCCTCCTAAAATTAGAAACTTATGTGCATAAAAGATTTCACCAAAAGAGTAAAAAGGGAGCCCACAGAGTGGGGAAGATTTTTTTTTTTTTCAATGACATATCAGACAAGGAACTAATATCTAAAATTCATAGAAAACTACAACACCTCTACAAGAAAAAGACAAACAACGCAATCAAAAAATGGGTGCAGGACATGAACAGACACTTCACCAGGGAAGATATTCAGGCAGCCAATAAACATATGGAACAACTTTCCTTATTTTTTTCTCATCAATGCACTTTTCAATCTCCTGAAAACTTTATAAGAAGGCCATGATCATTTGTGACTTTGAGAAAATCTATCAAGATTAACCCTTTGGAATCCCCAAAAAACAGCTACCATAACCTCCTTCTAAATTAATCTCTACGCCTTGAATTTAACTGGTTCAGAAGATCCCCTTTGAAGCCACCCTAAGACAGGTTCTGATTGGATATTTTTTTGAAGGTACCTAGGAAGACTAAGACAAGTGTACTCGTCTGCAGCCATCCACACAGAGACGTCCTTAAACACATTCTGCTTAGAATAAATCCATGCATGTGCAATGGGCTTCAAAACGTTCATGGGAAAATTCTACTATCTTGTCATTCCATTTTCCACAAACTTTTGAAAGTCTGCTCTTATGAACTGGAATTCTACGAGCAATATTTTTTGACTTAACCTTGCATATGGCTACCCAAACTTTATAGACTTTACTTCACTTAATCTCCATGATGGCCTATAACAGGGGCACTGTTAATAACCCCGTTTTATGAATGTAGAAACTGAAGCATAGAGAAGATAAGTAACTTGTCCAAAAGTCATATGTTTAGTGATTGGCAGATCCAGAAACTATTAGGAACTTAAATCTGGACTTCAGGGCACCTTCTCTTCCTTGGTTGGATGCTTTGAAGGATGGGAAATCTAGTATGTCCAACTACTAGTAAAGTAATTAAAGCCCTGTAGTTATCTTGGCTGTCTTCCCAACACCACTCTTTGGCCATTTTTGCCTTACTGTTGTCTCTCCAGCGAGATAATTTTTACAAATATCATTTGCTCACTGGTAGCAGCAGCATTAATTTCTAGTAAATAAACATTACTGAGCCTACTGTGTGTCAGGCATGGCACAAGATATGATCATCTAATCTCATGACAACACTTCAAGGTAAGTATTATGGTCCTTTTTCCACAGAAAGGTCACACAGCTGTGAGGAAGCAGGGAACTCAGGGATCCCGCCTCTGAACCAGTTAAGCTCTCTAATCTGAGTATAGTGAATGGAAGCTCAGCAATGGCTTGATGTTTGGGCTTGCAAGGAATTGGAGTGTCTGAGGCCCTATGACAAGAATGTAAATGCCTAAATTCATGTGTATGGGTCCATAGACACTCCAAGCATCAGGCATCCTGACTCCTAACGAACCAGGACCATTTAGCCCAAGAGGACAGAAGCAGCAAGGCCTCTACACAAGTGATACTCACAATACAAATGCATCTTATTTAAGAGACTCTAGGACAAGTGTTTTCATTTCTTTGTTGGAAAAGATCAGATGTCTTTCAGGACAGAACCTGGCCACCTTGAAATTGGTGAAGCTTCAGAAAGAGCCTTTTCTGAACCCTCCAAAACTTTCTCCTCCATTTCTCCACTCAGAAATCATTGCAGTATGAGAGTCTCTTTCCATCCCAACCCACTGGCCTCTGGGGAGGAAGAAAGAAAAGCAAACACAGTGCAGATGTTTCAGGGAAAATGGAATTTGGAAAAAGGATGTTTGTTCACAATTTACCAAAAATAGAGAACCTAAAAGAGGAAGAGACAACCTCTTAACCCATTTAAAAAGCTATTTCCCAGGAAGGACTAGTTAAGTAACGGACAAAGACATGCGGAAAAGCTAATACCACTGACAATATAAAAATATGTAGCTCTTGGTGTGTTAAAAAAAAAAAAAAAGTAAACAGCACACTAGTAAAACACATAGGCAGCAGCAAATATCACAATGAGAGATTTGAAAATCCATCTACCAAAAGCTTGTTAAGAACACAGGCACAGAAAACAAATAATTGATTAAACAAATTAAAAATGGCTTAATAATTATGAAATGTTCCATTAATAATCGTATAAATTATAACCTGAACCTACCACTACACGACTTTCAGATACTAAGATCTGTTCTAGTGCTTTATCACACGTTAATGTAAATCTACCAACATAGGTCTTCAAAAGCTCACACTACCAGAGTGAGGCTTTATAAACCAGAGCCAGGCTTTCTGGAAATACTTTGGGAAAAATGTATGAAGGACAATTAACTAAAAAAACATAAATTTACAAGAATATTTTGAGGAAATAGTCAAAAATTCAAGCAAGAAATTATGTAAAAAGATAATCAATAAAGAGAATGTTGAATAGCAAAAGTGATAGACCAGATGTTCCAAAATAGGAGAATAGTTAAATATATTACAATATATCTATTTGATTATTGTTATTGTTGTTGTTGTTGTTAAGTGCCGTGGAGTCAATTCCGACTCACAGCAACCCTGTACAGGGTTTCTGAGGCTGCAAATCTTTAGGGGAGCAGAAAGCCTCATCTTTCTCCCACGGAACAGCTGGTAGTTTCGAACTGCTCTCCCTGAGGTTCGCAGCCCGACTCGTAACCCCTACGGTACCAGAGCTCCCTAATTAAGTGCCATCAAATCAATTCTGGCTCATAGTGACTCTATACAGAGTTTTCAAGGAGCTGGTGGATTTCGGCTGCTGACTTTATGATTACCAGTTCAGTGCTTATCCTACAATGCCACACCAGAAAAATTGGTGGTTGTTCTGTTTTGTTAATGTTCTTTTTTACTTTTTATTGTGAATGGAATGAAGGTTTGCAGAGAAGACCAGATTTACAATCAACAAATCTTATACTTTGTTTAATCTCAATAATTGCAATCCCCTCCATGTAAAAACGTCATTCCACTTCTTTCTATGGTTCCTAGTTCCATTTCACCCTCCTTCCCATCCCTTCTCAAATTTGTCCTTAGGTAAGTGCTGCCATTTTGATCTTGAATGGCTGACCATTCTAAGGTGAGCATACCTTGCTAGAGTTGTTCCTCCTGTATACCTATCTACTTGTTGTTGTTAAGTGCCGTTGAGTCGATTCCGACCCATCTATTACTTGGCTGAAAATTAAGCCACAAGGGTGAGTATCATTCCAGACCTGAAGAGTAATCAAGAGTAATCTCAGGTTCCTCCAGTCTCCTTCTCACCATAATCCCAGTCTTTTGGATAATTTTGAATTTTGTTTCACATTTTCTCCTACTCTATCCAAGAACTTCTAATGTGATTCCTTTCAAGACAGTTGGTAATGGTAGCCAGGCACCATCTAGTTTTGTTCTCAAAGTCGTGGTGACTGATGATCACATGTTCCATTGTTCAATTGGACTAGTTGATCCCAAGCACTTCAAATTTTCATTAATCTTCTTTCTTCCGCACATTGAGAGACCAATAACTGCACTTTGACAGCTGCTCATAAGCATTTTTTTTTCTTTAGAAACTGATATTTATTTTCCATTAACCTTATTTCCATTTTCTAAGAGACTGTGAGAGAACAGCTTAAGACCATTCAGTGGCTGTTCCTACCCACTCAGTGGCCTGAGCAGTGGGGGCTGTGGACCAGTCTTCAGTTGCAGGCTGAGTACTCCAGTCTTCTGTAGGGAACTGCTGAATGGGCACAGAAGGCACTTGCTTGCCTTCAGACCAATCTGCAGCCTCCAGCTGAGCAGCAGTGAAATTAGGAGCAGACTCAGTCTATTCACCCTGAAATTCTTCGTTGGTCACAGCCTTTTCAACAACGACCTGCTTTTCCTTTTCAGTATCTTCTGGATCTCTGGAGAAACAGAGGTCAGGCATGACTTCCCATGGGTGCTCCCGGGAGATGGTGCTACACATGTGAAGAACTTCATGAAGCAGCATCCACCACATCAGACCCACTGAATGAGCTCCCTTGTTGTTACATGGGATGGCAGTGACCATGAATCTGTATTGCACAGAGCATTGGTGGGCAAGTTAACACAAGATGCTTCTGTGAGAGGTTGGTGATCAGTAACCACCAGAAGCCATGGCTCCTGGAAGGCTGTGTGGATCTGATTCGTGAAAGTTCCTGGAGTGAAGCGCCCAGCAATAGGAGTGGCTCCAGTGGCAGCAGCAAACTTCAGCACAGTTCGCTGGCCGGTATTCCTGGAGGATACGACACTGACGTCAGCTGGGTTTTCAATGGCAACAATGGCCCAAGCTGCCAAGAGAAGCTTCTCCCAGCTCCGCTTCAGGTTTATGATATAGATGCCATCACTTTTCCTTTTGTAGATGTACTGTCCCATTCAAAAGTCAAGGCTGGTGCCACTTAAGTGGGTTCCTGCTGCAAGGAATTTGTGGACATACTCCTTTATTTGCAGGACATCAAGGGCTCCGGACATTGTGAAAGTTTCCCCTTTAAGTTACGATGGGAACCCAGAACAACCCTTCTCTGGGTAGCGTGGAAAGGCTGCTCATGAGCTTTTAAGATCCCAGATGCTACTCACTGAAGTCATATGTAGAAGTTTGTCTTTGTGGACTATGTTATGCCAATTGATCATAGTTTGCCCTGAGATCATGGTTCTGAGTCCCCAGCCCAGCAACACATTGCCTTAAGATATTCGATAATATCTAAGGTGTTTTCATTTTGCTCTCTGTATGAGTTCAGTGTGGCACTGTGGGATAATGCACTGGATCAAAAGGTCAATTTGAACCGCAAGGTCAGCAGTTCAAATTCACTGGCTGCTCCTCAGAAACCCTATACAGGGTCACTATCAGATGGAATCAACTCAACAGCACTTAACAACAACAATCTGGTCCAACACATCCATATAAATAGAGAAGAGACTGAAGTTGTCAAAGACTTCATTTTGCTCAGATCAACTATCAACACTCATGGAAGCAGGAGCCAAGAAATCAAATGATATATTGCATTAGGCAAATCTGCTGCACAAGACCTCTTTAAGTGTTCAAGAGCAAAGATGTCAGTTTAAGGACTAAGGTGTACCTGACGCAAGATATGGTATTTTCAATAGCCTCATATGCATGTGAAAGTTGGACAGTGACTAAGGAATGCATTTGAGTTATGGTGTTGGGGGAGAATATTGAAAGTGTCATGTACAGCCAAAAGTACAAACAGATCTGTGTTGGAAGAAGTATAGCCAGAGTGCTTCTTGGATGTTAGGATGGCCAGACTTCATCTCTCATGCTTCAAACATATTATCAGAAGGGACCAGCCACTGGAGAGGGATGTCATGTTTGGTAAAGTGGAGGGTCAGAGAAAAAGAGGAAAATCCCCAATGAGATAGATGGGCACAGTGGCAGTAGTGATGGGCTCAAATGTAGCAGCAATTGTGAGGTTGGCTTAGTACTGGGCAATGTTTCGTTCTGTTGTGCATAGAGTCGCTATGAGTCAGTACCAACTCTATGGTACCTAACAACAACAACAATGGTCCATCACAGCCATAGGTGTGTTTTCAGCAAAGGTAAACACCATGTAAAAATATTTTCTGTAAAATCCTTACATATTTGTGGGTATATTCCCACACTGACTTCCATACCTGTTCACTCTCTATCTGTCCATGCATTTACCCGGAGACTGCTATTGTTCCAGGGTTGTGTATGTAATAGTATTTACCTCTATCCCTTTTAACCCTTGCATTCCTCCCTGTGTCTTCACCTGTATTCATTATTCTTTTGCCAACCTCCTTTTCCTCGTGTATTGCCTTCCCTGTCACCCGAGTTAACATGTGTCTACTCTCTAGACAATGGAGTCCTGGTAGTGTATTATAAGTTGAGCTACAAACTGCAAGGTCAGCAGTTTGAATCTACCAGCTGCTCCTTGGAAGAAAGGTGAGGCTTTCTGCTTCCAAAAAGATTTACAAACTCAGAAATCCTATACAGAATCACTATGAGTCGGAACCAACTCTACAGCACATAACTACCACCACCACCACCACCACTCTCTAGCCAATAAATTACTCTCCCTTCCCTCTCATCCCTAGTAACCATCAAAGAATGTTTCTTTTAGCATGAAAATCTTTTCTTGAATTTTTACAATAGTGATCTCATACAACAGAAAATGGTGTTTTTGAAGATTGTTAATGCAAAAGAAAAAACTATATAGTAGTAACAGAAAAATTAGAATAAAAAGAAATTTTATGATCCCAATTAAAATATAGTGATAGTTATAGATATAGATGGGATCCTGGTGTGGCCCTGTGGGTTAGGTTAATAGGCTGGACTGCAAAGTCAGTTTGAACTGCAAGGTCAGCGGTAAAGCTCACCAGTCACTATGGGTCAGAACCAAGTCAACAACACTTAACAGCAACAACACATAGATATATATAAGAAACTCTGATGGTTCTGTGTGTTAAGCATGGCTAACTGCAAGGCCATCAGTTCAAATTCACCAACTGCTCTGTGGGAGACAGATGAAGCTGTCTGCCATTGCAAAAATTTAGTTTTGGAAATCCTATATAGGGTTGTTGGACTCGACTCAATGGCAGTAGTTTGCTTTGGTTTGCTTATAGGCATACCTTGGAGACATTGTAGGTTTGGTTCCACACCACTACACTACATTTAATATCACAATAAGGCAAATCTCATGATTTTTTTCCCCCAGTGCATATAAAATTTGTTTTCATTATACTGTATACTCTATGAAAGAGCCCTGGAAATCCCATGAAACAGTTCTACTCTGTCCTATAGAGTCCCTGGGAGTCAAAACTGACTTGATAGAAGTGAATTTTGGAGTGAGTAATACTGGTGTGGTGCTGTGGGTTAATGTGTCAGACTGCAAAACTGTTTGAGCTGCAAGGTTGGCAATTCAAGATCACCAGCTGCTCCTCAGAAACCCTGTACAGGGTCACTATGGGTCAGAACTGACTTGACGGCACCTAACAACACAACAACAACAATCTATTAAGTGTACAATAGTGGCGCTATGTGCACTGGACTACAAGGTTGGTTTAACCCGCCAGGTCGGCAGTTCAAACTCACCAACTCTCCTCAGAAACTATATGGGGCCACTATGAGTTGGAACCAATGAATGTTTTCAAAGCTATGACCTTTCAGAGGGCCTGTCTCGTGAGGACCCAACTTGATGGCACTTTACAACAACAGCAACGCTCTTAGTGTGCAACAGCATTATGAAAAACTTTGAAACATTATGAGAATTATTAAAATGTGACAGAGGCATGAAATGAGCACATGCTGTTGTAAGCATGATGCTGATAGACTTGCTGTAAAAAGGGTTGTACAAAACCCACAATATCTGTGATGTACAATAAAGCACAGTGCTGTAAAACAAGGCAGGCCTGCTTAACAGCATGACCTTACAGAAACCTGACAACAATGTACATCTATGGCAGAGAGTCAGCATGATGCTGTGTCACCTCTATAGTACTGAGGCTGGCCCTATGGCCCCCGCTCTCCTGAATGTGACAGGCATGTAATGAGACCTTTGGATGTTTCAGAGGGTGGGAGAGAGGCTGACAGGAAATGAAGAAGAGCCTGAGAGAAAGCCATGGTCGAGAAGGCCTGAAGAACAGGATCGTTCGGTGTTACCAATGTGGTCATGGTAAGTCAGTGGCCCAGAAAATGTCAGGTGCAGTGGACCAGGAATAGGACCACTGTGAGGGGCAAGCTCCAAATGACCAAGAGCTATGCAGAAATTGAGAGCTGAGCCTAGCACCTTGGCAGGGGACACAACATATGTGGGCAGCTTCACCCTGCCTAAGTGTCCAGATCTCTCCCACCAACCATCTGGTCATCACATAATCTCCCAACACAATGCCTCAGGACACAGGCCACCTCAGTGTGGGAGTGACAGGCACTCACATCCCAATACTTGGGAGACACAATAGGGACCACCAAGCAGGTGTGTACATTTCTTTCTAGTATGTATTAAAAATCAAATAAAACAAGACCAAAATGTAGTTGTTTATCATGGGTGATGAGATTGAAAGTTACATTAATTGTCTATATTTTCAAATACTTCTACATTGAGTATATATTACTTCTATACCTAGAGCCAACAAAAAAGACTTAAAAAAAAAATATATATATATATATATATATACATGCTTTTTTTTTTTTCCTTAATCCTTTACAAAAATAAAATTCTTCTGAGTTATTCCAAACCAGTTTTTCTGCAGCTAGCTTGTAAGGCCAAGGATCAGGACTCCATCCTGAGAAAGTCTTACAGTTCCATTCCAGCCCTATGGGGAAGCTCATAACACCTCTGCCTCTCCTCTCCGTACATTCACAGAAAGTAAGTTGACCAAAAGACCCCCAAGGCAAAGGTACCAGGCATCTTTCCATAAGGTAACCTGCCTGTAACCACAGTGGTGCCCCTTAGAGGGCTCACTGGAGATGTTCCTCAAAGTCCCAGCCTCCTACAGGTACTGCAGTCTGAAAACCTAATTTCTCCAGGGTGACGATTCATAAAGGAGAATGGCCAAGGTCATCTTGTGGCATCCTGTGGGGACCAGACATTGGCTACCCAGGCAACACCACTCTTACCAAGTGTTGGTTTGGGGTCACCCTCTACTTCCTTCCACTACATGCACCAAGATCCCTCCCTACAGTTCCCATCTTTCTCCCTACTCTACCCTGTGGGCTGCAGAATAAGACTGAGATTACTCCTTAGTGAACAAAGTCATAGATTTACAGGCAATCAACATGTCCCCAGTTTGGACCATAGACAGACAGACAGACAGACAGACAGACAGATAGATAGATAGGTGATAGACTCTTGCTTGCTGGAAGCAAAGAGGACTTCAAATACTTACTGATGAAGATCAAAGACTGCATACAGCCTTCAATATGGATTGCACCTTAATATATAGTAAACAAAAATCCTCACAGCTGGACCAATAAAAAAATCATAATAAATGGAGAAAAGATTAGAGTTGTCAAAGACTTCATTTTACTTGGATCCACAATCAATGCTTATGGAAACAGCAGAATCAAACAACACCCATGTGCTTTATAGTCCAGCCCATAGCACATTTCACTGAATACCACACCCTTTTATACCTCAAAGTTGTGCTGCCTGAAATATTTCCCTACTCTGCCTGGTGAGTGTCTGTTCATCCTTCAGAACCCAGCTCAGATGTGCTCTCCTCTGCAAAGCCATCCCTAGCAGTCCCCCAATGCCAGCAGAGCTAGTAGCTAAAAAAACAAAAAAATACAAAAATGGGGAGGAATCAGACTGAAGAAGAATTGATGCATTTGAAGTATGGTGTTACAGAAGACCATTGAAAGTACCATGGACTGCCAGAGAACAAACCCAGCTGCCTTGGAAGCAGTACAGTCAGAATGCTCCTTTGAAGTTACGGAGATTGGGAGACTCCGTCTCTTGTACTTTGGACATGTTGTCAGGAGGGACTAGTTCCTGGAGAAGGACATCATGCTTGGTTAAGTGGAGGGTCAGCAATAAAAAAGGAAGGTGGATTGACGCAGTGGCAGCAACAATGGGGTCAAACAGAACAATAATTGTGAGGATGGTGCAGAACTGGGCAGTGTTTCATTCTGTTGTATATTGGGTCACTATGATTCAAAATCAACAGCAACAAAAAACATGGGTGAATGCTCTTGTAGACTCGTCACACACTCACTTATTTTCAGGTTGCTGTGAACCAAACTCCCAAATCCAGGCCTGTCTAGGTTCTGGACCCAAAGACGTCCAGACATTAGCATTATGAGTCAATTCCCTAATCAGTTCCAGGGAGCTACTCCTTACGGCCACTAGGCTCCTCTAAAGGGATGATTCAATGCACTGTATGGAAGAAACACTGCACTCAAGAGTCAGGAGAACCAACTTTGGTTTCTGTTTTGTTCCCCAGTGACCTTGGGTGAGACACTGAGCTTCTCTGGCCTCATCTCTAACACAGGGACGTAGTTTGCCCTCTGTCTACATGTTGTGAGGACCGGTGAGGGTGTGTAAACGTGTTCAGTGATGTGTAGAATCTGTGCAGTTTTCTGAGGAAGTGAGCCAATTGTCAGACTTTATAGCCATTGGACCCTCCAAGCACTTCTAGGCCCATTTCTTCTCAGGAGGCTTCCTTCTTAGGAGTCAAGGCCTATTGGTCTTTTGAGTATAATTCCTTAATCTTATGCTGTGTCCCCCAGCTATTTAGTGTGTGAAATTTTTGTCTTTCCAATTAGATTATCAGATGGTTGACTACAAACAACTTCCCTGGAGCTCTGTTTGACAGTGTCTCTTACTGGGAGATGGGAAATGTGTCAGAGGCCTTTTGGAAGATACAACATCTCTTACCTGTGGGTTTCTGCTCGCTAAAGGAGAAACGTAGTGTGGGGTATAACTGTCTGGTCACTCCCCTTGTCTCCTTTGGTTATGGAAATCAATAGAAGGAACAAGGCCTCTGCTATGGGCAGCTATTAGTAGTGCTGGGATAGGTAGCTAATCTCAAAGCTCCCTTCCAGAACTAAAAATATCAAATTCTAGGATTTTAAGCACTTCAGATCTTCTAATTCAAAGAATCAAGAGTTCTAAGTGCTCAAATCCTGAAGTTCTGAGATACTTGTTCCCAGGAACAGCATCTCTTGGCTGCTCTCCTACCCAGAAAATGCATGGTCCATTTGGAATGGAGTGGGCCTGGCCTCATCATTATATTAGGAAATCAAGCACTTCTGTAGCAGAGAGGCCGTGTACTTCTGCCATGAGTAAATCACTGTTGAGTGCTCCAAATGGGAGGAACAAATGAGTCACCCCAAACTGGGATTAAGTAAGGGGCATGCTCAGGGCAGCACATCATTGCCTGAAGTGTGCCTCCTAGGGTAGCTCTGCACAGACAGGCATTTGCTGTTTCTGGGCCCTGTGGCTAGGAAAGTTGGACCCTGGGAGTCTGCCAGTCTGGGACAGGCTCCAGTTTCCATGAAGAAGACACTGATGTAGGTCTCAGAGTTTCCTCTAAAGAACCTTCTACATCACCAGTGAGGAGGGCAGGGAGAACCAAGAGGTGTGTCCTTGTGTCTCTGAAACTGAGTTGGCTGTTAGCACAGTTGCCTCTTGGGGAGGTTCAGGCTACCCAGCACCTTAGAGGACCACAGGGCAGACCATGCAAGCAGTGAGCAGTGGCTACTTGCTTGGCTGACCTGTAACCAACAGACCCAATAGAATGTTCCCTGAGGTAATGTTGCCCTCTTCCTGTGAAGAGAGGTGTCTAGTGATGGGGAACTAGGGAACCAGCTCAAGTGTGGTGGCAGGTGAGTGTCCTAAGAGGAGAAGATGTCCCTGCCTGGGTCTCCAGACCTCTTCCTCCACTATGTGGTCATTACTTGAGGGGATTGAGCCCTCACCTCAAGTCCTTCCACCAGATTGCTCCCCTACACACAATGCCCCAGGATGGGAGGAACTTAATACCTGGACTGTGGAGGCCCAACCAGCTCAGGATCCTTACTCACAGCTGGGGAGGAAAATCATGGGGGCAGAGCGGTTGAAGATTCTATGTCTTAGATATGGAGAGAAAGGGAATCCGTAAGTGAAGATGACTAAGGTTCCTTCAGCTTTCAGAGCCCCCAGTAGCTCCTACTGGACCAGTGGGTCCCAAGTCTGTCAGTTCACCACCATATACATACTGCCTAGATGAGAAGCTGATATCCGGGTAGCACTCAGCCAATAGCTATTGAATGAATGAATGAATGAGGCTAATGCATTAGAGAGACCATCGGGTGTCAGCAGTCCTTCAGATTGCCCCTGCTAGAGTCACCCTCTCTCTTGTCAGACAGGCAGATGGACCTGGTGAGGCCGGGAATGGACAGCCTGTCCCATCTGGCCCTTCTGTCTGAATGGCTTAGACCTCAGGCTGTAGGCTCTGCATGTGACCTTTGGTGCAGCCACGGCTCCAGACTTCAGCCTAATCTTTATTTCTCTGAGTCTTCCTCACTTCTGGCTGGGCAATGGGCTTCCCATCTACCTAGACCTCCAGGGTCTGGGGAGAGACTGGCAGTGAGTGACTGGTATCCTTCATTACCTCTTTGTTAAGGTTGAGATTCACCTTGTACTAAAGGGTGCTGACTCCCTTTGAGGGCTCTCTGTAGGCAACAATGGGCCGGCTTGTACAGTGTGGGCCTTGGCCCTCTCCACTTTGGGGCAGCTCCCTTTCCCCCATCTCTCTATCTCTGAGGTTTCCCTGCTCTCAGACTCCTCAGATCACCTGTTCTTTTCCCCCAACTCCTCCCCAGCCTGGCAGCCTCCTCTCCCCTAGCGCCTTAGCCAAGACCCACCCTGACAAGTCCTCTCATTGTTTCAGGACAAATTGGGTAGAACCAGCTGGGATTTTTTAAATATACAGATTCAGAGTAAATTCAGGCATGGATGCCTTGAGCATTATTTATTGAACACCTCCCAAGTAGAGTGCTGGCCCTGGGCTAGATATTTTCATAATCCTTGCAGCAATCTGTAAAGTGTAGTTTATTAGCTTCTATTTACTTTAGAGTTAGGCACTGGGTTGCTAGTCACATGTCAGCTGTTCAAACCCACCAGCTACTTCAAGGGAGAAAGATAAGGCTGTCTGCTCCCATAAAGATATACAGTCTCAGAAACCCTATAGAGGGTAGTTTTGAGTTGGAATCAATTCAATGACAGTGGGTTTAGTATTTACATTAGAAACTTGTCGAGTAGACTCAGAAAGACTCTGGTGGAGCAAATGGTTAACAGACTTGGCTGCTAACTGAAAGTCCACCCAGAGGCATCTCAGAAGAAAGGCCTGGAAATGTGTTTCCTATGGAGCACAGATCTAGTCTGACACATACAGGTCACCATGAATCAGTGTAGACTTGACAGCAACTGGCTATTTATACTGGAGGACACTGAGGCACAGAGAGATGAACTACTGGACAAGAGAACAAGAGCAGAGTCTAGACTGTAACAGCTTGATTAGGTACAAAGTTTCAAGACAGATAAAGAGGAGAGGTCCAGGAAACCCAGGTCTCCCTGGCCCCATGTCCAGTGTTCCCCACACTGCCTCCCACTGCCCCTATTGCTACTTAGAGCCTCACATAACCCCATCTACTCTTGACTCCCGTGTTATGCTATATTCACTCTGTGGCAGAAGCCAGCAGCTTTGTGTGTTGTGGAGTCTGTGGGAGGAATGCCAATCTCAAGGCCAGGGTAGAGGGGCAGGATGGTCATGCTGTGAGTGCCTAGAGCCAGCCAGGCAGACTCCAAGAGCTTACAGCTGCTCACACAATGCAGCCTGCCCCAGCCACCAAGGAGGGACCATCTGTGCCCATGCCCCTGTGCTGCCACCAGCCCGCTCCATCATGAGAGTTGTCAAGGGAAGAGAAACCTTCTATTATCTTCCTGGGTCAACAAACAGCCATCCTGTAGACTCCAAGCTGCACATTCTGGGATCAAACAGGATCAAGTCTTGTTTGAAACCGTCGCTCATCAGAGCACAGTAATTTTTCAAACATGAGAGTAGTCACCAACCATCAGAAAGCCTTAACACCTCAGAATCTGGGAACCCTGAGAAATTGCAAAGGATTTTAAAGGCTAGGTGTTTATTTGAAATCCTCAGCACTACTTGGCTCACTCTGTCAGTGGGATTTTCTTGTTGAAACCCTATAGAGGGTTGCTATGAGTCAGAATTGACTCGACAGAACTTAACATGATGCTGTAGGATAAGCACCGGACTGCTAACCACAAGGTAACAATTCAAATCCACCTGCAGCTTCCTGGAAACCTTAAAAACAGGGTTGTTATGAAGCTGAAGAGGTTCCAGGGGAGCTTTCAGACAAAGACAGATTAGGAAACAGGATTGGCAATCTGCTTCTGAAAGTTAATCAAGGAAACCTTTATGGATCACAGTGATCCCATCTGCAACTGACCATGGAGATGCACAGAATCAGGCAGTGTTTGTTCCATTGTGAACGGCGTCGTCACCATGTGATGTGAACTGATGGCAGCTAACAACAACAACAACATGTCCACTTTAAAAAGTTTTCTGGTCTCGCTGGTCACCTCCTCCACCCTACCGGTCCCATTTTTGCTTTCAGGCATGTACCGTTTGCCCCATCAGGTAGAGCTCATCCCAGATCACCATCACTTTTCATCTGGATCTCTGCACTGACTTCCTACCTGGTCTCACCCTACAAAGCATCTCGCTGGGGGTCTTCCTCTTTTTCTCTGACCCTCCACCTTACCAAACATGATTTCCTTCTCTAGCGACTGCTCCCTCCTGATAATATGTCCGAAGTTTGAGAGACAAAGTTTGGCCATCTTGACCTCCAAGGAGCACTCTGGCTGCACTTCTTCCAACACAGAGCTGTTGGTTCTTTTGGCAGCGCATGGCACTTTCAGTATTTTCCTTCAACACCATAACTCAAAAGCATCAATTCTTCTATGGTCTTCCTTATGCACTGCATATGAGGTTATTGAAAATACCATGGCTTGGATCAGGCACACATTAGTCTTCAAGCTGACATCTTTGCTCTTCAACACTTTAAAAAGGTCTTGTGCAACAGATTTGACTAATGCAATATGTCCTTTGATTTCTTGACTGCTGCTTCCATGAGTGCTCACAGTTGATCCAAGAAGAATGACGTCCTTGCCAACTTCAATCTTTTCTCCATTGATAAGAATGTCGTTTATTAGTCCAGTGGTGAAGATTTCTGTTTTCTTTACATTGAGATGCAATCCATACCGAAGGCTGTGGTCTTTGATCTTCATGGATTGTGTAGATCTGGAACAGGGCCCATTTGAATCCAGGCACCAAGGCAGCACAGTGGACCGCTCAAACCTAGAAGCTCCAGGAAAGAAAGAAAGAATCCTAGCTTTTCCATGGCCTGTGTGAAATCTGTTCTGTCAGACTGGTATCTGTTTGTCTCTCCAAAGCTGCTCCAAAAAGTTCAAGATGGCTGTGCCACATCTGGCCTGCAGTCTCCTTTTGTCACCCCTGTTCAGTTTCTCCTCCCAGTAGCTATTCGATGCACTTCTTCAAAGCTTTCCTCAGAAGCTCAGGGTTCTAAGACTATCCTTTGTGTCTGTTTTATTTGGTCTCCCATATCTTTGTTGTTGTGGTTGTTGTTAAGTGCTATCAAGTCAATTCTGACTCATAGCGACCCTGTATAGGATTTCCAAAGAGCAACTGGTGGGTTTGAACCACTGATTTTTCAGTTCAAAGTGACCTTGTGGTCTAGTGCCACATCAGGACTCCATTGAGAGGATCTGTATATCACGTCTTCCTAGTCTGCCATCTTGCTGGAAGTCCTTGGGAAAAGTGTTCTGTGGGTTATTGGCAGCCCTGGGATTCAAAGTCAAACACAGATAAGTCCTCACCAGGCATGTACCAGGAGCTGTCATAATTACAATAATTTATGCTCTAACAGGAGCATGAAATAGAAAGTCACTCCATAAGGTATGAGGGAGGGCTTCATGGAGGAGGATAGATAGGTTTGAACTCACTTGAGCAGGGCTTTCAGCAAGCTGTGAGTCTACTTCTGAATTCCCCAAAAGGCCTGCCATCCCCAACATGTCTGTGTTCTTTCCTAGTTCTACATTTTGGCTCCTGCTGATTTTTCTGTGACATAAATGCAAATGAGACAACAAGCACATAACTTCAAAGTCAAGGAAGCTGATGGCTGGAGTAGTTCCCCAGGGCCCCCTGTGGGTCTGGGAAAGTTGGCAAAGATGATGAAGGCCAAGGCCTTTTTTTCTTTTTTCCTACGTATTCTTTCCATCTTCGTTTTTAAAAAATTTTTATTGTGGATTGAGTAAAACTTTACATTCAACACATTGTTTCATTACAATGATTATAATCCCCTCCATGTATCAGAGGAGTTCTGGTAACGTAGTGGTTATGAGTTGGGCTGCCAACCTCAAGGTCAGCAGTTCGAAACTACCAGCGGTTCCACGGGAGAAAGATGAGGCGCTATGCTCCCTTAAAGATTTACAGCCTCGGAAACCCTGTGCAGGGTCACTATGAGTCGGAACTGACTCCACAGTACTTAACAACAACATGTACCATCAATTAACAGTGTTTCTTTCCATTCACTTTAGTTCTTTTTTTTTTTTTAAACACTCAGGCATATATAATAATTTACACCACCAAAGGGCACATTCTGCATGACTGCCTCCTGGCCGCCAGTTCTTAGTCCCTCTCTTCCTATGAATCTAGAGTCCTCAGCTGCTCCCTCTCTCCATGTCCCCATCTCTGCCTCCATCTCTGGTGTCTCTGCTTCTCTGGATAAGATCTCCCATTCTGCTTGTGCTTTTATCCCTTGAGGGTCCTAGGGTCCTTTGTTTCTGGACTGTAAGATCAACCACTTCCCCTGTTTTTGTTACAGAGCATCTACCTTTAAAATTGTGACAGTCGCAATTAGTCATGATAACAATTATTCAATATTGAATCATAAGACTCTTACCCCCATCTCTTTTAACCAGACCCATCTAGACAAGATGAAAACTATTCAGCAGGAACTCTTCCCCTCCGCGCCCCCACCCCCCCACACACACACACACTATTAAACTAAGCTCCTCCTTGAAACCATGTAAGCCAGTCACTTCATACCTTCATCGCCCTCTCGTTTTAGGTAGCCAATGTCTAAGTTGCCCATCCCTATCTACCCTGTGTACAGAGGGGATAGCACTGATACTTGATTTGAAGACTCCTTCCCTCTCTGTTGGTATTCAGAGTTACTACCTCCATGAGTATAGGTCAAGTTCATCAAATTGTAGTAATTTACCCTTGCTTCCTTTATCAACAATTGTTGCGTTTTTGTTTTGTTTTAATCTTCCTCTAGTTGAGTTCTGATTATCAAGCCATCGAAACTAGGTCAAATGGGTACTATCTGCAAGTTTAGGTGTTCTTGTGCATCTCCCCTCACTTAATTTCATATCAGCTGGATGCTTCACTCTCAGCTCTAGCCCTCTATGGCTATGTCCTTGTCCATGGGCTCAAGTGTCCCCAGGTCTCACCACACTTTGGACCAACCAGTCCTTACTCTTCTCTCTCTCATCTCCAGGTCAACAGGAGTCAATGGACTGTGGTTGAACTCAGCACCATTTCACCCGAACTACAATGTTTCTGCCCTTACCCTATGCTCTACCATCACCTCTCTCTACCTCCCTATAAGCCCCCCACTCCAACCCCATCATTGTGGTTACCTTATATTCCATTAACTTTTCCCTCCATTTAAGACAGTCTATTTTATCCTGTAATCTACCTGACCTTCTTACCACCTGGATCTCTGTTCCTCTGTTTTTGTCTTCTTTCACATTATAATTGTTTTGAACATAGACTGGTCTCCCAGATCCTCTCAATTTGTTCTTATAGTTTTATTCTGTTCTCAAGTCTTCCATTTGTCAATAGAGTTTCCGGTGATGCTGCCATGCACGTTAATCTTTGGTTGTTGTCTGTTCTTGTTGGTTTTCAGTCCACAGAACTCCCTTTAGGATGTTTTTCATTGCAGGGTTGGCTTTGGCAAAATCCCTTGGCTTCTGTTTGTCCTGGAATGTTTTGATTACACCATCGTATTTGATGGACAGCTTTGCTGGGTAGGGGATTCTTGGGAGGTAGTTTTTTCTTTCAGGCTTTTATGTACGTCTCCCTTCTTGCCTTCATGGTTTCTGTTGAGAGATCGAAGCTTAATCTGATTGCTTGCCTTTGTATGTTATATTTCTCTTTTCCCTAGCTGCTTTCAGAATTCTGTCCTTATCTTTGATTTTGGAGAGCTGGATTATTATATGTCTTGGTGATTGTCTTTTAAGGTCTATCCTTTCTAGGGCTCATTGAGCTTCTTGAATGCTTATCTTTTCACTTTTCAGGATGTTAGGGAAATTTTCTTCCAGAATCTCTTCAACTATCTCTTCTGTGGACTTGTGTGATTCTTCCTGTTCTGGAATGCCGACAATTCTTAAGTTATTCTTCTTCATGTTGTCCAACATGAATCTTAGGTCTTCTTCAGATTTTTTAAAATCCTTTTTTTCTGCTTGCTCTTCTATCTTAGTAGTGTTGAGAGATTTATTTTCTAGCTCACTAGTTCTGGCTTTTATCTCTTCAATTCTACTCCTTTGCCCTTTCAGTGTATTATCCATTTCTGATATTCTATTATTAATTGTTTGAACCTCTTTCTGTAGGTTTAGATTGTTCCAGTAGCACTTTCCTGATGTCTTCCTTATTTTTCTCAACTCCATTGTAAAGTGTTTTGAAACATTTTGTAATCATTTTTCTGAATTCCTTCTCAGGCGTTTCCAAAGCCTGCCCTCCTTCCAGTATGGAGTGTAGGTCTACCTCCAGATCAGTCGCCTCTGTCACTTTATCTTGTTTCTGAACATATGCTGATATGGTCATCTGTTTCTGTTTTTTTGGGCATATTCAGTGGTTAGCTGTAGCCTTAATACTTAGATGGATGTGTGTTTGGGTGTGTGTGTTTTTTTATGCTTTCTGATTGCTTCCAGGTAGATGTGACCAGGAGATGGGCTTCCCTTTTCACTCTTCTTCCTATGAAATTTTAAGATGCCATTGTTGGTTGTTATGATGTAACTCAGGATTTAAATTTTGGCCTGTTTCTTTTTTAGTCTGCCTGTCCTGCTCCACAACCCCCATTCAGGCCTTTTTCCTAATGATAAACAGTTCAGGGCCGGCTGTGGCCATCTTGTGTTGCTGTTTGGTTTTAAGTGGAGGCAATCTGTGTGCATGCATAATAGAACCCTCCAGGCATGGGGTATCCACTCGCTTAGGCACCCCCTCTAGTCACAAGAATGGAGGTGCGCAGGAAGAGAGAAGCCAATGAAGATACAAAGAAAAAAGAGAATGTCCACACCTTTATCTCCGCAGTTCTGTCAGGTGTCAATGGCTGCTCTGATCCTTCCCTGTTTGGTCTTGCCCAAGATATGGCTCTGGAAGCAGCTGAGCGTCTTGGATTAGAAAGCACTGGATTTCTTGCTTCTGCTACAAATTCCCCTAGCTGTAATCCTGCCAACCTTCTAAATATTCCTTTGTATGTGGTTCAGAGTTCTGGGACCATCCTGTGAGACTTCTCCGTCCGTGATTCTGTGTTGTTGCTGATGGAGCTCCTCACTGCACTTCTACCTGATCCGCCATCTTGCTTGTTCCCCAGGCCATGGCCTTTTAGAGACCCAGCAGGACCAACTTGGATACCTTCACCCATCTCTCTCAGATGGGCCTGAACCAGGTAAGTAGGCCTTTTCAGGGCTCCCTGAGTGACCAAGAAAGGTAGTGACCTGGAGACAGAGCCTTAGACTAATCAACAAGTATTTCAGCGTGACTTACAACTGGTTTTCCAAGTTTATGTTTTTATTCACTGGAACTTTACTTCAAAGGTTTTCCTGTGTGAAGCCCTAGAATATACAACTGAGACAGGAGTGACCCAGGACTTGCGCACCTACCCACCCTTTTGACACCCTAAAGCACTTTCACCAAGCCAAGGGCCCCTTGGGGAATTAATAGTTTAAAAACTACTAACTCAGAGACTGGAGCCCTAGGGTGGTTCTGCAGGATAATGCACTTCTCTCCACTGCAACACGTCTTTCCTTCTTCCTCTTTCTATCCTCCACCCTCCTCACCAGCATTCCTTCCACGGTGCTATAAATGCAGTTTCCTACTTGCCTCCCATACATCTCTGGGCTCCTTTAGGGCCTACTCTCTTTTCACCTTGGTCTTCCCTGGGTTGATGACCACTGAGTGGAAGAGTGAGGTAACCAATATATATAGGTGCCTGGGATCACTGGACTCTGTGAGTGGGATTTGGGTCATTTTGACATGTTTGGGCATCTTCTTGGGGACACATAAAGTGGTTGTTGTTATTGTGCGCTGCTGACTCAGTTCCAGCTCATAGCAACCCTTTGTAGGGGCAGAAAGCCTTATCCTACTCTCACAGAGTGGCTAGAGGTTTAGAATTGCTGACCTTGTGGTTAGCAGTCCAATAGATAGCCCACTACGCCACCAGGACTCTTTATAAAGTGATTGTTGATGTTGTTGTTAGATGCCATTGAGTCGGTACTGACTTATAGTGACCTTATGTACAGCAGAATGCAACATTGCCTGATCCTGGGCCAATCTCACTACTGTTGCCAAGCTGGAGTCCATCGATGCTGCCACTTGGCCAAACCATCTAGTTGGGGTCTTCTCTTTTTCTCTGACCTTAGGTCTTTGCTATTTCTAACCACTGTTTGAAGAGGGTGGCTGAGAAGTGTCAAGTGCTAATAGAGCAACCACCCAGAGGTGCCTCATTTCTCATCCAGAGGCCTGGATCCTCTCTGAACTAGGACTTGGCCTTGGAACAAGGGCTTATAGGTGACCATCACAGTGTGAGGCCCTTAGTTGCAGCCTTTTCCCTCCAGCCCAGCAGGAAATAGTTATCTGTTCCATGACTCTGGAGCAAAAGGTCATTTCGTGGGCCAGGGTAACCAGGGCAACGCCAGTTCCTCTGGCAGCTAGAGACTATCAAAGTCTCCTCATAACCTCTGATGTTGTCCAAATTTACCGGTCTTGTGCCAGCTGTAGAGCCCTGAACAGATTTCCAGGAGTCTGGTCTTTCTGCATTCAGCCCCAATTTGAGGGAAGGGCTTCAGCAAGCCCCTTAGCCTGCTAGTTTAATTTTCTCAGTTGTGAAAGAAGGAAGTTGATTTCAATGAAAGATGATCAAAACTATGCTATAGGAACCTTAGGGATTTCACAAAACAAAAGAGTATTTTTGCCAAGCAAAATACTTTGCCTGGAGATTGATTTTCTGTGTCATAAATGTTAAGGTTATGGTTAAGATTTTGTTTTTGCTTGAGGGGGTGAAAAACATTTTCACTGATTAAAAAACAAACAAATAAAAAGCAACTGAAAGCTACTGGATTTGATCTCTATGCATTTAAAAGTCTAAACCGTGTGGACTGAAAACATACTAGGTTCTCATAGATTATAACTGGGGGAATTCAAGGGAAGAAGACCAGTTTCCTGTTTCCCAGCTCATAAAGGATTAGTGTTGTTGTTTCCGTGATTTTGCTCTCCTTACTAGGCTTGTGGTAGCCAGAGGTCAGCAGGGGAAGTGATTGCCTCCTCAGTAGGGGACTGGCCCAGCCCTCAGGTGGGAGACATGTCCCCTGATGGGTAGGTTAAATACCCAAAAGATTGGAGGTCCAAGGTTCCCCATCCCTGGTGTGATGGGGCTGTGCCAGGAAGTGCTTTGCCTTCCTAGGCTTGTCTTTGATGACATACTTTCCATTATGAAAGATTTATTTTGTTGGATATATCATTATAATTTTTACTATATCATTATAACTTTAATTTTTGAAAATTTTCTTTTAAACCTTCCTCTTCTTCCTTCAGAGTCCAGGTGTGGGTTAAGGTGCTAGACTGCAAAGTCTGTTTCAACTATAATATCGGTGGTTCAAGCTTACCAGTCACTCCTTGGAAACCCTATGCAGGGTCACTGTGGGTCAGAACTGACTCAACAGCACTTAACAACCTCCTCTTTTAGAGAGGACTGAGGTGTTCAACTAAGCTTCTCCCTGACAGGACCCCCTGGATGCCAGGAGAGAGGGGACAGATGCTGGGAAAGTAAGTAAAGGATGTGGAGTGGTGTGGAAACCAGAGCTAGGCACAAGAACCTTGGGTCCTGAAGTCTGTTGGTTAGACTGCTAAGCCCTTGTGGAAAAAATTCTATTTTTCTTTTCTCTTTAGACTCCCAGTATCCATGCCAGGCCAATAACAGTGACTGCTGTGATTCTGAAATAGGATCTGGGGCAAGATGGAGGGCCTGTCACAGCCTGGCCTGGGCGAGGACACAACACCTGCAGAGAATGCATCCTCTGGCAATCCTGGCAGCCACAGTTGGCAGAAAGAACACTCACAGTCCCAGCAAGCTGACTGTGCTCATGCCTACCTAGTTGGAGACACGAGCCTTAGTCATTCCAGTTATCCAGACCACCCAAGTCAAGCAAATGAGATCTGGGGATTTTAAAATCAGACTCATACCAGCCAGGATTCTGTGTTTAGGAAGAGTTCTGGGATTGGGGACAGAGGCCAAAGGGCCTTGAGCAGCAATAGTATTCTTCTAACTTTTACAAGGAAAATGTATTCATGAGCTACTTGTGTAATAAAAAAAAATTAGAAACTTTGAAAAAAAACTTTATTTTTCTAAGATCAAACTTTAACTCTAAAATACTAATTGCTTTTCAAGAGATTCCAAACAGTTCATTTTTCAAGGCTGGGGAGAGGCATTTCCTGATTCAGACTGTGCTCCCCACTTGTTGAGTGGTTTCAAATCAGACCATCTGGTTCCTGTGGCCTCAGTTTCCCCATCTTTATCACAGCAGAACAGACATGATAGTCATCAGGGTCCTTCTAGCCCTGATATCAGGAAACAAGAAACTTAAGCATCCTATTTGGCCGGCCATTCATGAACCTTCAGAGTCTCTCTGTTGTGGGGAGATTCAAGCCCTCAGAGGCTTGGGTCATTGGTATCAAGGTGGTCCCAAAGCCATGAGTTGACAGCAGAGCTTACCCGGGGACTCTTTAGACAGGCCAACTAAGCTTCCTTCCCAGGAGACTCCTGCTTGACCCCAAAAAGGCTTTGGGGCTCCTCAGCCTCAGTAGCATTAAACAGACAGGAGTATCCCAGCATGTTTAGCTACGCTCCTCTCCACTTTTGAGATTTCACAGCCATAATCTCTGTGTGTCATTAAAATAGAGATAGTCTGGTTAGGGACATTAGACCAGTAACCCTGCCCTGGGCACCAGTCGCTATGACAACAGCTCAATTGGGTCCCAAGGGCCTAAGAATCCTGCTTCCACTAAGGACTGAGGTTGACTGAGGTCAGACAAAGAGGGATTAATAAAGCCCCTGTTCTCATTAAGCCACAAAGCACCCTTATTACAAGTAGCAACAGCCTACTATATGCTTTCAAGTCAGAAAGCCCAGTAAACTAAAGAGAATGTTCCAGCCGCAAAGTCACCCTGCAGCCCAGAATCAGAGGAGGAAGAGAAACTAGAAACAAGCTAAATGTCTAAGCAATGGTCAATTCAAACAGCAAATCCTTACATGTTGCAGCCATTCCAATGAATCCTCATTACAGTTGTTATACTAAAAGCTTCATGAATGTATGACTTCACTTATATGAAAAGACAAGAAAAGGCAAATATATAGAGACCAAAGTTAATTTGTAGTTATAAGAGGCAGGAGGGAGGGGGATAAGGGGGGTTAAGGGTGACAGAAAAAATACATTAAGTAAGGTTGCATAGCTGTTTATTATAATTGCTGTCAATAAGTTGTACACCTGCAAAAAGGTGAATTCGAAAAAACTGTGTGATAGATATATTCACAACAGTGATCTGCCCCCAAAGAATAACTATTGTGGCTGCTTATGTACAAACAAACACCTCATGGGGTTTGGTTCCTTGGTTTGGAGGTATAGGATCATGATTTCACAGTACATCCCAGTTGATTGGCCTTATACCATGTTTACTGCTTCTGTTCTATCTCCTGGTTGTTGTGTAGTGCCTGGAGTCTTAAAGTCTTGCAAGCAGTCATCCCAAGCATAACACCTGATCCCCATACCTCCTACCCTGCTATAGCTCCCAGCCAGACCCAGGCTAATGCCCAGGCCATTTTGGAAAGACGAGGAGTTGATTTAGGTGCCGGGTCCACTAGTGTAGGAGCTGCTAAAGGCCCGGGGCCAGAGGTGGGCACCTTGCACAATTCCTAGGTTACCTTGATAGACATGGTAGAGGCTGGAGAGGAGGCAGTAGTGGAACTAGACAGATTGGAGAAGGAGCCAGGAAGTTGCTTCTAGGTGGGGACAGCATTATGCTCTTTAAAAACTATCTGTGGGACCAAAGTAAAAACCATAGCTCAAAGATTAGATGGGAACCTTCAGGAGCCATGAGTTTATGTTAGTAAAAGAGGAACAACTAAGAAAAGAAGGATGTGAATGACTGTAAAACTCAAATAATGTAATCAATGTCACTAAATGGTATCTGTAGAAACTGCTGAATTCAAGGTACAGTGAGTGACTTTCTAGAACCATGGAGACTGGAAGAATTTTTTCTTGCTCTAGTCTGTAACTCTCATCAAGTGACTGGGTTGTTGCTGTTGTTGTTAAGTGCAGTTAAGTCGGTTCCGACCCATAGCAACCCTGTATAGGGTTTCTGAGGAGTGGCTGGTGAGCTTGAACTGCCGATCTTGTGGTTCAAGCCAACTTTACAGTACCACACCAGGACTCCAGTGACTGGGTGGTTGTTGTTGTTAAGTGCCGTTGAGTCGGTTCCAACCCTTAGCAACCCTGCATAGGGTTTCGGAAGAGCAGCTGGTGAGCCTGAATTGCCGACCTTGCAGTCCAAACTGACTTTGATATCCAGCGCACTAACCCACAGCTCTACACCAGATTAGGCAAATGTGAGGTGCTTGTGGCCCACCACAGGGATTGAATAGATTGCTAATAATGTAAATAAGGTATAAGGCATCCTTTTAGGGTGGGACCATGCAGATAAGGTGTATAGAACCCTAATATGGAGACCAGTCAGTTTTGCCATCTTTGTTAAGTTTAAAATGAGCCATGCAGAGGCAGAATGGGGAATCTCACTATCATTAAGAAAGAAGAGGCAGGAGTGGAGCCTCCTTTGAATCTGAAATCCTTGCACTACAGGGTGGTGAGAAACAATGAGAAGTAGTGGCAGAGAAGCAGCAGAAGCAGGAGACTTGTAGAAGATGGCATGGTGGGATTCCTGGCCCATGGATCAAGAAACCAGAGTGCCTTGGGGGCAAAGGCTTACTGTTGGAGTAGAGTGCCTTCAGGCATTTGTTAGGGAACTAAGTTTGCTGACCCATGGTGCTAGAGCTGAGCACTTTTGGGTGGAGGCTTACTGACAGAGGGGGTATTCATCAGCAAAGCTAAAAGAGCTTTGTAACACTTTCTGGAACTAGGTGGGGCACTGGGCATGGGGCCAAGAGCTGAAGAGATGCGTGCCTGTTGCCATGGTTGAGAAGAGACTTTCTTGATTGAAGAACTGCATTCTGAGCATTTCTGGTCCTGAATTGTAACCTATTAACTTCCCTAATAAGTCCCCAAACTGTAAATACTGTCTGTGAGTTCTGTGTGGCCATTGCAATGAATTCTCAAACCCAGCAGAGAAGACTAGAGTGCTGAGCGAGGGAGGGTATCAGAGTTGGTAAGAAGGTGGGAGAGTAGACGCATGTCTCATGGGAATCATGATGCTGTTGATTTTGATTCTCACTCTCCCCACTTGTGAAGTCAGAGGAGGTCAGATGTCATTTTTTGCAACATTCTCAACAACAGCAACAAGACAGGTAAAATTTAGGGGGAAAAATCCATACAATACATGAGCACTTGAAACAAGGTCACACAAAAAAGTACACAGTAAAATGCTATTTTTCAATAAGTTTCTGGGCCTGGGGGCTTCGAACCATAGTCTCAGGGGACATCATAGTCAATTGGCATAACATAGTCCACAAAGACAATGTTCTACATCCTACATTAGTGAGTAGCATCTGGGATCTTGATCAGTCCAGCTCATGAGCGGCCATCTAAGGGTCAGTTATTGGTGTCTCCATGTGAGAAAGAAAGAAGAGTGATGAGAATTGAAGATGCTTGCGATCAGTCAGTCCAATGAACTAGTGAAACATATAAACATTAGTCTTCACAACTCTGAAGCTAGAAGAACTAGATAGTACCTTGCTACTACTACCAACGGTTCTGAAAGGGATCACATTAAAAGATCTCAGATTAAGTGGGAGAAAATTGGAACAAAACTCAAATTATAAAAAAAAGGAAAGAAAAGAAAAGAAAGACTAGGTTTACTGGTCAGAAAGAGACTGGAAGAAACCCGAGACTATGGCCCTTGACCACCCCTCATGGTCCAATTTTCAGTCAAGCAGTAGACAGGTTTATAGGGAGGGACAACAACACTAGCCAAGTATGCTCACCGTTGAATGAATAATCAGTCGTTAAAATCAAAAGGGCATCATTTACCCAAAGACAAAGTTGAGAAGGGATGAGAAGGTGAATGGAATGGAAACAAAGTCCACAGGGAGGAAGCGGGATAACTATTGTTACATGGAGGGGATTGCAATCATTGAGATGAAACAAAGTGTGTGATTTGTTGAATGTAAAGCTGATGATCTTATCTGTAAACCTTCACTCAATTCACAATAAAAAGTTTTAAACAAAACGAAATGTCATTTTTATTTAAAAAAAAAATCATATATCTATGTACATAGAAAAATCAAGAAGAAAATATTTCAGAATGTTAGCAATGATTTACCTTAGGAAAGTGAGAGAATGTGTGATTCTTTTTCTTTTAGTTTATCTATATTTTCTAGAATGCATATATATTTATCTTATGTTTCTAAAATCTTTTATTTTCTTAAAAAAATGGTGCAGAGAATTAGACAGTAGTCATTCTATCCTTTTATATACAAATTTCAGAGGGAGAAACCCATGAGAGGGCAGTGTTTTAAGGAGCCAGGTTTTCCTTGTAACTAATATTTTATTACTCCATGTACTAATACTTGAAAAATTTTGTTTTACATCAACCAGTGTGAAAGGGAATTATTATCAACAGCACAGAATAGTCTCCTGTCTTGTTTCCAACAAGAGTACAATAAAAATTACTGAAGTATAGCTGTATCATTGTTGCTGCTGTTAGGTGAAATTAAGTCAGCTCTGATTCATAGCGACCCTGTGAAAACTGAAAACACTGCTGGGCCCTTCCTGCACCATCTTCACAATTGTTATTATGTTTGAGCCAATTGTAAAGGGTCCAAATTCTACCATGTTATGTAATATGCTGATTTAAGGTCTCTCGGGATGAACAAAATTGTCTATGTATTAAATGACCTCAGATTACTCCTCCTACTGAGTATCTGGAATCTACAAAAAATAAAATTTCAACCTCTCCCACAGCTGATAGTCTCAAAATACTGCCAGTTTTTCTAATTTGGTGCTTACAATCTGCTGTCATTTTGGAATAAAAATACATATACTTGCAGTATACACATTGCTATTGTTAAGTGCTATTGAGTTGTTTCCGACTCATAGCAATCCTGTATAGTGTTTCTGAGGAGCAGCTGGTAGGTTTGAACTGTCGATCTTGTGATTCAAACCAACCTTGTGATACAGAGCCACATCAGGACTCCAGTATACATACACTATGCATATGTATGAAAACCGGATGGAGCGCAGTTCTACTTGGAGACACATGAGTTGGAATTGACTTTATGGTAACTGGTAACCAAAACAAATTGCCATAAAGTCAATTCCAACTTGTATGTGTCCAAGTAGAACTGCGCTCCATAGGGTATTTGAGAGCTGGTATTTCAGAAGTAGATCACCAAGCTTTTCTTCTGAAGTACTTATGGGTAGGTTCAAACCACCAGTCTTTTGGTTAGCAGTTGAGTGTGTAACCATTTGTGCCCCCCAGGGATCACTGTACATAAATAGAAATGTAAGTTAACTAAGAAAACATAGATCAGAGTGAGGGTCCCAAAGTGAAAGCACTGACAAGTTCAGATCCAGAGTCAGGAGATGCTCAAAACTGATGGAGCCCTAGTGTGACGCTGTAGGATAAGCACTGGTTCAAACCTACCAGTCACTCTTCAGAAACTCTATACAGGGTGACTATGAGTCGGAACCGACTCCATGACACTGAACAACAACAGCAAAAGCCTGGAGTGATGTCACAGTGTATCATGTAAGTCATGTTAAAAGTTTAAATTTCATCCTGAAGGCAATAGGGAGCTACTACAGGATTTCAAGATGGAAAGTGAAGTGCCTTTATTTTGTTTTTAGATGATTTCTATAATGACGACAATTTAGTCAGTGTCAAAACTGTTGGCAGGAAGAGAAGAGATGTGGGTTTGTAAAGTTAGAAAGGGAAATAACTGGGCAGTGAAAAGATAGGCTAGCAGGCACATACGTACTCTCTTCTAGCTGACAATACTAAGCACATTCCTCACTCTAAAAGGAGTTACATAGAAATGTGTCTTTGGTCTCTCTGCCATGAACATGATACCTTCCCGAAGCTGTTGATATATGTACCTCAGAGGTCTAGGAAACATAAATAATTGCATTTTCTTTTTTGCTTTAGCCATTAGGAAACTCTGTGCATGTAAATATATACATTGACTGACTTACATTCTATGCATGAACGCTACATATACTGACGGCCTTTATCCTTGGCTTCCTATCAGAAGCATGCTTTCCTTTAGCCCGGAATTCTTTCTCTCTTGTATCCTCTTGTATTATTTGAATTTTCATAAGTGGCATCAAATTATTTTTTCAGAATGAAGTATAATGAAATCAATTTTTAAAAGTCTAAATTTGAAAAAGAAAAAAGCTCTTGAGGATTTTTAAGTGTTTGTATTGGCTGATTAGTAGACTTTTTTTTTTTTTTTAATCAAAGACTGTTTTGGCCTGGGCATATTTTACTATACTAAATATTGCTTTTAAAGACCTGGAAAGTCTATGACACCAAAACCACAAGAACCAGTAGAAATAATAGATAAATTGGACATCATGAAAATTTAAACCATTTTTTCTCCAAAAGACACCAGCAAGAAAGTGAAAAGACAATCAAATTATGGGAGAAAATATTTGCAAACCATATATCTGATAAAGGACTTGTATCTAGAATATATCAAGAAATTAGACAACTCATCAAGAAAAAGACAACTCCATTTTTAAATGGGCAAAGGACTTGAAAGGCCATTTCTCCAAAGAAGTGACACAAATGCCCAAAAAAGCACATGCAAAGATGTTCATTACCATTAGACATTGCTGTTGTTAAGTGCCATCTAGTCAGGTCTGACTCACAGCGACCCTGTATAGGGTTTGTAAGGTTGCAAATCTTTTCGGAAGCAGACAGGCTCATCTTCCTCCCTCAAAGCAGCTGGTGGGTTCAAACCACTGACCTTGTGGTTCACAGTCCAGTACTTATTATACAGAGCCACTGTTCTCCCCTCCCACCCACTTCTTGTGTGTTGTGGGGTTGGTTCCAACTCATATCAACCCTGTATAGAAAAAAGGTGGAAACAATCCCAGTGACCATCAACTGATGAATGAATAAACAAAACATTTAGTCATAAAAAAGAATACATGTTGATACATGCTGCAACATGGATGAACCATAAAAACCAGTCGTGAAAAACCCCACATACTATATGATTCCATTTCTATTAAATGTCCAGAGTGGGCAAATATACAGAGACAGAAATAGATTAGTGGTTGCTTAGAGGCTTGGGGAGATGGGGAGGTTGAGGGGTAATAGCTCAGGGATATGAAATGAAGTCTCTTTTTGAGGTGATGAAATATTTTTTAAAGATTCATTATGGTGAGGGTTGCATAACTCTGTGAATACACTAAAAAGCATTGAATGATACACTTTAAGGTGGTGAAATATATGGTATGTACTGGTGTGGCGCTGTTGATTAATGCTCTGGACTGCAAAGTCGGTTTGATCCGCAAGGTTGGCGGTTCAAGCTTACCAGCCGCTCCTCAGAAACCCTATATAGGGGTTGCTATGGCTTGGAACTTACTTGATGGCACTTAGCAAAACCAACAAAATAAATTTAAATAAAATGGTTTAAAAATAATAACAATGAAAAAAGTGCCCTGCTTGGACTTATTGTTAATGGGAACCCAAAACTATGTGGAAAGATCTCTGGGACACTAGAGAAATGGGTTCAAACTCCATCTCAGCCACTTCCCAAGAGTGTAACCTAGACAAACAACTCTGAATC
Source organism: Chrysochloris asiatica (assembly GCF_000296735.1). NCBI lineage: Eukaryota > Metazoa > Chordata > Mammalia > Afrosoricida > Chrysochloridae > Chrysochloris > Chrysochloris asiatica. The sequence goes on along the minus strand of NW_006408534.1, from coordinate 23,865,566 downwards.
TCCAAAATGAGAGAATGATACTTTGTGCACTTGGCCTAGAGGATGCCAGCACTCAGTAGGAACCAAAGGCTCTTACAAAGTCCCCACGTTTAGTTGTTGTTAAGTGCCATCAAGCACTTATACGTATAAAGACCCATAGCAACCCTTTATACGGTTTCCGAGGAGCAATTGGTGGGTGACCGGCCTTATGATTTCAAGCTGACTTTGCATTCCAGTGCATTAACCCACAGCGCCACACCAGGACTTTGGGGTACCACACTCTAGTACCCCAAAACCCACTGCCATAGAGTCAATTCTGACTCATAGTGAACCTATGCAGAGTTTATGAGACTGTAATTCTTTAAGGGAATAGACAGCCTCATCGATCTCCCTTGGAGTGGTTGTTGTATTTGAATTACCAGCTTTGTAGTTAGCAGCCCAATGCTTACCCCACAGTGGCAGAAGTTTCCCTTTAAGGACATCGTCTGTTGTTAGCCTTGCTGATTTTTAAGTATTTTAAAAAATTTCAATAGCAATTCATCTGACAGGAGAAATTCAGGGAAGGCAGGGAGAGACAGAAGCCACAGTTCAGGTGGCACAGTGGGACAATGCACTACACCACAAGTTCGGTTTGAACCACAAGATCAGCAGTTCAAACTCACCCACTGCTCATTAGAAATCCTATACAGGGTTGCTATGAGTCAGAACCGACTTGACGGCACTTAACAACAACAACAACTTCAAGTCCACTCGAGCCAATTGCTGCCTGCTCCCCAGGGAGCCAGCCCAAAGTGGGACTGGGGCTTATCGTCTAGGCAATGTTCTGAGAGGTGGGCTGCCTGCCCTACAGTGGTCAATGAACAGTTTGACCCTCAGCTGAGGAATCATTAGTCTTTTCATTTACACCTTTTACCCTGCTTCTCTTAGGCCACTAGGAGTAGCCTGAAAGTTCTTAGTCATAAAATACAGAAAGTCCGAGTTGAAGAAGCCCACAGTGACCTTTCAACAAAGCTCCCTTGTGTCTGAGACTGAGGTGCAGAGATAGGCAGGTAGTACCAGTCACAGTGGCCTCTCCAGCCTGTTCTCTGGAAGGTTCAAGGAGGCTTTCCCCAGCCCCTCCTGTGTGCTACACTCTGCTCATGTTCCATGTGCGTTCCCCACTTCATCTCTACAGCATTTCTGTGTTGTTGCTGTGGTGTACTGTCCAGTTGGTTCCGACACATAGCAACCCTATATGATAGAGAAGAGCTGCCCCATAGGGTTTTCTATGAGTCCTGGTGTGATTCTGTAGGATAAGCATCTGACAGTTAACTGCGAAGTTGGCGGTTCAAGTCCACCAGGCAGGTCCTCGAAAACCCTATAAGGGTTGCTATGAGTCGGAACCACCTAGATAACACTTAAACAACAACAATCTTTACCAGAGCAGATTGCCAGGTTTTTTCTCTAACACAGCCATTGGTGGGTTTGAACCACAGACTTTTAGGTTAGTAGCTGAGTGCTTAAGCACTATGTCACAAGAGACATTATTTTCCCTTTTACAGATGAGAACAGAGATGTGCCCAAGGTCACTCCAAGTATAAGCAAGTTGGGGTTCAAACCCAGCCTGCCAGGCACCAAAGTTTGTGTTCTTTCTCCTGAACAACAATAAAAATCCTGTAAACCTTTACAAGAGCAGACTGTCTCATCTTCCAATGGAGCAGCTAGTGGGTTTGAACTGCCGAACTTGTGGTTAGCAGCCCACTGCCTGGCCCATAGCACCACCACCTCAATGTCTCCTTGATAGAAGCTACGTAAGTCACAGAGTAGAGGAGTGTCTACCATCCCTATCCTCCAAGAGGGCATCTTCTCTAGAATCCAGATTTTCAGATGGTTTTAGACCTTGCCAAGGGGCCCTGATGGTACAATACTTAAGCGACTGGCTGCTAACTAAAAGGCTGGTGGTTTCAACCCACCAGTAGTCTGCAGGAGAAAGACTTGTCGTCAATCTGCTCTCATAAACATAGGTGGTGGTAATGTGCTATGGAGTCGGTTCCGACTCATAGCAACCTTGTATAGTTTCTGAAGCCATAATTCTTTATGGGAGAAAAAGCTTCCTCTTTCTCCTGTGGAGCAACAGGTAGATTTGAACTGCTGACCTTGCAGTTAGCTGCCCAGCTCATAATCCAGGGCTCCTCACCTAAAGATTACAACCTAAAATCTCATGGACCAGTTCTACTCTGACCTATAGAGTTACTTTGCATCCGAATTCGCTCAGTGGCAATGACTTCTTGTTGCCGACTGATTTTTTGGATGTTGCCTGGTTGAGCTGCTTGACCCCAGCATAGTTGCCCATTCTCCTATTCCTCTATCCCACCCTCCACTCGCCACACACTCTGAGACCCCATACCCTGACTCATTTATCTCCTCACGTGTGGATTCTCAGGATACTGGGGTCAGACGATCTTCTCTAAACTTGAGGTTGGAAGCTCCCATTTAAAATCTTAAGGGAGAAAAGAAAAAAGAATTATGGATGCTCCCAATTCTAAGTCTCAAGTCTGTCTCTCAGGATGCCTTTAGTTGCCAAGGAAGATGAAACAGATGTCTTGGCAGTAGCTTCAAATGCTTCCTGCCAAATCAGGGGAGAACTTGTCTTCAGTTTAGATGCAGCCAAGTAAGACAAGTCCCAGCCCATATTATTCAAAGAAAACACACAATCACACATGGGCTTCTTAACCTGGGAGACCTGATGCTCCCAGCAGCCTCTTTCACCAGGATTTCAATATAAATTGTAGAAACATGCTGGCCCTCCTTGAACTATTTTAACCATTTTAAAATGCACAATTCAGTATTTAGCACATTCACAGTATAATACCACTCATAGAGACCCTAGAGGACAAAATAGGACTACTCTATAAGGTTTCCAAGACTGTAAATCATTCCAGGAGTAGAAGCTGCATCTTTCTTCTTCAGTGTGGCTAGTGGGTTTGAACCACTGACTCTGCAGTTAGCAGCGTAATGCTTAACCTGCTGTGCCACCATAGCACCTTTCACTACTATCTAGTTCCTGAATATTTCTATTACCCATTAAGCAGCAAATCCCCATTTCACTCCAAACTCCCACTGTCATCCCACTGAGTTGATTCCAACTCAGAGCAATCCAGTTTGCCCTAAGCCCTGGCAACTACTAATCTATTATCTGGCTTTATGAATTTGGCTACTCTGAATATCTCACATAAAGGGAACCATCCAGTATGCAGCCTTTTGTGTCTGGTTTCTCTAATTTAACATAACATTTTCAAGGTTCATTCTTGTCTAGCATGAATCAGGATTTTATACCTTTTTATGTGAACACTATCCCATTGGGAATCCTGGTGTGGCGCTGTGGGTTAATGCGCCAGATTGCAAAGCTGTTTGAACTGCAAGGTCGGCAGTTTAAACTCACCAGTCACTCCTTGGAAACCCTATACAGGGTCGCTCTGGGTTGGAACCGTCTCCATAGCACTTAACAACAACAACAACAATCCCATTATATGGATATTCCACTTTGTTTATTCATTAGTTGATGGGTTGCTTCTACCTTTTTGTTATTGTGAATAGTGTTTGCAGAAGTTGTGTGCCCCCCATTTTCAGTTCTTTTGGGTGTATACCTGAGAGTGAATTGTTGGGCCATATGGTAATTCTGCAGTCTTGGTGTGGCGCTGTGGGCTAATGCGTCAGTCTTTTGAACTGCAAGGCTGGTGGTTCAAGCTCACCAGCTGCTCCTTGTAAACCCTACACAGGGTCACTATGTGTCAGAATTGATTCAACAGCATTTAATAACAATAACAACAACAAATGGTAATTCTGTTGAACTTGCTGAGGAACCATCAAACTGTTTTCCACAGAGGCTGAACCATTTTACATTTCCACCAAGCAATGCATGAGAGTTCCAGTTTCTCCACATCCTATTAATACTTCTTTTATCCAGCTTTTTGATTATAGCCATCCTAGTGGCATCCTGGTGTAGCACTGTAGGATACGCACTGGACTGCTAACCACAAGGTCAGAGGCTCAAACCAACTTGACGGCACTTAACAAGTAGGTATGAAGTGATATTGTGGTTTTGAATTTAATTTCCTTGATGTCTAATGGCATGGAGTACCTTTGCATGAGCTTGTTGCCCATTGGGATGTCTTCTTTTATACATATAAGTATCTAGGGAAATAGTTATTCAAGTCCTTTGCCCACTCTAAACTATTATTTATTTTATTTTATAGTTGAGTGGTAAGAGTTCTCTATTCTGAATACCAGATCCTTATCAGATATATGATTTGCAAATATTTTTTTCCATTCTCTGGGTTGTCTTTTCACTCTCTTGATGATGTCTTTTAAAGCACAAACGTTGTACATTTCAGGAAAGTCCAATATATCTATTTTTTTTGTTAGTTGCTTATGATTTTCATGTCATATCTAAGAACCAACTGCCAAATCCAAAGTCCGAAGACTTACTCCTATGTCTTCTTCTAAGAGTTTGTAAGTTTTGGCTCTTATATTTAGATGTTTGATCCATTTTGAATTAATTTTGAATACAGTGTAAGTTAGGGGTTCAAGTTCACTCTTTTGCATGAAGATATCCCCTCCAACACTATTTGGTGAAGAGACTACTTTCTCCTTGTAGAATCATCTGGGCACTCAATGAAAATCAATTGACGGTAGATATATGAGATTATTGCTGGATTCTCAAGTGGACTTCATTGGTCTGTATGTCTATTGTTGTCACACTGTTTTGGGTGCTGTAGATTTATAGTCAGTTTTGAAACTAAAAGTGTGAATTTCTCCAACATTGTTCTTTTTTTCAAGATTTTTTGGCTATTCAGCATCCTTTGTAATACTATATGAATTTGAAGATTGGCTTTTCCATTTTTGTAAAAAAAGTCATTGGGATTTTAATAGGGCTTCAAAAGATTCATGGGAAAAAATCCATTCTCCTTTAGCTCCATTTTTTTCCATGAACTTTTGGATACCCCTTTGTAATGCCATCTCAACAATATCATGCCTTCTAACCCATGAACAGAGATGCTTTTTCATTTGTTTAGATCTCTAATTTTTTTCAAATATTACAACAAAATGCACATATACTTGGAGTTAGAAAAGCAAAAGAGAAGAGTAAATTCAGCATTTCTCAAGCTGAGGGAACTGAAGAAAAACTTCAAGCTCAACTGGTAATATTGAAGGATTCAATGGGCAAAATATTGCATGATGCAGAAAGCATCAAAAGAAAATGGCAGGAATACACAGAGTCAGTGTACCAAAAAGAAGTGGTCACTTCAACAGGTAGCATATGATCAAGAGCCAATAATGCTGAAGCAAGAAGTCCAAGGTGCATTGAAGTCATTGGCAAAGAACAAGGCTCTGGGAATTGGAGGAACACAGATTGAAATCTTTCAACAAACTGATGAAACACTGGAGGCAATCACTCATCTGTGTCAAGAAATTTGAGAGACAACTACCTGGCCACTCATGGAAGAGAATACCATTTGTGCCTGTTTCAAAGAGAGGTGACACAACAGAATGCAAAGTGATTGTACAATATCATTAATATCTCATAAAAGTAAAATTTTGCTAAAGATAATCCAAAAACAGCTGCAAATGTACATTATAAAAGAGGTTCAAGTCAGATTCAGACAAGGACATGGAACAAGGGATATCACTGCTGACGTCAGATGGATCTTGGCTGAAAGCAGAGAATATAAAAAAGATGTTTACCTGTGCCTTACTGACTATGCAAAGCTTTCTATTGCGTGGATCATGACAAGCTATGAACAACAATGTGGAGAAGGAGTATTCCAAAACACATAATTGTGTTCATGATGAACCTGTACATAGACCAAGAGGCAGTTGTTTGAAAAGAACAAGGAAACACCAAATGTTTTTAAATTATGAAAGGTGTGCACCAGGGTTGTATTCTTTCACTATACTTATTTAATCTGAATGCTAAGCACATAATCAGAGAACTAGATTACATGAAGAAGAATGTAGCATCAGGATGGGAGGAAGGCTTATTAACAACCTGAAATATGCAGATGATACAACCTTATTTGCTGAAAGTGAAGAGGACTTAAAATACTTATTGATGAAGATCCAAGACCACAGCCTTCAGTATGACTTGTACCTCAATGTAAAGAAAACAAAAACCCTCACCACTGGACCAATAAACAACATCCATATAAATGGAGAAAAATTGAAGTTGTCAAAGACTTCATTTTGCTCGGATCAACCATCAACACTCATAGAGGCATCAGTCAAGAAATCAAATGATGTATTGCATTGGGCAAATCTACTGCATAAGACCTCTTTAAAGTGTTCAAGAGCAAAGATGTCAGTTTGAGGACTAAAGGTGTGCCTGACCCAAGCCATGGTTTTTTAATAACCTCATATGCTTGTGAAAGTTGGTCAGTGAATAAAGAAGACTGTAAAAGAATTGATGAAACTGAGATATGGTGTTGGAGGAGAATATTAGAAGTATCATGGACTATCAAAAGAATAAATCAATCTGTGTTGAAAGAAGTACAGTCAGAATGCTCCCTGGAAACCAGGATGATCAGACTTTGTCTCTCATACTTTGGACATATTATCAGAAGGCACCAGTCCCTGGAGAAGGATATCATGCTTGGTTAAGAGAATGGTTGGAGAAAAAGAGGAAGACCCCCAACTAGATGGAATGGTACAGTGACAGCATCAATGGGCTCAAATGTAGCAATGACTGTGAGGTTGGCACAGGACTGAGCAGCACAGGACTGAGCAGTGTTTCATTCTGTTGTGCGTAGGGATGCTATGAGTCAGTATCGACTCATGGTACCTAACAACCGCAACAACATTTTTTTTTTAGTTTTCAGTGTACAAACTTTTCACCTGCTTGGTTAAATTTATTCAAAAGTATTTTATCCAATTGAGTAAATGAAATTATACTATCAAGTTTCTTTTCAAATTTTTAATTGCAAGTGTATAGAAATTTAATGGATTTTGGTGTGTTGATCATGCATTCTGAAACTGCTGAATCTTTCACCAGCTATAACACTTGTGTATGTTTGTACGTGTGTGTATGTGTGTATTCTTTAGGATTTTCTATATAAGGTTCTGGTATGACCCCACAGGATAAGCAATTGACTTCAAGGTCAGCTTGAACTGAAAGATTTGCAGTTCAAACTCACCAGCCATTCCTCAGAAGCCCTATGCTGAATCGTTATGAGTTGGAACCATTAAATTGCACTTAACAACAACATCTGTAAAAAGAAATTGTTTTACTGCCTCCATTCTAATTTTGATGTGTCTTTTTCTTTTTCTTGTTTACTTACTCTGGCTAGAACTTCTAGTACACTGCTGACTAGAAGTGATGAAAGCAGGTGCCTCATCTTCTTTGTCACCTTGTAGAGAAAGTTTTCAGTCTTTCACCTAGATATACTCTCAACTCTTGCTACATCATCTTGCCACTCTCTCCAGTGTATCCTGCTTCCTGTCCTTGCTCTTCAACAGAAACTTTGCCAGCCTTAGCTACTGCTACACCCACATCCTCCCTATTACCTCTGCCTTCCTCATTACAGTTGAGTTATCCAGCCTACACGCTAAAAGTTTTCTGAGCAATTTCTTGTACCTCACTCATGTAGCTACAGCATATCAATGTCTCATCCCTGAGCCTTTCTTACATCCCCAGACATGAAGTGGTAGAGCAAAATAATAAATCCTGAGGACTTGAAAAACACTTGATTTTAGGAAGCCTCAGAGGTCAGGCTTGGTGAGAAGAGCTAGGTCTGGACTAGTTTGGCCATGAGACAAACAAATCCCCATACATTACTGGCCTGGTTGGCAGGAGCCCAGAGAGAACCATGGCCATCCAAGAATCACAGGTGGTCCTGGACACCTGACTCCATGGCAGGTGGAGCCTGCTGACTTGGTATGGCAACCTCTATTTGTGAGCAGAACTTTCTGCTCCCTTCCCTCTCAGCTGGAGAGGCATCCTGTAAGTGCTTCCCCTGCTGTCCACACACCTGAGGCCAAGCATCTCTGTGAAGTCAATGGCTTGAGCCACAAAAACAGTGGACTTGGAGCATAAATCCAGAGCCAGAAGCCTGAATGAGCCAGCACCATTAATAACAACACTCCTTTCTGCTTCCTGTGAAGCTGGCTCTTTTGGCTAATGTAAGATCACATTGTCATGGCAGCTTGCAGCACCTCTCTGAGACCCAGCCAGAAATTGCCAGGGATACTTAGTGTGGATCATTCCCAAGAGAACTTGGCAAAATCATCATCACAGTGGGATGCTCTTTCTGAAATGATGAGTCAAGGAGACCCAAAGTAAACAAAGACACAGAATTCTTAAAAATATTACACAACAGAATATACATTTTAAATGTCCACTAAATATTTATAAAAATTGGTTATATACTAGGCTGCAAAACAATTTTTTAAAATACAAAAAGCATTTTTAAAATGATGTACAGATCATCATTCTCATACCATAATGCAATGACACTAGAATTACACAAGGATAATAATGATGATGATGATGATGCTAAGTGCTGTCGAGTTGATTCTGACTCAAAGTGACCCTGTATAGGGTTTCTGAGGAGTGGCTAGTGCTTTGAACCACTGACCTTGTGGTTAGCAGTCCAATGCTTATCCTACAGTGCCACACCAAGATCTTGAAAATAAAAACACAAATATACAAGCACTATTACTCCATGGTACATCACTACCACCACCACATTGGTATTTAGAATTCCTAGTGTGGCACTATAGGATCAGCACTGGAGTATGAACTACAAAATCAGCAGTTCAAATCCATCAGCTGCTCCTTGGAAACCCTATACAAGGTCGCTATGAGTCAGAACTGAGTAGACGGTACTTAACAACAACAACAACAACAAAATTAGTATTTAAGACAACTTTTTAGTTTTAAATGGGAAATAAAAACTGCAAATTTACTCTTTTGGAAAATTAATGAAAATGAGAACACTGCATATCAAAATCGATGGAAGGGAATGTGCCCTTTGGGTGTTTATTATAATAATTCCTGATGTTTTTGTGTACATCTCTCCACCCCCACAGAATGGAAGCAAATACTGTTGAATTATGATGCACGGAGGAGATTGTAATCATTGCAATGAAACAATGGTATAAAGTCAATGTTCTCTCCCATGTAAACTATAACTCAGTTCACTGTAAAAAAAAAAAATTTTTTTTGAATCAATGGAAGGTGTTTTAGCAGAAATTGTGTAGTCTTCAATGTTTTCTTAAGTTAAATACCACAAGCATAAAGTAAATAAAATTTTTACATAATGCCCATAAAAGAATTTTTTAAAATAAACAGAAAAACAGTAGAGAGAATCAAAATCAGAAATTAGTTCTTTGAAAAGATAAATAAAATGGACAAACCTTTAGGTAGACTGACTAAGAGAAGAGAAAAGATGCAAATAACCAAAATTTAAAGTGAAAGAGGGGTCATTACAATTGGCTCAATAGAAATAAAGAGAATTGCAACAAAGTGCTGTGAACAACTATACAGCAACAAACTGGACAGTCTTGATGAAATGAACAAATTCTTAGAAGCACAGGATCTACCCAAAACGATTCAAGAAGAAATACAAAGTCATAATAGGCCCATAACAAATGATCTAATCAGTGAACAAATCTCTTCCCTCTCCTCCCCTCCCCTCCAAAAAAATAGTCTTGGATCGGATGACTTTTTGGGAAATTTTTACCAAACATTTAGAGGAAAATTGATACCAATATTGTTTAAACTCTTCCAAAATGTGTTATATGAAGTAAATACAGCCCTGATACTAAAACAAAAGACACCACCAGAAAAGAAAGCTACATGCCAATATTGCTTATGGATATAGATTCAAATTTCCTCAAAAAATACTAGTGAGCAGAACCCAACAGTTTATTTAAAGAGTCATACACCATGACTGTGTGGGATTTATTCCAGGAATGCAGAGATGGTTCAACATTAGAAAAGCAATCAATGTAATACATTAATTGAATAAAAGTAAAGAAAAGAACCATATAATCATCCTTTGGATACAGAAAAACATTTCATAAACTCCAACACCCTCTCTTGATGAAAACTGTAAGAAAGGTTGGGACCAAAGGGAAATTCCTTATTAAGATTCAGGGGAAAGCCAACAGACATCATTATATTTAATAGAAAAAGCCAGAGCTTTCTCCTTGAAATCAGCAACAAGACAAGGGTGCTAACTCTTACCACTTCTATTCAATATTGTATTAGCCAGAGCAAAAGTAGCCAAAGCAAAAAGACAAGAAAAAGAAATAAAAGGATCCAGATTGGAAAAGAATAAGTAAAATTATCTTTGTTTGTGGATGATATGATTTATATATAGAAAGTCCCCCAAAGAGTTCACAAGAAGACTTCTAGAACTAATAGAGGAATTTAACAAAGTTACAACAATGACAAAAAAATCAGTTGGTTTTCTATACACCAGCAATGAGAAACATGAAAGAGAAATTAAGGAAACAATTCCATCGACAATATGATGCCCATCTAAGAGAACGAAATACCCAGGAATAAATCTATCCAGGAACATGAAAGACTTAAACAATGAAAAATTATAAAACACCGCTGAAAGAGACTAAAAAGTACTTAAATAAATAAAAAGATGTCTCTTGTTCCTTGGTTGGAAGATTAAATATGTGCACTTGTGGTTGTTATGTGCCATGGAGTCAGTTCCGACTGATAGTGACAGGATTTCTGAAGCTGTAAATCTTTACAGGATCAGGAAGCCTCATCTTTCTCCCATGGAGCAGCTGGTAGTTTCGAACTGCTGACCTTGTGGTTTGCAGCCCGGTTTGTAACCACTATACTACCAGAGCTCACAAATATGTGCACTACATCATATAAATTATACTTCAATAAAACTGCTTAAAATTTCCCCCCAAAATTTAAGAGAAGTAATGAATAAAGCTTAGAAAGAACTAACGAATTTTAAAAAATCATAAAATAGATCTTTAACACCAAAAACTGGTTCTTTGAAAATTCTCATCAAGTGAATTTTGATAAGTATAATTCCTAAAAGAGATTAAAAATATAAATAATCATCCTAGAAATGAAAACTATAATCAGAAATAGGAAGCTTTTTTTTTAAATTAAAAAAATTTGTATTTACTTTGAAGCATTCAGAATGTCAACAAAACAGCTGCAACTTTTTTGTTTGCAATTATAGGATGGTATTCAGTTAGCAGAACAATTATTGTATAAGCAGCATCAGACAACTGAAAACTAAAATAAAAAAGTTACCATCCATATATATAAACAATTTATGCTTTGCACTAACAAGAACCTGCTTTTTGTTTCAATGCCAATTTACAAGCCCCCTACCTTACCAGATAAAGTTAGTGGCTATGGAAAATACCAGCAGGACAAGGCTAAAGACACATTTGGTAATGTGTTAACCATACAAAAAAAAAAGGGCACTATACAATTTGAAAACAAATTTTACACAGCCTTATATTTCTATTCTTTTTCTCTTAAAGGAATGAGTTGTGTACATGTGAGTTAGATGTTTTATAGACAAGAAAGAAAAAATTTGCAGTAGAACCAACTTACTCATCATCATCTGTGTCTTTACCCTTTACCTCTTTGTCTTTCTCCTCTTCTTTCTTTTTCTTACTTTTCTCAGGCTTGACCCCTTTGGGGCTGCAATGGACTTTCCTGTAGCCTGGTAGGCAGCAATATGTTTTTCGTATTCCTCCTTCGACGTAGCAGCCTTCTTCTAGTAAAGTATTATTCCACACCTCTCACAGTTTCTTTGCAACATCACTAAAGGATAGGCCAGGATGCTCACCTTTGATTTTAGGGTGATTCTCAGAACAAAACAAGAAGAAGGTCAAAGGAGGCCTCTTGGGTGTATTGGGATCCTTAAACTTCTTTTTTGTCTCCCCTTTAGGCAGGATATAGGTTTGCATTTCTCTTCCATAATGGGACTTGTCCACCTTTGCCATGTCTTCAAATTTTCCTTTCTCTTTAGCAGACATGGCCTTCCATTGCTCTGAGTACTTCCTGGAAAATTCTGAGTTACTTCTTCTTGTGCTCCTCCCGGTAGGTTTCCACAAAAGATGCATAGGATGCCATTTTGCTTCTTGGCTTCTTAGGATCTCCTTTGCCCATGTTTAGTTTAGTTTTTCATCCACGTGGTACAGAATCTGCCCAGCGCCATCCGGCTCTGCCTGGCTCAGTGTTATCTCTATAAAGCTCCATGTACTCCAGTGTCTGTGAGAATGGGAGCCAGACACAGCCTCCTCACTCTCTCTGCTCTGTAACATTCTGAAGACACTTTTAAACGTTGTATGGGAATATGATATACATTTGAAATCTGGATGAAGTGGAAAAGTTTCTAGACAAATACAAATGATCCAAACTGACTTGAAAAGAACCAGAACAACATGAGACAATTACTAATCATAGAAGAAATGGAGGTAATAATCATAAAGTCCTCAGGACAACAGGCCTAGGAGGTACTTTGAGAACAGAAGGAAACCCCATGGAGAGGAGAAGCTGGATTGGGTCCGAGAGCTTGCTAGTGTACTTGATAACTTTTTCTAGGTCATTCTACTGTTCTGATATCATATGAACTTGGGGGCTTAGTTCTTAGATTCTGCTCCTGAGCTTTCTTGCTCCCTCTTTAAACTTAGGAGCTTTGAGCTTCAGGTCTCAGGGATCCACCTCAAGCTCAGGCCAAAGGCACTTGTGCCAAGGAAAAAGTACTTCAGAAACAATCAGTGGCATTAGCAAAAGCACATTGTCATTTCCGGGTGTGGAGCTGTGGGTTAATCTACCAGACTGCAAAGTCATTTGAACTGCAAGGTTGGCAGTTCAAGCTCACCAGCTGCTCCATGGAAACCTATACACAGTTGCTATGGTTTGGAATCGACTCAACAGCACTTAACAACAACAATTGTCATTTCTATCATCCATCTGTCAGTTTGTTGTACTGTAGCAACTTGTATGTTTCTAAGTCCACCCACAGTGGACAGGTTTCAGCAGAATTTATAAACTAAGACATCAGGAAGAAAGGCCTGGCAATGTAACCAATGAAAATTTTATGAATCAAAAAGAATACTGTTTAGAAATCAAAAGAGACCTACAAAAATGAAAGAATGTACCATGCTCATGGATAGGAATACGTAACATTGTGAAAATGTCAATACTGCCCAATGAAATTTACACATGTAATGCAGTCCCAATCCAGATTCCAATGACATTCTTCAAAGAGATGGAAAAAACAATTACAAACTTTATATGGAAAGGAAAGAGACCCAGGATAAGCAAAGCACTACTTAAGAAGAATAAGGTTGGAAACCTCTCACTCCCCGACTTCGAAATTTATTACAGGGCTACAGTGGCCAAAACAGCTTGGTACTGGTACAATGAAACATAAATTGATCAATGGAACAGAATTGAGAATACAGAAATTAACCCATCCACATACAGCCAATTGATTTTCAACAAAATACCTAAATACATCACATGGGGAGGGGCTAGTCTTTTCAACAGATGGTGCTGGCAGAACTGGAAAGTGATATGCAAAAGATATTTGCAAAACCTTTACCTTATGCCTTATACAAAAACCAACTCAGCATGGATTAGAGACTAAATGTGAATCCCAGAATTATGAAGCCCATCAATGAAAAATTAGGGACAAATGTGAGGGCTCTAATTCAGGGCATACACAGACTACCATTTCAAAACTACACAAACAAAAGTAGACAGAATAGATGATTGGGACATACTAAAAATTAAAAAAGTTATGTGCATCAAAACACTTCACCAAAACAGTATAAAGGGAACCCACTAAATGGGAAAAAAATCTTTTGCAATGACACATCAGATAAAGGATTTATTTCTAAAATATATAGGAAACTATAACACCTCTACAAGAAAAAGACAAATAACCCAATTAAAAAATGGGCACAGGACATGAACAGACACTTCACCAAGGAGGAGATTCCAGCAGCCAACAAACATATGAAGAAGTGCTCACGATCACTAGCCATTAGAGAGATGCAAATCAAAACAACAATGAGATATCATCTTACACCAGAAATAACAGCAAAGATCAAAAAGTAGACGACAATAAATGCTGGTGAAGATGTGGAGAGACTGGGATGCTCCTGCATTGCTGGGGGCATTGCAAAATGGTCGAACCTCTCTGGAAAGCAATATGACGCTTCCTCAGAAGGTAAGAAATAGAAATACCTTATGACCCAGCAATTCTTCTACTTGGTATTTACCCACAATCCATAACACGAGTAGATATATGCACACCTATGTTCATAGCAGCACTATTCACAATAGCAAAAAGACAGAGACAGCCAAAGTGCCCATCAACTGAAGAATGGATAAACAAACTGTGGTACATACACACAATGGAATATTATGCTACCTAGAAGGATAACAAGGAAGCTACAAGCCACCGCATAACATAGATGAACCTTGAGGACATTATGTTAAGTAAAATTAGGAGAATACTGCAATACTCAAAAGGAGAATACTGCATAAAAGAAGAAATACTGCATAGGACCACTATTTTGAAAGACTAAGGAAAAGAACCCATACGAAAGTGTGTGTATGTGTGTGTGGGGGGGAGGAATTCTTTGCTGGTTACCAGGATGTTGGGGGTGGGGTGAGGGGAAGGAGGGGAAGGTGAAGCACAGGGTATGGAATACACATAGGATAGTTTGGGTGCTGGGGATGGGGGCGATACACAAGAAAGGGGAGAGGATTGGAAGAACAAGGCGGATGGGAGAACGATTAGGCAGGTTTGCATGAGCTAAGTGGGACAGAGGTAAATAATGATGTATGCACAACCTAGGAACAACGGGCTCTGGGATACAGGGATTGAGGCATGGTTGGAAAGGGAAAAATAGGGGGAGAGAAAGGAATAGCCAGAAATATCACCATAGAAAGCTTGTAAGTCTGTCTTCTGCCTAGAACTGATTAGAATATCTAAAATGGGGCTACAACGTGCCCAGTGAAGAAAGCTTCCTGCGGAGCCTCTGTATTACATAAGACCATAGGGGGAATCCTGAATCCCATCTAGAATCTTCTGAGGTGGGAAATTTCACCTGGAAAGGACAAGAAAACCAGCCTGGAGCAGCTAGAAAAACAGAAAATACTTCTTGAAAGAAAGACCGGAAGAAAAAATACAAAATAATAATGGCAGTCTGACTGACTACTACAAGAATAAGCAAGTTGCTCACCCTGGAGACATCAAGGCAAGTGGTTGGGTCCCCTCAGGGCAAACCCCCTTCCAAGACTATGACTCAATGGGAATACACCAGCAGACATGTGCTCTGACTGATAAGGGCAAGTGAGGGAAAAACAGCAATGAAGCAGTAAGCTAAGCCCTACCACGTTCAGTGGACTCGTGTGAACCCGGGTGGAGACCTGGTTGGCCAGCAGTGTGACAAGACCTAGAGGACTCTTGGGCCCAGAGTCAGTGACATAGCCACAGAGAACTAGAGTGGAGAATGAAGCATCCAGCTGATAATAAGAGAGGGCATATGCACAAGAACACCCACACTTGCAGATAATAGCCATTTGACTTGGCTTCAATGACTGGATGACCAGAGCTCAACTAGAAGAAGAGGAAAAAAAGCATAGTATGATACAATTTGATGAACTTGACCTACACATATGGATGCAGTAGCTCAAAAGAGGGAATGCATCTTTACAACAAGGATCATTCCCACCCCTCCATAAACAGAGTAGACAGGACATTGTCTACACGTGGTGGGGGGGGGGGGGGCGTGGCTACAAAGACAAGAAGTGACTGGCTTACAAGGTTTCAAGAGGGAGCCTAGATCCAAGGGCATGGAGGAAGGTAGAATCTCCATTGTAGTATACAATCTATCTGGGCAGGGCTGATAAAAGGAGATGGGATGGCACTCATGTGGCACAATAGTGAATAATTGTTATCAGGCCTGACTGTGAGGGTTGGAAATGTAATGGTGGACGTTTTGTAGCAAGGAGTGGGGAGGTTAACTTTGCAGTCCAGGAGCGAAGTCCCTGGAACCATCAAGGGAGAAGAGCTGAATGCGGGACCCTACCCAGAGAAACAATGACACCAGAGATGGAGGCAGAGACGATGATGTGGAGAGAGGGAATGGCCGGGGACGCTAGACCCAGAGAGGGAGAGGGGCTGTGTGCTGACACATGGAAGGGATTGATGATGCATGGAGGGGATTGTAACCATGGTAATGAAACGATATACAATAGGATGAATGTAAAGGTAATGTTCTCCCATGTAAACATATAATTCACAATAAAACATTAAAAAAAAAAAGAAGAATACTGTCGATATCATGCTGAAATGAGCCTCTAGGTTGGAAGGCATTCAAAGTGCACAGTGGCTGCAACAAAGGAGTATACAATGATTGTGAAGATGGTGTGGTATGGGACAACATTTAATTCTGTTGTCCATGAGTTACATTATATCAGCTCTTTTGTCCATGAGTTGAAGCTAACTTGGGGGAACTAACAGCAACACCACTTCTCATTATAGGCAATAATAGTGCCCTCGGCTTAAATTAGAACAAATAAGGTGGCATGTAGAAAGCCCTTAGCATATAGCCATGTAGTAAGTACCACTCTTATGTGACCATGGGACAAAGCAAACCCAAACCAAACTAAAACAAAACCATTCCCCTCTCCACCTAATGCTAACAGCAGGATGAGCATTGTACTGGGAGGCAGAGAGGCTGGGCAGTCCTCACACCAGTGCCCTCACCTGTCTGCTCTACCAAACCCTCTTGACAGTCTGGGCCTTTGAACCATGCAACAGCACTTTCTTTATCCTAGTTAAGTACTGGGTATTTTCCAAACCAAAGGAAGAATAGTGGATTCCTTTAAATCTTGCACCAGGGAGTCTAGGTGGATCAGTGGGGTCTCCTCCCAGGAAGGCTTATTCTCCTTTGGACCTGTATAGCTCAAAACCCTAGAGTTTGACAACAACTTTGGGGAGCACAATAGGTGTGCTTGTCTGATCCTGGGGCTCCCCTCAGCTTCATTCCAGGAGGAAAAAGGAGAGATGACTGGATGCACGGCTCCATTGATTTGCTCAGCTGTAGCTTGTCTGTCTCTGAAGAGGCACTGAGCCCCTTTGCAATAAATCCTCTCCAGCTGCCTGGCCAGGGCAACACAGGGCAATTACAGGAAAATTAAAAGGAGAGATGGAAATCACAGAGAGGAAAACAAACATTTCCAGGAACCAAGGCCAGCACTGGCTTCCTAGCTGACTGAAGATTTCAACACCTCATCTCCCTAGAGGACCCTGGGGCAGGTGCCCCCTTCATAGGGTACCTCCAGCTCCTCTCGTGCATTTTACCATCTGCTTGTACTGGAAGCCCCAATCACCATCAGCCAAATAGTACGATGAGCCACATGGGGCCTAGGGTATCCTGGAGGCTATGGGTTGGGGTATTGTTCTAAAACAGCAAGCTTGATTTGGATTAAGGGGTATCTCCCAATGGTTCCTTTCTAGCAGCTTTATTGAGATATAATTGACATACGATAAAATTTGCCTGTGTTAAAGGATTCCTGATGTGGCCCCAGACTACAAAGCCGTGTTTGAACTGCAAGGTCGGCGCTTCAAGCTCACCAACTGCTTCTCGGAAACCCTATACAGGGTTGCTATGGATCGGAACCGACTCGACAGTACTTAACAACAACAAGAAGGGTGGAAAGAGCTCTGGTAGTAAGCATAGTGGTTAGGAGTTGGGCTGCTAACTTCAAGGTCAGCAGTTCGAAACTACCAGCCGTTCCGTGGGAGAAGGCTGAGACTTTCTGCTCCCGTACAGATTCACAGGCTCGCAAACCCTATGCAGGGTTGTTATGAGTCAGAACCGACTCCACCGCATACAACCACCACTTAAGGGCAGTACTTTCAGGGTAGAGTTCTGGCGTGGCTCTGTAGGATGAGCACTGGACTGCTAATTACAAGGTTGGTGGTTCAAACCCACCAGGTCACTCCTTGGAAACCCTATACACAGTTACTATGAGTAGGAACCCACTGCGCATCACTTAACAATAACAACTTTAATGGTACAGTTAGAGGAATTTTGATAAATATATGTCATGTAACCATCACCCATAACCCCAAAAGTTTTCTTGTGCCTCACTGCAATCAAATTTATCCTCCCTGCCCCAAATCTTACTATCTCCAGCCCCTGGAAACTACTGATCTGCTTTCTGTTACTCGAACTTTGCCTTCGCTAGACTAGCCTATGAATGGAATCATACAGTATATCATTTTTGGAGTCTGGTTTCTCTTTAGCATGCTTTTGAGAATGGACCATTTGTTCTATCACTAGTTTTTGTTCTTTATTTTTTGTTGCCACTGTATGGTTGTACGAGAGTTTGTTTATCCATTCACCAGTTGATGGCTATTTGAGTTATTTTCTTTTTGGAAATCCATGTACAAGCCTGTGTATGAGGCTTCTTTATGAAGAGGGATTTCTGGGGACTGCAAGAAATTGCCCACCCTGACCCAGAGTGAAGGAGTTGAGGAAGCTGGGGAGGCTCCGAGGGGTCAAGAGGGAGGGGCATTGGTGCTTGAGGTCCTTTCTTGTCCTTCTCATAATCTATGGAGGCCAGAAGGCTGCCAGAACTGCAAAACACCTCTCTCCCCTTGACCCATCCCCACCCCCGCACAGCCAGCTGCTCTGAACAAAAGGTCAGGGGCCAGCAGAGGGAAGCTCAATGTTTATTTCCTTGTCTCCATGGTGCTGGGAAAACTGGACTTTGTCTGGTGTGCGGGGTGGAGCTAGGATGAGCTCCCCACTGGCCCATAGCCCAACTGTGTTATTAGAAATCCTCATTAGAAGGACTTTCTTTTCCAGAAGCTCATTTTCAGCGCCATCCATCTTCCTTTAGCCCTCCACGCTCTCCTATATCTAAGCCACTGGCCACACCCCGGAGGCCCCCAGATACCAGACTTACCTGTAGTTCTCAGGTGGTACTTGTGTGCGTTGGTGTTCAGGACCCTCACTGCACAGGAAGGCAGTGGAGACAGCCCACGTTGTCCCCGCTGTTGCTCAAAGAAGCTGAGACAGTGATAAAAAATGTCAATTCTCTTCTCTCACCAACATTCGTGCTCCGTATCGCAAGTCCCACGGCCCTCACTCTTTCTTAGATGATGAGAAGAAGCACTTACAGCCTAGCAGTATTCCTTAGAGCACTATGTTGTTGTTGGGTACTGTCAGACGGGTTCCGACTCACAGCAACCCCATATGACAGAGTAGAACTGCCCCCATAGGTTTTTTTTGACAAGGGTCTTTACAGTAGCAGACTGCTAGGTCTTTCTCCAGTGGAGCTGCCGGGAGGGTCCAAACCACCAACCTTTCTTTCAGTTAGCAACTGAGTGCCTAGCCACTGTGCTACCAGGATTCCACGACAACACCATAAAGCTCAAACCAAACTCACAGCCATCGAATGGATTCCCCTCATAGTGACCCTATGGGATAGGGTAGAATCATTCCATTGGTTTTCCCAGACTGAATCTTTACAAGCCACATCTTTCTCCCATGGATAGGCTGGTAGATTTGAACCACTGACTTTTTGGATAGCAGCCGAATGCTTCAACCATTGTACCACCAGGGCTCCTTTTATAGCACCATAGACAATAGCATAACAACTTGACAAAACTTTATTCACATAAACTATTTACTATGCCCCGGGTATAACATTCATTTTGTCCTTATAACGATCCTAATGAGGTACTAATACGATCTCAATGTTACAGGTGAAGACACTGAGGCACCGAGCAATGAAGTGACTGGCCCAAGCTCACACAGCTGGTAGACTAGAAAGGTAGGATTTGGCCTATACTTGTAGCCATTGAACTCTGCTGACCAGGGGTTTCTTGTTTGCTTTCTTGTTCTTCCAGTCATTAAAAATTTTAACAGTGCTCTTTTAAGGTGTGTTGCCATCAAATACTGTTGAGTTTGTTCTAACTCATAGTGACCCTGTGTAGCGTTTCTGAAGAGCAGCTGGTGGGTTTGAACCGCTGACCTATGGCTCGCAGTGCAGTGCTGATCCTATACCAAGAGTAGTTTGTCATTTTAGTTGCTGTCGAGTTGGTTCCTACTCATGGTGACCTGGTGTATAACAGAATGGGATTTTACCTGATCCTGTGCCATCTGAATGATCACTGGTATGTTTGAGCCCATGTGGCTGCCATGTCAGTCTGTCTCATGGAAGTGTTCCCTTGTTTTAGCTGACCCACCACTTTACCAAACATGAGGTGGTTTCCTTGTGAGTTGTTATCCCTAAGGTCGTTAGTGGCTGATTTTCAGAAGTAGAACACACCTTTCTTTCTGGTCTGACTTGGTCTGAAAATTCAACTGACAACTGACCCTGATTGTATCTGAAATGCTAGCAGCACAGCTATCAACATGCAAGCCGCTACAATACGGCCAGGTGGTGGAAAGAGTAATTTACATGCAATAAAATTCACCTAGTTAATTGTACAATTAAGTTTTTAGTACATTTACAAAATTGTGCAACCAACACAACAATCCAATTTTAAAACATTTTTGTCACTCCAAGTTAAGATTTCTAGTGCCCATATGCAGTGTTCTTTCCACCAATTTATAGACTTCTGTCTCTCTAAATTGTCTGTTCTGGACAGTTCATATACAATGTTGTTGTTATTAAGTGCCATCGAGCTGGTTCCAACTCATAGCGACCCTGTACCAGTTTCCAAGGAGCAGCTGGTGGGTTTGAATCTTGTGGCTTGAACCTTGTGGTTTGTGGTCCAGTGCTGATCCTGCAATGCCATACCAGAAGTCATAGAATCATGTACTATATGGTCTTTTGTGCCTGGCTTCTTTCATTTAGCATGTTTTTGAGATTTATCCATGTTGGTGCAGTATCAGTAGCTCCTTCCTTTTTGTTGCTCAATAGTATTCCATTGTATAAATGTATTCATTTTGTTTTTCCAGTCATTCTTTGAGCCGTATTTGGACGGTTTCCACTTCGGGCTTTAATGAATAATGTTGTGATGAATATCTGCATATAAATCTTTGTGTGGAAATATTTTCATATCTCTGTGGGTATATACCCAGGAGTGAAATTGCTGGGTTGTATTATAAATACCCTGGTGTCACAACAGCTAAGCACTTGGCTACTAAATGAAAGTTTAGCAGTTCAAATCTACTCAGCTGCTCCTCAGGAGGAGACCTAGCAATCTGCTCACATGAAGATTACAGTCTAGATATAGTATAGTAATATGCCAGACTGCAGAGCCATTTGAACTGCAAGGTCAGTGGTTCAAGCTCACCAGCTCCTCTTTGAAAATCCTATACAGGGTTGCTGTGGGTTGGAACCGACTTGACAGCACTTAGCAACAACCACAAAGACAATCCTACTTTGGTGAGTAGTGACTGAGATCTTACAAGCTCATGAGTGGCCATCTTCGGTGAACTATTAGGTGCAATGAAAATTGAAGATGCTTGGAAACAATTGGTCCAATGGACTAATGAACTACACAAATTTCAGTCTCCACAACCCTGAGACCATCTAGCAGAGCTAGATGGTGCCCAGTTACCACTACCAACGGCTCTGAAAGGGATCACATTAAAAGGTAGAGTGTGGGGAAATGTGGAGCAAAATTCAAAATCATAAAAAAGACTAGGCATACTAGTCAGGTAGAGACTGGTGGAACCCTGAGACTATGACCCTTGGTCACTCTTCAAGTCTGGAACTGAACTCCTCCTCAATATGAGGCTCAATTTCTAGTCAACCGATAGGTATGTAGGGGAACAAGAATGCACACCATAGACGGATCAACCATTAGAGATCAAAAGGGTAGCATTTTCCCCAGGACTAACTTTAGAAGGGTTGGGAAAGAAGGAGGAATGGAAAGAAGAACCACAGAGAGGGCGTGGAGTAAGTGATGCTACATGGAGGGGATAGGCATCATTGAGATGAGATGAAGCGTATGATTTGCTGAATGTAAAAGTGATGATCTGCTCTGTAAACCTTCACTCATTTCACAATGTAAAGTTAAAAAACTAAAAAAGTTACAGTCTAGAAAACCATTTAAGGCAGTTCTACTCTGTCTCATGGGGTCACCATGAGTTGAAACTGACCTGACAACAATTAACAAGATAAACTTATGTTCACCTTTTATAAGCTGCCTTCCAATTGTCTTCCAAAATGCTAGACCATTTTTCATTCCTGTGTCCATGAATTTTATAGTCTAGAGGCCAGGTCAGATGGAGGCTAATTGGAGTCCTGGAACCAGTTGGGGTAAAAACACGAGACTCTCTTGTGTGGGCATGGAGTCAAACTCTGCCTCTATGTAGCTCTTGATCATCTAAGAAACAGGTGATAGGAAACCAGCTCTTCTGCTTTCTAATCTAAAACAAGGAGCTCCCCAGGACCTACAGCACTTGTTACAGGAAAGCAGCAAGTACATATCAAACCAAAAGGAAAACACATGTGGAGAAGTCAGGCGCGATCTTGTGAAGGAAGAGAAGCACCTTGCGAAAGCAGAGGAGAGGTAGAAGCCCTTGGGTGCTTGGTGAGTACATCAGCAGCTGACTGGTCTTGTTCAAGCTTTTCCAGCTTCCTCAGAGGCAGAACTTGAAGATGGTGGAGAAGATGGTGGGAGGGAAGTCCCAGGAACTGCCTGCCTAGAAAAGCCATCAGGTCATTTCTGAGGTATGGCTCTGTTATAGGGCAGAGAGCTGGAGCTGGTGCCCAGCTGCATAGCCAGGGCAGGCCTTCTCCAGAACCGACTGTTGTTTTGGAAGGAGAGAGCTCTGTGTGCCACTGTTGGCACAGTTCTGAGCTCACCAATGCTGTTTTGTGTCGTCTGTTTTTCTAAAGTGTCCTTTTTTAGTAAGATTTGAAGTTTCACAATTACATGTTTACCATGTCCTATTTACTGAGAACTTAGTGTGACCACATTTCCTACCTCCCCTGCAGTTAGATGGGACCAGGCTATTAAGTACTGGGTAAATGAAATATTGCTAGTCACTGGGATGTGGGGGTGCTTGTTCCTGCAATAAGGCCGTCATCCTGAGCTAATAATAGCAAAGCTGGCATTTAATCATCTTCCCTGGGAAATACTGTGGGTCGGGACTTTAGAGGAAGATCTGACTGGATTTTAGTCTTGGTTCTGCACTTACTAGCTGTGTGACTTCAGGCAAGTTACTTAACCTTCCTGAACCTATTTCTCCATTAGTACAAGCTTCCTGTAAGGATTTAGTTAGGAAATGCATATAAAGTGCTTACTATGGATTCTGTCACACAGATGAGTACATAAATCATAACTGTCATTGCTTTATTGGTAAGGAGCCAATGGTTAAGCACTCAGCTGCTAACTGAAATGTTGATGGCTCCAATTTACCTAGTAGCTCTTTGGAAGAAAGCCTGGTGATTTGCTCTCAGAAACATTAAAACCAAAAAAAGGAAAAAATACTTCTGTCATCAGTTGATTCTCAATTCTTAGTGACTCTATATGGAATCCTGGTGTGCCACTGTAGGATAAGCACTGGACTGTTAACCATAAGATAGGCAGTTCAAATCCATCAACTGCTCCTCAAAAACCCTATACATGGTGGCTGTGAGTCATAACCAAGTCAAAGGCGCTTAACAACAGCACAGTGACCCTGCATAAGGTTTCTGAAGGAGCCCTGGTAGCGCAGTAGGATAAACACTGGACTGCTAACCGCAAGGTTGGTGGTTCAAACCACCATCACTTCACAAAAGAAAGAGATCTCTAAGACAAGCAGAGATCTCCAAGGAACCAGGTAGCAGAAGCTAAAGAGACAGACATTTTTCCCCAGAGTAAAAAGAGAGAGAAACCTTTCCAGTAGAGTTAGTGCTCTGAATTTGGACTTCTGACCTCCCAATCTGCAACCATTCATTGACAGAGAACTTCCAGAGGTTCAAGCTGGATTCAGAAGAGGACGTGGAATGAGGGATATCATTGCTGACGTCAAATTGATCTTGGCTGAAAGCAGAGAATATCAGAAAGATGTTCACCTGTGTTTTATTGACTACGCACAGGGTTTCAATTGTGTGGATCATGAGAAGCTATAGACAACATTGCAAAGTATGAGTATTCCCAAACACTTAATTGTGCTCATGAGGAATCTGTACCTGGACCAAGAGGCAGTCATTCAAACAGAATGGTTTAAAATTATGAAAGGTGTGTGCCAGGGTTGTATCTTTTCACTATGCTTATTCAATCTGTATGCTGAGCAAATAATCTGAGAAGCTGGATTATATGAAGAAGAGCATGGCATCAGGATTGGAGGAAGACTCATTAGCAACCTGTGATTTGCAGGTGATACAACCTTGCTTGCTGAAAGTGAAGAGGACTTAAAATACTTACTGATGAAGATCAAAGAGCACAGCCTTCAGTATCGGTTGCACCTCAAATAAAGAAAACAAAAATCCTCACCACTGGACCAATAAACATCCACATGAATGGAAAAAAAGATTGAAATTTCCAAAGACTTCATTTTACTTGGATCAGCCACCAACATTCATGAAAGCAGCAGTCAAGAAATCAAACGACGTATTGCATTAGGCAAATTTGCGGCACAAGATCCCTGAAAAATGTTGAAGATCAAAGATGTTAGTTTGAGGAATGAGGTGCGCCTGACCCAAGCCATGGTATTTTCAATAACCTCATGTGCATTTGAAAGTTGGACAGTTAATAAGGAAGACCACAGAAGAATTGATGCATTTGAGTTATGGTGTTGGGGGAGAATATTAAAATTATCATGGACTGACAAAAGAACAAACAAATCTGTGTTGAAAGGAGTACAGCCAGAATGCTCCTTGGAAGCCAGAATGGCCAGACTTCATCTTTCATGCTTCAGACATATTATATAAGGATGGACAAGTCCCTGAAGGAGGATATCAGGTTTGGTTAAGAGGAGGATTGGAGAAAAAGAAAAAGACGAGCAATGAGATGGATTGGCACAGTGGTAGCAGCAATGGACTCAAATATAGCAATGATTATGAAGTTGGCACAGGACTGGGCAGTATTTCATTCTATTGTGCATAGGGTTGCTATGCATTGGTACTGATTCGATGGCGCCTAAGAACAACAAGAACAAGAAAATAAATTTGTTCATTACAGCCATCCACTTGTGGTATTTCTGTAAAAGCAACACTAGATAACCTAGATATCATGTAGCAAAACAGAACTGACCCACAGAGTTTTCTAAGCAGTGACAAGCACTGGACTTCTAACCACAAAGTCGGCAGTTCAACTCCTTCTAT
Organism: Chrysochloris asiatica; assembly: GCF_000296735.1. Lineage (NCBI taxonomy): Eukaryota > Metazoa > Chordata > Mammalia > Afrosoricida > Chrysochloridae > Chrysochloris > Chrysochloris asiatica. The sequence goes on along the minus strand of NW_006408534.1, from coordinate 23,840,308 downwards.
TTCACCCCACCTCTGCTCCTTTTGCTTGCTTGTTTAATCTTCTGTATCTCAAAAGTGATTGACTCAAGATATACCTGAAACTTCTCCTGTCTCAATATAAGGTCCATCCATTCCCAAATGGGATTATAGCCATAGGCCTAAAGGTTAGGATTTGGTGGTGGTGGTGATGTGCTGTGGAGGTGGTTCCGACACACAGTAACCCTGTATAGGGTATCTGAGGTTGTAAATCTTTTCAGGAACAGAAAGCCTCATCTTTCTCCAGTAGAACAGCTGGTAGTCTTGAACTGCTGACCTTGAGGTTAGCAACCTGACTTGTAACCACTATGCTACCAGAGCTCCTTAGATTAGGATTTATAGCGCATATTTTTGGGAGACACAATTCAATCTATAACACAAGGGGTCACCATGAGTCAAAATCAACTTGACAGCCCCTAACAACAGCACCAACTTCAGATTAAGAAGTTTTGACATTTTGGGCATCAACTGCTTATGAGAGAACTCTATAATAGGGACATATGGAAGGCTTTCAACAGTATGTCTTCCCTCCACACTCCCTCCCCCACAGGTCTTCTCCTGAGACAGGCTGTGCTGATTATAGCTACTGCTGAAACACTGAGCTTACTGGTCCTGAAAGAGGTCTGCTTTTGACAAGACAGGTACTGTGCCCCACAGCTTACTCCTGGAAGTCAAGGGCTCAGGACAGGAGATCGTTGCCCTGGGGAAGGAGGTAACAATTGTTCAGAGGATGAGGCTATACAATGACTATGTGGGTAAGGTACTGAGCCTTCACAAGGCACATGCTTGGTGAGTCCTGCTCACATCATCAGTCACAAGCACTTGTGTGGTGTCATACTGATCCCGCACTCCTGAGTCCCAAGCAGGCCCTCAAAGGGGGTCTTGGATGAGACCGTCCCACTGTGCCAGACCCCAAAGAGGATTCAAAAAATGCAAAAATCATCCCTCCTGCTATCCTGGAAGGTTCCAGACTCTTAGTGACCAAGTGCTGGGCTCAGGCAACAGGCAACAAACTGCATGTGCAGGCGGGAGGCAGAGAAGACAGGATGGACATGCAGAGAAGGCTTTAGTTGTGTGAGGCCCAAGGAAATGAAACTAGAAGACTCTGTATGGCTCACAGTAGCACCCGCTCGGTTTTTCATCTTCACATCATCCTGGTGCACGTACGATAGTGTCCAACAGGGCTCAGGAAATGTTCACCAGCTTGTGTGTGCTTTTGTGCTTGTCTTGAATTTACTTACCCACTAAACGTTGATTTGGCACCCAATACAGTGTGGAACTTCTGCACAGGAATGGTTGACCTGCTGTTTTTGGGTTCTTCTATGCCTCGACCTGATCATTCCCGTGTTTGGCATGTCACAGTGCCTGTACACAGCTGTTAAGTACTGTCGAGTCACTTCTGACCCATAGCAACCCTGTATAGGGTTTCTGAGGAGTAGCTGGTGAGCTTGAACTGCCAACATTGCATTTCAAACAGCTTTACAGTCTGGTGCATTAACCCATGGCACTACACCAGGTAAGTGGCATTAAATGCTTGGTATTGTTGAATGAGCTTTGCATGTGAGGAAGCAGATGGTATGATTGGCCAACTGGAATGGTGGCAGCTAACCCAGCTTTATTGAAAAAACTATTTGGAAGCTGCTGATATTTGCTGAGTTTGCAGAGAATTATCAGCACTTCTGACCACTGTCAATAGGGATTCTTTCTTATTGAAGCCATGTGCTGAGACCATAATCCCTGCACTAGAGGCTGCGTTAACCTGGGCATGACCCAAAAAATGAAATCCCATGGCTCTCACCAGTCGCCAGAGGGATGTAAAACAAGCGGTAGAGGTCAGTCATGGTTGAGGCAGATTAGTCTGTGTTGAGCATATTGTACCCCAAGAGCCCTTGAATGCAGGGGCAGGGTCTCCGATACCTTGTTGTAGCACAGTGAAAGGGTAGAAATAATGGTCAATGCCCTGGGCGGAGGCCAGGCTGAGCTGAAGTTGGCAGTGCCTTCTGACCATCCATCCAAACCCTGCCTCTTCGTATTAGTATTGCACTCATTCTGGACAAGGATTTCACTGTGCTCAATTAGAGGGATCAGTCCACTGATAATCCTTCAAGGATGCATGTAATTTTACAATACATAGGGTCCCTGTGTGGTGCAAATGGTTTACACTTGACTGCTAAAGGCTGGAGGTTCAAACCCACCTAGTGGTACCTCAGAAGACAAGGCCTGCTGATCTTCTCCAATGAAGACTAAGAAACACAGCCAAGAAAACCCTACGGAACAATTCAATTCTGTAATACAAGTGAGAATTGACTGGATCACAGCTGACAACAGTCTCTTCACATGAACCCAAGGCAGGTTTCCTCACTTGGCACTGGAGATGACGCATGGCCGAGCAGGACTGGAACCCAGATTCTTCCATTCCCATAGGGTCTGACCACTGATTCATTCAGATTTTGGTGATATGAGAACCCAGAGGCGGCTTCTAGCCAATGACTCCATGGTCTCGGTCCACTTTCCCCAACCTCGAGACCTTAGAGTACTGCAAGTAGAATGATTTAGTGAGATGTTTACAGTGAATGGGACCAACCCAGCCTGACACTGGAAGGTTGATTACTCAAGGGGCTCTGAAGTCACTACACTTGCTCTGGCCAGCCATCACATCCACATGAAGACAGAAGCATCCAGATGTGCCGACTGGGCAGCCAGGGTCACTATCCAGGGAACATTTTGAAAGCTCTGTTACCTTTGTCTTCCCTAGGTCTGTTGGTGAACTAGAGAACTGAGTGACTTTGTACAGTCAAATTTCCTTAGTGACAGGGAAAGAGACAGATCAAAGCATAGCCCATAACCTATCCTTGTCCATAGAGACACTGGAGGGCAGAGGAGAATTGCTCCAAAGATTTCCAAAGCTGTAATTATTTGCAGATCTTTCATTCTCCCTCAGAGTGGCTGGTGGGTTCAAACCATTGACCTTGTTGCTAGCAGCCAAGAGCTGTAACCACTGTGCTACCAGGGCTCCTTCTATCAGGGTACAGAACTGAGTATGAAATCCGTGCACTGAGCATATTGACACAGCACCAAGTGACAGCTGGGCACTAAGGCCGTTGTTAAGTGCCATTGAGTCATACCCAGTATACTTTCCAAGGAGTGGCTGGTGGGTATGAACTACCAGCCCTGCATTCAGCAGTCCAGCAGTTACCCTACAGTGCCACACCAGGACTTCGGGTACTAAGGCTATGGGGCCCCCAAAGAGTGGGCTAGACTTCTGCAGTCTCCTGTTTCTGGTGTGCGGGAACCTCAGGCCAGCCCAAGTGCACAGGAGCTGAAATCAGTCTACACCCAGTACACTGACATGCCCACTGGTGCCTGAGCTCAAATGGTGGGCATTCCCTCTGGCAGGGCTGAAGACATGGGCTTGGCCAGCACTAGCCACTAGGACTGAAGCTGTCTAGAACTGGCTGGAATTGATGGCTTCCTGAGAGAAATAATACCAGGAAAAAGGGGGAGACCCCTGTCCTAGCCAGCCACTGCATCCTCCAGAGGGCTTAAATAAACAAACTCTGTGGGTCCCTAATGAAACCTCTCAGTTCCTCTTTCATTGCAAATTGGGTTGAATGGTCTTTTTCAGAATGGCTGGATCAGTTGTTCACAGGAGCCAATACACCAATTCATGTTAGTTTACAGATCCAAACTCAGGTGTGGGAGCAAAGAGCCACACTATCAGCACACAGACTCCCTCCCTGTGTTTCACAGAACCTGTTTCTTGTTCTGCAGTGGAGGCCAGTTTGCAGAATTGTTTGACTCCGAAATCTATGGGTTCCAGGAATGAAAATGGCTTCTCAGAAGCTGAGCACCAGCATGGAGTGTGGCCAGGAGGCCAGGCAGAGTTTCTCTGTGGGTTGATGACGATACCTGTGCAAGTATGCAGAACCCGGTCTGTCGTTAGAGCTGAAAGGGTCCCGGGGGCAGCCCAAGCAGGAACTGGTTCCTACTTTAAGGCGATGGGTGGTGAAGTCTGAAGAGGAGAAGGGGTTCTCCTTCTACAGAAGTCCTGGCCGAGCAGTCACTCCTTTACTGATGTGAGGCCTCCATTGAAGTCTCTCTGCCTCAGTTTACACAGTGGGAAAAAAATGACTGGAATCCTTCCTCTCCCACCTGGAAAGCTGGGGCAGAGCCTCAGCAAATCCTGGGGATCCTCGGTGCCGCTCCCCTAGATAATTCTGTTGTTACAAAGGATGATCTACCCTTCCCATTAATCGAGCACACAGGAAAAAAGATAATTAACAAAAGCTGGAATGAATCACTGAACACAGGCTTTATTGATGAAAGGATGATACAGACCTGTGGTGAGAAATGAACCTTATCTGCGAAGGCCCCAATCTTCACTCAAGTGTCCACACAGAGAATTCATGACCACTGAGAATGAAGCTGGGCCACAGCTCGATGGAGCCACAAAGCCCCCAGCCATGGACCCGGTCCCACTGTCATCTTTTGCTCCTATGTCATAGGTGAGCTTTCTCCAGGCTAACTAATCATGTCTCCAGTGTCCAAAGGAATGTTGGAGGACAGGGAAAGCCAGGGAAGGAGGGTTCAGGGAGCTGGCACTGAGAGGGAGGTGGGGAGGTGAGATGGAGAGCTAAGGGCTGTGTTACCGCAGCCCTGAAGCCTCTCTTCCTCTCCCCGAGCCTTCTCCTCAGGCAATCCTGGGTGTAAGCCCAGGGGCTGGGTCTCATTCCATCATCCATCACTGGGGCTAGGCAGCTCAAGCCCTGGAGGGCGGGGAGGAATGCCATCTCAGAATCACCTGCTTTCCCTCATTGGGCACAGGTGGAGGTGTGGATGGGCGGCCTTTTCAGGATTAGACAGGTGAAGCGGCATGTGGTAAGATGCAGGAAAGACCGGACTCAACCCTTCTGCCAGTCTCTGCAGACTGTGGGACAGGGCAGGGGCCACTAGAGACTCTGGTGGCAGCAAACAACAGGCACAGGACAACCGGGACTCTCTATGGGTTGGCTCTTGGCCTCTTTGGGGAAAGGGTCTGGTATCGTATTCCCAAAACCCCCTCCAATGCCTCTACTAGTCAGGCAGGACGGAGCCAAAGGGCAACAGTGGTTGAGTTTCATTAAAAACTAGTATGTTTCAAAATAAAACAAACAAAAAAAAACAACTATTGTGTTTCTTTAAAAATCTAGCTCTAGACATGAAGAATTTATCAAAAAATGACATCCTTTCCTTGCTTTGTTCCACGAAGCATCACTCATTCACTGAGACCTTCCTGAGTATCACACCAGGCTTGACCTGTGTCCAGGGGTTCTGGTGGCCTGGGGTGGGGGGTGGGGCAGTCTAAGGCACTGATGCTCCCTGGGCAGGCAGTCCCCACTGGTGAAAGATCAGAGAGAAGGTGCAGAGCCTGAGGGAACTCACTGCCCAGGTGGCCGCTGGGCCCTCGAAGCAGAGGCCAGAGAGCATCATGCCCTGGCCTACTGTGAGCAGGTGCAACAAGGGGCTGGAAAGCCATCCCAAGCCCAGGTCCAGGCAATATTCTAGAGGACACCATGACCTACATTGCTTAAAGTTGCAATGGTAGACCTTAGCTTCTGCCTAAAGGCCCAATGGAGGCCATGTTCTGGCCTGGCTTTTCCTGCAAAAGGCAGGAGGAGGCAAATGTGGAGCTGGTCAAGGGTGCTAGCCAGACCCCAGAGCAGCTGGGTTGGGCCTGACTTTCCTGTACTGGTACCACTAGGAAAGCAGCCTGCCTGGAATCCGGTAACTGGAGATGGCTTAGAAGAGAATTCATGTTGGATCCTTAGCTCTCCCAAACCCCCCAACTCAGGGTTCTCTCCTGGGGGCCCCTCCCAGAGCCTCCTCCAGACACCTAGAAACTCCAGAGTGGCTTGGCATGGGGAGACCACACCCCTAGCCCGGGCCTTCTCCCTGCTCTGGGGCTGGCAGCACCAGTGGGCATGAGTAGGAGGTTCCTCTGTCCCAAGTGACAGAAGGTCACCTGTTCACTCTGCCAGGTGTCCCTGAGACCTCACGTCTCACTCCGTTGTCAGAACTAGGCATCCCCATAGTCTTCCTCCCCTTCACACCCACCTGGACTGACACCACGCGGCTCCACTTCATATGGGAACCTTCACTCTCCACCCTGCAGAGCCCATTTGGATCCCACAGACCAGGAGGTAAAGGAACAAGGCAGGACAGAGGTCCTATAAGCCAGGCTTCAATCCAACCCTAACCCCCTCCCACATTCGAATTAGAGGTAAAGTCCCCACCCCTCCACAGGAGAAGGTGTGATGGACAAGAGCCCAGCCAAGGGGTAGGCAGCATCAAAAGAGACTGGGGGTGGCCTGGCCAGGTACATCCTGGTCCTGGATGTACCGCAAGATGTCCAGCTCGTCCATGGCTTGGATCTGCTGCTGCTGTTGCTGCTTCTGCTGCCCGACCACAGCTTCAGATGGATCCGCTTTGGGGGGAATGGCTGGTTTTCTGGGTAATGCTGGCTTAGCTGCGACTGGTGGCTTGGGTTTAGGCAGAGGCTTGGGTTTGGGTTCAGCACCAAGGTTCAGGATCTGGTCCAAGTCGTCTTCAATTCTACGGACCAAAATGGTTATACTCCCTACAAATGGAGCAAGATGCCCAGGTAACCTATTCCCCTGAGGACTTGGGCCCTGCCCTCTCCTTGGACCGGTTGCCCTGAGCCTTTCCTCCAATCCCACAGCACAGCGGGAGCAGAGCAGGCCCTCAGTAGCCTTGGAAGAGTTGCTTTTGTAGTGACTCCACACTAGACCCACCGACCTCTTTAGGGGACTGCTCCTTCAGTATCATTAGAAATAACACTAAGAATGGCCACTACACTATTGTGCTCTGTGCCAAGTGTTTTAAATCTATTAACTAATATGATCATCCCTTGGGGGGAGGTTCTGTGGTACCCCCACTCTGTAAATGAAGATGCTAAAGCCCAAGGAGGGTATGGCTTAAGATGAAGTTAGTGTGTGGCAGAGTCTGCCTGACTTCAGAAGCAGAGCTCCCATCTGAACCAAGTTCAGTCAGAGAAAAGAACTCTGAGCCACTGTGACCTGCAGTCTGCCTGCCCCACAATGCCCCTCGGTGGGCCAGAGACCCATCAGGTTTCAGCCTGGCTCTCAATGGCTGAACACCCATAAGTGGATCTCATGGGGCCACCTCGAGGTATTGAGCGGCAGGAAGAAGGGCCAGGTTGCAGCCTGGATGTATTCTCTTGCCTGCAGGGAGCTCTTGCTGCAACTCTTAGTGAAAAACTCACCTCCTGAAGGCCTGATACCCAACTGAAGCCCCCATTCAATCTATATTACCCGATATACTCAATACTTACCCAATAAACATTGTGCTTTATATACTTGGTGCCCTCGCATTTCAACATTCATTAACTCAATTAACTCATAATACTATCTGCTAGCAGGTATCAGCTCCAAGTTACAGATGTGAACACAGGCTCTGAGAGGCTGCCCGGTGCTGGATCACACAGCTAGTATACAGCGGAGCAGGACTGGAACCTGAAGGTGGCTGCCTGAGTTTTCTGTCGTGGGTTTGCTTTCCAGGGAACACCTATGCATTACAGCCCTTTCTCTAGCTTCAAGTTAGTGTTGATATCAGTTTCTTGGTCCCTACTTATGCTGAGGATACAGCTCCTCTAAACAGCACACTGTGGAAACAGCAGGTGACTAAGGCCCCTACCCATGTGACACTGAGGGGCTGCCCACCTTGAGGACCTACCCTGTGAACTCCATGGAAACCTCTGTGGTCTCAGAAAACCTGCATCCTCATCCCCAGCAAGTTCTTACATTGGGTCAGGATTAAGGACCCCTGCTGCCCACTTTTCTTGACAGAGGACAGTTCTGTCCTCTGTCCATTGACAGAGGACAGTTCAGTCCAGGACGTACTGCGTCTGACTGCGTCTGAATGCCTCTCAGTGATTGAAAAAATGTCAAGCACAAGAAGAACTTTAGAGTTTCGTAGGTCCTTCCAATCCCTGCCTCAGTTTTCTTATCTGTGAGGGCCTGGATGAGGTCACTTCAGGAATATTCCAGCCCCCATCACTCTAAGAAAGAATAGCTGGATCAGACTTGCATGTCTTCTGGACAAGACGGAAGTGCAGTGTGACTCCTGGCTTAAGACAGGGCATGGGAAACCGCAGGTCATGTTCAGGTCCCCAGGCGGGTGCTCTTCCTCCTACGCTCTCAGCCAGCCTGCTCTGGAATGAGGAGCCACTAGGGGTCCAACCACTCACAGGGCTGGGAGAATGGTTTGAGGAGGTTTAGGTAGAGTTACATGGAAAATTCCCAAGGACTCAAGAGGTGGAAAGGTACTTGGCCCCTTCCAAGCTTCCTACACCAGCAACTAGCTGAAATATTCAGACAGGTGCAACCCACACCTGGGCAGAGAGGTTCCTGTGTTTAGTAGGTGTCTGAGTATTCATCAGTCTGACACACATGGGCAGGTGAGAGAGGGCCACGAGCTGCAGGAAGATGACTAGGAAGGCCTTGGGCAAGCTACCTGGCCACTCTAAGTTTTGTTTTCTACAGTGGGAACAAAATGGGGACAACAGCCTCCCCTGGCAAGGCTGCACAGCACTGTGACCAGGAGACCTGGGCTCCATGCTTTACTCTACAACCCCTGCATTACATCTGGTGGCCCCTGGCAACACCATCTCCCTGCTGGGTCCTCGTCTCCCCATCTGTAAACTGGGGATCCTTCCCACCCTGCTGACTTCATAGGCATTCACATAAGGATCAAATAAAATAACAAATGGAAAGTGCTTTACAAATGTAAGGGGATCTGGCACATAGTGATTTTCTACTGAAAGCTGCTGTGTGTGGAACAAGGCATACATAAGATATGAAGGCACAAGCAACCACCCCCTCTCCTCACTGGGCACTCACAGTCCACCTGGGAAGACAGGACTTAACACCATTCAAAGGGCCCAAGAATAAGTTCAGAGAGAGGAAGGACCCCATGGGCCACAATAGGTTGGAAAAGTTTCCTGGAGAAACTAGGTCTTTCAACAAGAACAGGCCTGGCACAAATGGAGAGTAGCAAAGTGGGAATTTTGGAGCAGAGAGCTACACAGAGCAAGGGTCTAATGGTGAGAAGAATTCGCAGTGGGAACTGGGCAGGCTGGATACCAGAGGCGTCCTGCCTGGGCACTGCACCCAAGGGATAGAAAGGAGACAGGAGGCCTCTTTGGTCAGAATAAGTCCTCAGTGCTAAGGGTCTGGAGAAGGGTTCAGAAGGGTGATGGTGCCCAGCACAACCTTCCTCAACCTTAGCTCCTGCCCAATTCCTGGCCTGACTTCCTGTAAGAAGGCACAGACACCAAAGACAGTTTTTTAAAGTCTTCTTGGACTACAGAGCAGGGAGCAAAAGGAGTGTTCTACTTCAGACTCAGAGGGGCCACCTGAGCCAGGCTTCCCAGACAGGTGATGCTAGGAGGCTGTCAAACAGGGACCAGATTCCCTAAGTCACACAAATGGTTAAGTGCTCAACTACTAACTGAAAAGCTGGTGGGTTGAATCCAACCAGAGGTGAAGACATGCCTGGCAACCTGTTTCCTTAAAGTCCTAGAATTGAAAACCCTGAACCCTAAACTAGAACACACATGGGGTCTCCATGAACTGGAATCAACTTGATAGCAACTAACAGTAACAGTCAGACAAGGAGAGTCCTGGCTGCCTTCACAGAGCAGCAGCCCTTGATAAGCTCTCCCCATCTCAGCCCCATTCCTCCACTGGAAGCTGGGGCTCCAGAGAAATGTCAGGGCATGGACCCTCGCACTGCGGCTCGTAGGAAAATGAAGCAGCCGCCGAAAGCTGTGTCATACTCCAAGGTTCATACTGCCTGACAAAGCACTGACTCTTCAGAACTAATTTGTGCTGAGGTGGGAGATGTGGTGTGGGGTGACCAGCCATGATAGGAGGGGTGGAGTTTCACTTAGCATATGGTGGCTGCATGGGAACCCCTTATTTCTACTTGGGGTCTTTAAGTCACAACTAGGGAAAGGTCCCACTAACATGCAAGGTGCTCTGGAGCCCTCCCTCATCCAGGTTCAGCCTGAGTGAAGTCAACTGTACAGCGGGTGGAAGGGACTTTGAGGATGGCAGCCCTCACCCCTCTCTTCCTGGGTCCCTAATGAGGGCAAAACCCAGCAGATGATCCAACCTGGAGGCTGCTTCAAACCTGCTGGTCACACCACTCCACGCCATCTCAGGTGGCCAGCTGATGGGATAAATAGGTGGGTCTGCATGAATGTCAGAAAGCCTTTCATTATAAGGAACCTTAATTCCTGCTTGCCTAGTCAACAGGCAGACACAAAGAAGAATACAATATGATTTCTGGTCTCAAAAAGCTTAGTCTCTCATTACCAGATGTCTCTTAGAAGTGAAGACAGGGATGCACACCTCACATTCTTCAGAGCAGATTCAGAAAAAACATGCTCAGTGGCCCTTCAGCTCTATGGGATGCTAACAGACATTACAAAGGGCGGGATCCAGGGATCCAATAACAGCAGAAAATGCTGCATGGTGTTTCTCCCTTTAGCGGTCCATGCCCATATGTGTAAGGCCCTAAGAAGCCACAGAACCCTTTTGAAGGTGGCACCTTTACTGTCACACTATACCTGTGTCCCTCAGAACATGTGGGTAAGTGCTGATGTAATGGCTTCAGAATGCACTGTGCCACAAGGTCCCACTCTACCTGTCCCAGCGGGACAAGCTGAAGCTCCCTGGGCTGGGCATATTTGCTTGGCCTGCCCCTCCCCAGGGCTAATCCTTGTAATTCTCTCTCTGTGCCTCAGTTTCCCCTTTAATGAGAACAATAATCCTGATTCCTGCCATCCTGGCAGGATGTTGGGAACGAGGACACAAGATGCAAGTGAACAGATGCCAGGGGCCGGGGGGAGATGTAAATGCCAGAAGCCGTCACTGTGACTGAAGCTCGGCGGGCACTTAAGGGCTGTCTAATAGGCCGTGTCTGCTAACGAGGGGTGCAGATGACAGCCCCTGAGGACTGTACGCCTTGGCGCCATGTAAACGGTTCCTGGAAAGAGACATCCTGGCTTTCTGTAAATCGCCCAGGCACAGCCTGCATCCTGGGTGACACACAATAATGTGGTGTGGACGTGCTAAGCACACCAACATCGCAGTCTGCAGACACAGAGGCCTGGGAGAGCCCGCTGTGGCCCAGCCTCGCCAACAAGTGCTAGAGTCCCTGGTTCATCCTGCACACAGAGAAGGGACCAGAAGGGTGGAGAGAACAGGACCAAGGCAGGTCAACCTGGAGCTCTGACCCTCCCTCCCTCAGTGTCCTGTGAAATGGGAGGTCCCCAGGTAGTGTAAATGGTTTTTGCTTGACTACTACCTAAAGGTTAGCGGTTCAAACCCACCCAGCGGTACTATGGAAGAAAAGCCCAACGATCTGCTTCCATAAAGTTTACAGCCAAGAAAACCCTATGGGACAGTTCTACTGCTGAAATGAGTCAGAATCAGCATGACAACAATGGGTATGGTTTTAGTGTTCTAAGAGGCTGTTTGGTGTGATGATGACAAGTTTGGTTTAGGTTTTATAGGACGCTGTTAGGAAGATAAAACTTGCCTGGGTGATGCAAACAGTTTGCATTCATCTACTGAATGAAAGGTTGGCAGTGTGAATCCACCCAGCAACACCACAGAAGAAAAGCCTGGCTATCTATTCTGGAAAATTATGCCATTAAAAACCCTATGGAACCATCAAGGGAGAAGAGCACAAGCAGAGTATGGGACCCAAAGATGGAGAAAGATGGGGACATGGAGAGATAGAGCAGCTGAGGACTCCAGACTCATGGAAAGAGAAAGGCTGTATGCTGGCAGCCAGAAGGCAAGCTTGCAGAATGTGCCCTTTGGTTGTTTAAATTATTATATATTCCTGAGTGTTTTTGTGTACATCACTCAAAACAAAACAAACAAAGAAACCAAAAAACAAGTGGGAATAGAAGCAAATACTATTGAATGATGATGCACAGAAGATACTGCAATCATTGCAATGAAACAATGAGTGTAAAACCGATGTTCTCCCATGTAAATGATCACTCAGTTCACAATAAAAACTTTAAAACACAAAACAAAACAAAAAACCCTGTGGATCACAACTGTACTTTGATACTCATGGGGTCACCTTGGCCAGAGTCAACTCAATAGCAACAGCGATGAAGATCAAGTAAGACTGATAGGACAGAACAAGTACTCAGCAGATATCATTTTCAAACAAGTTCTACTAATCGAGTGCCACTTACTAGATGAAACCTCGCCTGCCCTCCCTCCCCTCTGTAAAGCCTACTGGTGGGCCTACTCTGTAGTACAGCTCTCCTGCTCTCACCACATGAGCTTCATGTGACCATGAGCAAACCTCTTTATGACTGTGGTACCTGCTCTTATAATTGTATAATTTAATGCTTTTGATAAACTATTAAAATATGAGTGTAAAAAGAAAAAGAATTGTTGTATGTATGAAACTAATGCCAATGCTAATTATCTTGTTCTAGAATATGCTAGGCTGCTCTGAGAGGCTGGATCCACCCCAGGATTCTCCTTCACTAACTCTTGGCAAGTGTGCACCCCAGGCTCCTGTTTTTGTCAGGCCTTTGAAGCTGGCTACTGAAAGCCCCCACACTGGAAAGAGGGAGCTACTCCAGGGGTCTCCTGGCCCTGTTAGGCTCTCTCAGTACTGGTAGGGCACCTGGGGGCAGGAGTACCTGAACAGCTCCTTGGAGGCTTCCCTGAGGCCCAGGCTGGATGTGGGCCTTCCATGCTCATGGGCAGCTGGCAGCAGTAAGGGATCACCCAGGGGCACGGCCCCGCCAAGGTCAGGATCATCAAACAGCTTCAGGGCTGTAGAGAAGGCAGCAGTAGCAGGTCAGAGGGTGCTCTGGTCCAGTCCTCAGCTATCCATGATGCAGGGTAGACACAGCCCGGCCTGGTCTCCTGACACAACCAGGAGACAGCAAGCAAGGACACAGGAGAGCACAAAAGAACCAAAGAGTAGGGTCAGAGTCAGGGCAAGGGGAAGATGAGAAGGCAGGAGGCCAATTCAGGGACAGTGGACACCTGTCAGCTTCAGCCTCTTCCTCACGTTTCCCGTGTTGTCTGTGAGGCATGGAACGGCTTCACTCCTGATGTCTAGTTTCCTTGCCCCGCCATCTCCTTCCCCATCTCTTACAGAAGCAAACTGCTGCTTTGGTTCCTGGTGCAATGCACCCCATGATCCAATCCAACTGATGCCTAACTCACCTCCCACTACTGTACCCCAGTGTTTCCCAACACACAGTTACTGAGTACCAACAATAGGGGCTGCTCTCTGCTGCCACAGCGGTAAGCAGACACTGTTCTGACTGCAGTCCTACCACCTGCCAGAATCCTGTGCTCTTGGTCCCACACCCGCTCCCCTGTGTGAACCACTCAGCACTTTCCTTGATGAAAGATGATAGCCATCCTTTACCTAGAACACATTTCCTCGGCAGGCCTGGCAAACTCCCATGGATCTTTCCAGATGCAGCTCAAGTGGAAGCCCTCTCCAGCTTTTCCTCAACCCCCGGGGAAATTATTTTGGGTTTTCTCACACAGGCACTTGTGTGGTTCTACTCTGACTTGGTATAGACAGAAAGATGCTAACAGCATTGCCAGCTATGTCCTGTCTCCTCATCTCTGTGCTTCGGCCTCACAGGGCCTAGTCTCAGCAGTGCTCCCAAAATGTTTGCTGAATTAATGAGTGGCACTGACCTCCCACCTGGTTGTAGACTTGGCTGGAGATTGGGGAGAAGCAGATCCAGAGAGCTCCCAGAATTTCCAAGGCTGCCCAGTGCCCCCTTTTCTACTTCTGCACAGAACCTGACAATAGAATCTTCCCAGACAATGCAAACCTCAGATAAACTCCATTTCAGAGCCACCAGCATAAGCTGGGGGCAAGGTCTGCAGTGCGTGGAGGCCCCCAGCTTATGCTGAATGTGGCCACATTTTGTGGCCACATCACAAGCTGTGCATCTCAAAGTAACCAAGAAAAACATCCTCGCCTTTTGTGGGATGTTTAGGGTTAGCAGGGCTGTTAGAGATCAGGGAGTAGAGTCCGACTCATAGTGACCCCAAGCGTGCAGAGTAAAACTGCTCAGGCCTAGAACATTTCAGTGTGTAGGTAAACTAGGTGTGGGGTTCGATTTTCCAGCAGAAAAGTCTCCTTAAGCTGAGTTCATGACCTGCCTAAACAAAACTAAAGGCTAAGACAGCCGTACTAATTAATACACAAGGCCCAAGGAGAGCCACAGCGCAGACACCAGGAGGAAAGAGGCTCTACTTACGGTCTTTGGGGGACACGTCCTCCATGGGACTGTTGGTGGAAAGCTTCCTGCTGAGGCCAAAGAGTCCCTCATCAGGGTCCACCTCCTCATCAAAGATGGTGAGCCGGGGTGCGGGCTTCGGTTTGGTGGCCTCTCTAAGGTGTTTCTTGGGTTTCTTGGAGCTGTGAATCAGACAAAACACAATGTTAGGACATCTCACAAAATCCCACCAGCTCAGCCTTTGTGGCCAGATCAGAACCACACATGGACTTGGTCTAGCTTGGGGCCTACAGGACTCTGAGAACCAGAGATATCCTGGTATCTGCAGCAAAGTCCAAGACAGAGCATACAGGGCTTGTGTCGTCCCATCCAGAGAAACCCAGGGGGGTGGAACAACAATGGTCATCCTCAAAGACTGTCCTAGAGAAAAGGGAACCTGCAATAGAGAGACCCTGAGATAGACAGTGAGAAAGCTAGAACCTTTGTGCTTATATCATGAAACAGCTGTCTAACAATCTGGCAATGGGAGTGACTGCATACCATGCCAGGGGTGTACAGCAGACTGGACTGCACACTCGGGCCCTGATGTCTGCTCCCACCTCCCGCCCACATGAGGTTGTATGGTCACAGGACTGGTAATGTGCTCTCCACCCAAAGCCTGGCGTGGCCACCTGTCTCAGCATTCCCAGGGGCAGGTCAGAAAGCCACACTCCTCAGTCAGAAACCTGGTGGATGCATCGGAGGTCATAAGTGTCTGGATTTAGTCCCAGGCAAGAGCACAGGCAGCCTCTGTAAACAAATGCTCTCATTCCCTCACACATATCACCCCTGGCCTTGAGCAGTATAACCTCTATGGCTCTGGCAAACCCTTCGGTAATCACTGCACTTTGCAGGGTCCGCTAAGCAAACCCAGCCTCGTTAGGAAGCCCCTCTTCACTCTCAACACCAAGTCCTGTTCCACTTCATGCTCCGACTGGCTGAGACCCTACTGGGGCTGTGCCCTGCTACTGGAGCCTGGGGCTTGAGGGCAGCTTCTGGGAAAATGGAAGTGCTCTATTTCTTGGTAAGGGTTGGGGGTAAATTAGTGTTTGCACATTCAAAAATCATGGAGGCTGTACAAGTGAAATGTGTGCCTGTCACTGCAAGCTCTCACTGTCATGGAGCCAACACTGACGCATAGCGACGCTACAGGACCAAGTAGAACTGCTCCTTAGAGTTTCTGCGACAAAATCTGTAGCAGCAGCCAGCCTCATCTTCTACTGCGGAGCGACTACTAAGTTTGAACCACCAGTTGTTCAATTAGCAACCCAGCTTTCAATTAGTCAGCTGTGCCAACAGGGATCCCAGTGCAAGCTATGGCTCAAATAAACAGAGGTATCCACTGTCATCTCTGGTAGCGTAGTGGTTACGAATCGGGCTGCGAACCACAAGGTCAGCAGTCCGAAACTACCAGCTGTCCCGCGGGAGAAAGATGAGGCTTTCTGCTCCCATAAAAACTTAGAGCCTTGGAAACCCTGTACAGGGTCGCTTAGAGTCGGAACCGACTGCACGGCACACAGCCACCACCGTCACCATCCACTGTCATCACGTCGATTCTGACTCATGGCAATCCTATAGAGAGCAGAACTGCTTCCTAGAATCTCCGAGAATCTTTACAGGAGCAAACAGACACCTTTTTCACACAGAGTGGCTGGTAGGTTTGAACAACCAACCTTTCAGTTAGTAGTCCAATGCCTGATCTATTGTACCACCAAGGCTCCCACAACCTCTGCTGAGAAAAACATAGCAGTTACCATAGAGTCAATTCTGACTCATGGGAATCCCATGTGTGTCTGAGCAGAACTACGTTCCATTAGGTTTTCAATGGCTGATTTTGCAAGCCATAGTCTTCCAAGGAACCTCTATGTGGACTTGAACCACCGACCTTTCAGTTAGCAGCTGAGGGCATTAGTCATTTTCACGACCCAGGAACTTTAGATAGATACATGATAGATGAACTTTCCGGTTTTCTTTCTTTTTTTAAAAAAAATGATCCAATCTCTGCTGTTGATGCCATTTTAAGGTTCTTGCAAAGAACAAGAACATAGCATTTACTGGAACCAGTGATTTCCATGTGCCTGTCTGCCTGGTGGGCAGTTCCACTAGACTTTAGTCACCGTTTGAGCTCATACTTGCAGGACTATGCGGCAGAGCTGTGTTGAGAGGCTTCGCTGACCCTGTATGATACAGATTAACCAGAAGCAGACAAAAATAGCAGCATAGGCAGGGGCATTGGAGGGTAACAGCACTTCCCTTACCATGGGCCATTCCCACGGACAGCATTTACAAGTCTGACAGGCTCCCAGCAACCAGCCAGAACTCAGATGGGGAGAAGCTAGACAAGCTGGGACTACATCCTGCTAGAATGCTGCAGTACTGGGCCCATCTCTCTGCTCCACGCCCAAATCCCAGCAGGAGCATCTATGTTAGGGTTAATCTGCCAGATGAGCAAACAGAGAGGCTAAGCGTTTGTCCAGGCACACAGCAGACAAGAAAAAGGGCTGGGACTGGAATTGAATGTTAGTTACACTCATAGGCCTATGCTCTTCCTGCCTCAATTTGTCCCATTAGCAGGAAGGAAATACAGGATAGCATGAGAATAATGGGAATCCTTGGGTAGCGCAAATGGTTAAGCATTAGGCTTCCATTCAAAAGACTGTCAGTTTAAACCCACTGGGAAGTAAGGCTTGGTGAGAAAAGGTCACAGCCTTGAGAACCCTGTGAAGCAGTTCTTCTGCCCACATGGGGATATCATGAGCTGGAATTAACTTGACAACTACGATTTTGCTTTTTCTAAAAGGGATAACACCCTTCTAGAACTGAAATTTAAAGGGAACCCATGAGCATTCTGGTATGCTCACTGGTGACCACCTGAGTCTGCGAGTGGAAGTGGGGTAAATGCAGCAATGAAGACATGGGCTGAGTTTGGCCATGTTCCTTTGATACCCATTGGCCTTGAGAGGAGAGAAGGACTGGCTGGCCTGAAGTTTAGGGAAATGTGTGAACTCCTAAGCCCATGTGTGAACTCCTAGCCACTGGGAGCTAGAACTGAAAAGTGAAGTAGCGAGGTGGTTTAAAGTGCAGGGAGGTGTGCATGAACTCTCAAACTTATAGTTAGTACCCATTTGACCTAGCTTGGATGGCTAGCTGACCAGAACTCAACCAGATGAAGATAAAGATGCTTGATACTGTGAGCAAGTGTAAATTGCTACAATTTAATGAACTAATCTATGCAGTTGCTAAAAATTCTAACCAGAATGGAAAGATTCTTCATATCAAGGAAAAAGCTTGTTTCCTCACTGGGTTGATAGGGATGGACAATTTAGACACTGCCTATCAAAAATGGGAGGGCTATAAAGGAATGAAGTGGCTGGCTTACAAGCTTTCATGTGTGGGCTTAGTTTGGGGGGTGGGGGTGGGGGGCGAGGGGAAGGAGTGTAACACTGAATAGAACACTGAATGGTTTTCCTCTTGTCCAGATGGATCTGGTGAAAAGGGATGAGGGATGATGTTGACAGGATTTTGATTCAACTGTGATTGTTAGTAGCAGGATTGTGATTGTCACAACTATAATTGCACAAAGTGTGTAACTGTAAGTGGGGAGTAGTTCATCTTTCATCTCAGGAACAGACAATTCCAGGACCATCAAGAAGGAAGAGCCCGAGTGGAACGTGAGATGCCTGCCTAGAAAAGGAACGACAGCAGAGATGGTGGCAGAGGCAGTAGCATGTAGAGAACAGCTCCAGGCTCTAGGCCCAGAGACTGAATAAGGCTGTGCACCTGCGAGCAAGAGGCTGGCTTGCAAAATGCACCCTTTAGACATTTAAATAAATATATACGTTTTGGTTTGATGGTGTGGCGCTGTGGATTAATGCGCTGGACTGCATGGTCAGTTTGAACTGCAGGGTTGGCAGTTCAGCTCCCCAGCTGCTCCTCAGAAACCCTATACAGGGTCGCTATGGGTTGGAACTGACTCCACAGCACTTAATAACAACATGTGTACATCAAATATTTTTGCTTTGTTCATTTAAATATAAGATGTAAATGGGGAGCCACAGGAAGGAAGTAAGACAACTATTATTGCAGGAAGGGGATTATAATCATTAAGATGAAACAAAGTGTATAATTTGTTGAATGTAAAGCTGACGATCTTGTCTGCAAACATTTACTCCACAATAAAAAGTTAAAAAGGGGGATAATAGGAATTATTCTGTTGTTTTTGAGCATAGAGTGGTATATTTCACGTTTGAGAGCACACACTTGCAGGGTCTGTGCCAAGAAGTCCTACCACCCACAGGCTCTTGCACTTTCTCTACCCACAAGGGCCATGCCTCTGCTTCTACAAGGAAAGCCTGCCAGAGACACCATCTTTAGGCCCAGCCTGTGGTGCTGGACACATGGTGTTGCAGGCAATGTAGGAGGAGCTTGGCCAAGTCCATTCCAAATAGGTAGAACTTTCCAGAAACCATCAGCTATGCCTCCTTACACACCTCGAGGTGTCAGGGCTTAGTTGCTTGGCCTGTTTATCTGGGACCCTTTCCCCTTTTGTCTCTAGAACAGCAATGCCCTCACGGATCATGGTCCTTGGATTATGGTTGCTGTGGGCCTTTGAGTTGGTTCTGACTCATAGCAACTCTGTATAAGGTTTCAAGGATGTATTCCTTTAAGGGCGCGCAGAAAGCCTCATCTTTTTCCTGTGAATCTGAACTGGTGACCTTGTGATTAGCAGCTCAACACTTAATCCACTATGCTACCAGGGATCCAGGGTCCTCGGACAGTGGGTGCTAAATGAAGGCCAGGCTCCCGGTGCCCGGTCAGTCAGATGTGGCCCCAAAACTTACTGAGTCAGAATTCCCTAGGGCCTAGAAGGCTATGCTTGCCTCTGTAGTGGAATCTAATGATCAGTCAGGTTGGGAACCACTGGAGTAACCTCTCTGTCCCTCGATTACAAGGCCCCACTGAAAGCCTCTTCTGCTTGGCCCTCGCTCCTGGATTTGGCAGAGACTGCAGCAGTGAAGGAAGGCACCCCGCCCCACTCCAGGGCTCCAGTTCCCAGACAGAACCTGACTGAGGTCTCACAGGCTCTGCACCCTTGCAAGGAGGCTCCCCAGCCGATTTCCCACCAACCTGCTCAGAAACATGCAGGCTGTTCAACGAAGGAGCCAAACACAGCATCCTACCAGCAAATGGGGTCCCATGGGGCAGGAGAGCGAGAGGCTTCCCACCATCTAAAATCAGAGAAGTGCAGAGAGATGGGAACCGTCTAAAGAACAAAGGAGGGAGTGAGAACAGACGTGATTAATGATCCCTGGAGAAGAGATGCAGAGATTGCAGCACCTTCCCTCCTCCTTCCAGCTACATCTAATTCTGATCACACAGAACAGCTCTGACTTTCCTTCTGTGTGAGCGCTCCTCTCAAAATGGATTCATGTTCTTGTGTTTTTCCCTTCAGGCATCTGTGATCTCTTCTCTGAGCTGGAATAACGTGAATCTGTGACCCATGGGGGCTACTCAGTGTACCCCCTCAACTCCCCCATCCATCCTCTCTGTCTCTCCAAATCTCCAGGACCCATTTTATGGGGAGACAAAGACTAGGCAGAAAATTAGAGCTTCGGTGCCCCAAAGCCCCAGGGTCCTGTCCTGATTGGCCCCAAATGTTCCATCTCTGAGAATTCAGTAAAGAACAGATGCCCAATAAATGATGAATGGGTGACAGCCCCTCTGAGCCAGACTTCTTCCCACCTGTTCCTCCAGGGAGGAGCGGAATGGAGAAAAGAGAGATGGGTTCACAAATCAACCTCACCCACTCCGTCATCCTGCAAACAACCTATTCATTTGTCCATTTATAAGCACCTTCGATGGCCCAGGCACCCACTAAGTACTTCCCACATACAAGAACCTATGCTGAGTGATGAGAGTGCAAGATAAGCAAGACCCACCACAACTCCAGGGAGAGCTCAGCGCAGAGCAGAGGTGACAGACATGACTGGATGACCCAGACTATGACAGCCAGAGCACCTGAGAAGGTACAAGCCCAATCCAAGGGCTAGGGAAGGAAATCCATGAACTAGGCAAAGGGCAGGTCAGTGTCTCGGGCAGAACTGCAAGTCATTCTGTGAGCGCCAGTTTGTGAGGGCCAGTGGGAAAAAGGGGTGTGTGATTCAGGATGGGAACCAAACAGCTACCATCAAGGCCATTCTGGCTTATGACGAGCCCTAGTGTGTCAGCAACAGGCACATAGGGTAGAACTGTGTTCCATAGGTTTTCATGACTATGATCTTATGAAACCAACTATCAGGCCTTCATTTGAGGGGCTTTTAGATGGACACGAACCTCCAACTTTTTGGTTAGTGGCTGAATGCATTCAATCCGCACCAAATGACAAGGAACCCCCTGAGTGCTCAGCAGGGGTGTGGCAGACCAAGCACCAGAGGCAGTGCTGCCAGGGGCCAGGGAGCCCCAGTTCCTGTAAGGACAGCTTAGGGCCTGGACTGGGAGCAGCAGCAGTGTGATGGAGACACAAGAACACTGAGGGTAAGGCAAAAGTTCTGGTACTAGCATACCAGTTCACACCCGCAAGGGTTTATTCCAAACAGAATGTGTTTAAACCTGTCTCTGTGATGCGTGAATGGCTGCAGATACATTCTCTCAGTAACACACTTAGTCTTGTTAGGGTGCCTTCAAAATAAAAGGTCCAATCAAAACGGTGGCTTCTAAGGGGATCTACTGGGCCAGTTAAATTCAAGGCAGAAAGGCCAGCTCATAAAGTTTTGCTTTTTAATGGGGGACTCCAAAGGGGATAGTCTTGATAGATTTTCTCAAATGGCATGGGAAGCTCATGGGGGTTTGTTATGAAAATTTTTTAGAACACAGAAAACTGCACTGGTGTGAAAAAGGCTATAAAAGTTGTGCTGAGGAATTATTTCCCATCATGACCATGCACCAACCTGCTTATTCTGTAAAGGCTACTGCAAGGGGTGTCTGCCCCAAGGCTTTCACTGGGAAACCTTACCTAATCCATCCTACAGCCTGGATCTTGCCCCTTCAGACTTGTTTTGTTTCTAAAACCCAAAGAACACTGAAAAGGTTCGAATCCCTTGAGGATGCCAAACTGCCTTTTTGATGTGGAATATAAACTGAGGAGGGCAAATTTCTTCAGGAAGGGGTTGAGAGGTGCAAGTATCACCTCAGAAGTATATAGACTGAGATGGAGGATATATCAAGAAACAATAGCTTCACTTTTTGGTATTTGTATTTAATAAAGGTTTCTATGATTCTGTAGCAATACTTTTTGACTTACCCTCATAGAAGACAAAAATGCTTTTATTTCTAGCCACTTAACAGTAATAGGTGGAAGGCAAGTGTGTAGCGCAATTCCCAGATTTCTGACCCTGGTCAATGCATGAGTAATTTCTTGCCTAGGTGAGCCACTCTGTCTCCTAGAATCCATTTCTTCACCCCTCTTAGGGTTAATACCTCAGGGTCATTAAGAGCAGGCATCAGGCCACAGTGCCCCTCCTCCACTCCTTAGCACACCAAAGCCCACCCAACTGACTGCAGGGCATATTGCTGACCCCTTGCATTGACACACAATCTTTGTCCATGAGACAAAGCCCATTACTGACATGACTAAATGATGCCCCTCTTCTCCCATCATGAAAAGAAAGGCTGGTAATGGCAACATGCTGTGCAACAGAAAAGGGAAGCAGGCTTAGGAAAGCTCAACACAGTGCAGGTTGTCTGAGGTTGGGCTGGGACTCCCTGGACAGACTCAGGTGTGCATAAGCATGTCTGTGTGCCACACGCATGTGATCGTGCATGGATAGATAGTACTTTCCTGCTGTGTGTGACTGATAGAAGACAGATGTGGTACCTGACAGCTCTGACAGGACAAGGAGCAGCCCTGCCCCATGTGGATTGGTCAATTCTGGTGACAGTGATTGACACACAAGAGCAGACACCCCTCTGCCCACCCAGGGGACCGTGTCAGTGCTCCCTGACACACACATCCACCGTGACTGACCACTAATGGGCCCCCGACAGCCCAAGAACTGCATGTGCTGAGGTTGCCTAGGCTCCATCCACCAGAAGACGACAGCATCCTTCGGAAGCCGAAAAACAAAGGACAATGGGATTTTTACCTTCAAAGCCAGGGCGATAGCAACCAAACATGGAAACAACCTTCCTTTCCCATAATAGAACTTTCTTGCTTCAAAGTCAGTCATTTCTCATTTTTTAATTTCAAATCGTTTGCTTTTTAAAAAAAAAAAAAAAAATTCCGATCAGCACTGGATTATGAACCACAAAGTCAGCAGTTCAAACCCACCAGCTGTTCCTTGGAGACCCTATGCAGCATAGTTATGAGTCGGAATTGGCTCGACGGCATTTAACAACAGCAATGATAATTTTTATCACCATGGGCACAGGTCCCTGGGTGAGACAGAAGGTTTGTAATCGGTGACTACTCAATGGAACCATGGAAGAAAGTCCTGGCAACCTGCTTTGTAAAAATTATAGTCAACAAAACCCTATGGAACAGTTTTACTTGGTAAAATGTGGGGTTTCCAGAAATCTGAATCAACTCAATGGCAATGTTTTGCTTGCTAGTTTTTTTAAAATCAGGATAGCTGCAAACGGACTCCTGGCACTCATTCTGGGATGTTGTTTACAATACCACAACACCAAGCAAAGGGGCTTCCACAGTGAAGCAATCATTACAAGAGTCCCAGAATCATCAGGGAGCTCACCTCACCTGGGACAGGCAAAGGTGGAAAGCAATGCTCTGGGCAGAGCGAACAGCCCTGTGCAAATGTCAAGGTGGGCAGAGCCTGGCATGTTTAAAATGCCCAGCAGGTATGGAGGGTGTGAAGGTGAAGTCGGGATGTGAGATGAGCATAGCTGGGGAACACACGATTACCTTGGGTTAGACATAGAACCTCACTGAGTCTACTTCCTTAAGTAACATGGAAATAAGGGGCTAACAGAAGCATTGGCAGTTGCAAGGTGGTGCTATCTGTGAGTCTGTGCAGAGGAAGGGTAGGGCCTATGAGCACAAGGTGCAGTCTTGATGCCCTCTATGCTGGGTTCTTGACCCAAGAGGCTGTGCTCTGGGCCTTCAGAAGGAAACAGGACAGGCTAGGTAGCCACCAAACACACTCATCAGTTTCTGTGGTTCTCAGTCATGCACCAAACTCCTATTCTTCAACAACCACAGGTGACTCTCCAGGCCACTGGGCCCCACCTTGAAGAGCCAGGGCCTCAGTGACCTGCCTTCTCAGCTTGTGGGTGCCGACATCATCTCTCCTTATGTGCACAGGGGAACAAATATGTCCCTCATCCACCACTGCACAGCACCATCATCAAACCTGGTCATCCTGGCTATGGACTCTGCTAAGCAACACACTGCTTTTATTAAAGCAGATACCAATTCTGCTACCATCCAAAGCACCTCACATGCTACTATGACCAACAGGCAGCTAGCAGTGCTTCCAGAGCAGAATTCATCACCCAGGGCAACTGCAGATGGTGAACAGATGTGGACGGTTAAAAGTCCACACCCTGACACAATCGGGGTCACAGTCTAGATGACAGGGGACTAGAGTTCACATCTGACACATCTCCTGACTGTGGCTCAATTCTACCAATGAAGACATTAGATTTGATCTCTGGGTCTCTCCTAGTTAAAGGCTTTAAAATTCTAAGAATGTTCTGATTCAGAGGTTGCTGCAAAAAATCCTGAAGAAGAGAAATAGTAGAAAAGTCCTTCCAAGATTCCTTCCCCCAAGCAGCCAAGCAACTGATTTAATTTGATCAAGAACTCAAGTTAAGAAACAATGTCCTCCATTAAAAAAAAAGAAAAGAAAGAAACAATGTCCTCGAATGGGCAGAGAGCCTGCTGGGAGCCAAGCCTGCCACCACCAGAGAAAGCAGATTTGCTGTTAAGTCTGACAGGTGTTTGGAGCACCAGAGGTGCTGGAAAGGGGAACTGTATGCTCTTCAGTGCCGATATTTGCATAGCAACAGAAACTAGACAAGATTTTGATACTTCAGCTGTAGAATATACACACAAAGATCTCTACAGAACAAAATAAATCTAAAATGCTGGTCATATTTTGAAGGAACTTCCTTGTATTTGACCTCACTTCATCTTTACAACAGCTAAGCCTGGACTTTAGTCCTAATTTACAAAGGAAGAAACAGAAGCTCTTAAAAATTAGGCAACCTGCCTTATGCCCCACTAGTTGGTAAGTGGTGGAACTGGGAGTTTAACTTGGGATTGAAACTCTAACCATTCTGAGGTGGATCCACATCCTAGACATCCCAGGCCTTCCCAGGGGCTCTGGAACCATGACCTTTAGCAAAGGTACTCAGGAGGGGAGAGGAGGGGAAGGGCTGAGGCTGGGTGGGCAGAGAGCCAGTCTCGTCTTGTCTCAACCAAAACCGTTTCACTTGGGTTTGTTTATATATGAAGGTTCTGTAGGAAATGGCTCTTGAGCCACTCAGTCAAAATAGTGGACTGTTCTAGCACTGTCCTTACTAGTCCATTCTTTCAGGTGAGACTTTCTGCACTGACATGGATGGAACACTTCGGCCAGCATTAACGATGCCATGCAGCTGTGGGCCCACAACAGCAGCTGTTGCTAGAATCTCTGAAAGAGCACCTGGGTACAGCCAAGGATGGCTGTCACCTGCCACATTCATTTTAAGTCCCAGATCAGGGTTGGGTGTTGGAGAGGTATAAGCGTGAGTCTAGCCCAAGCACCCTGGCTCACAGCCCCAGAGTGATAAATAAGAAGAGCCCTCTAGACCACACACGGGGAGCTCACTGAGAAGGCAGACAGAAGAGGAAACCCAAGGTAGGAGTCAGAGGAGGTGAGGGGAGCATAGGAGAAGAGGATGGGCCTTCCTGAGTATACACACATACCCTCTTTCCTAGGAATCTCCTGTGGTGGGCAGAGCTGGGGTGACTTACTGACCTCCCATTCTCTGGGCTTATTTCCCTCCATGCCAGCTCCAAGACTTTAATCAAGTTTGGTTTCTGGAGCTTCTCAAACTACAGCTCTCCAATTCCCCCAGGTCTGGCCTAGGGCTTGAGAATTTGCACTTCTAAGTCAATCCCGGGTAATGTGCTGGTCATCCAGCAAAGGCCTATGTGCCCAAGTTCAAGCTAGAACATTAAAGAGAATATTAAAAGTACCAAAAGAATAATCAAATCTGCGTTGGAAAAGTACAAACAGAGTGCTCCTTGGAAGCCAGGATGGCCAAACTTCGTCCCTGATACTTTGGACGTTTTATAAGGAGAGGAGGGACCAGTCTCTGGAGAAGGATATCATGCTTGGTACAGTGGAGGGTTGGAGAAAAAGAGAAAGACTCCCAACGAGATGTGCTGGCACAATGGCGGCCTCAATGGGCTCAGGCATAGCAACGATTGTGAGGTTGGCCCGGGACCAGGCAGTGTTTCGTTCTGTTGTGAATAGGATCGCTATGAGTCAATACTGACTCGATGGCACCTAACAACAACAACAACATGAGTTTCAGAATCAACTTGATGGTGGTAGGAGATGGGTGAAGACATGAGAAGGAGCCCAGGTGGGGCAGTGGTTAAGCACTTGGCTGCTAACCGAAAAGTCAGCGGTTCAAACACATCAACAACTCCTTTGGAAGAAAGATGTGGCAATTTGTTTCCATAAAGATTTACAGTTTTGGAATCCCTACGGGGCAGTTCTGTTCTGTCCAGTAGAGTACAAACGTAAAGAATCAGAATCGATTCCACAGAGAAATGGGTTTGGTAGCCCATGAGAAATGGCAATGGTATGTACCGAGAAACCCTAGACGAGGAAGAGTTCAAGGGGCACCTCAGGAGACAGGGCTGAGGGCAAGACATTCCCAAGAGGTACTGCATTTCTAAATCTTGGGTTAGCAATCCCTGGGCATCTGGCAATGTGCCAGGGGCACTAAAAACCACAGGATCATCTCAGGGTCTTGATTTTACCCAAACAGGGAATACAACATTATTTTTATACTAAAACATACGGCTATGTTTTGGAAGACAGAGTAAAATTTCATATTAATGACTACAATAAAACACAGCATTTCACAGGAATGTCCGGTTTCTCCACTGGGCACCTTGGCACCAGACCCTGGGTGTCCACTCCCCCTCATTTGCCATCCAGGACGTTGAGTGAAGAGTCTGGGAAGCCCAGTCTTACAGGAAGGTTCACTCATTCTCAGGAAACAGCTTGTGGGTCCCACGGCAGGCAGGGACCAGGGACGGTGTGATGGAGCTGGGTCTTGTGAGCGGGCAGGGTTAGGAAAGGGCAGAGAGGTGTTTCCACCCCTAAAGAAACCTTTCCCTGAGTGGCACAACCAGTGCCCCCACCAAAAGCTCCAGGGACTTGACTCTAGGGTGTGTAGTTGGAAGGCTCAATAGAATAAAAATTCTGTATATGAAAAAGTTTCTTCAGTTATCTGCTAGAATAGCAACACGCCCTACAGAAACATCACAATGTTCACCAGCAGGGATCTACCTATGACAATTATAGCACATCCTGCCTGATGGAAAAACACCCAATAATCATGTAGAACTATATTTATAGATTTAGAAAGATCTAATATATAAACTGAAAAAAAGCAAATTAGGGAATAACACATACTAGGAGAGCATGAAGCCATTTTGGTAGTAAAACGTGAATATCCCAAAGCTTACGTATTCCCAGGGAAAGGATTTGTACCTGCATTTTCAATTTTTCTATAAAAATTATTTACTATTTGAGATAAAATTAAACATGTTTCTACCAGAATATTTTCCAGCAGAGGGCAGAACTATTAGAGCCAAACTTCATTCTTCTCAGAACCAAGAAGTTTCTAAAATAGGAAATTAAATATGAAAACTATGTACCATAGGGAAGAGCCATCAGGAGGGAACATTAAGTGAACCAGCAGGGTATTAAAAGGCATGTACACTGCTCCGCAGGAGAAAGACGAGGCTTTCTGCTCCCGTAAGGATTTACAGCCTCGGAAACACTGTACAGGGTCGCTATGAGTCAGAACCGACTCCACGGCACTCAACAACAACAACACTACGTCTACAATTATGTGCACCATGCTAAGGTAGGGACAGACAAAAACCCCAGCAAGTATGGGGAGCACAGTAATGGGCTGGGCCCAGTGAGGACTTTTCTATCATACGTGCGCTCTAATGATGTAGTCATGTCCTCTTTTCAGTAATCAAAACCATGTTTAAAGACAAAGAAAAGCCCGGCCAGCGTGCTCTGGCTTTGTGCTGTAGGCTCCCACCTCACTGCCATGCAGTCCCACCACAGAGCAACAGCTCCCCGCTGTGGCCATGGTAAGAAAGACCAAGTCCTGTGTGCCCAGAAATAGCAGCGGCTCCAGAAGGGTCCAGAGGTAAGCTCAGCCTTGTTGGGGGCGATGGGGGTACACAGCTGGGAAAGTAAGTCTGCAGATGAATGGAGGGCAGGGGGAGAAGAAATATGCATGTAAAACAAAAGTTGTTTGCAAAGAATACAATGTTCTCCACCACAAGGCTGCAGGGCAGGGCTGCAGGTCAGCAAGCTCACCTGGGGGTCCCCAGAAAGGCTTAGGGGAATCCCACTTAAAGGAACGGCTCTGTCACACACAAAGCTATGACTAGGTCCCTCCTCAATGCTGTCTGTGACATTCTCATCCATGAAAGGGGTGATTCTAGTTCCTCCCCACCTCCCAGACTGCTGAAAAGACCAGAATGTGGGACAGCAGTAGACAAGTAGCATCTAGTCTTGGCTCTGCCATCTGCTGACTGTAGGAATTTGGATGATTTACTTGGCCTCCTAAACTTCAGTGTCTTCAAACACAAAGTAAGGTTGATGTTGATGTCAGCTACCTAGAGCACCATTTAGAATCCACAATTAACGCTCATGGAAGCTGCAGTCAGGAAATTGAATGGTAGCATATTGCACTGGACAAATCTGCAAAAGACCTCTGTTGTTGTTGTTGTTGTCAGGGGCCATTGAGTCGGAACCGACTCATAGCAACCCTATGCACAGCAGAACGAAACAATGTGATCCTGGGCCAACCTCACTACTGCTGCCACACTTGACGCCATCAATGATGCCACCTGGCTGATCCATCTTGTTGGGGGTCTTCCTCTTTTTCTCTGACCCTCCACCTTACCCAGCATGACATCCTTCTCCAGTGACTGTTCTCTCCAGACAATGTGTCCAAAATATGAGAGACGAAGCTTAGCCATCTTGGCCTCCAAGGAGCACTCTGGTTGCACTTCTTCCAAAACAGATCTATTGGTTCTTTTGGCAGTCCATGGTACTTTCAGTATTCTCCTCCAACACCACAACTCAAAGGCATCAATTCTTCTACGATCTTCCTTATTTACTGTTCAGCTTTCACATCCATATGAGGTAAAGACCTCTATAAAGTGTTAAAAAGCAAAGCTGTCACTTTGAGGACTAAGGTGAGCCTGACCCAAGTCATGGTATTTTCAGTAGCCTTGTATGTATGCAACAGCTGGACAATAAGGAAGACAATGGAGGAATCCATGTATTTGAATTATGGTGAAAGATACTGATATAACATGAGCTGCTAGAAGAACAAAGAAACCTGTCTTAGAAGACGTACAGCCAGAATACTCCTTAGAAGCAAGAGTAGCATAACTCATGTACTTTGGACATATTATTGGAAGGACATCAGGCTTGGTAAAGTAGAGGGTCAGCAAAAAAAAAAGAGGAAGACCCTCAATGAGATAGCTTGACACAGCAGCTGCAACAATGGGCTCAACCATAACAGTTGTGAGGATGGGTACAGGAAAGGGCAGTGTTTGGTTCTACTGTGCATAAGGCCACTATGAGGCAGCAGTTAACAACAAAGGAACACCATTTCCCAATGTACTGTGAAGGCAATTTAAAAAAATAATTAAATGAAATAAGAATGAAAAACATTGGAGCACATTGTGAGGTTGGCCCAGGATCAGGGAGTGTTTCATTATGTTGTGTACAGGGTCGCTATGGGTGGTACCGACTCGATGGCATCTAACGACATAGCATGTGTTGTTGTTGTTGTTGTTAAGTGCCGTCGAGTCGGTTCCGACCCATAGCGACCCTGTATAGGGTTTCCGAGGGTGTAAATCTTTATCTTAGTATGAGTTCTTGAAGCTTTTGTTTCAGTTTGCATCTCTCTCTCCACACACATACACACACACATGCGCGCGCGCAGCTAACAATAATATATATATATATATGGACGGCTATTGTTGTTGTTGTTGTCATGTGCTGTGGAGTCGGTTCTGACTCATAGCGACCCTGTACAGGGTTGCCGAGGCTATAAATCTTTACTGGAGCAGAAAGTCTTATCTTTCTCCCGTGGAATAGAGCTGGTAGCTTCGAACTGCTGATCTTGCGGTTCACAGCCCGATTTGTAACCACTACACTACCTGAGCTCCTTATGTGGATGGCAGCTAACAATAATATATATATATATATACATATCTGTATGTGCATGTACACACATGTATACACTGAGTCATAATATACAATATACTTTTTACAGTGTGCCATAACAAAAGTTTCAGAAATACCATCTTAAAATGAGATCATACAAGTAAATTCTAACTAAGGTCCTGGCATTAGTAAGTGTCATGGATTGAACTGTATACACCCAAAATACATGTCAACTTGGCTGGGCCAAGTTGATTCTGGTTTGGCAGTTATGTAATGACATACAGTGGCAACTATGTTATGAGCCCCATGATGTGATCTGATGTGACCAGGGAGTCGATTATAAGATCTAAGGGAGTTTTCCTGGAATGGGACCCTCAATACCTATGATCTTACAGGAGATCAAAGGAGAAGAGAAGCAAGCAGAGAGAAGGGTCCCGCTACCACTAAAACACAAGAGCTGGGAGCAGAGCCTGTCCTTTGGACCCAGGTCCCTGAGCTGGCAACCTCCTAGATCCAGGGAAAGATAGACACCAAGACACATGGAGATCTCCAGAGAACGCCAGGCTTACAAAGGCTGAAAGGAGCTTCCTCCTAAACTGTGAGCCAACAGAGAAAGAAAGCCTTCCCCTCCAGCTAGCACTTGGAGCCTCCTAAAACTGTGAGAATGAATGGGTGGTTAAAGCCCTCCACTTGTGGTATTTCCATACTAGCAGCTCTAGATAAGACAGTGAGCTCTCAAAACCTGTTAGCTGTTATTACTAACAGAGGTGGCAACACTGACAGGGGTCTATTATCACACTGGTCACTGCAAGAAAAACTGGAAGGGCAGGTTCCTGAGTCTCTGGTGTGTTTCTCTGTAGCTGTTAAGCTGAACAGAATTCAGGAAAAGGTCCCCGCAGGGCAGAGTCTGGAATGGAGCAGGCAGCCGGGTGGGGAGGGTGCAGGAAGCAGGTAGTCCCTGGCTGGCTGACATGCCCCCTGTGGATCTGCTACTGGAGTAGGAAATTCAAGGAAGCACTTGCCAACCCCAAAGCATTTTCCTACCCAAAAAAGGAGTAGCTTTGCTGAGCACGCATGTCCTTCAGCCAAAGGCTGGCACGAAACACCACAGTCTGTCTCTGTTTTGGTTACTCAGAACAACAGAACGTTGAGTTCAAACAAAGCCTTATCCTTAACAAAATAAAGCCCGAGAAGGACTTGTAGACTTGGGTAAGGCTGATAAGGGATGGCTCTGACAAGCTTGTCCCAGCTTCTCCAGGTTAGACCTTCTCCCCACATAACCCTGCTTACCTGACTGCCTTTCCCACAGGGCTTCTGACCCATCCGGGACAAGGCCAGGTACAAAGAGCTGGGAGGGGTACTCCACACACCGAGACTCTACAGACCCTCTTGGCTCCCGCCCTAGCCCTTGCTGACTTCCTAGTTGAGATGCCGAAGTTTCCTGAGGACCTGGTTATGAATGTGGTGCTTCATCCTTCCATGCTATCTCCCGCACCTAGGCCTCCCCCACAGCTCCACTCTTCAGTGCACACACCCCACTTTCCCACCCTCTCATACCTTCCATCGGGAGAGCCGGGCAGTGCTTCTTGATTTGATTTTTTACATTGACTTCAGTTGAATGTGCCCACTGCTTGATTCCTAATTGGCTCCAACTCCATTCTGTAACAGGCTCTACAAAGAGATGCCTCACTCACCTGCTGACTTAACTTTTCAATAATGAGAGGAAGAATGTCCTCTCTGGTCTCGGGTCTGATCCGATAGCAGCAGTGAGGTAGAAGCAGCATGGCTTTAAACAAAGCTAATTACTGTAACAAAGGATGCTGATAATACATCTACATACTCTACCTCATTTAGTCCTCACGATTGCCATAAGAGGTTGGCACTATCGTTACCCTATTTAGTTGAAGGAAAAGGAAGAAGAGAGGTACACACTGCAGGGGTACAGACCAGGAAAAGGGTTTGTGAGAGCCAGGATTTGTGCCCAGGCAGTCTGGCTCCACAGGGCATTGTCTTAAATTCCGCTCCAACCCCAGTGCCAGCGTTTACCAGATGCCTGACCTTAGGGTGGTACTTGGCCTCCATAGATCATAGTTTCTTCAATCTGCAAACAGTGTAACAGCAGCTATTTGCAAGACATCAATGAGATGTGAGGTGCTAGGTACAATTACCAGCATGTCTGCTTGAAACACAGTAGTTTCCCACTTTGTTTCTTGCAAGTTTGGACAACCAAGAAGGAAAAGTGAGAGCTCTGGGAGTAACTTCAGGGAAGTTAGCTCCTTCTGGGCTGGAGGGCCTGCCCTGGGGTCTCAGCCTGCGATCACTGGAGTGGCCTTGGGGGCAGATGTGTGGCTCTCTGGCCCATTCATCTGCCCTGTGCCCCTCCTCCCAGCCCAGCACAGGGCTAATCATAGAGCAGGGACTCAGGAGCCACTCAGTGACTGGCTGAAGGCAATGGGACTGAAATGGATGAGTAACCAAGGGACCACTGAGACCACAGCTGACCCACCTCTTCTCTGGTGAGTGTCCATGTTTGTGCATGGAGGGACGTAGTTCCCAGGGCACCCAGGGTTCACTCACCTTCCTACATTACACACACGGTGCTTTATGGGCCCCATGGTTCTCAGGAATATAACTACTCTAGGGATTATAACAGGGAGACCAGGCCAAGACGGAATCCCTGTCTTGTGAACAGTGAGGACACCCTGGGTAGCACAAGTGAATAAGCGCTTGGCTACTAACTGAAAGGTTGGAGGTTGGTGTCCACTCTGCGGTGCCTAGTAAGATCACAGATGCACAGGAGCGAGGAAGGAGCCCTCTGCAGAAACCCTAGAACACGGGAGAAGGACATGCTCTCTGCAATGGGGAGACCTACCGCATGATTCCCAGAGGGTCCAATGCCACCTCCTCCTCCTCCTCCTCTTCCTCTTTCAAGGGATTCCTGGCATCCTTGCTCATTGGGCCCAGCATTGGCAGACCCTCTCCCGCCATTCCATCCTGCTGCCCGAAGAAATCAAAAGCCTCCTCATCGTCCCCTGCCTGGCTGTCCGCATCTACAACAGAGGCTTCTCTGTTGGGGAGATCCACAGCCCCTGGGGACTTGGTACCTGTGGAGGAAGACAGAACAGAGGGAACTTGGCACCCACCTGTGGAGGGGGTGCTCCATTGTGAGGTGACTGAGCCTGATGGCAGCACCTTGGGACCAAGCTTGGTCATAATCTAGGTGACAGCTGTTTCCTGTGGGTTGACAACCCCTGGAGGATTCATGGACACCAGAGAAGCTGAGGGCAGAACGGTGGCACAAGGATGCTCTGAATAAGACAAAGGCAGGAAGGAGTTTTGGAACAGCCAAGGTCACAGCTTGTATGCAAGGCAGAGATTGCAGAACCTGCGTCTGCTGGGCAGATCTGGGGACAAACTAGACCGTGCAGAGGGCGACTCAAATAGAACCGACACTTCCAGAGACATTTTACACAACCATAGGAGAGGGTCTGGACGGTGGACTTGATGAGGGTACAGAGTGAGCATGCTGATGAAGTAACTGTGATTGCTGCTTTACAAACTGGCCGAGGTCAGCGTTTCTCAAAGTGTGGCCCTCAGGTGGTGTCCACGATGAGGTATAAGCAGAAAGGGAGAGCAAGCATCAGACACTCGGGGCATTTGTCACAACATCTGTGTGCAGTGGGTTAAGTATTGGGCTGCTGACCAAAAGGTTGGAAGTTTGAACCCATAAAGTGCTCTATAAGAGTTAGAGCTGCAGAATCCTAGTCGGTCCTAAGGGTCATCATGAGTCAGAATTGACTCATGGGTTTTTTGGGTTATCAGACTGAGAACAAAAAGAAACAACCCTTCCTGGGGGAGTATGAGGAGCATAGTTTAGCCTACTTGCCCATCTACATCCAATCTGTTACTGAGTAATATACAGGAAAACCTGTGAGAGCCAGAACACAATGAGACTGCCTTGTTTTTTTGAAATTTCCCAAGTTTTCCATCTTTAACAAGGTATAAATCTTACTACTTTATTATCACTCATTTTAGTAGAAAATACACGTTTTCCTTCTCTGATAGGTTTCCTCCTTAAAAAGAATCTGGCTTCCACAGGTTTTACTATATCTTTGAGAGCATTTGTTTTTTTAAAAATCATCCTTAGGAGTCTTGGGGGTGGTATCAAATGCAAACTGAAAGATGGAAGGTGTGGTTGAGTCTACCAGAGGCCTCTTGGAAGAAAGTTCTGGCAATCTACTTCCAAAAATATCAATGTTAACCCAATAGAGCATAATTCTACTCTGACACACATGGGTTGCCATGAGTTGGGGTCAATGCAACAGCAACTGGTGGTGGTAAAACACAGCATTTACTATGCCCAAGGCTCTGTTCTAAGGGCTTTGCATTGTATTCGATCACTTACTTCCACTACAACCCTATCAAGGAGGTACTTGATAATATTTGCCCTACTTTACAAATGAGATCATTAAAAAGAAGAGAGGAGACTGGGACACAGGCTGTTAGGGTTCAAGGTCCTCCATTATTAGGAAGAGCTGGGTGGGCTGAATCAACGCAAGCTGCAGCTGTACCCAGAGCTGAGGGGGCCCAGGCTGAGTATGAGGTCTCTCCAGGGTTAGGTCACCAGCCTAGCTGTGAGAGTGCAGCTTTCAGTGGATACTTTGTATGCTTGGGGATAGACTCTGAGGAACGGAGCTGACCAGGAGGGATTTGGGTGGGTTCAGACAACAAAGAATACCCTTCATCAGTTCCTCAAGGTCTAAGCCTCTGCCCACCACCCCAGCCCAAGGACATCAGTAAGGCCAGCGGGTCTCAGAAGAATGCAGCCTCAGACCCTCTCCCACTGAGCCAGGGCAGACCATGGGGACTTGGGACACAGTAGTGGGTACCTAGGAATTCCAGCAGCTCTGGACTGCCTGCCAACTCGGCATTCTTGGAGACACAGCGCAGAATCTCATCGAACACAGCTCTCCTTTCCTGGATGTCAGACTCCCCAACAAACAGGACCTTCCTGGGCAGCGGGGGGAGGCTGGCCATGGAGTAACGGCTGCTCAGTTTCTGGTAAAATTCCTCAATCTCGCTGTACTTTTTAGAGACCTGGAATGAGAAGGGCAGGTGATTTCCTGACTGAAGAGTATACGGGAGAATGCTTTTCTCTCAATCTAACCAGAGGTTCCAAGCCAAAATAAGAAGAAACCAACCAACCCTTAGCTGTTGAGTCGAATGTGACTCGTGGCGACCCCAGTGTAGAACTGTCCCACAGGGTTTTCTTGGCTGTAATCTTTATAGGGAGCCCCTGGTGACACAAATGGATAAGTGCCTAGCTAACTGAAAGGTTGGTGGTTCAAATCTAGCCATAAATACCTTGAAAGAAATGTCTTGTGATCTAGTTCCAAAAAATCATGTTGTTGTTGATCATGTTGTCAGTTCCCACTCATAGTGACCCTATCTACAGCAGAATGAAACACCGCCTGGTCTGTGTCGTCCTCACAATCGTTACGTTTAAGCCTAGAGCTGCAGCCACTGTGTCAGCTCATCTTACTGAGGGTCTTCCTCTTTTTCACTGACTCTCCATTTTACCAAGCATACTGTTCTTCTCTAGGGACTATTCCCTCCTGATACCATGTCCTAAGTATGTGAGAACACGTCTTCCCATCTCATTTTATTTAGTTATTTTTTTGAAATTGCTTATTGTGAATTGAGTGATGGTTTAGAGAGATCATCAGTTTTACATTCATCAGGTCACACCCCTTGTTTCATCTCAAGGATCACAATCCCCTCCACGTAACAACAGTTATCCCACTTCCTTCCTCTGGTTCTTTATTCCATTCCATCCTCTTTCCAATCCTTCTGAACTCTGCCCTTGGGTAAATGTCGCCCATTCCATAGTGAGCATACCTTACTAGTGTTGTTGCCCGCCTGCCCTCCCATGTACCTATCTACGGCTTCGCTGAAATCTGGGCCAAAAGGGTGAGTTCCCTTCCGGATCTGAAGGGTGGCTGAAGACCATAGTCTCACGCTCCTCGTGTCTTTTTCTGATCAGTAAGCTCAGTCTTTTTTAAATAATTTTCAGTTTTGTTCCACATTTTATCCTATTCTATCTGGTAACTTCTAACGTAATCCCTTTCAGAGCAGTTGGTAGTGGTGGCCAGCCACCATCTACTTATGGTCTCAGAATCATGGAGATTGATGTGTAAGTGACCCATTAGTCCACTGGACCAATCGATTCCAAGCATCCTCTATTTTCTTCACTCTTCATTCCTCAGCACACAGAGAGACCAATAGTTGCATCTTAGATTGCCATCCTCACTTCTAAGGCACATTCTGGCTGTACTTCTCCTAAGACTTGTTTGTTCTTCTGGCAGTCTATGGTATTTTCAATGTTCTTCACCAAAAGATCGGAGCCACTGAAGTCTATGGGCTGCAGTTCTACTTTCAAACACATGGATTTGCTGTGAGTCAGAAATGACTCCAGGGCAAAGCGTTTTTTAAGAAAACCTGTATGAAAGCAGATTACCAGGCCTTTCTTTTGCAGTGCTGCTGGGTGGGTTCAAACTGCAAACTTTTAGATAATCAGTTGAGAACAAACCTTTTGCTCCAAAGACCTAAGAGGGCTAGGCTATTGGAAGAGTTCTTTCCAAGGACCAGTCTGCCACAGGAAGGGTCCAAGTGAAGGGGCAACCTCTCTCTATCCTCCTCCATTTGCTGCTTCAGGCTCTACTCCTTAGCCCTCCTAGTCAATGGGAGACTCAACTGCAAGAGTCTTGGTGGCCCCAAGGGAAGATGCAGTAATGGGAGATTCCAAGCACTGTGACATGTCCAGGAAAATATCTGATGCAAGAAACCCTGCCAAGGCCGTGTAGTCAGTTCCGACTCATGGTGACCCTGAGCAGGGTTTCCGAGGTTGTGGATCTTTGCAGTAGCGGAGGGCCTCATCTTTCTCCCGCAGAACAGCTAGTGGCTTTTAGCTGCCGACATTGAGGTTAGCAACATGATTAGTAACCACTAACGCTACCAGAAGGCAGCTCAAAACACCCACAGCCAGCCCTGAACTGTTTATTAATAGGGAAAAGGCCAGAACAAGGGGTGTGGAGAAGGAGAGAGCTTCAAAACAAAACAAGCCGAAAATTAAATCCTGAGGTACAGCATAACAACCAACAGTGGTATCTTGGAATTTATCAAACAGCCTTGAAGGCAAGAAGCTGAAAGAAGACATTAAAGTCATACTCATATTAGGCTACAGATTTTTTTTTTCTCTTCTTCTTCTTCTCTCTTTCTCTCTCCTCTCCTTTTTCTGAGATTATAGACTACAATATCCAATCTGTTTTTTTCTGTTGTTGTTGTTTTGTTTTTCAGTTTTTTTTTCCCTTGCTTTCATCCTGTTGCTGTTTTGTGTGTGTGTATTTTGTTTTTGTTTTCTCTTTTACCTTTAGGGGGCTCTTTCTCTCCTTATATTACCCAAGGAAAAACAGCAATTGCTGCCATATACTCAAGATACAATCACACCCTATAAAGTCCCACAATCGAGGCAAGAACCAATACCAACTGCTATGTACCAGGGAGGCAGACAACAACTGTCAAAGTACTCTCAGTTAAGCATAAGAAAAGTGGAAAGGTAAGCCCACCTCCTGATAACATCTACCTAGAGGCAATCAGAAAGCATAAAAATACCAAAACACACACTCAAGTAAGGATTAAGGCCACAATTAAACACTAAACATGTCCAAGAAGCAAAAGCAGATGACCATATCAGCACATGTCCAGAAACAAGATAAAATGTCTGAGACAAATGACCTAGAGGTAGACCTGGATATCATTCTGAAAGTAGGGCAGGCCTTGGAAATGCCTGAGAAGGAATTCAGAAAAAAATGATTATAAAATGTTTCAAAACACTTTACAGCAGAGTTGAGGAAAGTAAAGAAGAAGTCAGGAAAGCACTACAGAAGCAATCAAATAAGATCGATACAGGATTGGAAACAATTTAAAACCTACAGAAAGAGGTTCAAAGGATTAGTTATAGAATATCAGAAACAGACAATACACTGAAAGGCAAAGGTGTAGAATTGAAGAGATGGAAGGCAGAACTAGTGAACTGGAGGACAAACCTCTCAATACCATTAAGACAGAAGAGCAAACAGAAAAAAGGATAAAAAATTCTGAAAAGGGTCTAAGATTCACATAGGACAACATGACGAGGAATAACTTAAGAATTATTGGCATTCCAGAACAGGAAGAATCACACGAGTCCACTGAGGAAATAGTTGACTAGCTGCTGGAAGAAAATTTCTCTAACATCCTGAAAAGAAGTTCAAAAATCAGTTGGATTCCTCTATATCAATAACAACAGTGCCGAAAAGGACATTAGGAAAACAATACCATTTACAATAGCCACCCAAAGGATGAAATATCTAGGAATAAATGTAACCAGAGAAACAAAGAACCTATACAAAGAAAACTACATAACACTA
>NW_006408534.1:23785752-23800827 GCF_000296735.1 Chrysochloris asiatica | reverse complement strand
ACAAGTAGATATATGCACGCCAATGTTCATAGCAGCACTATTTACAACAGCAAAAATATGGAGACAGCCTAAGTGCCCATCAACTGAAGAATAAACAAACTGTGGTACATACACACAATGGAATATGACGCTACCTTGAAGAATAACAAGGAAACTGTAAGATACTACATAACGTGGATGAACCTTGAGGACATTATTCTGAGTGAAATTGTTGTTGTTATGTGCTGTGGAGTCAGTTCTGACTCATAGCGACTGTGTAAAGGGTTTCCGAGGCTGTAAATCTTTACAGGAGCAGAAAGTCTCATCTTTCTCCCATAGAACAGCTGGTAGCTTCGAACTGCTGACCTTGTGGTTTGCAGCCTGATTCGTAACCACTATGCTACCAGAGCTCCTTTGAGTGAAATTAGTCAGCACAAAAGGAGAAATACTGCCTAGGACCACTAATGTAAAAGACTAAGAAAAAGAACCCATAGGGGAGGGGAATTCTTTGCTGGTTATTGGGATGTGTCGGGTAGGGTGAGAGGAGGGAAAGGAAGGTGGAGCAAAGGGTAGGGAATAGTTTGGGTGCTAGGGAGGGGGGCAATACACAAGAAGGGGAGAGGAATGGAAGAACTTGGCGGATGGGAGAACAATTAGACAGGTTTGCATGGGCTAAGTGTGACAGAGGTAAATAATGATGTATGCACAACCTTGGAACAACAAGGCTCTGGGATACAGGGATTGAGGCATAGCTGGAATGGGAGAAAAAAAAAAAAAAAAAGGAACCCTGCCCAGCCTGGTCTGCAGACCTCTACTGCTGCCTCCATTCCAGGCTCCCAGCACATCAGCAGGGCAGTCGCAGCCTGGCCGTGTATTAAGTCATCTTCCCATAATAACCGGTGTCCCAGATCTCTTGTTCATTCTCCCATGAACTAAGGTAGCCTCTGCCTGAACTGATCCTTACAAGTGCTTAGATGATGAAGAGATGAAGAGTCAGGCATTGACAAAGTTGGCCTCCCCACCCAGCAGGCAATCAGAACAATTAGGTGACCTCTTTGCACATTTGAGGAACCCTGGTGGCACAGTGGGCTAAGCCTTGGGCTGCTAAAGGAAAAGTCAGTGATTTGAGTCCACCAGCTGCTGCGCGTGAGAAAGATGTGACAGTCTGCTTTCATGAAGCTTGAGTCTCACAAACCCTATGGAGCAGTTCTACTCTGTGAATCTGAGTCAACCTGCCAGTAGTGGGTTTGGTTTGGGTTTACACATGAGATGCACAGTGAAGCAGGTGGTCCTGAGTACTGACTGACCTTGCCGCCCCCTACTCTGCCTCTCCCTGCTATACCCAGAGAGGGCTTGCAAATTCACTTTTCAAGCTCTTTTTTGTACATTTACTCTGTATGGGGACACCCCAACATGGTTCCTGCCTCCAAAGACTCCTGGTCTCATGGGGGGAGTGAAGGGTGAGCAGACACAGTACAGTGGGCTCAGCTTCACCTAATGTGGATGCTCAGAGGACAGTACCCTGCTTTACCCATGCCCTCCACCATCACCCTGACTGACACCCACCCCCTGCCTGATGCTGATCCATCTTCCCAATTCCTCTGTGAGATCATGGAGGGTGGATACACATACTATTCACATCTACACATCCAGGACCACCACTGTAAATGCAAGAGATCTGGCAGTCAAACTCGGGGAACCTAGCACCTCCTTCCACTGCCCAGGGTGTCTGAAGCCTACACTCCTGACCAACGAAAATAATCACCCAGAGCCCAAGCCTGTGAGGGTGCTAAACGCTGGAAGCATGGCTGGGAGGAGGGGGCTTCAGAGCCAAACGGGGAGTGGTTGGGGAACGGAGCTGCTACCTGCTGTTGTCAACACCACAGACACAAGAGCCTGGCTCCAAAGCTTTTCCAAGAATAGGCCTCAAGAAAAGAAAGGCAACTGGATTCTTTCACAAAAGTGATTGAGCAACACAGCATACAACCCCTGAGCAAGCAGACTCCAGCCATAGTACCAAGCAGGAAATCTAGGCCTGGCAAAGAGGGCCACGGTGGAGACCGGGCGCCCTCTGCTGGCCTGAGTGTCCCACACAACACACAAGCCTGGCCCACAGATCCACCAGAATAGGGATCGGAGGTCTCAGGTCTCCAAAGCATGGCAATGTGGGGCTTGATGGAGCAGCTGTAAGTCTGGGGTCCTGCGGAATCCAGAGCCCGCATTCAGCAGAGTTCCAAACTAAGTGCTCTCTCAGGTAGCTAGCTCCATGCATGAGTAACAAGAAAGGGTGAAGCACAAGGCATTCAGGGAAAGGGCACAGAGGGTGGGAACTGGTATTGATCTGGTATCTCCTGTGTGCTGGCACTGAGTGGGATGCTGGGCACACAGTGACACTACTCCACCCCCCTCTAAGTGTGTGCCTCCCTGGGAGCACAAGTAGGGTGTCTGTAAATCCTCAAATATACAACGTGCCCCTTCTAAGAGGCTGGTTTTGCTCCAAATTAAACAACTTGCTACAAATGAAACAACTTAAAAAATTAAAATATATGTCAAGATTAGTAGAATGCAAAATGTTTATTAAGTTTTCTAGCTAAATTGTGAAACTTCAAATAGATTCCATGCTTGAGGCTACCCCCCCAGGTCCAACAGAGAGGACATACCAGTTCTCTTTGGTTGAGATTATTTCAAAATGTCTGAGAAGTATATGCACACACATCCTGCACATACACTCCCACCCATCACAGGACAAAGGATGATGTGTGAAGATGTGAAAACTGGCTCCTTTTAGATCCTCGCATGCAGGGCTAGTTGGACACTCCTCAAAGCTCCTAGAATGGTGTATCTCAGTAATGCTCAGTTATGTCCATCTCAAATATGTTCTGCTGCTGTGCCAGCTCTTGAAAACATAGGTGCTCTGAGCTCCTCCTGAATTAAGCCACAGTATCTGGAAGCTGAAAATCACCCTGCGGAATAAAGTCACTTCAGAAGTAACACAAACACAGAGTCACCACCTGGCTCTAAGAAACACTTAGATGAAAAATACTGCTGCTAATTTTACTATTGTAGACACCCATGAAAGAATCATGCCATAAATGCCTCTTGGAACTTGGTGTGTCTTTTAACAGGTAATGTTCTTGTTGTTAGGTGCCGTCAGGTTAGTTCCAACTCAGCGACCCTACGCACAAAGCATGAAACACAGCCAGGTCTTGTGCTACCCTCACAATTGTTGTGTTTGAGCCAATTGTTCTAACCACTGTGTCAATCCATTGGGAGTCTTCCTCTTTTTTGCTGACCCTTTCCTTTACCAAGCATAATGTCCTTCACTAGGAACTGATCCCTCTTGACAATATGTCCAAAGTATCAGAGACAAAATCTTGCCCTTCTGGCTTCTAAGGAACATTATGACTGTACTTCTTCCAACACAATTTGTTTGTTCTTCTAGCAGGTCCACGGTACTCTGAACATTCTTCTCCAAAACCATAACTCAAATATATCAGTTCTTCTATGGTCTTCCTTATTCACTGTCCAACTTTCACATGAATATGAGGTTATTGAAAATACCATATCTTGGGTCAGGTGCAACTTATTCCTCAAACTGACATCTGTGCTCTTAAAACACTTCAGAGAGATCTTCTGTAGCAGATGTGCCTAATGCAATATATTGTTTGATTTCTTGACTGCTGCTTCCATGAGTGTTGGTTGTGGAGCCAAGCAAAATGAAGTCTTTGACAACTTCAATCTTTTCTCCGTTTAGCATGATGTTATTTATTGGTCCAGTTGTGAAGCTTTTTTTTTTTACATTGAGGTGCAATCCATACTGAAAACTGTGGTCTGTGATATTCATCAGTAAACATTTTAAGTACTCTTTGCTTCCAGTGATCAAGTGTGTATCATTTGCACATCACAGGTTGTTAATGAGTGCTCCTCCTATCCTGATGCCACAATCCAGCTTCTTGGATTATTTGCTCATGGATATACAGTGAATAAGCATGTTGAAAGGATACAATCCTGGCACACACATTTCCTGATTTTAAACCATTCAGTGTCCCTTGTTGTGTTCTAAGGACCGCCTCATGGTCTATGTACATGGTTCCGCATGAGCACAATTAAATGTTCTGAAATACCCATGCTTTGCAATATTATCCATAGTTAGACATGATCCATACATGGATCGTGTCTTTGCATAGTCAATAAAACACAAGTAAACATCTTTCTGATATTCTCTGCTTTCAGTCAAGATCCACCTGATGTTAGCAATGATATCCTTTATTCTACATCCTTTTCTGAATTCGGCTTGAATTCCTGGCAGCTCCCTGCTACAATCAGCTTTTAATTACTTTCGGCAAAATTTCACTAACGTGAGATATTAAACAGATAATGAGAGCTGTGCAATTCATTGTTTCCCTTTTTGTCCTGGCTTCCAGAAGGTCTAGAACCATCCACACCATGACTAACTGTTGCGCTTCTTGACTGTATAACTTTTGTTCATTTTAACTCTATCCTAGCAATCCCGTAGCTTCTCTTGGACACAAGCTCTGGGTCTATTTATAGGAAGGCAAAGGGTAAAACAAACAACAAATAAGTGAATCTGTCATCTCATCCCTTGTTGAAACTCTCTTCTCCTTTAGGGTCTGAGACTGCAGTCTCTCAGCTAGCTCTCTTTCCTCTACTTAATTTGTCGAATCTTCTTGACTGCCCTTGAACTGTTGGTATCCCCGCAAATCCCCTCTTCAACTCATTTCTCTGCCCTCCACCTCTGTTCTCTGATCAACTTCATCAGATATGTCCAAATCTACATCTTACGCCCAATTCCTCTCCTAAGTTGCATTCTCATGTACCCTTCCACTGGGCAAACCCTTCACATTTAACATGTCCCTCTTCAACCTGTCCTCCACCAGTGTTCCTTAATTCAGTGGGAGGAAACAAGTCAGCAAATTATGAGAATGTTGTTGTTTTGTTGTTATTGGTAAGTGTTGTTGAGTTGGTTATGACCTATATCGACCCTGTATAGGGTTTCCAAAGAATTACTGGTGAGCATGAACCAATAACCTTGCGATTCAAACCGACTTTGCAGTCCAGCACATTAACCCACAGTGCCACACCAGGACTCAATAGTGGCCGTCCAGTCAGCCCCTGACTCCTGGTGATCCCAAGAACAATGGGATTGGACCATTGAGGTCCATAGGGTTTTCACTGGTCAATTTTTTGGAAAGAGACCACCAGTTCAACATCACAGCAACATGTACGCCTCCATTGACAGGGAAGTACATTGGCAGGGACTCTATACACCAGCCTACCCCTCAGTCTACCACACTGAAGGCGACAACTCTGCAACTCAGCCACCACTGCTACCTGGGAAATATTCTCAACAATCTTTGTCCTTTCCATTCCAACGACAGCCAGCCAAGTCCTCACCTTAACCTCCTATCAGGGCTGTCCACTCCCAGTCCTGCTTCTTCTAATCCTATTTCACTCCCCTTCCAGCCTGGCCTGTGACACGCAAATGTGACCATGTCACTCTTCTGCATGACTCTTCCTCAGCTACAAGGCAGGTCAGGGTCCCTGCTCAGCCCTGCATGACCTAGATCCTGCCATTAATCACCCTAACCTTCTGGTCTCTGTGGCTTTGCTTAGACTACACCTCTGCCTAGGACACCCACCTTCCCCTTCTGCTTAGCTCCCATCTGCTTCCACCACCCTCAAATAATAGCTTATTGTGTTTGCAGTGAATGTTTATACAGCAAATTAGGCTTCTATTTGACAATTTCTATACAGCTTGTTCAGTGATACTGGTTACATTTCTCACGTTAACATTTTCTTTAATTGCGTTCTGATTGTTCTGCTTCTAGTATTCTAGTTTACCTGCCCACTTATCTTTTCATCGTTGTTTAAAGATAATTGTTAACTTTCTGATCTCATATAGATGGTCTGTTAGTGGCTCACTGTACTTGCAGATAATATCCTTTTATACTGTGTACCAATCTGTTATTTTGCTAAAAGGGGACCTCACAAGGTAGTTCCCTCAGTTCAAGGTTTAAAGTGTATCTCAGACGATAATTTCAGAGAGG
Organism: Chrysochloris asiatica; assembly: GCF_000296735.1. Lineage (NCBI taxonomy): Eukaryota > Metazoa > Chordata > Mammalia > Afrosoricida > Chrysochloridae > Chrysochloris > Chrysochloris asiatica. Next base: position 23,794,780 of record NW_006408534.1, on the reverse strand, counting down.
TCCTCTAGTTTAAACTGGTCCGATAAGTCTGGACTTGTTAAGAATTTTAGTTTTGGTCTGTGTTTTCCTTCTGCTCTGTCAGAGTCCATCTACTGTAGCCCTGATCAGAATGGTTGGTAGTTGTAGCTGGGCACCATCTAGTTCTGGTTTCAGGGTAGATGAGGCCATGGCTCATGTAGACCAAGTACTTTTTATGATATATTATAGTCCTCTTTCCAGAAGTCTTCTAGAACCCCTTCTCCTGGGTGACATGCACCTTCTCTATACACCTCCTTAGCTCCCACCTACCCCACTGTACACCCTTTCACCATCTGTGTCTGATTTTACATGTCTGTCTCCCTGTGGACTACAAGCATCGGTGCTTGATTCACTCTGGTATCCTGATGACTCAACACGGGTCAGGCAGTGCCGTCTCACGAAATCTCCCTGGTGGGTAGATGTACCTCAGTGGAGCCCCAGAGCCCACCCACCAATGCTGCCCGAAGTCCCCAGCTCACCAAGAACTGGACGACATCCTCGGGCTTGTGCTTGGCTGACTTGAACGTGGCCAGCTGGGTCACCACCAGGATCTGGTACTCCACATGGCCTGACATCATCTTGCCCCGCACCTCCTGGTGCTGGGGTACAGTCAGGTCCAGGCCTGTGTGCACATTCTGAATGTGTCTGCCAAAAGGAGAAGGTGACATAGAAGTTTAGGTTCAAAACAGTAGGCATCTTAATGGAAACGCAGGTAGAGCTTTGGCCTGGCTCCATGGACTGGGAATGATGCTGCTCTGTTGGTGGTCCTCAGTGGCCCTCACTCCAGACTACCCCACCCAAAACATCAAAAAGAAACAAGGCATGAGATCAGATCACTGTGAAAAGGAAGCATAAACAGAGCTGTACTTCCGGTGGGTAAAGGTGAAGGGTGGTGGTCTCTTAGCAGAACTGGTGAGTACAAAGCAGACGGAAGGCACACCTGCCCATCACCTCTCATTATCACATTTCACTCGTCTAGCAGCCAGCTTTGACAGTTCTTTACTCACATCAGGACCTATATATTCAGGGAGCCACCGCCTTTCCACCAGGCTTCGTTACTCCAGGTCTCAACCAGTCTGGACTGCACATTTCCATTGCTGGAATGACTGTCTAAGTCCTCAGCACACCTGCCCTCTCTGAGTGTAGAGCTGGCCTGGAAAAACCCCAAGACTCCAGTTCTGGGCCTCCTTTCTACTATGCTCAGGCAACTAACTGAACTCAATGTACACCATGCTGCCTGGTAGTCCTACTTTATCCTTTTATTTTCTGCTCTAAGTTTTTTGTTGAAACTATGTATTTTCAGTAATGGAAAGCACTTTTTTAAAAAACAAAAAAGATTTTTAAAAAACTGAAAAAAATTTGAGGCAGTATACATTTTAATATAATCAACAGGAGGGTGTCTGTGGTGCTGGGGTTGGTGGGATGAGGCTTGTTACTTCAGATCCACACAGTTACACAGGCCCCAACCAGATGGTGGCAAGCACTTAAAGTGGGATAGCAGACTCCCACTAAACTCCAGAGGTGGAAAATGTAGGTGGGCAACATGTCCCACAGGTCACAAAAGGGCTCAATCCATGAGCACAAACTTCCAGCTGGCAGCAGAGGCCTAGTAGCCCCACTAGACTATCCTAGACCCATGGCTCTCAAAGTGCAGTTTCAGGACCAGCAGTGTTGGCAATACCTGGGACCTTGCTAGAGAAGCAAATGCAGACTGCTAAATCAGAAACCACGGGAATGGGCCCAGCAAGGAGCTTAACAAGCCCTCCAGGTGGTTCTGGTGCTTCTGATCCGAATCCATTCGCTCTCCGACTTTCCTAGATCCCTAGGAAAACTTCTGTAAAGGGCCAGATGGTCTCTATCACAACCACTCAATTCTGCTATCCGGGCTTGGAACTGCTTCAATCTGGTTTAACCCCCGGCTGAGAATTTGCCTTTCCATCCCAGATACACTGAACCAGATCCCCAGGTGACTCTTATGTATCTTACTAAAATGTAGATTCTGATTCAATATATCTGGACAAATTCTCAGTAGCGGGGTCAAACCAAAATGAAGCAGTTCAAAGCCCTGGCTATACTACCTGAAATCAACCACAGACGATTTATAAGCAGATGGGGGTGTGTTCTCATAAAACTTTACTTACAAAAGCAAATTGCTTGCCTGGTGACTAGGATGTCATCTGAGGAGGACTAGAGCGTGGGGTAGCAATAGCTGCTGCCACCACCCCTGAGGAGCCCCGAACCCCAGCCCTGAGCCCTGCAGATAAAAGACCTTGAGGTTGGCCTCATAAAGGTGGCGCTTCCCCTTTCCAGAGCCTGAAAGAAAAGTAATAATTAGGGACTTCTGGCAAAATGGAAGACTGAGAAGACACACTGCATGAACCCTCTACAACAAAGATATGAAAGCCAGCCTGCCAACCACTCCACAGTAAATGATGCGGTTTTCTGATTCTGCAAAAGATTTATAAGTCACAGCCCAGGGTGAGCCATGGCTCTGGAGAAGCCTCACTATCCAAGCAAAAGAAGAATTTTGGAAGCATATTCAAAGCTTCATGCCTCAAGATTGATAGTGGATCCCAGTGAAAGGCTTGGAATGGGAGGTTGGAAAGGAGTGTGCCACTGATACTTTGAAATATGAATTATATACTTGTACAAAAACAAACAAACAATCTATGATGGTTAGGGGTGGGGAGACCACTGGGCAGACACATGTGGATACAGATGATAGAGCAGACAATATACAACAAGAGGGAGTCTAACAGAGGAAAGATGAAGGTAGCAGGAGACACAGGGAGGAATGTACCAATAAAGGGAACAGAAGTAAATGATATTAACTGTTGGTACATGGAGGGGGCAGCAAACATGTAACGAAGCAAAGTACATGATTTGTTCAATGTAAAACTGATGATCTGCTCTGTAAACCTTCACTCAATTCACAATAAAAAGTTTAAAAAAATTACGCAAGAAGCTGAATGGACCCCAAATAGAATTGTTGTTGTTGTTATGTGCCTTGGAGTTGATTCTGACTCATAGCGACCCTTGGTTTCCAAGACTGTAAATCTTTACCGGAGCAGAAAGTCTCATCTTTCTCCCACAAAACAGCTGGTAGTTTCGAACTGCTGACCGTGAGATTAGCAGCCCGATTTGTAACTACTATGCTACCAGAGCTCCTTCCAAATAGGACAGACCCCAAAATAAAATCAGCAAGACATAATTAAGCTTTCCAAAATTAAGGATAAGGGAAGAATCCTGAAAGTAGCTCGGGAAAAGTGAAAATGCTACCTACAATGGAAAACTGTAAGATTAAGTACTGACTTCTCAGCAGAAACCATGAAAGCGAAAATGCAATTAATGGGGAGACATATATAAAACTCTGAAAGAAAACAACCACCAACCAAGATTCCTATACCTAGCTACACTTCAATAACCGACCTTGTGGTTCAAATGGACCTTGCAGTCCAGCTCATTAGCTCACAGTGCCAAACCAGGATTCTGATCTTCTTTGTAAGTATACAGATATTATCTTATCACAGACAGTGCTGTACTTCAAGACAGATCTTCATATGTTATTTTTGATGATGAATGCAACATCACTCCTCTTCCATTTGTTATTCCCACACAAACTATGTTAATTGTTAGATTCAAAATGGCCATTACCAGTCCACTTCAGCTCACTAATGCCTAGGATATTGGTGCTTAAGTGTTCCATTTCATTTTTTATAATTTCCAATTTTCCTATATTCATACTTCATACATTAAATGTTCTAACTACTAATGGATGTTCACAGTTGTTTCTAAGGAGCTCTGGTAGCATAATGGTTACGAGTCGGGCTGCTAATCTCATGGTTAGCAGTTCAAAACTACCAGCTGTTCCACGGAAGAAAGATGAGGCTTTCTGCTCCCGTAAAGATTTACAGCCTCGGAAACCCTGTACAGGGTCACTATGAGTCGGAACCGACTCCATGGCGCATAACAACAACAGCATCAACAGTGGTTTCTCTTCATTTTGAGTTGTGCCCCATCAGCAAATGAAGGTTCCAAAGGCTTTACTTGATTGGTGTCATCATGGTTAACTTTTCTTTGAGGAGGAAGCTCTTCTCCTCAAAGTACCTTCCAACCTGAGAGGCTCAACTCTGACACTATATATTACAGTATACTGGTGCTCTTCACCATGTTTCAATAGTCATTATTTTGGTGCTATCTGACAGTGTTCTACTGCTATTCATACAGTCTTCAGTGACTAAATATTCAGAAATAGTTCGTCTCTCCTTCTTCCTAGTCTGTTTTCCTCTGTAAGCTCACCTGAAACCTGTCCACCATGGATATGACCTTCTAGTATTTAAAATACCAGTGGCATAGCTTCCAGAATCACAGCAACACACAAGTCACCACAGTACAACAAACTGACAGACTAATGATTGAAACATGAACTCACCCCTAAAATGATGGCTGGAACTGCGGTTGCCTTGGCAAGGCCAGATCAAATTATTTCACGGTCTTATGTGGCCCATGGGAGTCCTGGTGTGGTGCTGTGGGTTAATGTGCCAGACTGCAAAGCCGTTAGAACTGCAAGGTCGGTGGTTCAAGCTCAGCAGCTGCTCTTCAGAAACCCTATACAGGGTCGCTATGGGTTGGAACTGACTCGACAGCACTTAACAACAACAACATACGGCCCATGGGTCACACGTTCCCCACCCGTGCTCTATACTAATAAAGACATCTCTGAAAAGGAAATTAGGAAAACAGTATCATTTACAACAGTCACCCAAAGGATGAAATGTTGTTAAGTGCTGTCAAGTCTATTCTGATTCATAGCGACTCTTGTATAGGGTTTCCAAGGAGGAGCTGGTGAGCTTGAACCACCAAACTTGTGGTTAAAATGGATTTTTCAGTCCAGCGAATTATCCCACAGTGCCACACCAAGACTCCAAATAAATCTAATTAGGGAAACAAAAAACCTATATAAAGAAAGCTACAAAACACTACTACAAGAAACCAAAAGAGATATACAAAAATGAAGAATATCTTCACTGTGTGGTTTCCAATCTGTCTAGACAAGGTTGGTAAAAGGAGATGGGTATAAGACTCCTGTGGTTCAATAGTGAGTAATTGGTATCAGGATTGACTGCAATTGTTGCACATGTAAAGGTAGACATTTTATAACAAAAGGAGGGGAGTGGTTGATCTTGCAGTCCAGGAGAGGAGAATCCTGGATCCATCAAAGAGAGGAGAGCGGAGTGCGGGACCCTATCCAGAGAAGCAGTGACACCAGAGATGGAGGCAGAGACAATGATGTGGAGAGATGGGAGTGGCTGGGGACTCTAGACTCAAGGAGGGAGAGGGGCTGTGTGCTGGCAACTGGGAGACAGGCTTTCAGGGTATGCCCTTTGGTTGTCTGAATGGTTATCTATTCCTGAGTGCTTCAGTGTACATCCAAAAAAACAAACAAACAAACAGAGGGAAAGGAAGCAAATGCTGTTGAATTATGATGCATGGAGAGGATTGTAATTATTGCAATAAAATGAAACACGTCAGGATGAATGTAAAACTGATGTTCTCCCATGTAAAATATTACTCAATTCACAATAAAAACTTAAAAAAAAAAAAAATATACCATGCTCATGGATAGAAGACTTAACATTGTGAATAGGTTAAATTTTAAATTTATAGGAAACTACAACACCTCTACATGAAAAAGGCAAACAACCAAATAAGAAAATTAGCACAGGATATGAAAACACTTGACCAAGAAAAGCATTCAGGCAGCCAACAAATATATGAAGGAATGTACAAAATCATTAGCCATTTTTGTTGTTGATGTTAAGTGCCATCAAGTCAGTTCTGACCAATAACAACCTTGTATAGGGCTTCCGAGGAGCGACTGGTGAGCTTGAACTGCCGACCTTGCAGTTCAAACCGACTTTGCAGTCCAGTGCATTAACCCACAGCACCACAGAGAGATACAAGTCAAAAACAACAATGAGATACCATCTCACACCAACATAAACAGCAAAGTTCAAAAAAAGAGAAAACAACAAATGTTGGAGAGTGTGTAGAGAGACTGGGACCCACCAACATTGCTAGTGGGACTGTAAATGGTTTAACCACTCTGGAAAATAGTATGGTGCATCTCAGAAAGTTGGAAAGAGAAATACTTTCTGACCCAACAATCCCTCTACTTGGTATATATCCACAATAATATGAGCCATTACACAAGTTGTCTGTACTTGAAGCCTTAAAGTGCTGTCTGCGCAAAGCCTTGATAGACAGTGATATTACAGTACCACTAAGTTTTTGTAGAATTGTTACATTTGATAGTAAAACTTGTCTGTTTAATCTCAAAAACAAAGCAACAAAACAACTGTTGATGTAAAGTGTTCATGATCTTGTCTATAAACATTCATTCAATTCACAATAAAAGGTTGTTAAAAAACAAAAAGCAAATAGCACAGGATTTGACCTACGGGATTAATTTGCCCACTTTTACCCTAGACCAAGATTCTCAAACTTGACTATGCATACAAGCCCTCTTGGGAACTTGTTTATTCATGTTTACTAAGACTGGAGACTCTGCATCTCTAACAAGCTCCTAGGTGGTGTTGATGCTGCTCCACAATGCTCCAGGGGACCACCCGTTGAGTAGTAAGCTGTGGAGTCTAAATGGCTATTCTGTACCACCATTTCTGTCAGGACAGCCCCAAAACCTGCTCTTTCTTCCTCACTCTCAGTTGATGGTGCTGCTTCCCATTCACTGAGAGAATGTCCGAGCACTTTCTAGAGCTTTACCTTATACTCGCCACCTACCTAAATCTACTCCTTGGACTCTGCCCAACCCCAGAGTGGGGTAGCACAGTCACTCGGCACAGTCATGGTCTCCCCTGGGAAGCAATGTCTTTATTGGCTTCCAGGATACTTCCTCTTTCTAGGTTCTTCTCAGTGGCCACTCTTGTTCAGTTTCTTTGCTTGATCTCTCCAGATTTTTTTCCAGAGATGCATCCTTAAACACTGTCTCTGGCTGTAACCCTCCCCTAGGTGATCTCATCTAGACAAAGTTTTAAATACCATCTCCAAGCCAATAACTCCCAAGTTCAAATCTCTAGTCCAGATGCTCCCCACAGTGACAAATTCATTCTCTTGGATGCCAACATGTTTCTTACAATTAAGTTATCCACACAAATTCTGATGCTCACTTGTGCCCCAATCCTGCTCCTGTCTTGGTAAATTGCAACTTTTCTGTTTCAGTTACTTAAGACAAAACTTCTAGCCACTCCTCTTCCTTTTTCTCATATACCACATGTAATTAACAGCAAAACCTGAAATATCTATCTTCAAAATATATTCACAATAACTTAGCATCAAAAAGACAAATGACCCAATCAAAACATGGCCAGAGGACCTGAATAGGCATTGCTCCCAAAAGGATATTCAAATAGTCACCAAACACTTGAAAAGATGCTCAGTGTTATCAGCCATCAGAGACACAAGTCAAAACACAATGAGATAGACTTCCAGTTTTGGTGGTGGCAGAGACAACCAGGTAGGAAAGGCCCTGTGGTGGAGGGATTGAAAACCCAGAGAAGCTGCGTTCATGGAACAACGCCAGAGCTCTGGATCTAGCATAAGGTGCAGGGTGTTGGCTTCCCACACGGAACAAGTGGAAAAATCACGATATAAAGAAAAATACTGAGATTTAGGAATTGCTCGAGACGGGACTCCCTTTGCGGCTACACAGTGAAGTTCAAAGAGCAGGGCTACAGCCAGCCTGGTACAGGGAATCGACGATAAAAGCAGTGCAGTGACATTTGCAAAAGGAAGTGAGGGGGATTCTACACATTTTTCCTCCTTTTCATGTCATGCCTTCTTTGCCCAGCCCAGAGGCCTTCAGGTGGGTGGGTGCACACGCCCCCAAAAAATGTCCAGTGCTGAGCCCACAGTTTTCCCACAGCACAGAAAGAAAGCTGCTTATGACATCAGTCTTGGGGTTGCAGCCCTAAAATTAACTTGTGCAGGACCCTTCAATACAGCCTATCTAGCAAGAAAAAAGCAGGCCCGTCAGGCCTGACAGACAAACAAACCATAGGAACAATCGGTAAAACCCCAACATAAAAGGACACAACTCTCTCAAAATTACGCTGGGCACACAAAAATAGTAGACAATCTTTCTCCCATTTACTTCTCAATATCCATCTGTGCACATCTATGGTGGTGACTAGAGGAGGGGCCTGAGCGAGTGGACATGCCCACCCACTACTGGAGGCTTCTATGGTGTACACACACTGCCTATGTAGCAAGGCGACTGGACAGTCGGCCACAGTTTTATTTTTGTTTCAAAGTAGTTGGTTTTGTCTCTCCTTTTATATTGCTTCTGCTTTTGGTCCTTTTGATCACACATTTTTCCTGGAGGTGGGAGCTTTTTATCCCTACAATACCCAAGAAGAGACAGTAATTGTGGCCATATAACTAAACTACAAGCATACCCCATAATATTCCACCATTGAGAAAAGAGCCAAAAACAGCTGCTAAGCATTACATGCAAAAAGAGAAACCTATCCCCTGATCATATCCACCAAGAGACACCAGTAAGTCCATTTAAGCATTAAAAAGCCCACATAACTACTGGAAATGACAAACAAAACACAACAAAAGATCTCAAAATGTGTCTAAAAACAGAAAAGAGTAACTGAGACAAATGAGCTGGAGACAGATAAAGGCTCCCTAGAAGAGGAAGAGCAGGTTTTGGATTTGCCTGAGAAGGAATTCAGAAAAATGATATGGAAACAAATTCAAATGCTCTGAAAAGGGGTATAGGAAAACAAGGAAGAAGTCATGAAAGTATTACAAGAGCAATCAAACAAAATTGATACAGCACTGGAAACAATTCAAAACCTGCAAAAAGAGGTTCATATGATTAATAATAAACTATCAGAAATGGACAATACACTGAAAGGGGAAAGGAGAAGAATAGAAGAGATGGAAGCCAGAACTAGAGATCTGGAAGACAAATCTCTCAATA
>NW_006408534.1:23763971-23783531 GCF_000296735.1 Chrysochloris asiatica | reverse complement strand
TCAGAATATAGAAGAGAGCAGAAAAGTTCCTAATACTTTATATGAAGCAAGCATAACCTTAATACCAAAACCAGGGAAGGACATCACTAAGAAAGAAAACTACAGACCAATATCCCTCATGAACAAAGATGCAAAAATTCTCAACAAAATCCTAGCCAACAGACTCCAGCAACACATTAAAAAATTAATACATCATCACCAAGTGGGTTTCATAAAAGGGATGCAAGGATGGTTCAACATTAGAAAAACAATCAATGTCATCCACCACATAAATAAGAAAAAGGAAAAGAACCACATGATCATATCGTTTGATGCAGAAAAGGCATGTGACAAAATATAACATCCATTCCTGATAAAAACACTCAACACAGTAGAAATTAAAGGGAAATTTCTCAAGATAATCAAAAGCATATATACAAAACCAACAGTCTACATCACTCTCAATGGAGAGAAACTGAAATCCTTCCCTCTGCGAATGGGAACCAGAATAGGATGTCCTTTGTGACCACTCCTATTCAATATTGTGCTGGAAGTATTAGCCAGAGCTATACAGCAAGATAAGGAAACTAAAGGCATCCAAATTGGCAAAGAGGAAATAAAACTCTATTTGCAGATGACATGATCCTATGCCTAGAAAACTCCAAAGACTCAGTAAAAAAGCTACTAGACATTATTGAAAGATTCAGCAAAGTGGCAGGGTATAAGATCAACATACAAAAATCAGTTGGAGTCCTCTATAGTAACAATGACAATGCTGAAAAGGACATTAGGAAAGCAATACCATTTACAATAGCCACCAAAAGGATTCAATACTTAGGAATAAACGTAACCAGAGACACAAAGGACCTATATAAAGAAAATTACCAAAAACCAAAAGAGACTTACAAAAGTAGAAGAACATACCATGTTCCTGAATAGGAAGACTCAACATCGTGAAAATGTCAATTTACACATATAATGCAATCCCAATCCAGATTCCAGCGACATTCTTCAAAGAGATGGAAAAGACAATTATAAACTTTATATGGAAAGGAAGGAGACCCAGGATAAGCAAAGCACTGCTCAAGAAGAAGAACAAGGTTGGAAGCCTCTCACTTGCCAATTTCAAAATCTACTACATGGCTACAGTGGTCAAAACAGCCTGGTACTGGTACAATGAAAAATATATTGATTAATGGAACAGAACTGAGAATCCAGAAATTAATCCATCCACATACAGCCAACTGATTTTCCACAAAGTGTGTAGGTACCATGGGGAGGAAATAGACGCTTTAACAGATGGTGCTGGCAGAACTGGAAAGCAATATGCAAAAGACTGAAACAAGACCTTTACCTCACGCCCTATACAAAAACGAACTCAGCATGGATTAAAGACTTAAATGTGAATCCCAAAATTATTAAAGTCATCAATGAAAAATAGGGACAAATGTTGAGGGCTCTAATTCAGGGCATAACAGACTACAAAACATTTTAAAAACTACACAAACAAAAGTAAACAAAATAAATGAGTGGGACATACTAAAAAATTAAAAACTTATGTGCATCAAAAGACTTCACCAAAAGAGTAACAAGGGAACCCACAGAATGGGAAAAAATCTTTTGCAATGACACATCAGATGAGGGATTTATTTCTAAAATATATAGGAAACTACAACACCTCTACAAGAAAAAGACAAAAAAAAAAAACAATTAAAAAATGGGCACAGGACATGAACAGACACTTCACCAAGGAGGAGATCCGGGCAGCCAACAAACATATGAAGAAATGCTCACGATCACTAGCCATTAGAGAGATGCAAATCAAAACAACAATGAGATATCATCTCACCAGCAATAACAGCAAAGATCAAAAAAGTAGAAGACAATAAATGCTGGCAGGGATGTGGAGAAGCTGGGACCCTCCTACATTGTTGGTGGGATTGCAAAATGGTCCAACCACTCAGGAAAGCAATATGGCACTTCCTCAGAAGGTTGGAAATAGAAATACCTCATGATCCAGCAATTCCTCTACTTGGTACTTACCCACAAGAATACGAGCCATAACACGAGGAGATATATGCACACCAATGTTCATAGCAGCACTATTTACGATAGCAAAGAGACAGACACAGCCTAAGTGCCCATCATTTGAAGAATGGATAAACAAATTGTGGTACATACACACAATGGAATACTATGCTACCTTGAAGAACAAGGAAGCTGCAAGCCACTGCATAACATGGATGAACCTTGATGGCATTATGCTGAGTGAAATTAGTCAGTCACAAAAGGAGAAATACTGCATAGAACCATTATTGTAAAAGAGTAAGAATAAGAACCCACACTAAGAGGGGGGAGGAGAATAATTATATATATATTTGCTGATCACCAGAATGAATGGGATGAGAGGAGGGGAGGGAGGGAGGAGAAGATAGAGCACAGGGTGGGAACAGACACAGGATAGCTTGGAATAGACACAGGATAGCTTGGAATAGACACAGGATAGCTTGGGTGTGGAGGGGTGAGGGGGCAATACACAAGAAGGGGGAGGGGAATGGAAGAACAAGGCTGATGGGAGAACAGTTAGGCAGGTTCGCATAGTTGATCCAAAAAGAATAAAGTCCTTGACAACTTCAATCTTATCTCCATTGATAAGAATGTTGTTTATTGGTCCAGTGGTGAGGATTTTTGTTTTCTTTACACTGAGATGTAATCCATACTGAAGGCTGCGCTCTTTGATCTTCATTAGTAATGTTTTAAGTCTTTTTCACTTTCAGCAAGCAAGGTTGTATCTTAGGGAGCAGTGAATTTACGTTATGAGGGAGGAAGGAGCAAATCAGAAGAAGAGTGGGAGAAAGGTTGTACAGTTCGAATAACGTAACCAGAGTTGAACTGGCATATGTTGTTCTGTGTATATTCTTAAAAACAAAATAAAATTTTGGAAAAAAATATACATATATCCTGGTGTGGTACCGTTGGATACAGTTCAAGGTGGGTTTGAACTGTAAGGTCAGTGGTTCAAACTCACCAGCCACTCAATGGTACGACAACATATATCCAAAACCCAAACCTCTGTCTACCACCATCACCCTGGTCCAAGCCACTACCATCTCTCATGTGGAGACGCCAGACTCCTGAACCATCTCCTCCTTCCACCCCTGCTCAACACAGCAGCCAACAGATCTTTGTAAAAGTCAGATCACACCATCACACTGCCTATGACTTCCACTGTTCTCAGATTGAAATCTAAAGCCCTTACCACAGCCTACAAGGTCCCCACGATGTGTCCCAAACCTACACCTATTCACCACATCACCCAACACTCACCCCTTAGCTCACTTCAACCAACCATACTGGCCTCCTTGCTGTTCCCCAAACACCTAAGCACACTCCTACCTCAGGACCCTTGTTTCCGCTGCTCTCTGTCATGTTTACTGGGATGATGGCTCTCACCCTCAAAGAATTGTCAGGGACCTCTCCAACTGCCACACTATCAGGAAGACACCCCTCGATCACACCAGAGAGCATTCACGCTCAATTTCTCTTACTTTGTTTTCTTTCCTTTTGTAGCCTATTACGAGTTATACAAAACGACTTCAAAAAGTTCTGGGGAAAAAAATCCCATTATCTTTAAATTCCATCTTCCCATGAACTTTTTGAAGTTCCCCTGTATTTACATATTTCCACCTGTCCCCACTAAAGCTTCATGAGAGACACTTTGTTTTGCTCACTCCTCTATCCTAGAACTTGGCCCAGTAGCTGTTGTTAAGTACCGTCGAGTAGGTTCTGACTCACAGCAACTTTGAATAGGGTTTCTGAAGAGTAGCTGGTGGGTTTGAACTGCAGACTTTTCAGTTAGCAGTCCAGTACCCATCCTACAGCACCATAACAGAGCTCCACGTGGTAGAGAAGACCCTCAATAGATATCTGCTGGATGAATGAATGCATGAATGCAAGTGGAGATGAGTAGGGGAAGTTGTGAAGAGCCAGTTTAGCTGCTGGGTTAAGGCCTTTGGACTCACCCTGCAGCCAAGTTCGTCAGCCTTGCTAATTCTGCCCACAAGAGGGACTGAGTATAGGTTCACATGGTTTGTTCATCAGCACCTCTGTCTGTCAGCACTAACTATGTCCAGGTTAGGCAGGTAAAGAAGCTACCCACCTTCCAGGCACCTCACACCAAAATCATACCCCCAATGGTCTACATGTGGCTGAGATGGTGTTTGCTGATGGCGTTGCTCTCACCTGGAGATTTAAAACCTCTATTTTGCTCATAGAGCAAACTGCACCTTAAGAAGAAACGTATGTGGCACTAGCGAACCCTCTCCTGTCAACCAAGATACAACCCATACAGTAACCTTATTATATCAGCCAGGGGAGGCCTGACAGGCTGCAATGTTGAGTTTACTTAAAGAAGACTAATACATTTACTTAAAGAAAGAGATTTTTCTAGACCTAAAGTCACAGGGTTGCCACAGTGGGCTCCAACATAACAACTGTGAGGATGATACAGTACAGGGCAGTGTTTCCATTCTGTTGTGCATACAATCGCTTTGAGCCAGAACTGACCAGGTGGTGCCTAACAACAACAAAGTTACAAGCAAGTTACATAATAAATTGGCATCTTGGCATAAGCTTTTGTGTAGGGGGAACATAGGTGGAATACACGAAGGTGCTTTAAGTGAGTCATTTTGCAGTTGTTAAAAATGAAAAACAGTAAATCAATGTCCACCCCAACCTTTCCAGGATTCACCTTGTGCTGAGTCTTCCAGCCCTGGATCATGGTGGACACACACTGCAACCTCCACCCAGAGCCACTTCAGCAGCCTTTGCTATAACTTGCACTCTGTTCTCTGTAGAGCTTCCTGCTCCAGTGCCATGTCTTCCCTCCCCTACGTCTGGATAAAGCCCCCTTGGGTAATCTCATTCACTTTCTTCCTTAAGTCTGGGTGAGTTCCCGGCCCTGTGTTACCATGGCAACCTGAAATCATTGTGCCTCTAGCAATTGATCTCCTTTTCCAAGGCTTGGCCTTGTCTGTTTCAACCATCTTCTGCGCTTAGCATCCAGCCTGGCACACGTTAAGTGATGATTGATGCTCAGTTCAAAAATAAATGAACTTAAGTCAGCAGGGAAGGGGTCAAGGGTGCCACGTCTCTGCCTTTCTTCACGAGACCAGCCAGTCCCAAAATCTTTTCATTGGCTCTAGGCTTAAGTTCTTTACTCTCTAGAGGACCTCGGTTTCCCTATCTGTAAAATCGGGGCACTAGATGCTGCCCCAACTCTCCTACAAGGCTTGGTGTAGAGGCCCAGCCCAGATAAACCACCAGAGAGCGCTGGGAAGATCCCGATCGGAAGCGCAGATCACGAGAGGACTGCTGCCTCTCTGCCTCCTCCAGCGCTTGGGGCGTATCCAGCTGTGACTCGGGCGCACCCAGTCTCCTAACTGCCCAGGCGTTGTGCCCGGGTGCGGGGGGTCTGGCTCACCTGGAGGTGACGAGCACCGCCGGAGACCGCATGACGGAGGCCGCAATTACCCGCCAGGCGCGCAGTCACGGGACCGGGCGGTGCCGGCGTAACCGCGTCCCCGCCCAGCGCGCACAGCCGGTCTCCGCTTCCAAGAGGTCGCACCGCCTTCCCGCGGTCCTGATGCGCCTCCTAGTGGCCACCTGGGAAGGTGTCCCAGAAACCGTTTCGAGTCCTTTCTTGGTTTTGGCTGAGGCAGTTGACCCCACGCGATGTCCGACAGAGGTGGCCTGGTCCAAACAAAGCGGCATCCTTTCGCCATGCGCCCAATAATTCTGTTGGGATGCACGGAAGAAAAGGAGCGGGGGAAAGTCGACTTTAATTTTAGACGATTATAAGTCCTAGGTTCTGTTTGTTGTCCTGGTAAAATGACAACGTTCATTTCACTGTAAAAAGTACCCTGGTTAGGACGATAAAGTGGTCTTTTTGCCTGGGTGAGAATTTGGGGAAAAGAATACAGCCAGTGCTCATTGACCCCAGGGATGCTCAAGCTCCTACCTCCTAGAGAGGTTTCTGTTTATTTGTTCCGTGAGTTCATTCCGACTCATGGCCGCCCTATTTGTGTCAGAGTAAAACTGTATTCCATAGTATTTTCAATGGTTGGTTTTTATGGAAGTAGATCACCAGAGGTTTCTTGCAAAATGCCTTTTAGTAGACTTCAGCCTCCATCCTTTAAGTTAGCAGCAGAACACGTTAACCATTTGCATTACCTTGGGACTTCTTAGAGATGTTAGCTGGGTCCAATGAATGGGGACATAACCCAGCAGACAAGATAAGTGCAACCCCTTCTGTGGGATGCAATCTAAAGACACAGGTCTTTCACTGGGTTTCCTTAAAGAAACAAACAGGGCTTCTGAAAAAAAAAAAAAAAAAAAAAAGACACTTTTTATCTCTCCCCGGAAGTCCTGGTGTGGCACTGTGGGTTAATGCACTGGACTGCAAGGTCGGTTTGAACTGCAAGGTTGGCGGTTCAAGCTCACCAGCTGTTCCTTGGAAACCCTATACGGGGTTGCTATGAGTCAGAACCGACTCAACAGTACTTAACATCAACAACAACATCTCTCCACAACACTATCGCCTGGTGGTTGTGGTGCCCTGGAGTCGGATCTGACTCATAGCGACCCTATATAGGGTTTCCGAGGCTGTAAATCTTTATGGGATTAGAAAGCTTTATCTATCGCCTGCAGAACAGCTGGTCGTTTTGAATTTCAGACTTTGAGGTTAGCAGCCAGACTGGTAACCACTATGTTACCAGAGCTCCTCATATGTTGTTGTTGTTAAGTGCTTTCGAGTTGGTTCCGACTCATTGTTGTTGTTGTTATGCGTCGTGGAGTCGGTTCTGACTCATAGCGACCCTGTAAAGGGTTTCTGAAGCTGTAAATCTTCACCAGAGCAGAAAGCCTCATCTTTCTCCCACAGAACAGCTGGTAGTTTCGAACTGCTAACCGTGAGGTTAGCAGCTTGATTCATGACCACTACGCTACCAGAGCTCCTAGAGACCCTGTATAGTGTTTCTGAGGAATGGCTGGTGAGCTTGAACTGCCGACCTTGTGGTTCAAACCAACTTTGCAGTACAGTGCATTAATCCACAGTACCACACCAGAACTCAATAATGCATTGCAATGGCCTCACAGAACTCAGACAACATAGTCCCAGTTAGGGAGTTTCTTGGGGGAGTTAAGAAGTTACAATTCAAGATCAGAAAATGCTCAGGATCCAGGTCATTGATCGTGTCAGCCTCTTCTCTGCCATGCCTCCAGGCAAGTCTCTCTCTGGTCCTTGTCATTGCCTCTGCCTTGCTTGAGCAATGTCACAAAGCTCTTTTGGGGCTGCTGTCCCTACCACTCCTCCATAAGGCACTCAGCTCTAGCTCTGTGGGTCAGCAAACCTAGCTGTTGCCAATTAAGTGCCTGAAGGCATCCCATTCTACAAGCAAGTCTCCTGCCCCCAAACACTCAGCTTTACTTTCTCTGAAATCTGGGAAGGTCACCTCTCTGTCTTGTGCTCTGGAGTAGCTCTCTGTCCCTGGGTTGAGGAGGTTCAAAGTACAGAGATCTCTGGACTCAAAAGACATACTCCACTCTTAGCTCCTCTTTAAAGGTAGTGATATTCCCACCCCTCCCTCCTTCAGAGAAGGCTCACTTTATAGATGCTAAAATTCCAAGTTTTTACAGTCACAACTATATCTGTTATCCATTAACAACTGAATCATATACTATCAGCATCTTCTCTCACCTTCTCTTATCCAGACCTTGTTGTTGTTGTTAGTGTCATAGAATTGGTTTCAACTCATTGCAACCCTGTATAAGGTTTCTGAGGAGCAGCTGGTGGGTTTGAACCACTGATCTTGTGGTTCACAGTCTAGTGCCTATCCTACAGTGAGGGCAAAAATGTTGTTTGGTGATAGAAGGCTCTTAGGAAGTAATTCACTGAACCGAAGCTCCCTAACAAAAGCCTCAGAAAACTCCTTTCATGCATGTTTTCCCTCTCCCCAAAGACACTAAAACCCTTAGCCTCTCTGTGTGTGCAGACTCCTCCTTCCAAGATATTCTCCTGCTTGGTTCCTGTCATCCTGGCCAATGGTACTCCCCCTCAATGCTGCTCCCCACCCTCTAAAAATGGAGGTGGGCTTTCTGCTTCCTGCCTTTTCCCCAAGAGCCAGTGCCCAGACCCACCATCCTTGGTGGGTCCTGTAAATCTCTAGAGGAGCAGAAAGTCTTCTCTCTTTCCCACAGAGCAGCTGGTGGGTTTGAACTGCCAATCTTGTAGTTAGTAATCCAGTGCTTATCCTACAGTGCCACACTAGCACTGCCCGGCTCATGGTGAGCATGTGATTAGGTTTTGTTAGTCTATGTTCAGCTACTCTGCTGTTTCTACTTCTATTCCCATTTAGAAACTACTCTCCTCTCTCCCAACTGATCTTTTGACTAATTCATTCATCATTCATTTACTCATTCATCAAATACTTGCTAAGCTTGAACTCTGTCCTAAGCCCTGTGTAAGCCTATGAGGATGCACAGGACAGACGCGGCCCACTCTCCCAGAGTGTCTCTGCCTGTGGACCTGCTGCCTCCAGCTTCTCTTGTACTTTCTCCTCCAGGGTATCTGGCAGGCACTCTTCCACAACAGAGGGCCTCAGGATGGCTTAGAGAAGCAATCTTAGGTGCTTCTATAGACAGAGCCCACAGTGGAGGCCTCCCTGGTCCCTGGCCAGCATTCAGATGGTTGCCTTTGAACCCAGAGCAGTGAGATCAAGGCACACATTTCCCAAAAGGAGACTTAGGAGTAGAGGCATGCAGAATGCAATAGACCTGCTCATAATAGGCACAAATCTCCATGGAATGAGAAACAAAGAGATCATGTCATCTGCCCAAGTAGCCCAGGAAAAGAAAAGCCAAGTCTGGAAACAGGCCCATGGGAATGGTTGAAAATCCCTGTCCCTATTCTCCATGGACAGCCCCATTGACAAAGAGCAACAGAAGTGAGGGCTTAGCGATACCAAGAATCACAACAGGGAAATGTCTGTCACACTCCCTATTGGAGGGGTTCACTCTGTTTACTATCATCATCACAGGTTCCTTATTTGCTTGGGTTTCAGTCACATTTTCATGATGAAATCATACAGCAAAAATTTTTGAAACATGAAAAAATGTCCCCAATATATCTTTGAATCAATATACATACATAAAGTCATATCTGAGTAACTTTATGGAGCTTTTTTCAAATCTGTAGACAAAATAGGTTCTAATGAATAGAAGAATGGCTGAATGGATGAACGTTCTCCAAGGTAGTGGTCTGATGGGTGGTAGTAGCTGCCTGTCACTCTGCCTGTCACCTGTCATCTATCTGCCGAGCAGTGTTCATGGCAGCAAATAGCATTCCATGTCTTATTTAACTTGACCTGTCTGTCCCACTTTCGAAGAAGAAAGTTCAGGCTCTGATCAGAAAGCAGTATAGCCTTCAGGATTCTCAGTCAGGATGCGAGGAGGCCCATGGGATGTGCCTACTGGGTGCACAGTCACCACTTACAACTACTCAGTGAACATACACAGTGTCCCGGTGTGGGGAACCCACAGTGACTAAGACACAGTCAGTGCCTTCAATGAGGTTCTTGTCCTTATACAATGTAGTATGAAAGAGCTCAAAAGAACTAAGTACTTGGCATAATAAGAGGCTTCTGCCAAATATGGAGCCCCGAAGCTCTCCCCCACCCCCCTTTTTTTCCTGTTTATTGCTGATTCTGAACTGGCAAAGTCAGGTTGCCAGCAAACCTCAGGAAGTCTGCAGAACCCTCTCTCTTCCTTCCCCTTCCTCTGACAGCAATAGACATTCAATAGACCTGCTCATAAGAGGAAGAGTAGTCATTCAGGCTCTGTTGTTGTTGTTCTTGTTAAGTGTCCTAGAGTCTGTTCTAACTCATACTGATCCTGTGTAGGTTTTCTGAGGAGCAGCTAGTGGGTTTCGACCTTGAGGTTCAAACAGACCGTGCGATTCAGTGCTTATCCTACAGCGCCACAGTAACCTAGCCCTGGAAATATCCTTGACTCAAACTTTGCATCTAGCAAAATAATGTTTAAGTGGTCTTGGGACCCCTGGTGTGGTGCTGTAGAATCAGCACTGGACTGTGAACCACAAGGTCAGTAGTTCAAGCCCACCAGCTATTTCTAGGAAACCTTATACAGGGTCGCTATGAGTTAGAACCAACTCGAGGGCACCTAACTACAACAGCCATTGTCTTGTGTCAGTTGAAGTATGATTTTGTAAATGTTTGCGCATCTTGTAAATTCTTGGACTCTGTATTTCAGCTCTGTGAACATCTCCTTTTGCAATAGTAGTTTTGTGAATTCTTACCAGGTACTACTTGATTTTGGATTGTTTTATTCCTTCAGTAAACTCTTCTGATTTTAACAGAAGCTTGTTTGCTCTGACAGCATTTTAGAGAGTCCCCTTTATAAGGCTTCAACAGGACAAAGAAATGACAGAGACAAATCACCTTGATTAGGGAGACCATCAGTACAAGGCCTTAATGGTGTCCAAAGGATTCATGGCCCCCTGGGTAGTTATAGAAGACAGAATCATGATTAGTGGCAAATCACTTCATCACAGTTGAGGGGTAGGTGGTCTACAGAAACCAGAAACGGACCAAGATTTGGATGGTTACACTACTGAAGATTAGAAAAGTTTACAGGATTGGTTCTCCAACCATCTAGGTCTAGGTATGCCTCACCACCTGGCCACCTTGGTACCTTAATTTCCTTTAAGGGAGTGCCCAGTCAAATCCCTGAAGTAGAGACTGCCCGTTCCTCCCACTTCAAGGCCATCAACAACAACTATAAACTGTATTCTTCCACAAATCAAGCGCTTAGAATTTAAAATTTTAAGCTCTAGGCGGCAGCCTGCTACTGGAGACTGTGTGGTTGTGTCACACCGTGGGGCTGACCCTGCCATGGGGAGGGGGCACGGGAACTGGCTCCAATTCGAGGGTGAACAAGCGCACGTGTGCGAGCCCTCGAACTGGTGCTACTTAAGGGGCTGGGCGTGGCCCTTTAGGGCCACTGTATACTTGTGGCTAGTGGGGGACCCGGTGAAGCCGGCGTAGCTGGCAAGGCCAGAGCGGCTGGGGCAGGTGATGCTGTTCAGGTATTGGCTCTGGAGATCCCCAATCTCTTCTACATGCTGCGCCTGTGTGAGGCCCGCCAGATGGTTCACTTACCCCTATTCATGAGCCCCAGCCAGCGCGTGCTCCACAGCCACCTGGTCACCCTCCCCAAGGGCTGCAAGAGCGTCGCCCAACTTCCTGGCCTGTGTGCCCCGCTACAAGGCAGTGCCCATCTCAGGACTGGGCCCAAGGTGGGAGCAAGTGGTGTAGCAGGCGAGTGGGTGGGCTGCCCATATCTATCATCCAGCACAAAGTGGACCATTTGCAGGGCTGCCTGTTCATTGGCAAAATGGACAGCAGGGCGTTGACAAACATCCACTGGATGGAGGTGAACGACTAAAACGCTCCTCTCCTGCTGCTTCTGAGGACACACACACACTTGGCTTTGAGCCGGACACGTTGTTCCTTGTCAAGGTCTTGGGACTGGCTTGGATCCTACCAAAAAAAAAAAAAAAAGTTTTGATAACTGCTATGGTGTGGCGCTTTCGGATCAGCACTGGACTTTAAACCACAAGGTCGACGGTTCAAACTCACCAGCAGCTTCTCGGAAACCCTATACAGGTTTGCTATGAAATCAACTCCATGGCGGCGCTTAACAACTGCAGTGGTGTGGCGCTGCAGAACACTAGACTACAATGTCGATTTGAACCACAAGGTGGCGTTTCAAACCCATCAGCTGCTCCTGGAAAATCCTACACAAGCTTGTGTGAGTCAGAAATGACTTGAGGACACTTAACAACAACAAGAAGTCAGGTTGCAGGAAAATATTTTATGTTTGCCTGAAATCATTTCCCGACACAATTATTTCCTTCAACTTGAAAAGAAAAACAGGTGACTTTTCCTGACAACTCTGTATGGAGTTTAGTGAGGCAAGTAGATAATCATTCTTAGTAGAAATGACTTCATAAGACCTGTACGATCTATTCCCAAAGGCCAGATGTCATAATAATGTTGACCCAAAATACGTGGTGGAAATCCTTACTGATAAGACTAAAAAAACATTAAAAAAAAAAAAAAAAGAATTTAAGCTCTAATGCTTAAAGATCTTACCACTTTGTTATCCGTCTCTATGAGTACAAAATATTTGAGTTTTCCTTCTCTGACAGGTTCTGCATGCACAAATTCTGGTTGTCTTGGGACCATTTGCAGGGCTGCCTGTTCGTTGGCAAAATGGACAGCAGGGCGTTGACAAACATCCACTGGATGGAGGTGAACGACTAAAACGCTCCTCTCCTGCTGCTTCTGAGGACACACACACACACTTGGCTTTGAGCCGGACACGTTGTTCCTTGTCAAGGTCTTGGGACTGGCTTGGATCCTACAAAAAAAAAAAAAAAAGTTTTGATAACTGCTATGGTGTGGCGCTTTCGGATCAGCACTGGACTTTAAACCACAAGGTCGACGGTTCAAACTCACCAGCAGCTTCTCGGAAACCCTATACAGGTTTGCTATGAAATCAACTCCATGGCGGCGCTTAACAACTGCAGTGGTGTGGCGCTGCAGAACACTAGACTACAATGTCGATTTGAACCACAAGGTGGCGTTTCAAACCCATCAGCTGCTCCTGGAAAATCCTACACAAGCTTGTATGAGTCAGAAATGACTTGAGGACAGGGATTAGGAGTCACAGAAGCTTCCTGTTGTTAAGTGCTATCAAATCGGTTCCGACTCATGGTGACTCTATATAGGGTTTCTGAGAAGCTTCCTAAAGGAGCCAAAATCTAAGTTATGACCGGAAGAAACAAGAATGGCTGGAAGAGAGTAGAAGGAGTGTTGGGTATAAAGCCCTAGCATAAAATAGAGCATAGAATTTGGGGAATAAGGGATG
This sequence comes from Chrysochloris asiatica, assembly GCF_000296735.1. Lineage (NCBI taxonomy): Eukaryota > Metazoa > Chordata > Mammalia > Afrosoricida > Chrysochloridae > Chrysochloris > Chrysochloris asiatica. The sequence goes on along the minus strand of NW_006408534.1, from coordinate 23,770,544 downwards.
AAGGGCGGTCAAGAGAAAGGACCTCATGCAGCAAGCTGAGGAAACTGCACTGATCCCAAGGATAAAGCAAACCATGGGAAAGATGTGAGCAGGAAGTGACCTGTCAGGGTCCACACTGTAGGCAGTGCATTGGAGCATGGGACACTGAAATCAAGAAAATGATCAAGACTGCAGAATGATGAGGGTGGCATGAACCGGGACCCTGGAAGCCCGGGTAGAGAGGAGTAGAGAGGTTGGACAGAAATTAAAAATCTAGTTTCTATTTACTCAATTCTGACTTACGGTGACCCCGTATGTGTCAGAGCAGAACTCTGTAGGGTCGTTTGTTTATTTGTTTGTTTTTAAATGTTTTTATTGTGAATTGTGTGAAAGTTTACAGGGCAGATCATCAGTTTTACATTCAACAAATCATACACCTTGTTTCATTACAATGATTACAATCCCCTCCATGGACCATCAGTTAACAGTATTTCTCTCTATTCATTTTAGCTCTTTTAAAAAAACAAACAAACACATTCAGGCATACATAATAATTTACACCACCAAGGGCACATTCTGCAAGTCTGGCACCTGGCCACCATCTCTTAGTCCTTCTCTTCCCATGAGTCTAGAGTCCCCATCTTTGCCTCCCATCTCTGGCGTTGTTGCTTCTCTGGATAAGGTCCCACATTCCGCTTGTGCTCTTCTCGCTTGATGGTCCTATGGTCCTCTGTTTCTGGGGCGTAAGATTAACTATTCCTCCATTTTTGTTACAAAACTTCTACCTTTAAAATTGTAGCAGTCGCAATTAGTCATAATAAAAACTACTCACTATTGAATCGTAAGAATCTTATTCCCATCTCTTTTTATCAGACCCATCTAGACAAGATGAGAACTATTTGCTGGAGACTCTATCTTCCTCCACACACTCTTAAACTAAACTCCCTCTTGAAACTTTGTAAGCCAGTCACTTCGTGCCTTTATCACCCCCTCATTTTAGGTAGTCAGTGTCTAAGTTGCCTGTCCCTGTCTGCCCTGTGTACAGAGGGGATAGCATTGATACTTGATGTGAAGACTCCATCCCTCTCTGTTGGTATTTAGAGTTACTACCTCCATGAGTATAGGTCAAGTTCATCAAATTGTAGCAATTTACCCTCGTTTCCTTTATCAAAAATTGTTTTTGTTTTTATTTTCCTCTAGTCGAGTTCTGATCAAGACTAGGTCAAATGGGTACTATCTGCAAGTTTGGGTGTTCTTGTGCATTTCCCCTCACTTCATTCCACACAACTGGACGCTTCATTCTCAGCTCTAGCCCTCCATGGCTATGTCCTTGTCCATGGGCTCAGGTATCCCCAGGTCTCAACACACTTTGGACACACCAGCCCTTCCTCTTCTCTCTCTCTTCTCCAGGTCAATGGGAGTCCATGGAATGTGGTTAAACTCAGCCCATTTTTTTCATTGCTGCTTTTCCCTCTCCTCCACTCAACAGTAGACCAACATGGTCATCAGCAAGCTTACTTACGTACCTGCTCATGTGTTCCTTTTGAGTTTCAGTCTTAGAGGGGGTTTGTCCTGAGGGAATGCTATAGGGCTTTTAATGGCTAATAGTTTGGAAGTAGATCACAAGACCTGTCTTCTGAGGTGCCTCTGGGTGAACCTGAACCTCTAACGTTTCAGTTAGGCGATGTGGATGCTAACCATGTGCACTACCCAGAGACTCCATGGAGAGGCTTAAGAAATAGAATTGGTCAGGACTCACAGGGAGCAAACCACAGTGGCATGTTAACTCCCCTTAACTGAGGGCAGTTAAGATGTTGCTATGGTTTGCTTCCTGTTAGTGGCAGGATGGTGCTATCATTTCCTTTTGTCATTGCTCAACCTCTGGGTTCTTGTCCTGCATTATTAACCAACTGAAATAAAGCAGACTCTGGGGTACAAGAGAAGCTTTTATTGCCTGTACAGACAAGGAGCAATGCATGGGCTCCTAACCAAAATACCACAGGGCTCTTCAAAATGGGCGAACCTGGGTCTTTACACCCTTAGCTTTCTGGAATTCTGACATCTTCCCACCCTCCTCACTCCCTAACTCACCTCTGTGCATGAACAGAGCTGTGGTGTCGAAGCATGTTCCCCAGAATATTCTCTAGAAACATTTGTTGTTTCTAAGCAGCCTGGGGAGGACAGTGAGTCAGATAATCAGTCTCTTCCAGAGACTGATTAGTATGGGCGCCATTGAAACACTGATGTATGGACTACCCAGGATCTTAGATGGAATTGGAAGGACCCTACACTTACTCTTTGCAGAAATGTCTTTTGTTGGAACACTGATAACAGCCTGTTGTTATTGCTGGCAACCTGGAAACAGTAGAGGGTGGGTAGCTGAGTAACATGCAATGAAGGGAGTAATAGAAAACGGGATATTGGCCTAAGGGTTTCACTTAGGGTACCTGTAGAAAGAGTACATTTTTGGTGGGATGGGTGGTGCTTGAGGTCTGGGGCCATTGAGGGAATTGCATATATGAGGGGCTTCAAAAAGTTCATGGTAAAATGGATTTAAAAGATAATGGAATTTTTCCATGAACTTTTTGAAGCCCCCTCTTATAGCTCTGGTCTTCAGAAGGCAAAACTGATATAGGAGTGATGAGTAGAGACAAGGCTGTTGAAGCCAAGAGGAGGGTGAACCCACATGGTGAGAGCATGCAGAGAAGACAGTGGAAGAAGGGGCTACAGGAAGGGAACTTTCCAAAATTACAGGTGCTAGTCCCATACCTGTCACCAGGGCCTTGAGTCTGTGCCCTAGTCTGTCTTGCAAGGGGGTCTGGACACACCTGAAGACTGCCAAAACTACAACGGGTTTCTGATGTAACAGTGACCCCTTCCCTGTTAACAATCACTTTTTCGCCCTGTATGGGCCTCATGGGCCCCTATCCGGTTCCAGTGGGTAATTGTATACAATGCCTGGAATGTGGAATCTAAATCTGATATTTTCAGCTTCCTGCCTGACTCAAGGAGTACCTTCCATGGCTGAAGCTGTGGTAACGCAAACCACATTGCAAAGATCTAATGTTCCCCCTTCCCCACGGTCCCTGGAGGACTGCTTCAGGCCTCACTCTCCACATCATGGACTGGCCTGGAAATAGTGAGGTGAGTTAGAGATGGCCCAACACTACAGGGATCTGATCTGAGCTCTAGGGAGTAGTATGTACCAGTATTTCCCTTGTTCCTGGTGGGATCTGTCTTCTGGGGATGTGCTAACTTATCTTTGTCTTCTAAGTGATGCTGAACTGCCAGCTCTGGGTAGGGTACCCAGCAAGTGGCAAATGCCATTACCTCCCATATCACTTAGAAAACACTCATGGGCATAGTTCCAGGCCTGTCACCTCCCAATGCTTTGAGTTGCAGGGGAAAACAGGGGCTTGATTGGCAGGGCTCACAGACCATCACAGACAGGTCATTTCAACACGAAGCAAGGCCCATGATGCTGTGGGTGTGCAGTGGAGGACTTGACCTTTGTCTTTACTTTCTAACAATAATCCTTGGAACTTCTCAAGTAATGAAAGTGGCTTTATTTGTGTAAAGTAGCCATACTGATTACTTAGTGTGCAAATGAGGTAGGAGTCCCAAGACCATACCTAGTGAACGACAAGAAGGAGCAGGGATAATTCCAGCAGGATAGCCAACTAGGCAGACGCACTACACTGTCCCTCTACAAAAAAGATTGTTGTTGTTAAATGCCACCCTGTTGGTTCTGACCCATAGTGACCCTGTGTAAGGTTTCTGAGGAACAGCTGGTGAGCTGGAACTGCCCACCTTGTAGTTCAAACTGACTTTGCAGTCCAGTACATTAACACACAGCGCTGCACCAGGATTCCATAAAGGAAAGTTTAGAGAAGTGGATTCAATACCTACTGAGAGAAGCAGCAGAGTAGGAGTGGTGAAAGAAGACTGACTGCTGTAGAGCCTGCAGGCCAAGCATGGAGCAACCATCTGAAACGTTTGCAAGCATCTTTGGAGACAGACAGTAGCCTGGTGGCATAGATTCACACCAGTGTGAGCAATGTTGTCCATACCAACAAATGCTCAAGTAATCCAATCTGGACTCATTTTATCAACAGAGAGGTTTTCTTTATTCGATTTTGCAAATTCGGGCACCCAACCCAGTAGACATGGGCAGACATGCTGCATGGCCAGCCTACAAACAGTTTTATTCCTGTCCCTAAAAAGCCCCTCTTCCAATTCTCCTTCCACTGGGCATTACAAGGTCACCTTCTCCTTCCAAGGACACCTACTAGTCCTTATTGGGAGCATTCTCATTTAAAGTTAGTTTCCCCCTTTTCCATGAACTTTCCCTATTTCCTTGATGGTTGTATTCTTATTTTAAAGTTCCTAGTTAGGCAAACTAGTTCTTCACCTCCTTTTGTTATCCTAGCCTGTTACCCCCAATACATCCCTTAGTGGTGAAGATGGACTACACCCACAAGAGTTATTACTCACAAATCCTCCTCTTTTCTATTTACATTTATTGGTCTCATCTTCATTTGCTCTTCTTAAATTCTCATAAAGTATATCATTTCTGGATGTCCCTAAGAGTAGAGTTAAGTATGCCTATATTAAGTTGCATCATACTTGCACCTGACAGAATATTACTAAAACACGCACAACTGAAAACACACCAGCCCCATTTTCCCCTTACAGATCACAAATGAACAAATCAGAAATATTTGATGCACACGTAAATGTCCAAAAGCCAGTCTCCAGCCCATAGGCACACAGCCTTATTCAGTCCATGGGCCTACAGTCTATAGCTGCTCCATGCCACCACCTCTGCCACCATCTCTGCTTTCACTGTTTCTTCAAGCAGGGATCCCAAGTTCTACTCATGCTCGTCTTCCTTGATGGTTCTGGGACCATCCATTCCTGAAATGAAAGATAACTACTCCCTCTTTTTAGCTACATATCTTCTACAACTATAGTTCTAACAATCACAATTAATACTACTAACAATTACAATTGAAATAATACAATCTTATCAGCATCATTCTGTACCCCCTTTCACAACACCCATCTGGAAAAGGGCAAAATTAGTGAGGATTTTCCCTTGACCCCTCATTCTAAAACCAAGCACAACCATGAAAATTTGTCACACCAGTCACTTCTTGCAATAACAATGTTGAAATTGCCCATCCACAGGAGAAAGATGAGGCTTTCTGCTGCTGTAAAGATTTACAGCCTCGGAAACCCTGTACAGGGTCACTATGAGTCTGAACTGACTCCACGGCACAAAACCACCACCAACAACAGCCCAGTACACTGGGAAGACATGCATGTTCCCCGATCTGAAGAGACTTCCATTCTGATTGGAATTTTCAGGAACTGCATCCATAAGCAAAAGTCCAGTGCAACTGATGTTTGCTCAGAGTATCAAACATTTTCATGTTCATCGGATCAGGTTTCTAGTGAGCTCAACAACTCTAGCCATCCAAGTTGGTCAAATGAGTACCAGCTGCAAGCTTGGGAGTCCACACACTTCTCTGCACTTCAAAACAGTCAGCTTTCCCTCTTATTTCATGTCAAGGTCAATGGTGCCATTCACAAATAGACCCAGGTGATCATCAGCAAGAATACTGCTCACTGGTTCCCTTCAACTTTCAGTCCTAGAGGGGGTTTTCTTTGGTGGGCCAACTTTCCTTGCCTTGAAGCCTCCGAAACTCAAAATGCTTTCTTTCCATCACAAATCTCCTGTTCTTTAAACAGTTCTGCGTTGGTATGTAGGTCTTTTAAAATGCAAATGTCTCAACTCTGAAGTTCTGGCTCAAGATTCCACCTTAAATTTCTAAGAAATCTAACCAAGAACAGGCTGGCTTACAAACTTTCTGTAATCATAATTCCCAATATTCCTATTGCACATGTATGTCTATTTTATAATAATAAGCTGGGAAAACCAATATCCATAAGGCAGTCAAACATATAAACGTTTTTAAAACACTCAAGTCCAATCTTTCCTCCACCTTTGACTAACTCCATTCGTATGCATTATTGCCTTGGGCCTCTGGCAGTGTAGATTCAAGTAAGCCCTGGTCACAGATCAGCTATCTTTTCTATCCAGCTCCAGGAAACTCCAGAGACCGCTCTCCTTTCAGCTGAAACATTTTATCCCATTCCCCTTCATTCTTTCTTCCACAAAACTTTACAATTTCTTGGGTGTGCAACCATTGCAATGAATCCCACTCACAGCACCAAATGCTTAAACCAAGTAGGTACCAACTCTGACTTCCTCTGAATCTGTACTAGTCCACGGATTCAGGGCATGACACAACATCTAATAACTGTCTAAATTCCAACTACTAATATGTGAAAAGTGAGGATTGAGGTGGCTGTATTTTTCCACTTTCTAGACCACCCTTGTTGTTGTTGTTGTTGCTGTTAGGTGCCATATAGTCAGTACCGACTCATAGCAACCCTATGTATAACAAAACGAAACACTGCCCAGTCCTGGGCCAACCTCACACTTGTTGCCACGCTTGAGCCCATTGATGCTTCCACTTGGCCAATCCATCTCACTGGGGGTCTTCTTCTTTTTCTCTGACCTTCTAC
>NW_006408534.1:23710467-23762029 GCF_000296735.1 Chrysochloris asiatica | reverse complement strand
AAGGATTTTTGTTTTCTTTACGTTGAGATGCAATCCATACCTAAGGTTGTGGTCTTTGATCTTCATCAGTAAATATTTTAAATCCTCTTCACTTTCAGCAATCAAGGTAGTATCATCTATATATCACAGGTTGTTAACGAGTCTTCCTCCAATCCTGATGCCACACGTTTTTATTCATATAACCCATCTTCTTGGATTATTTGCTCAGCATACAGGCTGAATAAGTATGGTGAAAGAATACAACCCTGTCGTACACCATTTGGTGTTCCCATGTTCTGTTCGAAATGTGCAAAGACCTGGAGATAGAAACCAAAAGGAAGAAAATGGCCAAGTATTTCTCAAGTTGAAAGAACTGAAGAAAAATTCAAGCCTTGACTGATAATATTGAAAGATTCTATTAGCAAAATATTGAATATGCAAAAAGCATCAAAAGTAGATGGAAGGAACACACAGAGTCACTGTATCAAAAAGATATGATCGATGTTCAACTATTTCAAGCAGTAGCATATGATCAAGAGCCAGTGTTACTCAAGGAAGAAGTCCAAGGTTCATTGAAGGCATTGGCAAAGAGCAAGGCCCCAGGAATTGATGGAATACAAATTGAAATCTTTCAACAAGCTGATGTAGCACTGAAGGCACTCATTTATGCCAAGAAATTTGTAAGACAAACTACCTGGCCAACTGATTCAAAGAGATCCATATTTGTGCTTATTTCAAAAAGAGTTGACATAACAGAATGTGGAAGTCATTGGAAAATATTGCTAATATCACATGCAAATAAAATTTTGCTGAAGATAACTTTAAAGTGACTTCAAAAGTACACTAATAGGGAATTGCCAGAGGTTCAAGCCAGATTCACAAGAGGACATGGAACGAGGGATATCACTGCTGACATCAGATGGATCTTGGCTGAAAGCAGTGAATACCAGAAAGTTAGTTACCTATACTTTACTGACTATGCAAAGACTCTCAACTGTGTGGATCGTGACAAGCTATGACAACATAGCAGAGAAGAGTATTCCGGAACACCTAATTGTGCTCCTGAGGAACCCATACACAAACCAAGACAGTCATTTGAAAAGAACAAGGGGATACTGAATGGTTTAAAATTAGGACAGATGTGCATCAGGGTTGTATTCTTTCACCATACTGTTTACTCTATATGCTGAGTAAATAATCCAAGAATCTGGATTATATGAAGAAAAATGTGGCATCAGGATTGGAGGAAGACTCATTAACAACCTGAGATATGCATATGATACAACCTTGCTTACTGAAAATGAAGAGGACTTAAAATATTACTGATGAAGATCTAAGACCGCAATGTTGCATATCCATGTAAAGAAAACAAAAATCCTCACTGGACCAATATATAGCATCATTATAATTGGAGAAAAATTTAAAGTTGTTAAAGACATCATTTTGATTGGATCTACTATCCAAACTCATGGGATCAGCAGTCAATAAATCAAATGACATATTGCATTAGGCAAATCTGGTGCACAAGACCTCTTTAAAGTGCTCAGGAGCAAAGATGTCAGTTTGAAGACTAAGGTGCGCCTGACTGAAGCCATTGTATTTTCAGTAGCATACTATGCATGTGAAAGTTGGATAATGAATACGGAAGATCGCAGAAAAATTGATGCATTTGAGTTATGGTGTTGGAGGGGAATATTGAAGGAACCATGGAGTACAGCCAGAATGCACCTTGGAAGCCAGGATGGCAAGACTTTTTTTTCGCATACTTTGGACATGTTATCAGGAGGGACCAGTACCTGGAGAAGGACATCATGTTAGGTACAGTGTAGAGTCAGTAAAAAGAGGAAGACCTCAAGGTTATGGATTATCACAGAGGCAACAGCAATGGGCTCGTGCTTAACAATGATTGTTAGGATGGTGCAGTACTGGACAGTGTTTCATTCTGTTGTTCATAAGGTCATTATGGTTCGGAACTGAATTGATGGCAACTAACAACAACAAAAGCACACAGATATTTTATGAATAAGTCTTGAGTCATTGATATTTCTTCCTTACTAGGTCCAATCAGCATAATTCCATCAATGTAATGGTCTTGTGGCAAGGAGAGGCAATCAAGTTTCCTGTGGGCTAAATTATGACATAGTGCTAGAAGTTTATGTATATCTGAGGCAGGGCAGTTAAGGTGCATTATTAGTCTTTCCAGCTGAAGATAAACTTCTTCTGGTGAGACTTGGAAAATTGAATTGAGAAAATACATTGGCCAGATCAATAGCTGCATACCAGGTATCAGGAGATGTATTAATTTGCTCAAGCAATGAAACAATATTTGGAACAGCAGCTGCAATTGGAGTCACCATGTGATTAAGTTTGCAATAGTCCTCTGTCATCCTCCAAGATTCATTTGCTTTTTGCACAACACAGACAGGCAAGTTAAATGCGGATGTGGTGGAAATGATTGCCCCTGTAACCTTCATCTTTGATTTTGTCATTATGTCTACAATCTCTCCAGGAATATGGTACTGCTTTTGGTTTACTATTTTCCTAGACTTTTCCTACCATAATAGCCCTTACACAACATTTCAGGGATCTAAGTGGGGATTCTGCCAGTTGCTGAGTATGTCAATTCTTATTAAGCATTCTGGAACTAGGGAAATCATTGCAGGATGAGTTAAGGTACCCACTTGAACCACTCTGAGATGGAACTTTGCTAAGACTCCATTAGTAACTTGATGCCCATATGCACCCACTCTGACTGGTAGGTCACAGTAACGTTTGGGGTCTCCTAGAATTAGTGTCAATTCAGAGTCAGTGCCCAATAATCTCTGTAAAGTCTCATTATTTCATTTTCTCCCATGAACAACCCCTCTCGTAAAAGGTCATAGGGGAAGACTAGGAGAAAGACTAGCACTGTAATTTTCTGGCAATGTACTGTGGTCCTTCCTCAAGGGGTCCCAAGGCTCATCTTCATTTAAGGAGTCTGTAAACTCGCTCAAATCTGGGAATTGAGAGGCTGGGATTCTCTAATCTGGTGATTCAAATTAGGCGGCCATTCACTTGATCTAGAATTCTTCCACTTGTACAGATCAAGTAAATATTTATTTAGTAGGTTTTCCATCTGTTTCATTCTTAGAGATACTCTGCCCAAGTAGCCAGGCCATAAGTCCACATAAGTCAGACTGTTCTGATTACTACTTTGATTCTGCTGTCCATTAAGGTAACCAGGACCACTTTGTCTTTGTTGATTAAGTGCTGCCACTTGGTCCTTACCACCACAGAGTCCAATCAGCCCCATTGTAGCTAGGTATCTTAATTCAATTAGGGCAGTTCCAGATGTCAAATCTGGCTTATATAAAATAGCAATCATAGCAGTCTTTAAGGAGACTGGAACTCCCTTCACAATTTGTTCTTGTTGTGGTATAAGGTGTGCCCTCTGGGCACTCCATTTGTGGATTTACGGGTCTATCCTAATAAATCTACTCTAACATGCTTTCAAGAGGGAACTGAGACCCAGAGGGCCTGGAGGAAGGTAGAATCTCCAGTGAGTAGTATTCAATCTGTCTGGGCAGGGCTGATGAAAGGAGATGCCGATAGGTCTCTTGTGATACAATAGTGAATAATTGTTATCAGGACTGATTGTGAGGGTTGGAAATGTAAAGGTAGAGGTTTTATAGCAAGGAGGGGAGTGATTAACTTTTCAGTCTAGGAGCGGAGGTCCCTAGGACCATCAAGGGAGAAGAGCAGAGAGCGGGACCCTACCCAGAGAAGCAGTGATGCCTGAAATGGAGCCAGAGATGAAGACGTGGAGCTATGGAGCAGCTGGAGACTTTGGATCCATAGAGGGAGAGCGACTGTGTGCTGAAGACCTGGGGGGTACTGGGGAAGGATTGCATGGAGGAGATTGTAACCATGGCAGTGATAGAATGAATGTAAAACCAATGTTCTCCCATGTAAACTATCACATAATTCACAATAAAACATTAAAAAAAAAAAGTGATTGGACAGAATTCAGGACCTCAGAGTCCTCAGTCTCCTGATTATTTGCCCACATGTCTTCATCCCAAATTTCAGGATCCGATTTATTTTTTTAATTTTTATAGTGAATTGAGTGCAAGTTTAAAGAGCAGATCATCAGCCTTACATTAACAAATCATATACTTTGGTCATTACAATTATTGCAATTCCCTCCATGTATCAACAGTTGGCAGTATCTACCTCTATTCACTTTAATTATTGCATTCCCCCTTGTGTCTCCTGCTACCTTCATCTTTCCTCTGCTAAGATTGTCTATTGCCTGTCCTGTCACTCATGTTAACATGTGTCTATACTTTATGAGTAATTTTCCCTTCCTCCACCCCCCAAAAATCATAGATGGTTTCTTTTATCAAGTAAACTTTTTCTTCTTACAACAGTGGTATCATACAATATTTATCTTTTGTGACGAATTTCACTCAGCATAATGTCTTCCAGTTTTATCCATGTTTGAGATGTTTTTCAGATTCATCATTATTCTTCAACATTGAGCAGTATTCCATTGTGTGTATGTACCAAAGTTTGTTTGTTAGTACCAAAGTTTCTTCTGTTGATGGACATCATCTAGGCTTTCTGCATTTTTTTGAGGGGTCTCTGGTAGACAGCATATTGAAGGATCCCATTTTCTCATTCATTTTGTCTGTTTCTGGATTAGTGCATTTAATCCATTTACATTCAGTGTCATTATCAATAGATATGAATCGATTGCTGTTATTTTGCTGTGTGTTATTTTGTGGTGCCACTGGTCTCTTTGTTCCACATAATTTTCTTCACTAGCTTCATTTTATTTATAGGTTTTCTTTTCACTTTTATTTCTGCTGTGTTAAACCATGGCATTTTCAATAACATCATATGCAAATGAAAGCTGGACAGTGAATAAGAACAAGTAGAGAAGAATTGATGCGCTTGAGTTATGGTGTTGGAGGAGAATACTGAAAGTACCATGGACTGCCAAAAGAACAAACAGATCTGCGTTGGATGAAGTACATCCAGAGTGCTCGTTGGAAACTAGGATGACCAGACTTTGCCTCTCATACTGTGGACATATTTGGTAAAGTGGAGGGTTGAAGAAAAAAGAGGAAAACCCCCAACTAGATGGATTGGCACAGTGGCAGTAGCAATGGGCTCAGGCCTGTTCTACATTTTCTCTCTTTTGACCAGAATCCTTGTACAAATTCTTTGATCAAAATGTTCATAAACGGTAGCTGGGCACCGTCCAATTCTTCTGATCTCATGGCAAAGGAGGCAGTTATTCACAGAACCAATTAACCACACATTCCATTTCTTCCTCCTATTCCAATCTCTCTTCCTCTGTTACTGCAGATATTGTGTCTTGGATGGCCAGTTGCTATCTTTTAAGATTGCAGGCAGTACACATTAAACTAAGATATAGAACAGAATTATTAAACACAATATTAGACCAATTAACTGGACTATCCCATGAAATTATGACTCTAAACCTCTAAGCCAAGAGACCAAAACCCATGAGTGTTGGTTGTATATAAGCAGTTTCAGCAGCTGCTCTTTTTGTTGTTGTTGTTGTTGTTGTTACAGGTATAGAACGTATTGACAGAAATTACATGAATTGGCTCTGCAATCTTACCCTTACACAATGCAGTTTCTCCACCACCATAAAACAAAAGCAATAGCCCCCATTTCCCACTCCATCCTGACCGATAACAACTAATAATCTTTAATCTCTTTATATTTACCTGTCTTTTCCTTGTAATATGTGAGAATGTATGTCCTTTTGTGATTACCTTATTTTACTCAGTATAATGTTTCAAGCTCTATCAATGTTGTATAATGTATCATGACCTCATTTCTCTTTCTGTTGTGTGTGTGTATCACATTTTGTTTATCTGTTCATTGGTGGGCATTTGATTCTTTCTACCTTTTGACAATTGTTAGTAGTGTTGCAATGGTGTATGTCTGTCTACTGGGATTGCTGCTTTCAATCCCTTGGGTATATTTCTAGGAGAGGAATTGCTGGGAGTCCTGGTGTGGTGCTGTGGGGTGATGCACTGGACTGCAGTCAGTTTGGAAGTTCAAGCTCACCAGCCACTCCAAGGAAACTCTATACAGCGTCGGTATGCGTCAGAACCAACTCGACAGCACTTACCAACATTTATTATTTTAGTTTTTGAGGCACTGCCACACTATTTTCCAGAATGTTTGCTCCATTTTGCATTCCCACCAGAAAAGAGTTCCAATTTCCCCTTCCCCACAACTCACCAACATTTGTTATTTGTGGGTGGAGTGGGGGCGGATAGGGGAGGTGGAGTGGCGGTGTTTAATTTTTTAAATTTAATTTTAGTCATCCTGTTGCTGTTAAGTGCAAACATCGAGTTGGTTCCAATTAGTGACCCTATATAGAACTCCTGAGGATCGGCTGGTGGATTTGAACCATCGACCTTGTAGTTAGCAGTCCAGTGCTTATCCTACAATGCCACACTAGGACTCTTATTGTGATTGTTGTTATTAAGTGCCATATATTGAGGTGATTCTGATTCAGAGCGACCCAAGACAGGATTTCCAAAGAGTGGCTGTTGGGTTTAAACCCCTGACCTTGAGGTTAGCAGCCCAGTGCTTATCCTACACCACCACATTAGGACTCCTCCAGTGTTTATTCTGTGGTGCCACATCAGGAGTCCTGTTGTTGTTGTTAAGTGGCGTTGAGTCAGTTCCAACTCATACTGATCCTCTATAAGACTTTTGGGGAGCAGCTGGCAGGTTTGAACTGCTGACCTTGTGGGAGTGAAATGGTTTTCTCATTGTGGTGTTGATTTGACTCTCTCTGATGGTTAATCAAGGTGTGGTTTTTAATTAAAGTCCAAGCCAGGAATGAAGTTTGGGAGGACTGAACCCAGCTGAGTTCCTGTCCCAAATGAACTTGTTACTTAGAAGTGGACCAGCTACCTTAAAAAGCAGGGTGTTGTTGCCTAGGTCATTTCTAGTTTTGAAGGTGACGCCATCTTATGCTTGGCAGCCTCAGAGTCTCAGGGCAAATCTCATGGAAGATTTATTCTGTAGACAAGCTCCATGGAAACTTTTGCCATGTGGATCAGAAGACCTGACACAGCCCACCCACCTAACGAGTCTAATGCTCTCTGTGGGAATTGGAGAACTTTTGGTCTAAATGTTGTCAATCTCAAAGGGGTTGTGAGGCCTCAAGCCCTGGTCTGCACGTTCTAATTCTTCCACCTCTGTATCTGAACTCTGACAGTCCCCATCGTACCCAGTCAAAGCTGGCTTGGGCCCTTACTCATTATGTTTCTACAGCAGAACCCTTGGGACCCTTCTCTAACCAATATTCAAACTTACTGCACCTTCTAAGAGCCATCAGCTTTTATTCAAAATGATTCTTTTGTGTGTGTTCACAAAAGTCTCCAAGAAAATGTAAGGGGCACACAACTCCAGAACATTCAGAATGCTGATATTCAACTGGGCAAGTACAAACCACAGGGAGGAAACTGAGTGGACAGCTAACTAGCTAAACCAGGACTTTCTCAGACGATAATAAAAGCCACCACTAATTGAGCCCTTTCTATATGTCAGGCACTGTGATAAGCACTCTACCAACTTTATTTCATTTAATCTTTAGCACATGCCTGAAAGGTAGAAAGCACTGTACCCATTATAAAGATAGTAGAACAAGAACCACTCTCTTAGCTATTCAGTACTGCTGTAGCAGAAATATCACAATTGGGTGGCTAAACCAAATGCATTTTCACACAGTTTAGGAGGCTAAAAGTTCAAATTCAGGGTGCAGGCTCTAGCAGGCTTTCTCTGTTTATTCTAAAAGAAGGTCCTTGTCTCTTCTGAGCTTCTGCTCTTAGGTAACCTTCATGCGACTTGGCATCTGTCTTAGCCCATCTCCACTGATTGTTTAATCTCTTTTATATCTCAAAAGTCCTGGTGTGGTGCCATAGGTTAATGTGCTGGACTGCAAAGTCAGTTTGAACCACAAGGTCAGTGGTCCAAGCTCACCAGCCACTCCTTGGAAACCCTACACAAGGTCACTATAGGTCGGACCTGACTCGACGGCACTTAACAACAATATCTCAAATGTGATTGACTCAAGATATACCCTATAGGAATCCTGTTTTATTAGTATAACAAAGACAACCCATTCCCAAATGAAATTATAGTATAGAGGCTAGATTTACAACACATATTTTGGGGAGACAGAGCTTTGTCCAGAACATCACATTTTTAAATTCTTATTGTTCTTAGGTGCTGTTGGCTCTGAATCATCGCAACCGTATGCACAACAGAATGAAACACTGCCTGGTCCTGCACCATCCTCACAATTGTTCTTAGGTTTAAGCCCATTGTTGCAGCTACTGTGTTACTCCATCTCACTGAGACTCTTCCTTTTTCCCAGATCCTCTACTTATCTAAGCATGATGTCCTTTTTCAGGTACAGGTCCAAAGTCTGTGAGACGAAGACTTACCAGCCTTAGGGCATTCTCCGGTGCATTCTGACTGAACTTCTTCCAGGACAGATTTGTTTGTTCTTTTGACAGTTCATGTTGTTGTTTCTGTTAAGTGTTGTCTGACTCATAGCAGCCCTATATAATGTTTCTAAGGAGCAGCTGGTGAGCTTGAACCACTGACCTTGGGGTTCAAACCGACTTTGCAGTCCAGCACATTAGCTCACAGTGCCACACCAGGACTCAAGACAGTTCACAGTACTTTCAATATTCTTTGACAATATAATTCAAATGCAGCAACTCTTTTGTGGTCTCACTGTCCAGCTTTCACATGTATATGAGGCAATTAAAAACACAATCATTTGGTCAGACTCATCTTAGTCCTAAAACTGACTCTTGAACACGTTAAAGAAGTCTTGTGCAGATTTTTCCAGTGCAATATGTCGTTTGATTTTTTAACTGCTGTTTCCGTAAGCACTGATTATGAGTCCAAGTGAAATGAACTCCTTGACTTCAATCTTTCCTCCATTAAGCATGATGTTATTTATTGGTCCAGTTGTGAGGATTTTTGTTTTCTTTACATTAAAGTGCAATCCATACTGAAGACTGTGGTCTCTGATCTTCATCTGTAAGTATTTTAAGTTCTCTTTGCTTTCAGCAAGCAAGATTGTATCATCTGCATATAGCAAGTTGTTAATGAATCCTCCTCCAATCCTGATGCCATGTGTTTCTTCAGATAATCCAGTTTATTGTATGATTTGCTCAGCATACAGATTGAATAAGTGAAAGAATACAACTCTGATCCACAACTCTTTCCTGATTTTAAACGATTCAGTATTCCCTTGTTCTGTTTAAAGGGCTGCCTCTTGGTCTATACACAGGTTCCTCATGAGCACAGTAAAGTGTTCTAGAGTTCTCATTCTCCACAATGCTGTCCAAAGCTTGTACGATCTATACAGTCGAATGCCTTTGCATAGTCAATATAACACAAGTAAATGTCTTTCTGTTATTCTCTGCTTTCAGCCAAGACCTGACATCAGCAAGGATATTCCTAGTTTCATGTCCTTTTCTGAATTCAACTTGAATTTCTGGCAGCTGAATTCAGAAAAGGCTGTGTTGCTGCAATTGTTTTGAAATTATCTTGGGCAAAATTTTACTTGCACGTGATATTAATGATATTGTTTGATAATTTCCACATTCAGTTCGGTCACCTTTCTCTGGAATGGACACAAATATTGACCTCTTCCAGTTGGTTGGCCAAGTAGCTGTCTTCCAAATTTCTTGGCATAGACTAGCAAGTGCTTACATTGTTGCCTCAGTGTGTTGAAACATTTCAAATGGTTTTCCATCACTTCCTGGAGCCTTTGTTTTTCATTAATTCATTTAGTGCAGCTTGGCCTTCTTCTTTGAGTTCCATCAGTTCTTGATCATATGCTGAAATGGCTCGATGTCAACTGATTGTTTTTGGTACAATGTCTGTATTTTTCCGTGTTCTTTTGATGTTTCCTACATCATTAAATATTTTGTCCATGGAATCCTTCAATATTTCAACCCAAGGCTTGATATTTTATATCAGTTGTTCTTTCATCTTAAGAAATGCTGATAAAACCCTTTTAGTTTTCTAACTTCATGTTTTTACACATCTCATTATAATACTTTGTCTTCTCAAGCTGCCCTTTGAAATTTTCTGTTTAGCTCAGCACTGTTTTGTTCCACCCTTTGCCCAAAGTAAAGTCACGTCTTTACCACAGGCAAAACACATTGACCCTATCACATCATCCCTACAGTTTTCAATCAGCTACAAGTCTGAAATATCATCTTCTGAATTATGTAAACTAAATATGAAGAAGATAGTGTGTCCTAGGGCAAAATTCCTATCTATCTTTGAACCTGTGAAATCTAAAATACATAGAACAAAAGTAGAACAGCCACAAGGTAGACATTTCCATTAGAAATTGGAGAAATTGGATGAAAAGAAGGAATAATGGGCATCAAAACCCAGCAGAACACATTGCATTAGCTCTCAAGGCTTGAAGATAATTCTCTGTTCTCTGAGACCATCTGGGAGTTAGCCACACCCTCTAGATTCTGGACAGAGACTCCTTGGCCTTGAGTTTCGGCTCTGCCTTACTGGCCTTCTGGAATGACAACTCAGCTTTCTTGGTTTTAGTCAGTCTCATTCACCAAGCCCCAGTAGGTCTCATTCTTTTGCCCCTTGGGACACCTTAATGTCAGTCCCACATTATGGAACCGAGTTGGTGAAAGGAGACTGTGAAACCTAGCAGGCTGTGGCCCCACCCTCTGACATCCATGGTCTCTTTGTTGAAACTGAGAAGGTCCTGCTTCTAGAGCTCTTTCTAATAGTTCTGGTTAATCTCTCAGCCCCTCCATGAATACTTTCTTTTCTTTTCTTGGAGGACAACAATTCTAGTTTCTTTGGCCTGTTGTCTGCCTGAAGAATCCCAAGAGGTAGACAGCATTCTTCCCTTTCATTCTTTCTCTGTCCCCTTGGGTCTAAGCTGATGAGTTTTCTGCTGTAGTAACTGGTTAGATCCATCAGTCACAGGTTTAGTCTCTTTAACAAAATATTATCTAGCTACATACATCATTGTATGTAGCTAGATAATATTCTAGGACATTCTAGGACATGTGTCCTTAGTTTGTACAACAGATTTTTCAAAATCTTTTAAGTTCTGTTTTCATTTTGCATATTCATTTTTAAGTCCTTCGCTTTCCTCTCATATTTTGCTGTAAACAAGGAGAAACTGTGTGGCTCCTTTAAGATCTTGCTGAGACAGGAGAGACTCAAGGAGGAGTGCAAGAGTTAAAGGAAATAGTGGCAAATACTATTAACTGCGGGACTGCAAAGTCAGTGAACTGCAAGGTTGGTGGTTCAAGCTCGCCAGCTGCTCCTTGGAAACCCTATACAGGGTCACTATGGGTCAAAACCGACTCAACAGCACTTAACAACAAGACTGTTAACTGATAGTACTTTGAGGGTATTGAAATCATTGTAATGAAGCAAAGCACATGATTTGCTGAATATAAAATTGATGGTCAGCTCAACTTAAAATAAAGTTGTTTTGTTTTTTAAAAAAAGACCTTGCTTAAAAATCTCATTAGTCAGATATACAAGTTAATCACTTACGACTTCTACTTTCCACCAAACATTTACACAATTCATTCAAATTCTGTGCTGCTACATAAAAGTATTGCCCTTTGGTGGTTCAAAATCAGTTGTTCCTCAGAAATCCTACACAGTGTTGCTATTAGTCAAAACTGACTTGATGGCACTTAACAACAACAACTTTGTTGTTGCCCAATCACATGTTCATCATTTTCTTTTAAAGACTTACCAGAAACACATTTAACACCCACATTTCTGGCAACATTCTATTGCTGGTGCCATATGTAGTCTCTAAGATGAGACAGGCTGTTTCTACAACTCTCATCCCCTTCCTTGTGAGCCTTCACTAGAATTGCCTTTGACATTCGTATTTTTACCAACAGTGTCTTCAAGGCAGTCTAGGCTTTTACTGGTGTTGTTTAAATGCCATTGAATTGGTTCCAATACATAAGTGCTGTATAGGATTGTGGAGACTTTAGATCTTTGTTGGAGCAGAAAGCCTCATCTTTCTCCCAAGAAGTGGCTGGTGTTCTGGAACCACCAACCTTGTAGTTTGCAGTCCAGTGCTTATTGTACGGAGCCACTGTGCCTTAAAATTCTTCCAGACTCTACCCATTACTCTATTCCCAAATCACTGCCATATCTTAGGTATCGATTACAGTGGCCCCACACTCTCAGTATCAAATTCTGCCTTAGTATCTAGTGCTATCATAATAGAAATACCACAAGTGAGAGGCTGTAACAAACAAAAACATATTTTTTCACAGTTTAAGAGGCTAAAAGTCTGAATTCAGGGTGCCAGCTCTAGAGGAAGCCTTTCTTTACTCTCTTTTTTTTTTTTTTTTAATGTTTTATTGTGAATTATGTGATAGTTTACATGGGAGAACATTGGTTTTACATTCATTCTATTGTATATCCTCTCATTACCATGGTTACAATCCCCTCCACAATCCTTCCCCCGTACCCCCAGGTCTTCAGCACACAGTCGCTCTCCCTCTCTGGATCTAAAGTCTCCAGCTGCTCCATTGCTCCACGTCATCATCTCTGGCTCCATTTCAGGCATCACTGCTTCTCTGGGTAGGGTCCTGCTCTCTGCTCTTCTCCCTTGATGGTCCTAGGGACCTCCGCTCCTCGACTGAAAAGTTAATCACTCCCCTCCTTGCTATAAAACGTCTACCTTTACATTTCCGACCCTCACAATCAGTCCTGATAACAATTATTCACTATTGTATCACAAGAGACCTATCGGCATCTCCTTTCATCAGCCCTGCCCAGACAGATTGAATACTACTCACTGGAGATTCTACCTTCCTCCAGGCCCTCTGGATCTAGGTTCCCTCTTGAAAGCTTGTAAGCCAGTCACTTCTTGCCTTTGTAGCCCCCGCCTCCCATTTTGGGTAGCCAATGTCCAAGTTGCCCATCCCTGTCTACTCTGTGTGTGGAGGGTGTGGGAATGATTCTTGCTGTTAGGGCTTGTTCCCTCTTTTGAGCTACTGTTTCCATAGGTGTAGGTCAAGTTCATCAAATTGTTTGGCAATACTTTTTTTTTTTTTTTCCTCTTCTTTTTACTTCTGGTTGAGCTCTGATCATCCAGTCACTGAAGCCAGGATAAGTGGGTATTATCTGTAAGTGTGGGTGTTTTTATGCATATGCCCTTTCTTCTTATCAGCTAGACACTTCACTCTCCACTCTAGTCCTCTGTGGCTATGCCACTGAGTCTGGGCCCAAGAGTCCCCAGGTCTTGCCACACTGCTGGCTAACTTCACCCGAGTTCACAGAAGTCTATTGAACGTTGTAGGGCTTAGCTTTACCGCTTCATTGCTGTTTTTCCCTCACTTCCCCTTATCGGCGTATATTCCCATTGAGTCTTAGTCTTGGAAGGGGGTTTGCACTGAGGGGACCCGACCACTTGCCTTGATGTTTCCTGGGCAAGCAAGTTGCTTGTTCTTGTAGTAACAGTTGGTCTGCCTATGTTGTTTTATATTTTTTCTGTAGGTCTTTCTTTCAAGAAGTCTCTTCTGTTCTTCTAGCCACTCCAGGCTGGTCTGCTTGGAGGAAGCCTTTCTTTGTTGACTCTGGAGGAAGACTCTGGACTTTTCTGAGCATCAGCTCCTCAGTGAGCTTCATGTGTCTTGGCATCTGCCTTACTAGCTTGTATTTATCCTAATTTATATCTTACAAGAGATTGACTTGAGATACAACCTACACTAATCATGTCTTATGATCAAAGACAGACCATTTCCAAATGGGATTATAACCACAGGCATAGAAGCTAGAATTTACAACACATATTTAAGGGGAAGGAGCAGGGAAATGGTTCATCCCACAACAAGCAAGGAGGTTAATTAACAAAGATCATGAAGCTTATAAAAAAGTAGAGTTTGCACAGCCAGGTCTTTACCAGCATTCCATACTGTGATCTATGAGTTGACTTCAAGAAATTTGTGGGAAAGTGGAATTAAAAGATAATGGATTTCCCCCCCAGGAACTATTTGGAGCCCCCCTCATATTTTCTGACCCGATAAGGAGCATGTGGCCCTTTATCCTTCATCTCTCAAGACACTTTATAGCACCCAGTAAACGTATTCACCTGCATTTATTCCTGAGTCTTCTCCCTGATAGAGCAGGCATTTGTAAATCTGAACAGGTGGAGAGGTCAACACATTGTAATCCTGTTATAAACATTCACCGCCAGATGGCAGTGTCTGCCAGGTCTTATTCTTTTAACTCAAACCTAAGGCCCTTAGGAGGACATCTGGAAAGAAGACAGGCATCTCTCCTTCGAGGTCCCCTCTCCTTCCCCAATCCAGCAGCCCAGTGCACAGGGACAGGCAGAGCCCAGCATCCTGTGGGGATATAAGAACTGTTACTGACAGTAACCTAGGGCGTGGCAGCCAATGACTTGTTGTTGTTGTTGTTGTTGTTGTTAATACTGACTCATAGCGACCCTATGTACAACAGAACAAAACACTGCCCGGTCCTGAGTGAACCTCACAATTGTTGCCACGCTTAAGCCCACTGATGCTGCCTCTTTGCCAATTCATCTCGCTGGGGGTCTTCCTGTTTTTCTCTGACCCTCCTCCTCACCAAACATGATATCCTTCTCCAGCGACTGGTCCCTCCTGACAATATGTCCAAAGTATAAGATACGAAGTTTGGCCATCCTGGCCTTCAAGGAGCACTCTGGCTGCACTTCTTCCAACACAGATCTGTTGGTTCTTTTGGAAGCCCATGGCACTTTCAATATTATCCTCCAACACCATAACTCAAAAGCATCAATTCTTCTATGGTCTTCCTTATTCACCGTCCAGCTTTTGCATACATATGAGGTTATTGAAAACACCATGGCTTAGGTCAGGCACACCTTAGTCCTCAAGCTAACATCTTGGCTCTTCAACACTTTAAAAAGGTCTTGTGTAGCAGATTTGCCCAATGCAATACGTTGTTTGATTTCTTGACTGCTGCTTCCAGTCAGTGGTTGAGCATGGGCAATTCCTCAGAGCCAGAGGAAGCCCACTCCTGGACATTATACCAAGAGGACTGAAGGATAGCCCTGCTGGAATCTTACCATTCCCACTGCCCAGGGCTGCCCCACTCCCAGCTCTTTCTTGGGAAATATTTGGGACACATCTCCAGATTGTAACCTTAACACCACCAAATGGCACCAATGTCTTCCCTCTTCCACCTTCCTCCATCCCGGTGCCTTCCCTCCTCATCTCTAGCTCTCTCCCAGCACGGAGTCAAAAACAACAGACCACAAAGAGGCTTCTGGCTGGGTCCCTGGCTGTGGCCTCATCTGCACCAATCCACACACTCACCACCTTACACAGGCAGACCATTGGTGGGCACTTGATTATCAGCCTCAGTATATTTGGGGAATCTAAAGCTAGATTCTAAGGCCCTGGTGTGGCACTGTAGGATACGCATTGGCCTGGTAACCAAAAGGTCGCCAGTTCAAATCCTACAGTGGGTCAATGTGAGTCAGAACCAACCCAATGGCACACAATAACAAAGCTAGGAAAGGGTAAGGAATTTATAGTCCAAAGAGTTAGGATTTGAATTCAGATCTTCCAACTGTCAGGACCATCATCCTAACATATGCAGGGGACAGCTGTTAAATATTCCAATCAGTGCATAGGTATAGAGACTAGGAGCCTTGTGGGTCTGGAGGGATCCAGAGCCTCCACCAGAGGATAGGAAAGAGGATGGCCCTTCATCATGTCTCACCTCCAGCGTGCCTTGAGCACAGGTGAAAAAAGGCCCTCTGAGCTGCCATGAAGAACAAAAGCACAAGATCACAAAGTGGTGATCCAAGGTGGCTGTGATGACATGTGACTGGCTGCTGAGCAGTTTCTTTTTGATGGGAAGTTAGCTTCCGGTCTGTAAACAATGGGCTGTAGAGTGTGTCAACTCTAAGATCCTCCACATTCTCTTACCATCTGTTATGGATTGAATTGTGTCCTCCGCAAAATATGTGTTTTATGTTTGTGTTTATAATTCCATTTGAGAATGGGCTGTCTTTTGTTATATTGAGGCAGAATTAGTGTAGGTTGAGTCTTAAATGAAGCTTTTTTCACATCCAAGACACACAGAGAGCACCAAGGAACCAAAGAAGCCGAGCTGAAAAGTTAAGGACCTTCCTTTAGAGTAAGCCTTCCCCTAGAACCGGCATTCTGAATTTATACTTCTAGCCTCCTAAACTCTGAGAAAATAAATTTATTTCTTACCACTTGTGGTATTCTTGTGCTGCTGGTAACAAATAAATTTAGTGTAAATTGTTTTGCTGTATTTGGGATGTGCTCGGTGCCTGTTATCCATTCTTTCCTTCCAATGTCTCTCATTTGTAACAGAAATGTCTTCCTTGTGCCTTTTCTACTACTGGACTTTGGAAGCAAAGTCATAGGCTTTGCTTCATAAGATAAAGCATATTCCATCATAGGATAAAGTTCTTCATAGGCTCACAGATGAAGAACTTTATCCCAGGATGGAATATGCTTCAAGTCTCAACCATATTTGATTTAGATGATTCACAAGATGAGATTCTGCACTCTGAGTTGATTGAAGACTTTTGGGATGATATGAGGGGATAAAAGGAGTTCTGGTGTGGCGCTGTAGGATAAGCACTTAACTGCAAGGTCTGTTTGAACTACAAGGTTGGCAGTTCAAAGTCATTAGCTGCTCCTTGGAAACCCTGTACAGGGTCACTATGAGTTGGAACTAACTTGATGGCACTTAAAACAAGGGGATAAGGGTGTTTTTAAGTGTAAGGACACGAGTTTTGTAAGGACATGAATTTTAGGGGCCCAAAGGTAGAATGCAATGGATTTAACTGTGTCCCCCTAAAATATGTATTGTAAATCTCCACTGTGGCTGAAGTCCTGTTGTAGCACTGCGGGTTAATGTGCTGGATTGCAAGTTTGGATTGAATATCAAGGTTGGAGGTTCAAACTCACCAGCCACTCCTCAGAAACCCAGTTGGAATAAATATGCCTGTGGCTATAATCCCATCTGGAGTCCTGGTGTGGCACTGTGGGTTAATGCGCCAGACTGCAAAGTCTTTGGATAGCAAGGTCTGCGGTTCAAGCTTACCAGTTGCTCCTCAGAAACCCTATACAGGGCCCCTGTGGGTCTGAATCCACTCCATGGCACTTAACAACAACAATAACATCCCATTTGGGAATGAGTTGTCTTTATTATGTTAATGAAGCAAGATTAGTGTAGGGTGTATCTTGAGTCAGTCTCTTATAATATAAAAGAGATTAAATAAGTGAGCAAAGCAGGGCTGGGATAATACACACTCTAAGACACATGAAGACCTCTAAGGAAGCAGGAAGGAGAAGCTGGGGAGAAATATATTTGTTTGTTAAAGCCAGTCACTTGTGGGTTTTCAATCATTGCATCACTAGATAAACTAAGACACTACCACACACGCGGGTGAGGAGAGGGGAGCACAGATGTGTCTGGGTATGGCATGAGACATTTGTATGAGGCTGAACCACCTAAAGTTGGAACTGGTGTAATTTCCAGTACCTGGTCACCGCAATGTGATTCTACTTGGCAGAGTCCAAGACTAACTTCCTAAGAGGCTGAATCAATTCAGTGTTTCATGTTTCCAGATGACACGTTAACTGCACACAGGAAATGTCTTTGAGAGATGTTGTGGCTCTCATAGGATACAGTATCAAGGACCTCCTCACTTGGAGCAGCCTGGTAGAGGGAGTTTCCATCTCTGCATGTATGCAAGCACAGCCTGGGTAGCCAGTTGCCTTTCAGTAGACTCTGACTCATGGCGACCTGTGATCCCATGTGCATCAGAATAGAACTGTGCTCTATGGGGTTTTTCAGTAGCTGATTTTCAGGGAGTATACTGCCAAATATTTCTTCCAAGGCACTGCTGGATGGACTCCAACATCCAACCATTTGGTTAGCAGCCAAGCATGTTAACCATTTGCATTACCCAGATATTCCACAGTTTGGTTAGTAACTTAATGGCATAAATAATCTGAAATTTTATTGTTTAGGAATCAATGACTCTGAGTCAGAGGTGGTGCCTTGAGGAAACACATGGATTCTGCAATGGATAGATGAACAGCAAAACACTCTCCAAGGGAAGGGGTTAGGGTGAATGTGGGAGCTGTGCCTCTTCACACCAATTTAGAAACAACTCCTCCAACCATGCTGCTTTCATTGGTCCCCATTGGAACTAATACCACCTTCTCTGAGGAGAAAACAGTTGTAATCTCAAGGCTTGGGAGATTAGAGGGTCATCAGTGCCCAGTTTTCTGCAAGTCTCTGAGCTCTGCTTCCTGTCTTCCTCTGGACTTCATCAACAGTTTCCCAGCAATCACAAATGAAAGGAGCAGCTCATAGAGCACATAGCTCCAAGGGGATGTTGCTAGGTCTCTCCTGCCCCAACCCCCACAAGCAGGCAACCAAGATTTGGGCAAAGATAGCTGGTGAATCCAGGCTCTTCCATCTACTAGGTAACCCTGGGCAAGAGGTCAGATTTCTTTGTGACTCAACTTTTCTCATCTATAAAATGGGAGTATAGTGGTTACGAATTGGGCTGCTAACCTCAAGGTTGACAGTTCCACAGGAGATTTACAGCCTCAGAAACCCTGTGCAGGGTCACTATGAGTCGGAACCGACTTCATGGTGCTTAACAACAGCCAATAGAGTACTTGCTTATGAAATGACATGAGAGATGTAAAGCAGTTGGCATAATGCCTGGCATACAATGTTAGTAACAAATGGTTAATATCACTAATAAAGGGGAAGAGGACGGAACCAGACTTGGTCCAAACATCCTCTATCCCTACCTCTTTTCTGAGTTTAGTTTCAATATGGTCTCTGCTGATCAAGCCCTTTCTTTCTCCAGCCCAGGCTTTTTATCACTTTACTCTCTACCACCTGATATTATATTACAGATTTATTTGCTTATAGTTTATTGTCTCTTTGCCCACATTAAAGCTCTACATGTTTTCCCTGTCCACTGCAGACTCCATAATACAAGGGAAGAGTTGCTGGCAGTAAACATTTGTTGGAAAAAGTGGATGGAGGATGGAAAATTAATTGCAGACCAAGAAACATCAAGACTGGTCTAAGCACCAACAGCTGGAGGATAGCAGTTTTAGTACTGCCTACTGCCAGTAGGCACTCTCCTCCAATGCTTTGCATGGCATATCACTAATTTTCTGTCTCTGTCGTTCTCACCCTTGGGAATGAGAACAGACTAGGGGGTGAGGAAACAAGGCTATGGAGACTTTTCTGTGACAGTTTATTATTCTAGGTGAGAACCTCACCATTGTATGTTGTTGTTAAGTGCCATGGAGTCTGTTCTGACCCATAGCCACCCTGTATAGGGTTTCCGAGGAGCGGCTGGTGAGTTTGAACTGCCCACCTTGCTGATCAAATGGACTTTGCAGCGTATTAACCCCACAGCACCACACCAGGGCTCCCCATTATATGTTGTTGTTGTGAAGTGCCATTGAGTCGGTTCTGGCCCATTGCAACGCTGTATAGGGTTTCTGAGGAGCAGCTGGTGAGCTTGAACCGCCAACCTTGCAGTTCAAACGGCTTTGCAGTCTTGCGCATTAGCCCACAGCACCACACCAGGACTCCCCACTATATAAATAAGGAAACTCAGGCTCAGTGAAGCTAAGTGGCTTGCTCCCACAGATAGAACAGGAATGAACTCAGGGATTCAAGCTCATCATTCCAAAGTCCCAAGGTGGCCTTCAGGCAACTATGCCATGTAATCATATGTTTACTTAACACTTCTATGCCCAGCCTGTCCTATAGGATAAAGCACTGGACTGCAAGGTCGCCAGTTCAAACTCACCAGCCACTCCTCAGAAACCCTACACAGGGTTGCTGTGAGTTGGAACTGACGTCACAGTACGTATAACAACAATAATAACAGGCCAAGCCTGTGCCAGGACCCCTTTCATAACGGATCCCACTTTAAACAGCTGGGGAAGCTGAAGCTAAGACAAGGAATGGGATTTGATGGCCAAGGTCAAAGTCAAGTTTAGAGGCAGGACTCTCAATTCTAGTACAGGACTCCCAAGTATTTGCATAAATAATATTCAAGTTGATTTTGTATAACATCTACGGCTGGCTGCAGGGTGAAAGGAGCCGAGTAAGACAGCAGGGACTCAGCATTGTCGTCCCAAGAGAAACCGGTTAAAACGTTTGCTCTTTATCTAGCTGGCAGTGTTTTTGAGGGGGCAGCCAGATAACCGAGGTAGGTTCCCACAGGGCTGCTTTGTGTTATCGGCACCACAAAGAGAGTTGGGAGAGACGTGACTGTGACTTTCCAACTTCCCTCCCAAAGGTAATGCAGCCTAGTCCTCCCCATTCCCCAGGTGTACGCGTTTCGGCGACTGGAAGACCCAGCAACCGCTGACCCTGGCTCAGGGATCCTCCCTTCTCATCCAGACCCTCCCACGCTAACCTCGGGCCTTTCTTCTTGGTTCACTAGGTCGGCCTTGGAGTCCTATCCATATAAGTCCCTGCATGTGAACGTCGCAAAACCCCAAGTTGAGCAGGCACCGCGTCCTCTTGGGGCCCGAAAGACGACAGAGGAGCAGGTTGCTTGGGGCGATGCGGACAGTGCAGGAGAACTCGCTAGCCTGAGCTGCAGTAGACACAGGAGCTCCAGCCGCCAGGCCTCTCTAAGTCTATCAGAGTACAGAGCTTCCCTACACTTGGCGGTCACTGGGGCTTTAGATTGAACAGCGTCATGTAACTCCAATTTGAGCTCCAACTGATCATGGCGCACCACGTCAGTCTAGATTTCGAATTCCGTAGCAAATGAAATTAAATTTAAAGAAAAAGGACGAGCCTACCCTGCTTCGGGGAATCCGTCGGCCCAGGCCCTTCGTCGGTGTAATAGCAGTTCGTCCATCAGCTGGATGTCCCCGTATGCGGTGTGTCCCAGCGGTCGTCGAACTGAGCTTACAATCGCCTCTAGGACCTGTGACTGCCGGTTGCCGACCCAAGCCCCCTCTGCCCTCCGGAGAGCAAGGCCTCCCGTCCACCGAGCCCGGCCTCACGCTATAAACGCGGCCCCGGAACTAAGTACGGAGGCGCCATCCCGGTGCTCCTTGCTGCCTGCCCTCCTGGCGTTAGGCCCGCGCCGAACATACCCGGTAGCCCGTCTCCGTTAGCCAACCAGACCCTGAAGAAATGTTGTCGCCGACCCCTCCCAAGAAAGCAGGCAGTGCGTCAACATTGTTGACGCACAGATGAAGTCGGAGAGCTACTCCCGCAAGGGAGTCTCCTATCACCCCGAGGCAGCCTTAGTAATTTTTGCTTAGTGATTGGATCCCGCTTAAGCGCAAATTCCGCGCCCAAGTATTTCCTTTCCGACGGCCGGTCCACTACCGTCTGTCTCTTCCTTCTCGCCCTTCCAATAATTTGCCTTCTCTTCCGCCGCCCCTACTGGTCCCCTTCCCTTGCTCCCGCAGCCTGCTGATCTTTAGTTGCGGAACCGCCTAACCGGTGATCGAAAACGCGCCCGTGCGGTTTCCGCGCGCCCTTGTGGCCTTTCAGTGCTCTTTGGCCATGGGGTCGCGGGGCGGACGCGCAGGGCCAAGCCCTTCGGTGGCCCCACCTCTAGCGTTGAGAACAGTCAAAGAAAAGGAACCGAGAGGGGGGCGGGGCGCTCCGCAGCAGGGGAGTGGGGAAGAAGCTGTTAGTCTATGACTGATGCCCTGAGCGTGAACGAAGGAGTGCGCGTTTGGTTCGGGCGCGGCTTGGGTGGGTGGGTGGCTGGCTGGCTGGCTAGATAGTATTGCCGAGGAGAAGGGAGGCGGGCACTCGGTTGCGGCTGGAGCCTCCGGCCGGTCACGCTCACTTGGTGAGAGTGGGGGCGAAGCGCTATGATGGGAGGAGGCTCCTGGAGCAGACTCTACTTTAGGCCGGAATGTGGGGCGCTTCGATGCCACTAGAGTGTTCGGCAGAGGGCGCTGCTCCGGGAGTTGGGCGGGGGTGGGGTGGGAGAAGAGTGGGGGCCGTGGCTTGCTGCGCACACTTCCCCCATTATTAAACACTATGTTCAAAAGGCGCCGGGGGACTTCCCGAAGCCACGGAGCCCGCGCCGCCAGCCCGCCCGGCCCACGGAACCCATGGACCTGAGTGCTGCCGCCGCGCTCTGCCTCTGGCTGCTGAGCGCCTGCCGCCCCCGCGACGGGCTCGAGGCGGCAGCTGTGCTGAGAGCGGCAGAGGCAGGGCCGGCCAGGGGCCCGGGGGGCGGCGGCGAGCGGAACCTCGCCCGAGTTACGGGCTTCTCCGCTGCCCCGGCTGCTGCGGTTCCTGGTGCCCGCGCTGCGCGCCGAGCTGCCGGCTCTGGCTTCAGGAACGGCTCAGTGGTGCCTCATCAGTTCATGATGTCGCTTTACCGGAGCCTGTCCGGGAGGGCTCCAGCCGGGGCCGCTGCCGCCTCCACCTCGGGCTCAGGCCACCACAGCCACGCCGACACAATCACCGGCTTCGCAGACCAGGCACCTCAAGGTACTCACGCCTCTCGTACGCTTGTCCATCCCGTCCGGTCCTGGGCTGAGACCACCGCCTGAACCGTGCCCCTGACTCCTTTACATTTGTCCCCCACCCCATCCCTGTACACTCCAGCCTCAGGTGTTAGAAACTTCGCCGAGGCCGACTCATCCGAACCCGCAGCGCCTGGACTGTGACAACAATCAGGCCACTTCGTGGGGACCGAGGACTGTACTGGTCCCTCTACGGAGTTCCCTGGCTTTGCCGACTGGTGGGCTCCCTAGAGCCTGGCTGAGTCCGAGATCTGTTTCCTGGGGAAAGGCCTGGAGTGGCCTCGAGGCCAGATTCCTCCGAGAAGAAATGAAGGCAGGAGATCTGATCTCCGGGGTCTGACCTAGAGGGACTGCTTCGTTGCAGTAATCTCTGCAGGTCCTAGGAGCCACACAATTTGGGGAAGCGGGGGGAAATTGAAACAGAGGCAGGTGTCATTAAAATAGATGAACCTGGAGAGGCTGGTGGCATAACCAGATATGAGGAGGACTTTGCCTCTGGGTGGTGGTGGCTTGGATGTGTGTGGAGTGTGTAGGAATGGATGCCCGTGTCCTTATGCTGGACCCTTCGGAGGGCCAGAGATGAAGGAATATCTGGTTGTGTGAGGTAGAGAGAACACCCTTTGCAGGAATACAGGCTTCTTTCAGAAAAATCATTCCACCTTACTCCATTCTGATCTTTCCAAAGGTAGGATGCGAGTGAGGCCGTTTGTTGGTTGCTGTGTGTCATCTGGATTTTATTAATCTTCATTGAAGTCATTAAAGCAGACAGATAGGGAAATTTTAGTTAATTTTAGGCGGAAATTCAAGTAATTTCGACCCTAATTCTATCCAGCCAGAGATGCTTCATGAAAAGCAGGAGGAATAAGACTGTAAAGTTCAGTGCTGCTGGTCTGAAGCTGCTCCCTGCCTGCCAGCCACTGAGAAGCTGCATACCTTGGCTATTAACCTGGGAAAACAGGCAGAAGCAGTGCAGCAGTCAAATAACCTACCCCCTTCTGCACAAAAAAAACAATTCAAGTACATGGTATGTTTTATTTTGGGTGTAAGCAAATCCCAGGCCCAAATAGTCCTAAAGCTTGGTGGGAACTATGGAATAGTCCCTGAGCCCATTGGGATAGGTGCTGGGAATACTAATACTACTGTAGAAAGGAGCCCTGGTCCAAGAGGGCTTGGGTCAGCCTCAGATTTAACGCTGTTGTATTGGCCCAGAGACTGCAGGGGAGGTGGGGTGTGCAGTGTTCTAAGCTCATAGAGGCATCAGCCTGCCACCATCTCATCCTGAGCTAAATTCCAGGATTTTCCTAGGAGATCTCTGCTTGACTGGCAAGGTTCCTGAGACCACCTTTTCTTTCTAGGGGAATGCAGTTGTAGGAAGCTTAAAGCTAGGAGAGACACAGGGGCTGTAGGAAAAGCTGGGAGCAATAGCTCAAGCATACCCTGGGGGCTAGGAACAGTAATGAGGAGCCCATACCCATTACTATCCTTTCCACCCTGAGTTTCAGCTCCCTCAATTTGGAGTAGAACTGTTTGAAGTCCTTCTGAGGCTTTGGACAACAGAGACCTCGAACTTGAGACAGCCAGGGCCTGGGGTTCACGGTTAGTGAACAAATCCTCTATGGTGTGGGAAGTTTGCAGTCTCTTGGAGTTTGGGGCAAAACGAAACCATATGACCCTCTTCAAAGAGAACTCCTTATCTACTGCTGGCGGGATTTTAACTTTTTTTCCCTCCCCAGCCCCCACCTTCCCCCCAAAAGGCTGCGGCCAAAATCAAAACCCTAGATAAATCACGAGAGAAAGAATAAGTCTGTGAAGGGACCAGTAGGACCTGGAGATGAGACTTCACTAGAGGTACCGCTGCCCTCAGTGTCGCTAGGCAGCACTGGGCTGTCTGGACTCATTCTGAGAAGGTTCCTTGTTTTCTTCTGTCGTCTTTTTCCATCTATTGTGACCGTGGGTGTTTGGAGAGGAGCCGAGCTTCAGGTTCTCGGTTGGACTAGTGGAGCTCCTTTGCTGTAGGACTTTGTGGCCCCTATCTGGGCCTCCGTTCTCCTTGGAAAAATGATGAGGTTGAACTGGAGGGTTTTTGCAGCCCTGGCGGACATATTTCCCTTCAGAACCATTCATGTCTTTCTGGAGAAACAGAAGGAGCAGAAGGAAAAAATTTTTAGAGGATCAGAATTTTCCGTTTTCCTACAGTCTGGACTCCCGGGCTCTACGGGAAATCTATAGTGTAATCATGAGTTGTCCCCGAAGGCTCGGAGATTTGAGCGAAAAGTCCAACTGGATTTCGGATTTCGGAAGGGACTTCTGATGTCCTCAGCAGGTTTCCTGACTCAACCACCGGCCTGAAAAGCTAGCCTCCGACCTTGTCCTCATAAGACAGTAGAACTGTGGTGGTCCTACGCCTCGGTCACGAGTGTGGGTGCCTGTGGGTAGCTGTGGTGGCAGGACTTTTTGGCTTTTTTCGCTCCAGAACCGACAGTCGAGGCGAAGGCTCCCTTTCCTTTGGGCCAGATTGTACCAGTTAGACGGGCAACGACTGTTCCAAGGATCCTTACTTCGGAATCAAGGGAGGCTGGCTATCTGAAATTAGTAGGGCCCGTGGTCAGGAGTGCGAGCTTGGCTCTTATATAGCTTTCTTTTTCTGTCTCTACCTGTCCCTTACAGAAGATTCCGCAGCTGAGACTGGTCAGAGCTTCCTGTTCGATGTGTCCAGCCTTCCCGACGCCGATGAGGTGGTGGGCGCCGAGCTGCGTGTGCTGCGCCGCGCGCCCCTTGAGCCGGGTCCGGGCAGCTCAACCCCACCGCCTCTGTTGCTGCTGTCCACGTGCCCCGGCGCCGCTCGTGCCCCGCGCCTGCTTCACTCGCGGGCCGCTGAGGCCCTGGACGTTGCGCTCTGGGAAGTGTTCGACGTGGCAGACGCCTTGCGGCGCCACCGCCAGGAACCGCGAGCCGACCGGTCGTTCTGCCTTCTATTGCGCGCAGCGGCTGGGCCCTCGCGGAGCCTGCTTTCGCTGCGGGTGCTGGGCTTAGGCTCGCGGGGCGGAAGCGGCACGGCGGCGGAAGAACGTGCGCTGCTCGTTGTTTCCTCCCGCACGCAGAGGAAAGACAGCCTGTTTCGGGAGATCAGCGCCCAGGCCCGCGCGCTCGGGGCAGCGCTGGCCGCAGAGCCGCCGCCGGACCCGGGACCCAGTTCCGGGGCACCTAAGGTTGTGCTCGGTGGCCGCCGAAGGCGACGGACGGCGCTGCATGGGGCTCGGGCTGCACAGGGTAGCGGCGGGGGCACGGGCCGGGGCCACGGGCGCAGGGGTCGGACCCGCTGTAGCCGCAAGCCGCTGCACGTAGACTTCAAAGAGCTGGGCTGGGATGACTGGATCATTGCGCCTTTGGACTACGAGG
Source organism: Chrysochloris asiatica (assembly GCF_000296735.1). NCBI lineage: Eukaryota > Metazoa > Chordata > Mammalia > Afrosoricida > Chrysochloridae > Chrysochloris > Chrysochloris asiatica. The sequence continues at coordinate 23,736,008 of NW_006408534.1, read as the reverse complement.
CATACCACTGCGAGGGCATTTGCGACTTCCCGCTGCGCTCGCACCTCGAGCCCACCAACCACGCCATCATTCAGACGCTGCTCAACTCCATGGCACCGAATGCGGCGCCGGCCTCCTGCTGCGTGCCTGCGCGCCTCAGCCCCATCAGCATCCTCTACATCGACGCCGCCAACAACGTGGTCTACAAGCAATACGAAGACATGGTGGTAGAGACATGCGGCTGCAGGTAGCGTGCGGGCCAGGTCAGGAGAGAGCAACCGCGCCGCTGAGGACCCTTTGCCGAAGAGCAGCTTCGGGCCGGGCCGGGCCGGGCCGGGCCCGGCCAGGCCAGGCCAGGCCAAGCCGAGCCTGCCACAGAGCATGGATGCGCATAGGATTCTGGCCCCGCGTCCGCACGGAGGAGGGAGAGCATACACACATTCGTTCATTCGTGTTCACATTTACCGTGTACCGCTTTCGAAGGCCACGGAAGGGATGGCCCGATGCTGCAGAATGTCACAGCCATGTGTATTTTGCAAACAGATCACCATTAGGCCCACTGTCTCCCTTTTGGAGACAGGAGGGTGCTTAAGTGGATGCAACAGTAACAAGCACTATATCAGGTAGAAACGGTTTAGAGAACTAGGGGAACGAAAGGGGACCGGGTAAGTCTTGTCTCATCCCTTTTTGTTTCTGGCCAGGAGTAGGACCCGCGCTCCTAGGATGTGACTTTCCAGTGTCTACTTCCTGGGACCAATTGAAGGGCTGTAATACCTTTTCTGAAGCCTTGTGTTGCATGGGGGTGGGGAGGGGCATTTACTGTGGAAAGGAAAAACTGTAAAAGGCCTTGTCTTTTTTTCTGTAAATTTTAAAATGTAACGTGCCTCATCCTCAATTTTGAAAGGAGGCATTTGTTTGAAAGAAAGCATGAGGAGCTTCCCAGATCTTAACGGTTAGCTAGCGCCAGTTTTTTTTGTATAAATCCATTCCCATCAGGAATGATCTAGAAAGTGCAAAGAATAGAACATATTTTTCTTCCTTTTGGAAGTAGAAGAAGGTAGAGGTTTTAAATTGCTGAGTCTAATCTGATGTGGAATTGGGAGTAGGGGGTTTGTAGGTTCAGAAGCTCCTGAGCAGGTCAGAGGAACTGAGGTGGTAACAGTACCTTGGGGGTTCAGGAGTGCACTGGCTGAAAATGGGGAATAGGCAGGCAGCTACTGCTTTTCCTATAGTCCTATCAGGAGGTTTTCCTGAGAAATTGGCAGAGACTCCCTTTAGGTTGAAGGCCTTTCTCTGCTGAGGACTCAATTGTCAGCCAGGTAGGCTTCCAGAAACCTAAGCCAACCCAACTCACCGCCAGCCCTTCAAGTCTGGTTCAGTGTGACCCTGTAGGACAGCGGAGAATTGCCCCAGGGAGTGTCCAAGGTGGTAATCTTTAGGGAAGCAGACTGCCACATCTTACCCCCTTGGTTAGCAGTTGAACCCTTTAACCAGTGCATCATGAGGATCCCCCTCCAGGTAGGCTTACCCAAACCCCACCCCCCAACCAAACCAAACGGCACACTCAGAGAAGGCCAACATGTGCTTGCGCTTAGCTATCAAGTCTGTGTCGGCTTTTACACGCTTTCACTCTGTGTTGTTACTGTAGTTTTTGGCAGTGTTATAGTAAAGGGAAGTGAAGCCATACAAAAGTGCTTTTGTCGGATTTAAACTCACCACAACCCAGGCGTACAGCATTGGAGGAAGGTCTGCTCCCTCCCCTCCTGCCTGGGGAACTGAAGGAGATGTGCAGCTTGGCCGTGGTGTTGGTGGGGCTCAAGGTGGAAGCTTGTTTCCTAGTCCCTGTATTTTGCCCCCCAAAGTCTTATTGATGGTAGGATTTTCTATCCATGTAAAAGCTTGAAATGTCAGGCTTGCCATTTGCCTCATTGTTTTATTTGATTCATTTCTCACTGGGAGTCATTTGTGGTCTGTGTAAATGACTGGGAGAAGGAATAGATAGATACCTGTCTGGGACTCTTAGGACTCCTTTGAAAAAACCTTTGATTTCTCCTGGGCAACGCTATTTCATTAAGGCTATGCTGAGTGTTCTCTTTAGGCTCCTGGAAAGGCATTCTGTCCTTTTTGTGTTGGATGTTAAAGTCCAGGACGTTTTGAAAAAATGTGAATGTCCTGTGAGTACACCCCTAATAGAAAGATGCTAGAGTTTTTGAAATAGCCAGTTTATTTAAGGGACCACTTGAGTCATTTTTTTTTCCTGTGAAGTTCCCCCAAAGAAGAAAAACACATTTAAATTATTTCTTAAATTAAGATTCTCCCCTCTTACAATGTGAATTTATTGGCCATGCCATGTGTGCAGCAACAGTGTCATAAGTTTTAAAAACTCTATCTCTAAAGTGAGAACTCTGATCTATAATTCCATTCAGTTTTAGCAGCTGAGTGAAGATGGTTCAGTGGGACCCAAATACTTACAGAGTTTGCCAGAGAAGGTGGACTCTTTCTAAACTGATTTTAATGATGATTGGTGATTGCTCTGATGTCTGTCACTGGGGGGGGGGGGGGGGAGGCACTGAAGCCTAAAAGTTATAGTCCTAGAAGTTTTAGAAATGGGGTTAATTAATTAAAAATTGTAGTTAAATATTATTTTGGAGAAATTCTACGTGTTTAATATTTTCAGACATAAACACACCCACCTTTTGATATTTTTTCTAGTAACTAGGAAAACAAGTTTTTTATTTAGTCTGCTACTTGTATGCTTGTATGGCAGCCAAAAAAAATGCCCACTTTCCCCATTTCCTCCTGATGACCATTTCTAACAGGATTTGTTATTAGCAATGTAGGCTGTAGGTCTCTCCCAGCATCCTGGTTCACCCTGGGTGGAGCTATGTGTTGTCCTTACACAGTGATAGCCCTTCACCTAGCCCCTGGTGCCCTCAATGTGTACTTTGCTTACTGAATAAAAGGCATCCCTTCTGGGTTTCCTCTGGCGCTGCATGTAATGCCAGGTCCCACTCCTGCCCTGCTCCGACTCTGCCCTGCTTCCTGGCATTGCAGATTGCAGCTAGGTGTTTCACACCTTGTAAAAATGACAATGAAAGGGCCATTGCAGGAGGCAGACAAGATTTTGTTGCTAAGCTATTGAACTAGCAGGACTCTGCCACCACAGTTGGTAGTACCCTGTATTATCTGTCTTCCAGTAGTGGAGAGTAGGAGTGAGGGTCAACCAGCACAAGTCAGGCTCCTCTGTTGGAACCTGTCAGCTGGACTCTCTAGTCATCAGCGATGGGGAAAACCGGCAGGGATAAAGTGAGTCAGGATTGTGAATGAAGTGGTGTGGCATAATTCTTTTGTTTTAAATCGAAGTTTCCATTTTGTCAGGGAGAAGTCTGTACTGTTAGTTGAGATAAGTTGAACCTTAAGTACTATTAGGAGGGTTTGGCATCCCTGCTTGAGGAGCATGGGGTGGGGCAGGTCAGCTGGAACCAAAATAGACTGGGTACTTGAAGCCAGCCTTTTATTTGAAGAGAAACCCCTACAGGTGGGTGTCTCTACTGGTGACCAAATGCTGGACTCTGCATTTTACCTTCCCAAGCAGCTGGGTTGTGTCTTCTGGAGAGAGTGGCAGGCTTTGTGGTATTAGCTTAGGCAAGTCAGGCCTGAACTGGGCTCATTCATTACGTACATGCTTCTCTTCACCTAATGTTTCTGGCCTTTTATTGCTGAGGTGGCATGGGAAAGGTAAAAGGTGTGGATTGAGTGATCAAGCTGCAGCACAGTAACACAGTGCTCCTGGCACCAGCAAGGGTAGGCACGTTGCTAACAGAACTGAAGAGTACTGATAGTCCTGTGAATGTACAGAATTATAAATCAAATTCTCCAAGTCATTTATCCTGTCATCCTATTAGCAATTTCATTCCACCTCATAGCAGAAAATAACTAGGGATTGTAGACCGATTTTCTTCTTAATGCAGGGAGAGAAATGGAATTCTTTCCAAGAGCAGCTTGTGGACAGAAAACAAAGCATCAAGCTCTTTTGCCTGAATCTGGTCTCCAGAAAACCTAGTGAAAGGAAGAGAAAACACTACAGTGTGGCTGAGCCACACACTTCATATTGATTCTTGTGAGAGTATGTCATCTTGGGGATGAGAGCCCTACACCCCCCCCCCCCCCCCCAGGACCAGTGGACCTGGGCCAGAAGCCTCAAGCAGGACTACAGGCAGGCTAAGGACTGCTGCTCTTGAATATCACAGTGTCTCAGTGAGTGGGGCTCAACTCAGGGACCGAAGGCAGCATTTTCTCCAGAAAATGTGGATTGGGAAGGGAACCCATAAATTAGAAAATCTGTGGGGAGTGTGCGTGGGTGAGAAGTAAGTTGATTGCTCCAAGGGGGCTAGATGTCTCTGTGGTCCTAGAATCACAGCTAACTGTGACCTTGGCTTGCCCTCATAGAAGTGAATTGACCCTCTTAGAGGGAGGCTATTGGGGTGCCTGGAGTCCATAGGCATTTCCTGAGAGAATGCTGAGTAGCAAGACATGGTTGCTACTGTAAAATTCATAGTTCTAGGATTCTATAGTTCAGTGGCAGATCAGATGTGACCATGCTCCAGGAATGGGCCCTGGGGCCTTGTACACAACCTGTGCTGAGCCATGTCTCCTAGGATTTGCAGCTCTTGTCTGTGTGTATGTAAGTCCTCTTAACCTCTGTTGGTGCTTTGTGGATGTTGCTTTGATTCACATCTGGGGTAAAGCAATTGCAGGGGAGGCCAAAACCTCAATGTGAGGTTCACCTCACCAAATCCCAGCCCTTTTTTGTTCCCCTGGTTGAGGGGCACTGCTAACCCAAATCTCGCTCCCATGTGAGCATGGAGTAGGCGGAGGAGAGCCCTACTCAGACTGAGACTTCTGTGACCATGTGCTGGGGGCAAGGCCATGGGGATGCAGCAGAGAGGAAAGATGCAGTCTTATTGTTGTCCAGCAGGATTCTGGGACTGGCCTAGGGCCCTGGCCGAGTCAGGCAAGCGTGTCTCCAGCAATTCTCACCAGGTCTCCAGTCTGGTCAGGAGAGGGAAATCAGGGGCAAGCATCCTGGGTTAGAAGAGCTTTCTCTCTCCCTCCTTTTATATGGTTGGAGAATGGCAGTGGAGTTTAACATTAGGAAGCAATGTTGTTGTTGTTGTTGTGTGCCACGGAGTCGGTTCCAACTCATAGCGACCCTGTGCAGGGTTTCCGAGGCTGCAAATCTTTACGGGAGCAGAAAGCCTCATCTTTCTCCCATGGAACAGCTAGTAGTTTCGAACTGCTGACCTTGTGGTTCGCAGCCCGATTCGTAACCACTGCACTACCAGAGTTCCTTTAGGAAGCAATAGAAAGAAGGAAAACAGAGGTTTATTTTGACCTTTTCAGACAGCTTGGCCTTTGGTGTGTGGAGCCTTGTGACCATTTAGGTCATACTGCTTATTTCCTTTGTGCTTGTTGGGGATTTTAATCTGCGTGGAGCATAGAGCTACATAAATAGTTGGCCCCCAGTGAGGCTGTAGGTCAGAGAAACCTGTATCAACAGGAAGCCATTGTTCCAGCTTGTGAGCATCACCTGCCTGGTTGCAGGCTGCAGGGAAAGGGTTGGACATTGGCCTAGTGCATCAGTGGAGGTGAGGGCGGTGTGGGGCTCTGATCATACATTCAGGGACTGCCTTTGCTCATGACCTTCACACATCCAGCTTAATCAGAGTGCAGTGTGTCCACACCCATCCCTGCCATTCCCCAATCATGGGTTCCTTTGCTGTGCCCTCCGAGAACCTGGGACTAAGGCCTTCTGGCTGGGCAGAGTTTGGGTTTGTGCTTCATGGCAACAGTAGATAGAGAGCTGAGCAATCCAGGACAAGTGGAGTGGAGTGTAAGGTCACTGAAAAATTAGTCTGGATTTCAAGTCATGCTTAAAGCTGTTGAACAAGTACAAATACACCCTCAGCCTAGCACAACCAGAGGGTTATGGTCAGCTTCCTGTTGCATGTGCAAATCTGGGAGCAGTCTACAGACCCTTTTAGTATCTGTGGATGTGTGTAGATGAGTCTTTGCTGAGGAAAGGACTGGCCTCTCTCAAATGTGTCCCCAACAATGGCAAGAGGGCTGCAGTGTTCACGGACACTTTCAAGAGCACCAGTTGAGTTTGTTGGCAGGATAGCACTGTTTTCGCTCCCTTTTTTTTTTTGGCCAGATGAACTTCCTTCTGTTCTTTTGGAAACTCTTCATTCCTTATAGAAGCTGCAGCATAGACACTTTATACCTTTTCAAAGTCAGTAATGGGTAATGGGTTCCTGGGGTAAATTGCGTAGTGAAACAGGACCAAGTTTCCAACAGTCAAAGCCCAAGCACATTAATGTAGTATGGCAGTGCAAACCTGAGCCGTGGCCAGCTGCATTGCTTTTGCATTTCTGTTTCACTTCCTTTTGAATTGTTGGCAACCCCACACTTCAGGGGACTGGGATTTGGCCAGGCAGAAGGCGAATGAGTGACTGTCATCTTTGCAGAATCATCTTTGCATTGTTCCATGTGAACATCAGAAGCAACAACCAAACCCAGTTTGCTGCACCTAAAGAGATGGCGTGCCTGTTCCCTGTCTGGGTCCTGTGCAGACACCTGGGGCTCAGGTGTGCTTGTGGCTGACCCAAATGAGGCTCCTTCTGAGGCTTGTCCGGAGGAGTGTTGTGTAGTTAACACAGGCTGAGTGAGTTTCCCTGCAGGAAACTTGCTAGGCTGCAAGCTGGGGAAGGGGCCCATCTAGGCCAGCTGGATATTTGACAGTACCTGACTATCTTTCTGAGGAACTGCACCTTTCACAGTCCTCTCACCTCTGGGCAGCTCCAGCCTGGAATTTTCAGTGGCATGACCCTGAGAAGCAGTGAGGAAGCAGGTGTGTTGAGGACCTTTCCTTGTATGCATATATGTGTCCAAGTGACCCAACGCTGCCAAGGTCAGAAAATGATACATGAGTAGGCTAGCTTGAAGAAGGGGTGTGCCCCTATGCACACTTATTTCCATGTAATTTCTATTTTAGGGTCAGGGCCTGTCAGCATTCGGCTGTATGTTGAGAAAACAATGAAGCAGTTGAATGAGAAAGCAAGCTTGGGCTATGCGTTTTCTGGCTGGGAAATACTTAAGTGTTTTGAGCCAGAAACAGGCTCAAAAGAGGAATCTTTTCTGGCATTCTCTACTCTGGATAAATCATGGATTAGACACAAGCATCTTTATTTTTGTAGTTCACTTTATGCTGTAGTGCAAACAGTTTTTATGTTTTCTTTGACAAAGAATCATAATAGAGTCACTTTCACTCTTTTTAGCTGGAAGTACATCACTCCAAATGAAAAGTTAATGGATTTTTTTCAAGGATTAACATACTGACTGTAACTTGCCCTTTCAACAAGTGACAATAGGAGATCCTGAAAAGTTTGGGAAAACATTTTTTCTCCTTGTATATAAAGAAGCAAATCTAACTGTGAAGGTTTCCTCAGAGTTCTCGCATCAGTTTTCTGAATGATGCCTTTCAAGTAAGCACTGGGTTACCTAGGGCAGTGGAATTCTGCCTGAGTGGCCTGCAGCTTAAAGAGCAAACGTAAGCTGCTTCCGACACTGGAACGGGGAAACTCAAAAGTGATGGTAATTCCAGCAAGTCATAATGAAGCACAAGTCGTTCAGCAGCTTGTGTTGTGTTTTGTTTTAGCAGCCCCTTTCGTATTGCTGTGACACCAGCTTTCTCTCTGCATGGGTGGGGAGTGAGGAAATGGAGGGTGAGGTTTTAAAAACTGATTTGATGCCATTGAAATCTCTGTCTTCCATCTTCCAGCTCTGGATTGGGCAGACAGTACTCTGGCTTGAGAGCTACCGATCTGGCCATCTCCCTGTGGCCTGGCCTGGTGTGTGCGAAGTGCTGCCTGGCCCAAGCCAGCAGGTCCAATTCATTGTGTAAAAGTTTAAATACATTGTACATAATGAAATGTAAATGAACTGTAAAACAGGGTTTTCTATTTTTCTTGACTACCACATAGCAGTATATATTTGTTAAACATGCTTGTATACTCTTCATTAGCCACTTTAATATTGTACAGATAAGTTGATTAAATATTTTATGGATACAACTGCTCATGACTGGTCTTTAGGGACTTATGTTTTGACTTTTGTTATTCAGCCTTGTTGAGTTAGTAGTCCTACTCTTCTACAACTAAGAATAGTAGTGAACACTTACATCCATTGCCATTAAGTGGATTCCAACTCACACTGACCTTCTAGGACAGAGGATAACTGCTCTTTTAGGTTTCCAAGGTTGTAAATCTTTACAGGAGCAGACAGCTTCAGCATTCTCCTGAGGAAAAAGTTTTGAACTGCTGACCTTTCAGTTATCAGCCGAATTCTTAACCCACTGTGCTACCAAGAATCCTTCGTCAGCATTTTAGCATTAGGAATAATGGCGTGAAAACAAGGGAAGCTTAGTCGCTTTGCTAATCATTCCATCCTGGAAACATCAGGGGCTCAAGCGTGGAGTTGTTTGGTGGGGACACAGACCTTGGACACAGGACTGCTGTACCCAGGGCCTTCATGACTGAAGCTGCAGAAGACACTGTGCTGCCCTAGCTAGGAGGCATGAAGTTCCTGCATAGGAATGGAGAAAAGTCAAGTGTGGATTCTGGGGGAGAAGAAGCCAAAATGCAGTAGAAATCATTTCCTCTTTGGAAAATTAGTACTATAATTTGTGAGTGAATTTTGTCATTCCAAACAGTTTGTGGGGTTGTTTTGTTGTCATATACATCACCGGCTGCTGTAGGATCTCGCTAGAGTATATGAGCCCCACCAACCTGCTTTGCAGGCATAAAGCGCAACTGTATCATCTTCCTTTGTAAGGCCAATGTCATATCTTGGGGAAACAGACAGTCCTACAGCAAGTTTGACGGGCCACTTCTGTACAGTCCTGTTCCAGGCAAGTTCAGAGTGGCCCTACTCAGTGAGGCCGCCTTGGACCTTAGAGTGTCACACGATGTTCCATTGCTTTCCCTGCTTTCACACCTGATTGCTCCTATAGATGAAGAAGGAAACAATTGCATCTGTTCCTTCTATTCCTTCATTCCTAGGAGAGGACTAGTGAATAGAGAAGGAACTCAGCAGGAACTTGACTTCAGTGGTGACTGGTGATCCCATCTTTTGGGATGTGGATTGTGCCAGTGTGAGCCACCCTTTTGTTAATGATGGCAGCTCACATTCTAATTTCTAAATTCAGTGTTCCCTACGGCATTTCACAACGTCATGTGAGTTTAGTGAACAGACCGGCCAAGAAAGCCTGTTACCATTTTGCTCCTTAATGTCATTATTACTAAATAAAGGAATCTCTTTCATTGGAAGGAAAATTTGTGTTTCAGCTAGCTCATTTAGCAGGTACAATACATTTATAAGCCATAGGACCCTGTCATCAAAAAGTGCAATGTGTCATGAGTTGTTTGTGAAAAATCTTGGACACGTCTTCATTTTCTTGTGTTTGTCTCCACGTGACCTGTCCCAGCATTCTATGCTTAAAGGGTTACACATTCAGCAGAGAAGGGGTAGTTACTGGAAGAGGAAAGTTAAAGGTGGCATTTAAAAATGTATCCTACTTCTCAAACAACTGATAAGAGCAAGTCTAAAAAGCCTTGCATTGACTGATACTTAAAGGAGGTGGATTGAATTCTCACCGCCGCCTACTCCCTTGTCTTCCCCGTTCCTGGCTCTGGTTGTGTGTCTGATGCCAGCTTGTTTCCAGGCAGGCTGATACAAAGATGCCTCCAACTGCTGCTCACTGAGATTGATGCCTGGCATGGTTGTAGATGTCTTATGCACCTGTGTTCTTTGGAACACCCTGCTTACCTACTCAGAAGGATCAGTGATCTGGCAGAAGCATCCACTGCAGTATGTCACTGGGGTACAGCCACCAATTAGCAGGCTGTGGGCGTCTGCCAGAGAGTCCTAATTGCATGCAGGTGTGCAACCCTTCAGCAATGGCCAGTAGGAGGAGGCCCAGATGTTCTGCAGAGCCTGAGCAGGGTGGATTTGCAGAGGCAGGATTCTAGTCCCACTGTGAGGGAGGGAGACCCTGCAGGTGCACCCGCACTCCCAGTTCTAATGGAAGCCCAGTCACAGGGTCATATTCCCATCCCAACACAGAGGAATTTTCCCATAGAAGTACCCAGCAAGGAAATCTGTCCCAATGTTGGGAGGTCAGCACAGGTTCCTTTGCCAGAATCTTTGAGGAATGCAATACAAAATGAAAACTCGACTATCCCAGAGCAGAGTCTTGTGCATTGTTGCTTTTAATTCCCACTTGGTGTGCTGCACAGGGTTAGCACTCAACAAATAATAAACTACATATTAGGTGTTGCTAATACCCAGACACCACCAGAGGTTTTCTAATCAAAAGAATGGAAGTAACAGTTGCAGCGGTACTGGGCTAGATGAGTGGTTCGGGAGGTGTAGTGGGCTTGCTTGCTTGTAGGCCTCCCATGCTGCAATGCGCCCAGTCAATGCCCCCGTCTGTCTGACCCAGTTTGTGCAGCTCTGCTGGTGAAACAAGTAAGGCATGAGACAGCAAGTGTCCATGTCACATGTCCATTTAGCGATTCAGTTTTGAAGGCTGAAGAGTCAGTCCTTTCTTGACAGTCTGAACGGACAGAATCGCATCTCTTGAGAGCAGGCCTATTAGGCATGGTAGAAACTTATTCAGATAGCAAACACTTATTGAATATTCTATGTGGCCGGACTCATTCCATAGGCCCTCTGAGTAGAGAGAACTACAACACAGTCCTATGTTCTAGGACTCTAAAGGGCAGGAAGGAGAGTTGGTGGGAGACAGACCGACACCAGTAAAACTAAATTTCTTGCAATGATGGTTAAGTACTTCAATAGAGACAGTGAGGGCTCTGAGGGAGGAAGGGGCTGACCTTGGAGGCGGGAGCAATTCGTATCTTGGGCCAAGTCTCCAGGGGTAGGGTGTGGTGGGATGGAATAGGAGTCCACTGGGCAGGCCAAATGCAGGAGCAGTGAGCCCAAAGGTTGAAGGGTGCAGAGCGTGTTCGGAGGAGCGACTAGGAGTGAGCACCTCTGGGTGCAGCATCATGTGGCTATGGGAGTGCATGCGATGTTGCCTCCAGGAGGCAGCCTAGTGTAGCAGAAAGGGCATGAAGTAGGTGGCTCTGGAGTAGAGGCCTGAATTTGAATCTCAGCTTCACCACCACTCCATAACTGTGAAATCTTGAGCAAGCCACTTATCTTTTTGCACCTCAGTGACAATCTGTAAAATGGGCTTAATCATAACCTCACAATACTGTACAAGGCCTCAATGACACTAGAAATGCCGGGGGATGGCGGGGGTGGGGGGGTGGCGACCTCCTCTCCATCTTTCTCCAAGAGCTTCTCTTAATAGATCAAGAGTTACCTGGAGCTTCTCGTTCCTCACCCACCCTCTGAGGTGCTCACACAGACGCTCACGTCTTGTCACACTTGGTGACACAAGACTTGCTCTGGAGACTGAAACCGTCTTGTAAGAGGGGCCAGATACTTGATCCACAGCAGCTGGACCAGTGCAACCACTCACCTGTAAGGACACAGGCTGGAATCTCCTCTTCAAAGTGACTAGGAGGTGAAGTCTCAGGTGTTCTGGACCACTCAGAAAAGGTTTTATGTCCTCAGTACTTCTGCGCCTCAGAGATCTGTCTGTTTATAGTTCACTTAGTTTTTGCCCGACTTGTCCTCCAACCCCCAGCCCTGCCCCATTCGTGCAAGTGAAGAAGGACTCAGGTATACTCTATTCTCTCCTACAAGAGATGGCCAAGAACAAAGATGGTGTGTGTCTGGTTATCTAAGAAATGTTTTGCTTCTTGTATCTTTTCTGTAACCCGTATTGTGGGCTATGTATAGGGAGGCCTGCATGGCCTGAGGCCAGAAACTTGAGCCAGGTAAGCAAGTGCCCCTTTGCATATAAGTCAGAAGAAATGCTAAGACTGGCAGCATCGAGCTACCATTTTATTGAGCATTTCTCATAAGCCAGGCATGATGCTTAATGCTATGGTATGCAAGATGTCATTGGATCCCCATTAGGTAGCATATGTCTTAGATAAGCTGAGACACACTGTCTTTGTTCCTGGCTTTCTCTAATAGGAAAGAAGAAGATATCATTGAGAGGATATAATTGGGTCCTTCTTCACTTGTGGGAAGAGTGGTTTGAGCAACAAGTTGGAGCCAAGAACTAAACATGCTGTGTGAACAGATGTTATCTCTGAGGCCTGAGTACAAAGACTACTGAAGATAGAAATGCTTTTATGAGTGGTCCTCCTGGTCATTTTCGATGGACACTGAGATTCCTGCCTATGCCTCATACATTGGCCCAGCTGCTGTGGGACATGGATCTGGCTTACAAGACTGGGAGGTGGTCTCATGTGTTCAGGGCTACTCATAAAAGTTCTTCAGGCCTAAAAGACTGAAGGCATGTCCAGAGCAAGTCTTGCATCACCAAAAGTGAAGTAACCCCTAAAAAAACAAAGTGAAACGCCTGAAATAAGCACTGGTCTTTCCCTATTTCATAGACGAGGAAGGGGTTGGTAATCAGGGAATTTAAGTCTTACATAATTTGACAAACCTACTAGTACATGACAGATCTGGGATTTGAACCCAGGTGTCCACTTGCTGCCTTGAAGAAGAAATTCATTTTCTATAAAGAGGTGATGTGAGATAGACACAAGGAAGAGAGAGAGCAGGGTGCTTTGTTCTTTATTATTATTTTTGTAAAATTTGAAACAATCTCAAAAATAAAAAATATATAAATAAAGTACAAAGTAATTTTTACCCCCTGAACCAATTGAGGGTAAATTGCTAACATGATTTCTCCACCACTCCTAGGTAACTCTAGTATGTCTTCAGTACTGGTCCACAATCCCCCCACCTCAAAAAAACACCCCAAACCTACTACCATAGAATCAATTCTGACTTACAGAGTGCCTGTATAGGGTTTCTGAGGCTGTACATATTTACGGGAGCAGACAGCCTTATCATTCTCTCTTGGAACAGCTGGTGAGTTTGAACCACTGACCTTGTGGTTAGCAGCTGAACACCTAATCCAGAGTTACCAGGGCTCCTATCCACAATACAACCAATAAAATCAGGGAATTAACACTAGTACCTTATTGTTATCTAATCTTTAGATCCCATTCAAGTTGCATAATTGTCCCAACAGTGTCCTTTTACAGTAAAAACATCTAGTCAAAGAATCACATGTAGCATTTAGTTTTCATTTATCTTTAGTTTCCTCCAATCTGGAATGATTTCTGTTTTAATATAGTGGAGCATGGGGGAAAAAAAATTGAGCCTGTGAAAGACCTAAGAAACAGGTCTCAGGAGCCTTGGACATTAGGTCACGGGAGCTCCAGGGGCTGACGGTGGAGTCTCTCTCCTGTTGGCAGAGCCCACAGGCAACCAGGGGCACTCATCAGGGAGCCAGCTTCTCATCATGGTGCTTTCCCATCAGCACCAGAATCAGAAAGGCTGACTGGGACAAGCAGAATTGCTATGGAATTCATCTGCTGTTTCTCATTTTTATTATTTTAATTTTTAATGAAGTAAACGGAACTTCAGTCTACTGAAATCTGATTCTTCCTTTTCTGAAACCAGCAGTGTAAAAGTGCCTTTTCACATTAATGGAGTGTAACTCAGAACAATCCAAGCTGTACCCGCCTTCTCCCAAACACACAGAGATTAGGCCAACCAAGGACATAAGTGCCAGCAAGACATTTATTTCATTCCTTTGGAGTTCAGACGATAAACAAGAGAAAGAAATTAAAATCAGTATCTTTTACTTTAAGCTCCAAAACAACAGAAATAAAACACAATTTCATACATCTGGGCTTTTGAAATCTGGAGGGATATTGTAAAATAATGGTTAAAAGAAAAGCTGGGGTTGTTACTATTTATTCCACTAGGTACAATATGTCCAGGACTTGTTTACATGCTTCACTTTAAAATTACTGAGCATCCCTTGGATGCAGATCACTTCAGAGACTTGAGTTCCAACTTCTAAGATCGGATCTGCCATCCAGGTCATTGTGGTCTCTGTGTCTACTGGCTGCTCTTGACCCAAGAGCACTCCTTGCTGGAACTTGGCTCTTTCCTCCTGAGAAGTAAGTCACTTGCTAAGATGAGAAGCCATACCAAAGGACAGTCCTCAGTGCTCACCATGGGGTGGCAGCATCTCAGAGCAGAATCCTTCATCAAGGAGCTTCAGGTCTGGAGAGAAAGGACACCATCCCTTTGTCCTTAAAGAATAATAATGTCATGAAGCATTGTCTCTAGGAGCAAAGGGACTGCTTCAGAATGCATTTGTCCCTACAGTTGGAGAGTTAGCAGGTGGCTCAGAAAGTCCCTGAACAGAGTCAATTTAAGGAAAGCAGCAATATTGTTAGTCAGAGAACATACTTCTTCTCCATCACCAATCTTCAAGGTGTCCAGAGAAGGAAAGTTCACATACTTTAATAGCTTGCTTTGATTCACTGGTAAAACAATTTATTTCCAAGTAATAATAAGTGAATACAGAAATGCAGAATTTATTGAAAGTTTCTACTTAGCAATTTAAAGATGTCCTTTCAAACAAGATTTCCTGAAATTAAAAAAACAAGATAGAGTAGCTAAGAACTCTATCCACAATGCCTGGTACAGTACTTGACTAACTGTTGGTCTTCGATAGATTTTTTTTTTATCAAAAGGACCACAGAAAGGGCATCTGCATGTTGTAGGCACAGGCTTGACTTGAGACAGTCCACACTCCCTGCTGTGGCTCTGGAGGAGAGGCAGATGCAGGGCGCTCAGGACCTGGCAGACACAGAATCAGCACAGACTGCTGCCTGTCTTGTGGCAGGATGAAGAATTGGGATCTTGGAACAACTTTTAACTAGTTAGGAGACCAGCTGACTGTATGGGGAAATGTATTCTCTTTCTAATGGAGACATCTGCCTCTCCTAATCAGGGCCCCCACTGGTAGATTTGGTGATCTGTGTGTGATACGCTGCAAGGAAGTCAGTCACAGGAGGACTTTACAGGCTGCTCTGGCACCCAGTCTGATTCCGATGACTTCAGCCAGGCCTGTGCCATCATCTGATCTTCAGCTTTTGTTCTTAAAAAAGACCTCAGTCCACCGCCAGGATCCACTGCTCAGATTTCCTGCTACTGCAGTACATATATGTCTCTTTCTCATGATCTCATATACTTCATACATCTAACTATATATATCACTAATAATCATTTTCAAGTAGATACTTCATAATTTCTCCTAGGAGACCCTGTTCTACAGTTGTTGTTGTTAAGTGCCATCAAGTCAGTTATAACTCAGCGACCCTGTACAGAGAGGGTTTTCAAGAAGAGGCTGGTGGGTTTGAATTGATAACCTTGCAGTTAGCAGTCCAGTGCTTATCCTACAGCTCCACACCAGAATTCCATTAAAGTCAACTAAATTTCGATTTCATTTTGTTTGCAAACATTCTGCTTACCATAATAAACCACAAGTTACCACTGAGTATCTCACATAAACATGTTGCTGTTGTTATGTGCCGTGGAGTAGGTTCCAACTCATAGTGACCCTGTACAGGGTTTCCGAATCTGTAAATCTTTATGGGAGCAGAAAGCTTCATCTTTTTCCAGTGGAACAGCCTGTAGTTTTGAACTGCTGACCCTGCGGTTCGCAGCCCGATTCGTAACTACTACACCACCAGAGATCCTTCATATAAACATAAGACACCTGATTTAGAAATGATCACTGTATTCCGTGAATCTTAGAAAATGTCTTGTTAAGCCTATGGAATGATTCATCAATTGTGTTTACTTCAGCTTACATGGGGAGCTGCTGTTTTTTTAAACCGGGAGGTTCTCTTTTTCTTTTCTAATATCAAACAGTAAAATTAAACATGTATTTACTTAGTAAAACCACTGACTGTACATTCTGGCTGTAGATGCCTGTTCCCTTGTGTCAGTATTTATATTTTGGACAGGTCGTCCTTCAGCCAATCAGCTGCCATCTCAGCCATTGCCTGGCTATGAGACAGGATAAACGCGTGGGGTATCTTTTTCTCACAGAGCTGGATATCTCCTTCTGGAAAATCCTTCTTGATGTCGTCATAGTATTCTTTTGGACACCAACGATCTATAGTACCATAGTAAAATATAAGCTAAAAGACAAGACAAAAATATTTTCATTAGGAAACATTTTCTCCTTCCAACACAGATATGGCATCAGCTGCCTACAATGGTGTTAAGGAACTATACCTTCGGCTGGCCTTGTAAGCTAGTCCCAAAGTTTCCTCTAGATTGTGGCTATCCTGAGGAAGTGAGCCATCAAGGTTTACGGGAGTCTCTTAAGAGGCATGTGATGGAAAGAAGCCCACGTAGAGATTTTCCATGTGCTAGATTACCCACAGTTGACGAAAAGTACTCAGCTGTAAAGTAATGTGTAGTGAGGTGGGTACAGACACTGGGCAGAAGGCAGGTGAGGATGAGAAAGTGAGTTACTGAGACATAATCACTATGTGACCAGTGACCATATATTAAACACTTAATAGTTTTCATACAGCCACATGGTAAGCATATGGGACAGGCTTGTTGGATGCATGTAAAGACGGGTCAGACTCTGCTTCAAAGAGTTTCCAATGAAGCAGATAAAATGTGATCACTGCCCTGAGAGGCTTGTGAAGGAGGATGACAGCAAGCAGTCAGGATGGAGACAGAGACTCTTACTGGATAGCTACTACCCTGTTGTCATAGGTACTTCCCCACCTTTGTGTATGGATATGTGTTTATGCATATATACAAGAAGGGCTTCAAAAAATGTGTGGGAAAATTCCATTATCTCTAAATTCAGTTTTTCCATGAACTTTTTGTGAAGCCCCCTCATTTTGTGTGTGTGTGTCTAGGCTGTTGTGCTTCATTGAAAAGCAACTATATTCTAGTTCTGTATCTCTTAAAAAAAAAAAAGGGGGGCAACAAAGGGTAAAATCTTATATTCAGAAAGGCACATAATGGTAATTTCTATAAAAAGTACAAACTAAACTTTCAGGACTCTATGACATTGTTTTGGCACTGAAAGATGAGCACTGAACTGATGACTCCGCTCTGTGGGAGAAAGATGAGGCTTTCTGCTCCCGTAAAGATTGACAAGCTTTGGAAACGCTACGCAAAGTCACTATAAGTCAGAATTGACCTGCTGGCAATAGATTGGCCATGGCTTGGTTGATGACATCTATTATACTGAAAAAGAAAAAAAAAAGTTATGCCCAGTTTCAGCCCATAAGTGAGGTTGCAGTCATGTGCAATTCCCTTAACTATGCTAAATGTGCTTGCTCACTCATTCAAATGGAGTCCTGGTGTGGTGCTGTGGGCTAATGCATCAGACTGCAAAGTCATTTGAACAGCAAGGTCAGTGGTTCAAGTTCACCAGCTGCTCCTTGGCAACCTACACAGGGTTGCTATGGGTCGGAATTGAATCTTGCAGTTAAAACAGCTTTACAGTCTGGCACGTTAACCCACAGCGCCACACCAGGACTCCATCCCCATACACACACACTAGAGACTGAGTCTTAATGTCACTGTTTTCCAGGTTCAAAAACAGAGACAGTTAGAATTAATCTCTAGTGTGTGTGTATAGTGATGGAGTGGGAGGGGACAGGAGATACCAGGTACACAAGACTACTGCGACTCAGTATGACAGAGGTAGTCCAGGGTGCTGAGAACTCAAAGGGGCAACTGGTGGGAAGCAGTGAAAGAAACAGCAAAGATTCCTTGGAGAGTCGAGCCTTCAAATTGGGGGAGATGCACATAGTAGGGAACATGCCAAACAGACTGAAAGGAAATATAAAAAAGGATGATATGCTTGGGGAATTCCAAGTAATTAACTACAGGGTGCAGAGAGAGAATACTGGAGAAGTACAGAGAGATTGAGTCATGGATGGCCTTCGTCTGGACTTTATTCTGAAGTCCACAGGCGCTAACAAGACACTTTAAATAATGAAATAGATGATCAGATCTGTAGGTTCCAAACATTACACTGGCTGCACGGGAAACAGAGACTGGAGGGGATCAAGTGGTAGGGAGAGGAGAGTATGAGAAACTCATGTTATTGCCTTTGCTGTCTGGATTTTACTGTATCAGTTTCTAAATCTATTACTTGAACAGGACTCTCTTGTGAAAACACTGACCTTTATGATAGTAACATTATGATTTAACCAATATTTACAGAAGATGGCTTGTTAAGAAACACTATAAAGAGAAAAATGTATCATTTAATGCAGTAATCTATAGTAAACTATTAACTAAATCTTGAGTGGCAGATTTTCTCTGAATGATTTTCTGGACTTCCATTGTCAAATGTTGCAGAGAACTTGTGGCTTACAGATTTATCATTCAATTTATTCTTCATAGTCTCCTGCTTTTGCTCAGTCCAACCATTTGTACGCAATCTAAAGCCTCCAAAATCAAATATAATTTTCCCATGGCTCTTAGCAGACCAAGAACTTCTTTTTCTTTCTTGAAGGATGGGTGAACCCTGCAGTTTCTTTTGCACCCACCCCTAAAAAACTCTTTGTGTAGCTCTCACACACTTACTGAAAACCAGCAGTGACTGTCTGGCTAGGCATGAAAAAATCAAATTTCCCAGACACTGTCAGCAATCCTCTGCCACAGCTGTCCCTGTGATACTGTTAAGAGTATAGTCTATTTGCAGCACTAATTATCTACCAAGAGGGTTAATAACTTCAGGTTCTCACTAAACAACTTCCCACTTTTACCAACGGGAATCTTTGAAATTATATTCAGGAAAGAACACATGGAACAGTCATTACACACACTTGTTTGGCATTTCCTCAAGAGTCTTAAATGGCAGATAAATCTGTCTATTCAGACTTGAGTTTGTGTTCACCAGGCCTGTTCTTCTGCTCCCATGCACTCTTTTGTCTGAAGAGATACGGTTGCTGAAACAGCTTTCTGGGAGCCCTCAGACAAGTACACGCTACAGTGAGAAATTATAATACGAAAGGAGTCAACTAGAAAGGATAGCAAAGCAGAAAAGAGTTCTCTAATAAAATATTCCTGGAGTGTGGCACTGTAGGATAAACACTGGTCTGCTAACCAAAAGGTCAGCAGTTCAAACCCACCAGCTGCTCCATGGAAGCCCTATACATGCTATGGGTAGGAACCAACTCAATGTTACTTTAACAATGACAACAACAAACTCTTGACAAGACCACCACCACAGTAAACACCTGCTATTGCTTCTTCCTTGACAAGATAGTTTCTAGGAAGAGCTTGGCGTTTATTTCTCAGTGAGGCAGTTAATGGTTGGAATGGAGCCACAGCTTCCCAGTGTGGAACTGAAAGTACTGGGACACTCCATCATCTCCCTTGTACATGGAGGTGTTAGACAGTTGGGCATGGGTAACAAGCATGGATTATCTTTGAGTATTAAGACAAATCGTGTCCAACTACGGTACAGTTCTAAGAACTTATAGGGCACACACTGCCCTAGGTATGTACTAAGAACCTCAAAAAGCAGCCTTAGTATTTAAAATAGCTCAAGAGTGATGAATCTAGATTTCTCCAATGCCAATCTGAGTTTTTTCTCGAAATTCCACTACTAGTAACCATTTAGAGTGGGCTGGATTTTGTTAAGTCCCTAATTGATTATGGGGCCTTTATTTTTTAAAAAAAGTTTAGACTATATCCACTGAAATACTCTCTATAAAATTCTTGGCTGAGAAGTAAAACACGTGGTTCCTAAAATAGCCTGTACACACACTGACTCAAGATACTTCCTGTTCCCTATAGATTAGAAGTCACAGGTAATAGATCTGACCAGAGGGCTCTGCACCTGTAACTCTAAACAGGAAACTGAAAAAGTATGGGGTGTGTGAATGTAACACTGGGGGCTTGGGGCAGGACCAGTGAATGGGAAAGAAAGAGAAAGAACTGAAAGTGTGGAAAGGCATCAAAAGTAGTGTTTAAGAGTGGAAATGATTATTATGAGGACATGCAAAAATGTACACAGACATAGAGGCAGTAGAACAGAACAAGGGGGCACTGCATGCTTCAAAATCAGGAAAGGTGCAGGCCAGGTTGTATCCATTTACCATAGGTATCCAATCTGTGTGCTGAGCAAGTAATCTGAGAAGCTGGACTATATGATGAAGAACACGGCATCAGGATTTCAGGAAGGCTCATAATCAGCTGCAATATGCAGATGATACAACTTTGCTTGCCAAAAGCAAAGAGAATGTGAAACATTTACTAATGAAGATACAAGACTACAGTTTTCAATACAGATTACACCTTAACATACAGAAAATAAAAATCCTGACAACTGTACCAACAAGCAACTTTATAACTAACAAAGAAAAGACTGAAGTTGTCAGGGATTTAATTTTATTTAGCTCCAGAATCAATGTTCATGGAAGCAGCAGTTAAAAAAATTAAAAGATATATTCCACTGGGCAAATCTGCTGCAAAAGACCTCTTTAAAGTGTTCAAAAGTGAAGACTTTACCTTGAGAACTAAGGTATGCCTGACCCAAGCCATGGTATTTTCAATTGCCTCATATGCATGTAAAAGCTGGATTATGAATAAGAAAGACTGAAGAAGAATTGATGCCTTTGAGTCACTGTGTTGAGAATACTGACTATATGCCATGGTGTACCAGAATAATGAAGAGAACTCTCTTGGAAGAAGTACAGCCAGAGAAGGGAGGCTGGAAAGACTTTGTCTCAAGGCCTTTGAATATGTTTTC
This sequence comes from Chrysochloris asiatica, assembly GCF_000296735.1. Lineage (NCBI taxonomy): Eukaryota > Metazoa > Chordata > Mammalia > Afrosoricida > Chrysochloridae > Chrysochloris > Chrysochloris asiatica. The sequence continues at coordinate 23,715,208 of NW_006408534.1, read as the reverse complement.
AGGAAGAACCAGCCCCTAAAGAAAGGACAGCGTGCTGGGTACAGTAGGGGGTCAGTGAAAATGGAAGACCCTCAATGAGAGAACTACTGACACAGTGGCTGAAACTTGGCAAAGCCTTTGAGGATGGTGCAGGACTGGGCAGTGTTTTGTTCGGCTGTATACAGGGTCACTATGAGTCGGAACTGATTTAATGACACCTAACAACAACAACAACAACAAGGAGCTCTGGTGGCATAGTGGTTACGAATTGGGCTGCGAACCTTAGGGTCAGCGGTTCGAAACTACCAGCCGCTCCGCGGGAAAAAGATGAGGCTTTCTACTCCGGTGAAGATTTATACCCTCGGAAACCCTGTACAGGGTCGCTATGGGTCGGAACTGACTCGACGGCACTTAACAACAACAACAACAATGAATCATGAATACTACCGAACTGATGCAAACTGAGAACTATGTGCCAGGTTCTGTGCTAGCACTTTCCACGTAGGATCTCATTCAGTCTGCTTTCTGACAATCCTCTGAGCAAGTATTCTATCCTTTTTACAGAAGAGGAAACTAAGGTTTAGAGAGATTAACAAACTTGCTTAAATTCCAGGAATTAGGAAATTGTAAGAGAAGCTCCAGTGGCCTAGTGGGTTATGTGGTGGGCTGCTAACCAATAGGTCAGCAGTTCAAATCTACTAGGAACTCCACAGGGAAAAGTTGAGGCTTTCTGTTCCCATAAAGATTTACAGCCTTGGAAACACAATACAGGATCTTTAGGAGTCGGACTAGCATGGTACATAACACCAGCACCCCCACCAGAAAACTGTAAAGCCAGGTTTCAGAGACAACATTCTGAACCACTGCCTTTGATTATTTACAATGAATGGAAAACTGACCCGTGTGATGAAAATACACAATCTGAAGACCGGTGGTCCTAAGCTGGACAGGAAAACTAACTGAGTTTGATAATCAACTATAGGAACAAAACCAAAAGCCTTCTTTCTTATAGTCTAAGTCGTTCTTCCAAGGTTCTAAATGCCTTGGGGTGAACTGTGTGAAAAAACTGAAATAATTCTCTAGGAAACTCAGGCTACCAGCAGGCTATTTACATTAAAAAGCTTGTAAGAAAATAAAGTATTTCCCATAGCCTCTTGTTGCTCTATGCATGTGAGTTGATAAAGGAACTCTGTTAGTACTGTCATTATGCCAGGGGTTGCTAAACAACTGATTGGTGGTTTGAACTCACGAGTTGCGCCATAGAAGAGAGATGTGGCAATCTGCTTTTGTGAAGATTTACAGCTTTGAGAAGCCTATAAGACAGTTCTACTCTGTCCTACAGGGTCACTCTGAGGTGGAATCAATCTATGGCAAGGGGTTGGATTTTTGTTTGTTTTAATAAGATATACACTGTAGAAGAAAGAAATGTTAGGAAACATCTTTTGACCCAAGTTCATATACTTGACTTAGCAAATAACTAACAAAAATCATTTTCAGTGATGTAGGAGTCCTGGTGTGGCGCTGTGGGTTAAAATGTGTCAGACTGCAAAGATGTTTGAACTGCAAGGTCAGTGGTTCAAGCTCACCAGCTGCTCCTTGGAAACCCTGTACAGGGTCACTATAGGTTGGAATTGACTCGATGGCATTTCACAATAAGAACAAGTAACATCTTGAATGTTCAAAAATCAAAAAGACACAAACATCTCTATCTGAATTACTCTTCTCCGATCAACAGTCCAGTAAGACTAAGGCATCATGGGAGTAATCATGCTACTAAAACGAAAGTTTTTCATAGTACCAGAAGTATTTTTTTGTTTTGTTTTGTTAACCTATGGATAAACTGAATTTTTGAAGCTCATCAGAATATAATCACTAAGTAGCTAAGTTCTCAAGCTGACCTTTGAAATTTTCTGTTCAGTTCTTGTACCTCCTCATTTCTTCCATTTGCTTTAGCATCTCTACGCTGGAGAGCAAGTTTCAATGTCTCTTCTGACATTCATTTTGATCTTTTCTTTCTTTCTTCTTAATGACTTTTTGCTTTCTTCATGTATGATGTACTTGATGTCATCCCACAACTCTCTTGGTCTTCAGTCTTTAGTGCTTAATGTATCAAATCTGTACTTCAGATGATCTCTAAATTCAGGTGGGATATAGTCAAGGTCATATTTTGGCTTGCATGGACTTGTTTTCATTTCTTTCAGCTTCAGTTTGAATATGAGCAATTGATGGTCTATTCCACAATCTGAAGACGGTCTTACAAGTTTTCTGTAATCATGTTTCCCAACATTCCTGTCTATCCCACTCAAGTGTCTATTTTACAGTAGTAGGCAAGGGAAACCAATGTTCATAAGACAGTCAAGTATTTTAGTATTATTTCCTCTCTTCAAACTATGTCTAGATCCCTGCTGTTCCAAGGTTGAGCATACATCACTATTTACCTCTTAGTTCCACTTAGGCCATGCAAACCTGTCTCACTGTTCTCTTATCTCTCTTGTTCTTCCACCTTCACCCCCTTTTTGTATTCTCCTCCCTACACTCGAACTAAAACCCCACCCCAGCCCCAGTGTTGTGGTTACCTTATATTCCATTATTTCTTCCCTCCATTTAAGACAGTCTGCACTTAATTGTGCTCATGAGGAATCTGTACCTGGACCAAGAGGCAGTTGTTCAAACACAACATGGGAACACTGAATGGTTTAAAATTAGAAAAGGTGTGTGACAAGGTTGTATTCTTTCACCATACTTATTCAACTTGTATGCTGAGCAAATCACCCGAGAAGCTGGCTTATATGAAGAAAAATGTAGAATCAGGATTGGAAGAAGACTCATTAACAACCTGCTATATGCAGATGATACAACCTTGCTTGCTAAAAGTGAAGAGGACTTGAAACATTTACTGATGAAGATCAAAGAGCACAGCCTTCAGTATGGATTACATCTCAATGTAAAGAAAACAAAAATCCTCATCATTGGACCAATAAACAACATTGTTATCAATGGAGAAAAGACTGAAGTTGTCAAGGACTTCACTCTTCTTGGATCAACTATCAACACTCACGGAAGCAGCAGTCAAGACATCAAACAACGTACTGCATTAAGCAAATCTGTTGCACAAGACCTTTTTTAAGTGTTGAAGGGCATAGATGTCAGCTTGAGGACTAAGGTGTGCCTGAATCAAGCCATGGTATTTTCAATAACCTCATATGCATGCAAAAGCTGGACAGTGAATAAGGAAGACTGTAGAAGAATTGATGCCTTTCAACTATGGTGTTGTAGAAGAATATTGAAAGTGCCATGGGCTGCCAAAAGAACCAATAGATCCATTTTGGAAGTGCAGCCAGAGTGCTCCTTAGAGACCAAGATGGCCAAACTTTGTATCTCATATTTTGGACGTATTTTCAGGTGGGACCAGTCACTGGAGAAGGATATCATGTTTGGTAGGTGGAGGGTCAGAGAAAAAGAGGAAGACCCCCCAATGAGATGGATTGGCCAAGTGGCAGCATCGATGGACTCAAGTGTGGCAACAGTAGTGAGGTTGGCCCGGGATTGGGCAGTGTTTCATTCTGCTGTGCATTAGGTCACTATGGGTCGGTACCGACTCAATGGCACCTAACAACAACAACAATTTTATCCTGTATTCTTCCTGACCTTCTCACCACCTGGATCTCTTTTCCTCTGTGTTTACCTTCTGTCACACTGTAATTGTTCTGATCATAGACTGACTGCCCAGATCCTCTGTTCTTATAATTTTATTTTGTTCTTGACTCTTCTATTTGTCTAATGAGTTCAGGGTGATGCTGCCATGTATGTCATTCTCTGGTTGTTTCCTGTTCTTGTTGGTTCTCAGTCCACAGAACTTCCTTTAGGATGTTTTTCATTGCTGGGTTGGCTTTGGCAAAATCACTTAGCTTCTGTTTATCCTGGAATGTTTTGATTACACCATGGTATTTGATTGACAGCTTTGCTGGGTAGAGGATTCTTGGCTGGCAGTTTTTTTTCTTTCAGGGTTTTATATATGCCTCCCCATTGCTTTCTTGCCTGCATGGTTTCTGTTGAAAGATCCAAGCTTAATCTGATTTGCTTGCCTTTGTTATGTTACACTTCTCTTTTCCCTAGCTGCTTTCAGGATTCTGTCCTTATCTTTGATTTTAGAGTTTGATTATGATATGACTTGGTGATTTACTTTTAGGGTCCATCCTTCATGGGGTTCAATGAGCTTCTTCAAAGCTTATCTTTTTGGTTTTCAGGATGTTAGAGAAAGTTTCTTCCAGAAGTTCTTCAACTATCTCCTCTGTGGGTGGACTTGTGTGATTCTTCCTGTTCTGGAGTGCCGATAATTCTTAAGTTATTTCTCTTCATGTTGTCCAACATGAATCTTAGGCCTTCTTCAGATTTTTTTAATCCTTTTTTTCTGCTTGCTCTTCTATCTTAGTAGTGTTGAGAGATTTATTGTCTAGCTCACTAATTCTGGCTTCTATTTCTTCATTTCTAGTCCTTTGCCCTTTCAGTGTATTGTCCATTTCTGATATTCTAATATTAATCGTTTGGACCTCTTTCTGTAGGTTTTGAATTGTTTCTAATGCTGTATTTATCTTATTTGATTGTTCCTGTAGTGCTTTCCTGACTTCTTCCTTATTTTTCTCAACTCCATTGTATAGTGTTTTAATACATTTTATAATCATTTTTCTGAATTCCTTCTCAGGCATTTCCAAAACCTGCCCGTCTTCCAGTATGGAGTGTAGGTCTACTTCCAGCTCATTTG
>NW_006408534.1:23695230-23709960 GCF_000296735.1 Chrysochloris asiatica | reverse complement strand
CAGCGAGAGACCAATGAACAGATACAACAAAAAAGCGTGTCCACATCTTTATCTCTGCAGTTCTGTCAAGGCATCCATGGCTACTCTGATCCTTCCCAGTTTGATCTCACCCTAGATGGCGGCTCTGGGAGCAGCTGAGTGTCTTGGACTAGAAAGCAATGGATTTCTTGCTTCAGCTACAAATCCCCCTAGCTGTAAGCCTTCCAACCTTCTAAATATTCCTTTATATGTGGTTCAGAGTTTTGGTACCATCCTGAGCTTGCTTGGGCAGGTTTCTGTGTTGTTGCTGACAGAGCTCCTGACTGCACTTCTACCTGATCCACCATCTTCTGTGTTGCTTTACATTGGGTTTTAATCCATACTGAAGGCTGTATTCTCGATCTTCATCATCAACAAATGTGTCAAGTCTTCTTCACTTTCGGCAAGCAAGATTGTATCATCTGCATATCACAGGTTGTTAATGAGCCTTCCTCCAGTCCTGATGCCAGTTTCTTCTTCACATAGTCCTGCTCTGATTGGTTTATTTACTCAGCATATAGACTGAGTAAATATGGTGAAATCATACGACTTTGGCGTACACCTTTTCTGATTTTTAAACCATGCAGTATCCGCTTCTTGTGAACTATTACTTCTTTATCTTTGTACAGGTTTAGCACAATTAAGCATTCCGGATTTCCCATTCTTTGCAGTGTTACCCATAGTTTGCAATGATCCACACAGTCTAATACTTTTTCATAGTCAATAAAACACAAGCAAACGTCTTTCTTTGCTTTCAGACAAGATCCATCTGATGTTAGCAGTGATATTCCTCAGTCCACATCCTTTTCTGAATCCAGGCTGAATTTCTGGCAACTCCCTATAGATGTGCGACTGCAATGGTTTCTGAATTATCTTCAGCAAAATTTTTCTTGCAGGGTATATTAATGATTTTGTTTGATAATTTCACATTCTATTGGGTTACCTATCTTTGGATTGTGTACAAATATGGATCTCTCCTAGTTAGTTGGTCAGGTAGCTAGTTGTCTTCCAAATTATTTTGCATAGACTAACGAGTGCTTCCCATGCAGCATTAGTTTGCTGAAATGCTTCAGTTGGTATCCTAACAATTGCTAGAACTTTGTTTTTCACTAATGTCTTCTACAGCTTGGACTTTTTCCTTCTGTACCATGGTTCTTGATCTTATGGTACCCTACTGAATTAGTTCAGCATCAACCAATTCTTTTTGGTATAATGTTTCTATGTGTTCCTTCAGTTTTCTTTTAATGCTTCCTGCATCATTCAATATTTTGCCCATAGAATGCTTCAATATTTCAAGTAGAGGCTTACATTTTTATTTTACTTCTTTCAGCTTGAGAATTTTCCCTTTTGGTTTTCTAACTCTAGATCTTTGCACATTTTATTATAATATTTTACTTTGTCTTCTCAAGGTGTCCTTTGAAATGTTGTGTTTAGCTCTTAAACTTCATCATTTTTTCCAGTTGCTCTAGTTACGCTACGTTTAAAAGAAATTTCAGAGTCTCCTCTGACATCTACTTTGGTCTTTTCTGTCTTTTTTAATGGTCCTTTGCATTCTTGATCTATGATGTTCTTGATGCCATTCCATAACTCATCTGGTTTTTAGTCATTTGGTGTTGAATGTATCAAAACTGTTCTTGAGATCATCTCTAAATTCAGGTGGAGTATAGTCGAGGTCATATTTTGATTCTCCTGGACATGTTTTAACTTTCATCAGCTTCAGCCAGAACTTGCATATAAGCAACTGGTGGTCTGTTCCACAGCCAGTCCTTGGCCTTGTTTTGGCTAATGATATTGAGCTTCTTTCTCCTTTGTCTTTTCCTATAGACATTGTTAATTTGATTCCTCTGTATTCCATTGGCAAGATCCATGTGCACAGTCTCCATTTATGTCATTGAAAAAAATTATTTGCAGTGAAGTGGTTGGTCTTGCAAAATTATATCACACAATCTCCAAGGTCATTTCTATCACCAAAGTCCATATTCTGTAAATATTAAACTCTCATGTTTGTTTGCAACTTTCACATTCCAATCACCAGTATTTATCAATGCATCTTGAGTGTACATTTGATTAATTTCAGACTAAAGAAGTTGGTTGAATTCTTCAATTTATTCCTTATTGACTTTGGTGGTTGGTGTGTAAATTTAAATAAACATTACCTGGTTTTACTTGCAGGCTTATCACAGACAGCATTGTATTTCAAGATAAATCTTGAAATTTCTTCTTTTGACAATGAACATGATGTTATTCCACATACATTCCATATACTCAATGGATGTTTGTAGCTGTTTCTTCTCATCTTGAGTCATGTCCCATCAGAAAATTAAGGCTCTGAAAGCTTTAATTTCCATATCATTAAGGTCAACTCTACTTTGAGAAGGCAGCTCTTCCCCAATCATAGTTTGAGTGCCTTCCAACATGAGGTTCTGATCTTCCAGAACCACAACAGACAATGCCTTGCTACTATTCATAAGGTTTTTCATGGCTGATACCTAATCTCCTAATTTCAAAGGTTATCTTGAGAAGACAAAGTCAAATATTGTAACAAAATGTGAAAAGACCTGGAATTAGAACATGTTCAGCATTTCTCAAGCTGGGGGAACTGAAGAAAAAATTCAAGCCTCAACTTTCATTATTGAAGTATTCCATGAGCAAATTATTGAATGATGCAGAAAGCATCAAAAGAAGATGGATGGAATACACAGAGTCACTGATCAAGAGCCTGTGATACTGAGGGAAGAAGTTCCAGGTACACTGAAGACATTGGCAAAGAATAAGGCACCAGGAACTGATGGACTACAAACTGAAATGTTTCAACAAACTGAGGCGGTCGGTACTGGAGGCACTCACTTATCTACGACAAGAAATTTGGAAGACAACTACCTGGCTAACTGACTGGAATAGATCCGTATTTGTGCCAATTCCATAGAGAGGTGACCCAACGGAATGCAGAAATCATTGATATCCCATGAGAGTAAAGTTTTACTAAAGGTGATACAAAAATGGCTGTAACCATACATTGACAGAGAACTGCCAAAGGTTCAAGCAGGATTCAGAAGAGGGCGTGGAACAAGGGAAATCATTGCTGACATCAGATGGATCTTGGCTAAAAGCAGACAATACCAGAAAAATGTTTACCTCTGCTTTATTGACTATGCAAAGGCTTTCGACTGTGTGGCTTATGATAAGCTATGAATAACACTGCGGAGAATGAGTATTATGGAAAATTGTGCTCATGAGGAACCTGCACATAGACCAAGAGATTGCTGTTAGAATAGAACAAGGGAATACTGAATGGTTTAAAAGTAGCAAAGGTGTGTGCCAGGGGTGTATTCTGTTACCATATTTATTCAATCTGTATTCTGAGCAAATAATCCGAGAAGCTGGGCTTTATGTAGAAAAACACAGCATCAGCATTGGAGGAAGAGTCCTAACAACATGCCAAAGCAGATGATACAACATTGATGACTGAAAGTGAAGAGGACTTAAAATACTTATTGATGCAGATCAAAGACCACAGCCTTTGGTATGGGTTGCATCTCAATGTAAAGAAAACAAAAATCTTCACCATTAAACTGATAAACATCCATATAAATGGAGGACAAATTGAAGTTGTTGAAGATTTCATTTTATTTGGATCAATCATCAACAGTCAAGGAAGCAGCAATCAATAAATCAAATGACATATATTAGGCAAATCTGCTGCATCAGAACTCTTCAAAGTGTTGAAGAGCAAAGATGGCAGTTTAAGGATTAAGGTGCAACTGACCCAAGCCATGGTATTTTCAGTAACTTCATACACATACGCAAGTTAGACAGTGAATAAGGAAAATCGTAGAATAATTGATGCATTTGAGTTATGATGCTGGAGAATATTGAAAGTACTATGGACTTCCAAAAGAACAAACAGATCTGTGTTGGAAGAAGTGCAGCCAGAGTGCTCATTGGAAACCAGGATGGCCAAACTTCATCTCTCATACTTTGGACATATTATCAGAAGGGACCAGTTACTGGAGAAGGATATCAAGTTTGGTAAAGTGGAGGTCAGACAAAAAGAGGAAGACCTTCTCAATGAGATGGATAGGCACAGTTGCAGCAGCAATGGGCTCAGGTGTAGCAACGATTGTGTGGCCGAGGATTGGGCAGTGTTTCATTCTGTTGCGCATAGGGTCATTATGCATCAGTACTGACTCAATGGCACTTAACAATAACAACAATCTGTTTTTAGTCTGGAAACTCTACTGAAACCTGTCCACTATGAGTGACCCTACTGGTATACTGTTCAGAGTCATTATGGGTCGGAACCGACTCAATGGCACTTAACAACAACAAATGTGAATGTTGTTGTTGTTAAGTGCTGTCAAGTTGGCTCTGACTCATAGTGGCTCAGCACAGGGTTTCCGAGGAGCAGCTGGTGCATTTGAACTGCCGACCCTGTGATTCAAACCTACCTTTCAGTCTAGTGCATTAGCCTGCAGCGCCACACTAGGGCTCCATGTGTGAATGTTGCTGTTGTTAAGTGCCTGTGAGTTGGTTACAACCAATAGTGACCCTGTGTAGGGTTTCCAAGGAGTGGGTGGTGAGCTTGAACTGCCAACCTTGAGGTTCAAACTGACTTTGCAGTCCAGTGCATTAACCCATAGTGCCACAGCAAGACTCCCCACATGTGAACAGAGAGTATCATGAAACCATTTTCGTGATGAACCAAAGAGGCATAGGGAGGTCAAGTTATTTAACCAAGGTCACACCTAGTGGAACTGGGGTATGAATGAGGTCTATGATTCTGCAGTCTCTCCTCCAGCACACTGCCACCTTTCCATCATGCTCTACTAGCCAACTCCAGGGTATGTTGGCACCATTGCCCAAATGAAGCTCTTAAGGGCACAATGATTAAGACAAAAAACAAGCCTATCTGTTTCTAGGATGATTATGACATTCTGAACAGGCTTCAAATTAAACAGCCAGAACTACCACAATCAGTTTCGGACCAAGCCTTGGAGGAAAGGCAGCCCTGGTTAGCTGGTCTGGGCAGTACTTCCTATGCTTCACCAAGCAGGACGTGTGCATGTCAGAAGGATTTACACGCTCAAATCAGCAGAAACTGCAACATGCACCTCTGAGCAAAGGCAGGTTAAGAAGGATGGTGAGAAAGCACAGGGTTCCTATTTGTGAGGACATTTTGCTCCTTTCCCAAACCACACTGTAGCCCTGGCCTAGCCTCTGGGGGCAGGCAGCACTGTCTTGCAGGTAGCCCCTCCACCCATGGCTACCTTCTTCAGAAAGCTGCATCCGTGTGTTCCCTCTGGGAACAATTTCAGACTCCTATGGACTGATGGTGATGTTCAGATTCAGTCTGGCAGTAGCACACACCAGCTGTTTCCATAGCCTGGGCCAAAGATGGTCATGGTAGTTTAGAATTTCCCTCTTAAGTGAGTTTTAAATGGAAACTTCAAGTTTATAAACCAAACACTAATTTACTTTTCTATGAATGAGACATACATCCCCTTATAGTTTAGAGCAATGACAGAACAAGGGAATGCTGACCTCCTATTTGCCTCCAACACACCAGGTGTCTCAGAAAGCAGAGCATACCCCAGAGGATCCCATATGAATACTGGGCTTGGGGTGTCGAAAATGTACAGTTGATTCTCTTCCATTGGTTCATTCCATCTTTCCTCCTAACCCTTAAGTTTTGTTCCCCAATGACCTATCTTTAGATAACCTTCTCTCCTTATTCTGCATACTCTCTTAGATTAACACTATCTATACTCATGGCTTCAACTATATCCTCATCACTCCCATATAAAAATTCAGTCCAGACTACTTTCTATGCTTCAATCCACATACCCAGCTACCTGGAGACATGTGACCATCAGATGTCCCACAGGTATTGCAAACACAACTGCCAAACTTAATTATTTTCTCATGCATCTTGCACAAGTTGCTGCTTCTTCTTCTCCCATATTCCTTACCTCATTCTCAAATTGATAAATACTCTTAGAAACTTCCATTTTCCATTTACTCATATCCTACAAGTACTAAGTGTCTTTGATTTTGCCTCCTAAATATCTTTCAGTTCTATCCCCACTCCATTCCCAACACACTACTCTTCATTTTGGAAAAGCCTTCTAAATAGTCTGGTGGTGGTTATGTGTCATGGAGTCAGTTCCAACTCATAGCGTCCCTGTGGAGGGTTTCCAAGGCTGTAAATCTTTACGGGAGCAGAAAGCTTCATCTTTCTGCCATGGAGTTTCTGGTAGTTTCGAACTGCTAACCATGAGATTAGCAGCCTGACTCATAACCACTACGCTACCAGAGCTCTAAATAGTCTAGCTACTTCCAATTGCATTCTTTTCCAATATTACTCCAAACATTTCTCTCCAAATAATTACTCTCATTTGTTAATATGACCACATTCCTAGGGTTACTGATATGAACTGATTGTTCATATCACCTGGCATATATTCATTCTGACTGGTCAAGAGCCATGACATATAATGGTCAAATATTTTGAATAACACCCTTGATTATTACTCCATGGCTTAAAGCTTTCAAAAGACCCCCAGCAACTCAAAACTGTCTAATCTCTTTTGAAGCATGATTTCTTGTTCTCAGGCCAGAGTCTGAGCCATACTGTCTAGCCTTTTCAAGGAGTCCTGGTATGGTGCTGTAGTATAATCACTGGACTTCTAACTACAAGGTCAGTGGTTCAAACCGACTTGACGGCACTTAACAACAACAAATCTTTTCTAGTTTCTCTAATGCAAGACTTCTTCACTTGGGAATTAAGGTCCATGTAAGACTATAGACAGAAGTACGAGAACGTAAATTGGATGGAGAAACTTACATCCTTATTTTTGTTAACCTCTTTAATTTGGTATTTCCTTTTAGTATGAATATAGGCAACAAACCGCAGCAGTGTAAGTAATGTCTATATTTTGTCACCGCTAATTACAGATCATTTCAAATCACAGTAAACTTGTTGCAGACAACTAACATTATTTATGCTCATCATTATGAACTTACAATAGTTACTATAGCTGATAGTGTTGTTGTTAAATGCTGTTGAGTCAGGTCCAAATCATAGCGACCCTGTATCGGGTTTCCGAAGAGCGACTGGTGTGTTTGAACCGTCGACCCTGCGGCTCAAACTGACCTTGCAATCCAGCATACTATCCTGCAGCACCACACCAGGTCTCCTGACTGATATTACATCTCATTATTTACTATGTTAATAAATATGCACAAACTATAATATTACAAATTAAAAAAAAAAATTCTGATAACTACGTTGTTGTTGTGTGCCACCGAGTCAATTCCCAAGGTCACTCATAGTGATCCTATATAGGGTTTCTGAGAGTGATTGGTGGGTTTGAACTGTTGATCCTGTATTTAGTAGTCCAGTGCTTATTCTACAGTGCCACACCAGGGCTCCTGATAACTAAATTTCAATGTAAGTGGTTCTTTTATAACCTATTTATTTTATTGGAGTCCTGGTGTGGTGCCATAGGATAAGCACTTGAACTCAAGGTCAGTGGTTCAAACTCACTAGCTGCTCCTCGTTATCTTATACAAGGTTCACTATGAGTCAGAACTGACTTGATGGCACTTAACAACTACAACAATTTATTTTTTACACTTAAAAACATTACACTTTTTGAGAGAGCTCAACTACTTATACAGCAAAGGTTTGGAATTTATAGTCTAATGATTTGCTTATCCATCTGTCCTTTCAGCCATCTACATTTATTGACTGCTTACTATATATGTATCATGCACTGTGCTAGACCCCAGAGGATGTCAAGATGAGAAAAACACTGTTTTTCACCATAAAGTTGGGGAAGGCTGGTGGTTTGAATACTTTGGAAGCCCAGGGAAGGGAATCCAATTCAATTCAGGGGCTGAGGAAGTTCTCTTGGAGATGACACTGGAGACAAGCAGATTAGTCAGGTGAAGAAACAACATACCCCATGATGCCATAGAGTCCTGGTGTGGTGCTGCAAGATAAGAACTGAACTGCTAACCACAAGGTTGACAGTTCAAACTCACCAGCCACTTCTCGGAAACCATATACAGGGTCGCTATGAGTCATGACCGAATAGACAGCACTTAACAATAACAACAACAAATAATGCTATAAATCATGGTATTGTTGTTGTTGTGAAGTGCCGTTGAGTTGATTCTGATCCATAGCGACCCTGTACAGGATTTCCAAGGAGCAGCTGGTGAGATTGAACCACTGAACTTGCAATTCAAATGACTTTGCAGTCTGACGCATTAGCCTACAGAGCCACATGTTCTTTTGGAAACAACTATTAGTTTGCCTAATTTGCTCCAAGAAAAGGAAATAACTATACAATATGGAAACATTGCAAATATATACAACTGTCCAATACTGTGTATAAAATCTCCAGATGTTGGAGCCCAGCAGATTTCCCAGAGTCAAGAAGGTACATTTACCTTAAGAAGATAAAAAGTTCTCGTCACGTGGACAAAAGAAGTTTAGGGGTAGAAATTTTGAAATTAGAACCAGTGCTACTGATTGTGGAATTATCATTTTCCAGAGGAGAAATAAGAATCCGAAATCTGTCTGCATGACACAGTGTTGTTAGTGTTTTTGTTAGGGTTTCAATTCATAGCGCTCCTGTAATTATTTACCTTTACAAGTTTCCTTATTTTCTTGACCGGACTGGGAAATATTTTGGTGATTTCACTTTTACCAATATTAAATTACAGCATGTTTCCTCTTTTTCATTATAGAAAAACAGTTGAAATAAGCTTCCTGTCCCTCTAGTTTTATTTAGGAATTGGATTTGCATTATTCTAATACAAACTTAAGCTGGTAGAAGATAATCAATTCGCTGTGTTGACCTATTTGGCAAGGTAGTTTGCATCATTAAACAGTGCCTTGCTTCCCCCTAAATTTCACAAATACATTATGCTGTCTTAAAAACAAAACAAAACTATATCCTCCTGTAAATGCATGTCAATACTAACCTTGAAATGTCTCCCATTATACATTCATATTTCTTCCATAAAAGTTACAGTAAACCTTACAACCCTGACACAGTTACCACAAACAGACTCCTTTCTGGGAATGATTACACTTGCATATGGATTTAACTTAGGACTGGAATAAGTTAGCACCTTTCTTTGACCTCCTTCTGAGCACAACATACAAACAGAATCCAATGAGTATTTACAGCAGCTGGCTCCTAACAGGTGCTAAGACCGGCTGTGAGACAAGCTGGGTCTAGTCATTCAGCAAGTGTGAAGTTTGGAAGTGAATTGTCTGCCAGTCTTATTATTATTGAGAGTTGAGTTGTTTTTATAAACTTCTAAACTTGAGAACTTAAAATGCATTTTTGAAACAGAGTTACTTATAATTTAACTGAAAATAAAATATTGCTTTTCTTATATTTTTATGTCTCTGAAGAAGCAAGTCCGTTCTGGGTTCCCACTCAGCTAGTTGGGCTTTTTCTTGGTTTCAAAATCTCAATATCTAGCCAATGTCCTTTAGAAATATAAACACAATGGTCATAAATGTTAGATTAGCATTTTGAAAATCCTCACTGGGTAGAGCTTCTACAGATTAATATTCTGAAAAAATTTTTTTAAAGGATATATGTATTTCTTATTTTAAAATAATTTTATTGGGAGGTCATAAAAATATGAATTAACCTTGTACGTAGGTTTATGTTTTTACAGTTTATGATGAAATTCTAAAGTTAGTACGTGATCTAGGATTTTACTTGTAGACTGTTGCTGCTTGTTCTTATATGAATTGGCCACTCAGAAGGGATCATTTCTTTGTACCTGGCAGATGTCAGAGTTCAGCACTGAGTGCAAAGCTCTAGACTAGTGCTGTTTCCAAAGGCAGTATAATGTGAGCCACATTATATTTTTTTGTTAGCATCTGCCTGATATACCTGCCCTTCCCTTTGAATTCAACAGCTTTAAGTATGTCTTTCAATCACAATATAAATGATTGACTTCTTTTAAAAAATTATTTGATAGCCTGTTTTTAAATAAAGGGGTTTACCATATATGGGTCCTGGTGTAGTGCTGTAGGATAAACACTGGATTGTTAATTGCAAGGTTGATGGTTCAAACCCACCAGCCGCTTCTTGGAAGCCCTATACAAGGTCACCCTGAGTCAGAACTGGCTCCATGACACTTAACCACAGCAACAACAAGCATATGTATAAGATATCTGACCATCTAGATTTGCGTTGGCTATGGTGGCTTGTGGGAGAGTCCTGGTGTGCCTGCAGAATACACACTGGACTGCTAATTGCCAACTCAGCAGTTCAAACCCACCAGCTGCTCCTTGGAAAACATATACACGGTTGTTATGAGTCAGAATTGACTTGATGACTCTTAACAACAACATGCTTGCTTCTTATTTCTAACCTCTTCCTACCCCCATTAATGTGATGAGTTTCCTTCCCTCACTTAATCTTTTCTTTTTAAAAACCTGCCTTTAGCTAATAGTCTCAAAGTATAAATTCCAATTTTATGAAATTTTCAGAATTTTTCCATGAACTTTTGGAAAAACCCTCGGATTATAAATGTATTCAGAGACCACCAGTTGCCATTGAGCTAATTCTGACTCATGGTAACACTGTATAAATCAGAGTAGAATTATACTCTAAAGGGTTTTCAGTGGATGATTTTTAGAAACAGATTGCCAGGTTTTTCTTCTAAGGCACCTTTGGGTGGACTTGAACCTCTAACATTTTAGTTAGCAGCTGAGCAAATTAACTGTTGCACCACCAAGGGACTCTTTTATTTAAGCCAATATTATCTAAAACATTATCACTTACTTACAAAGCATTTCAATTCAGACTCGCCACAAACAAGTGGCACTGTAGGCTAATGCATCAGACTGCAAAGCTGTTTGAACTGCAAGGTTGGTGGTTCAAGCTCACCAGCCGCTCCTTGGAAACCTTATACAGGATTGTTATGGGTTGGAATCGACTCGACGGCACTTCACAACAACAATAACAACATATATCATACTTTTACATAGTTCTATTCTGTTCAGGATGGAAAGACAGACAAATGATGCCATAGAAGTACCAAAGATGCCAAATTCTAGTGTGCTCAGATATATTCTGGACCATGGTTCTCTTAAATTCTCATGAGTAGTGTTTCTAAATATGTTTGTGCAAGATTCTAGCATTTGTAGCAGTAATTCACAAATACTGAATATTTTAATCTTTGCCTTTCTGTTTCTGAATATATAGAAAACTGGTATCGATATCAGAGCTAACCATTCTTACTCAGATAGGCTAGAAAAAAAGAGAGACTCACTAGTCATCAGGTATATGTAATATCAGTTCTTTTCCGAAGTTTTATTTTAATGTAACTCATTCATTTATTCTATCAATATTACTGAGAATCTTCCTAGAAAAAGGTCCTAGAGAATTTGACAAAGAGTGACAAAATAGCAAAGTACTGATTCTGAAAATGAATTCAGTAAAAGCAGGTGGTAAAATATGTTTTAATAACTAATTTAGCTTCACTCCCTACGAAACTTTCAAGGATTGCATTAATTTTAACTAGAAGTAGAGTTCTATCTGAAATCTACACACCTTTGAGGTCTTAAGATTCTAACAGTTCTAGTCTTCGAGCCTCAGTAAATACTTCTGCCATCTTAATCATAAAAAAATCATTAAAAAAAAAAAGCAAAATACTTTGCTTTCTTATTCCCTTGCAGCACTAAAGCAATTACCTTAGATAAATGTTTCTTTATGGTTTCGTTGTCTCTCTCCACCACCTGCACCATTTCTTGGCCCCCAAGGTAGGCAGCATTTGCTATATTTAAAAAAGAAAACAAAAAAAGAACTAAATAATATATACAGAACAAACACAATGCTAAATTAATTTTAATGAATTCATATTCCTCCATTTTTTTAGACAAGTGTTATCTGATGTGAGGTCTCAGTGAGGCAAGTAAGTCATGCAACATGCTTAGTCTCTGGAAACCATGTCTTATCAAAAAATTACCTCAGTCTAATTTGGCGTTCTGAATAGGAAGGTTTAGCAACATGATAACATAATGTCAGAAAACACAGGTGATAACATATATATGTGTAATTGTACCTGATAAATACATGTTGTTGTAATGATTTAAGGATTAGACACATTAGCTTTTCCCAGATAAATCATGTATACTACAGAAACTACATGAATAATTATAAGCAAGAAGATGTATTGATATTTTTTAAACATACTGAAAGAATGTTCAATAAGGGTGAATCCCATTATGCTGACTGTGACATGAATATGCTAAAAATTTAGGAAAGAGGAAGAGAATAAAAAATTACACAAGCTTGTATCATTTTTTTCTACTGGTAACATTTTTGGTTAAAACTTTAAATTTCATTTCGGATGGTATTATTATTGGTACTTTATTTCTTTTATTTTGCTAGCATCTGCCTGATATATTTGTCCTTCCCTTTGTTATGAACAGTCTTAAGTATGTTTTTAACAATCAGAATATAAATGGTGAACTTCTTTAAAAATGCTATTTGAAAGCCTGTAGTTAAAAAAGGGAGTTTAGCATATGTATCAACCACTTGTGGTTTATGTGTTGTTGTGATGCTGGAAGCTATGAGATAGGTATTTTAAATACTATCAGGGTCACCTATGAAGGATAGTTTTCACCAGAGTTTTGAGACTAAAACAGACTAGAAGGAGGCTCAGACTACCTCTGAATGTTTAACCACTGAAAAATATGAATAATAGAGAGACAATATCAGGTATAGTGCCAGGAGATTAAAATAGTATGAAGCGCACCAAAACACTGCCAGATATGGTGTGTGAAGATGAGCCCCTCAGGTTGGAAAACACTCAAAACACGACTGAGGAAGAGCTGAATCTTCAAAGTAGAGTTGACCATGATGATGAAAATGGAGTAAAGTTTTCAGGACTTTCTTTGCTGGTGGCACACAACTCAAAATGAGGAGAAACAGCGGTAGAACATGAAACGTATGAAGTATGAATGCAGGAAAATTAAAAGCTGCCGAAAAAGGAAATGGAACACATAATGATAGCTATCCGAGGTATTAGTGAGCTAAAATGGAATGCTACTTGCTATTCTGAATCTGACAATCGCATGGCTTATTATGCTGGAAATGTCAAATTGAAGAGGAACGTCAAAAAGAACATTTCAAAATCTATCTCAGAAGACTGTAATCATTGCAATGAAACGATGAATGTAAAATCGATGTTCTCCCATGTAAACTATCACTCAATTCACAATAAAAACTTAAAAAATCTATCCTGAAGTACAATGGTGTCTGTGATAGTATAATATTCATATGCCTACAAGGAAGTCTAGTTAATACTTATTCAAATTTATGCACCAACTACTAAAGCCAGTGATGATGACACTGAAGAATTCTATCAACTTCTCTGTCTGAAACTGATCAAACATGCAATCAAGATGTATTGATAATTACTACTGATTGGATTGCAAAGGCTGAAAACAAAGAAGGATCAGTAGCTGGAAAATAAGGCCTTGGTGATAGAAATTACCAATGACTTCTTCATTGAAAATTCCTTTTATACAACACAAAAGGTGACTTCACCAGATGGAATACACAGGAATCAAATTGCCTATATCTGTGGGAAGAGATGGTGGAGAAGCTCAATAGAATCAGCCACACACAAGGCTGTGGAACAGACCATCAACTGCTCATATGCAAGTTCAGATTGAAACTTAAGAAAATAAAAACAAGTCCATAAGAGTCAAAATATGACCTTGAACATATTCCACCTGAATTTAGACATCAACTCAAGAAAAGATTTGATGGATTAGACACTATTCACTGAAGACTGTGGGATGACATCAAGAACACCATAAACAAGAAAGTAAAAGGTCATTCAAAAGACAGGAAAGGAAGAAAAGATGAAAATGAATGCCAGAAGAGACTCTGAAATTTGTTCTCCAGAGCATAAATACTAAAGCAAATGGAAGAAATGAGACAGTCCAAGAGCTGAACAGAAAATTTCAAAGGGCGGGTCATGACTTTGTCAAGAAGACAGAGTCAAGTATTATAATGACATGTGCAAAGACCTGGAGTTAGAAAACGAAAAGGAACGAACACGCTCAGCATTTCTTAAGCTGAAGGAACTGAAGAAAAATTCAAGCATCTATTTGCTATATTGAATAATTCTATTGGGCAAAAATAATTCTAATGGGCAAAAAAAGTGGAGTCCTGGTGTGGTGCTGTAGGATAAGCACTGGACTGCTACTCACAAGGTCAGCAGTTCAAGCCAACCAGTCTCTCCTTGGAAACTCTATATAGGGTCGCTTTGAGTTGAAACCAACTGAATAACACTTAAAAACAACAAATGGGCAAAATATTGAATAACGCAGAAGGCATCAAAAGACGATGAAAGGGATACATAGTCACAATGCCATATGATCAAGAATCAATTGATACTAAAGGAAGAAGTCCAAGCTGTATTGAAGGCATTGGCCAAAAAAGAAGGCTCCAGACTGATGGAATATAAATTCAAATATTTCAAAAAATTGATGCAGCACTTGTGGCACTCACTTATCTAGGTCAAGAAATTTGGAAGACAACTACCTGGCCAACTGATTGGAAGAGATCTATATTTGTGCCTGTTCCAAAGGTGACCCAATGGAATGTGGAAAGCATCAAACAGTATAATTAATATCACAGGCAAGTAATTTTTTTT
>NW_006408534.1:23693163-23694895 GCF_000296735.1 Chrysochloris asiatica | reverse complement strand
ATGGTTTGGACGGTCAACAACGCTTGGGCCCACAGGGTCTTGACCTCCTGACCGGGTCTGCACGGTCTGCATCAGATTCCCCCTTATTTATTGTTTGTTTAAGGGATGCTGCCTGTCTTAGGCGGTCAGTGCGAATTCCTCAGTCTTACCCGTCATCGAAACTCATTGCAGCATGGCAATGGCTCTGTCTTAGGTAGGCAAGTAAAATTTTACTGAAGATAAATCAAAACTGGTTGCATCAGTACATTGACAGAGAACGGCCATAAATCCAAGCCAGACTCAAGAGGACGGGTAAAGAGGAATATCACTGCTGATGTCAGATGAATCTTGGTTGAAAGCAGAGATTATCAGAAAGATGTTTACTAGTGATTTAATGACTATTCATAGGCTTTTGACAACATGGACCATGACAAGCTATGGATAACATTGTGAAGAACAGGTAATCCAGAACACTTAATTGTGCTCATGAGAAACCTGTATGTAAACCAAGAGGCAGTCATTTGAACAGAACATGGGATACTGAGTGGCTCAAAATCAGGAACAGTGTGTGTCAGGGTTGAATTCTTTTACCACACTTATGCAATTTATATGCTGAGCAAATAATCCAAGAAATTGGATTATATGAAGAGGAACGTGGCATCAACTTTGGAGGACAACTCATTAACAACATAAAATATGCTGATGATACAACCTTGCTTATTGGGAAACATGATTACAGAAAACTTATAAGCCCGTCTTCAGCCTACAACTGACTGGAATACCTAAAAGGGGTTCAAGAACTTGCCCACTGAAATAGGCCTCTTGCGGAGCCTTTGCAGAATATAGGACCTTAGGTGGAATCCTAAGTCCCATCCAGAACCTTCTGTGGTGGGACATTCCCACTAGCAAGGACAAGCAGACCAGCCAGGAATAGCTACAACAGAAGACACATCTTCAAAGAAAGGTAATCAGGAAAAACCCAAAACAAAAATGTCAGCTGACTGGCTACTACAAGAATAAGCAAGCTGTTCGCCGGGAAGCCATCAAGGCAAGCAATCAAGTTCCTTCAGGACAAACTCCCCTCTAAGAAACTTAAAGGGAACACATGAACAATCATGTAAACTTGCTGGCTACCACATTGGTCTACTGGTGAGTGGAAGAGGGGGAAAGGCAGCAATGAAGAAATGGGCTGAGTTCAACCACAGTACATTGACTCCTGTTGACCTGGAGATGAGAGGGAGAAGAGGAAAGGCTGGCTGGCCCAAAGTGTGGTGAGACCTGGGGACACTTGAGCCCATGGCCAAGGACATAGCCACAGAGGGCTAGAGCTGAGAGTGAAGCATCCAGCTGATATGAAGTGAGGGAAGATGCACAAGAACACCCAAACTTGGGGACAGTACCCATTTGACCTAGTCTCAATGGCTTGATAATCAGAAGTTGACTAGATAGAGGAAGATTACAAACAAACAAACAAAATTTTTGATAAAGGAAACAAGGGTAAATTGCTACAATTTGATGAACCTGATCTATACTAAAGGAGGTAGTAACTCTAAATACCAACAGACAGGGAAGGAGTATACAGGATAGATAGGGATGGGCAACTTAGACACTAGCTACCTAAAATGAGGGGGTGATAAAAGCACGAAATGACTGGCTTACAAGGTTTCAAGAGGGAGTTTAGTTTAAGAGGGGGTGGGGGTGGGGTAGAAAGAGCCCCCACTGAATAGTTTTCATCTTGTCTAGATGGGTCTGG
>NW_006408534.1:23685640-23691963 GCF_000296735.1 Chrysochloris asiatica | reverse complement strand
ACACACACATACATATATATGGTGGTGATGGCTGTGTGCCAAGGAGTCGGTTCCAACTCATAGTGACCCTGTACAGGTTTTCCGAGGCTGTAAATCTTTATGGGAGCAGAAAGCCTCATGTTTCTCCTGTGGAACAGCTGGTAGTTTCAAACTGCTGACCTTGCGGTTTGCAGCCCATACATATATATATATAATCCATTTATTCATATATATTGAAATGAAAGAAAGATATCTGACTACCTAGTTTTGTGTATGCTATGCTTGCTTGTTATTTCAGACCCTTTTTATTGTGATGAGTTTCCCTCCCTCACCTGCTCCTTTGCTTTTATAATTTCTTTTCACTAACAGTCTCACAGCATAAATTCTATTGTTAGTAATCTTACAGTCATCCTTGCCTAAAACTATGTAAATACTTACATTTTCCTATTGTTGGAGATCCCAGTAATCTATTTTGTCTTCTGATGTATGTGTATTTATGTCAGGAATTAGAGCTCCTAAGTTTGTCTCTACTTTTTCAATGATGATTTTTACAGTTCTGTGGTGGTAGTGGTTATATGCCATCAAGTCAGTTTCAACTCAGTGTCCCTCCTGTACAGGGTTTCTGGGGAAAGGCTGTAAATCTTTACAGGAGCAGAAAGTCTCATCTGTCTTGAATTGAACTTCTGATCTTTCAGTTAACTTGGAATTCACTATGCTACCAGGACTCCTTTTATAGTTCTACATTTTACATTTACGTCTTTTATGTACTTTTAGTTTATTTTTAGTACATGGTGTGAAGTATGGGTCTTGTTTCATTCTTCTGCAAATGGATTTCCAATTTTACTAGCCCCATTTGTTGGAGAGGCTCTGTCTTCCTCATTTAAATCATTTGAATGGATTTGTTTCTGGGTTCTCAATTCTGTCCATTGATCTATGTGTCTTTTGATGTATCAATACCAGGCTGTTGTGACTACTGTGACTGTGTTGTAGATTTTGACATCAGAAGTGAGAGGTCTCATACTTTGTTCTTCTTTTTTTTAGCAATGCTTTACTTATCCAGAACATCTTTCCTTTCCATATAAAGTTAATGATTAGTTTTTCTATTTCTTTAAAGAATGGTGATAGAATGTGGATTGGAATTGCATTCTGTCTACACATTGCTTTGGATAGTGAAAATCTGACATTTTCACAATTTTAAGTCTTCCTGTTTCTGGTAGTGTAGTGGTTACGAATTGGGCTGCGAACCACAAGGTCAGCAGTTCAAAACTACCAGCTGTTCCGTGGGAGAAAGATGAGGCTTTCTGCTCCCGTAAAGATTTACAACCTCGGAAACCCTGTACAGGGTTGCTATGAGTTGGAACTGACTCCACGGCACATAACAACAATCCGCAAATATGATATAGTCTTCCATATTTTTACAGGTCTCTCCTGGTTTCTTGTAGTAGTGTTTTGTAGTTTTCTTTGTATAAGTCTTTGGTTTCTCTGCTTAGATTTAGTTCAGCTTTTGGGCAGCTATATGTAGCTTTTTAAAGTCTCTTCTGCTTCTCAGATTATCTCCATTAGCTCTAGGGTTATTTATTTCATTCTTTACTTCTTTCCTGTCAGAGGCCTTTTTCAGATGCCGAGTGGTCACAAATTATTTATACTCATTTTCAAGAGAAAGTTGTGGAGGTGGGCCTGATTTCCTGAATGACAGGTTCCCTATTCAAATGATTACAAATGTTGTATCAGGAGGTCACTATTCCAGAAGGTTGTTTCTCTAAGTTCCGCAATATACCTAACAAGCTCTGTCTCTCTCTTTCTAGAAGTTGACTGATGACTGGCTACTGAGTTCTGTGCAAGACAGCAAAGGGTAGAGATGTCTAACTCTAAGTCTTGCTTTTATCTCTTTGTTTTAATAATAGCCTTTCTTTCTCATGCTTGGGATTTTGAGTCTCAAGTTCTTCAGGGATTCTTCAGGTAAGATAAAATAGGGTCCTTCTTTAGCTGCATAGCCCATCTTCTAATCTGTGTTGTACAACTGATATTTTTTCCCTAGGCTCCCTCTTGAAAGCTTGTAAGCCAGTCACTTCTTGCCTTTTTAAACCCCCCCCCCCCCATTTTAGGTAGCCCATATCCAAGTTGCCTATCCCTGTCTACTCTGTGTATTGAGGGGGTGGGAATAATCCTCGCTGTAAAGATTTGTTCCCTCTTTTGAGGTACTGCATCCATAAGTGTAGGTCTAGTTCATCAAATTGTATCAGATTACTCTTTTTATCCCCCTCTTCTTCCTTCTTCTAGTTGAGCTCTGATCATCCAGTCATTGAAGCCAGGTCAAGTGGGTATTATCTGCAAGTATGGGTGTTCTTATGCATATATCCTCTCTTCTTATTAGCTGGACGCTTCACTCTCCACTCTAGTCCTCTGTGGCTATGTCACTGACTCTGGGCCCAGGAGTCCCCAGGTCTTTCTATACTGCTGGCCAACCAGGTCTCCACCTAGGTTCAGAGGAGTCTATTGAACATTGTAGAGCTTAGCTCACAGCTTCATTGATGTTTTTCCCTCACTTCCCCTTATCGGTGATCAACATGGTCACCAGTCAGAGCACATGTCAGCTCGTGTATTCCCAATGAGTCTTAGTCTTGGAAGGGGTTTGCCCTGAGGGGATCTGACCACTTGCCTTGATGTCTCCTGGGCACGCAACTTGCTTGTTCTTGTAATAATCAGTTGCCGTTATTGTTTTGTTTTTTTCCTGTCGGTCTTTCTTTCAAGAAGTATCTTCTGTTCTTCTAGCCGCTCCAGGTTGGTCTGTTTGTCTTTTCAAGTGGAAGTTTCCCACCTCAGAAGATTCTGGGTGAGGTTCAGGATTCCACCTATGGTCTTATGTAATGCAGAGGCTCCACAGGAAGCCTCCTTCACTGGGCATGTTATAGCCCCATTTTAGGTGTTCCAATCAGTTATAGGCAGAAGATGGACTTATATAAGCTTTCTATGGTGATATTTCTGACTATTCCTTTCTCTTCCCCTCAAGTGTCTACTTTATAATGGTATGCCAGGGAAACCAACATTCAAAAGACAGCCAAGCATTTTAATGTTATTTCCCCCCTTTTGCCCATTCCAACCATGTCACAATCCCTGTATCCCAGAGCCCTGTTGTTCCAAGGTTGTGCACACATCATTATTTACCTCTGTCCTGCTTAGCTCATGCAAACTTGCCTAATTGTTTTCCCATCTGCCTTGTTCTTCCATTCCCCTCCCCCTTTTTGTATACTGCCCCCCCTCCCTAGCACCCAAACTATTCTGATACAACTGTACTTTTGATGATGATTTTCCTGTTGTTAAGTGCTCTTGAGTTGGTTCTGACTCATAACAACTCTGTATAGGGTTTCTAAGGAGCAGCTGGTGGATTTGAACCACTGACCTTGTGGTTAGCAATTCAGTGCTTATCCTATAGAGCCACACCAGGACTTTTCAATGTCTGTACTATCTAATGCAGCAGCCACTAGGCACGTGTGGCTACTGATCACTTGAAATGTGACTGAGAACTGAATTTTTCATTAAATTTAATTAATCTATATCACCTCATATGACTAGTGAATGCTGTATAGGATGACAGAGTTTTGGACTATAGCTCCCCACATCTTCATTAAATTCCTCTGCTCCTTCTGCTTACCCTCTTCCATATATGCATAAAAATCTCTTGTTATACAAGGACACCTCCCATTCCCTTCCTAAACCTCAAAAAGTTTCTTTTGTATAATTATCATGGGATCTTAGAATGAAATGAGTGAGGTTAATCAGTAATATTCAATACAAGTGAATACTTTTTTAAAGAAATTAAAATTTAGTTTTCTTGAAAGAAATATTTTACTGAATTTCACAGAAACTCTAGCAACAAATGTTTATAAATTATTAATTAGCTAGTTTCTTCATTTAAACTTCTTGTATCAAATATTTCCCTCTTTTTCCTCATTCTTCGATATAATAATTACAGTTTTATTAAGCATCCCTGCACTTAACAACAAATGTCTTGAGTACAAAATAACCAATAACATAATAGTCAAAATCTTCTGAAAGAAATATTTAACACACATAGGGTAAAATATGGGAACTTGGTGTGTATTTTCGGTGATTCCTGGTGAGAAAGTCAGCTGCAAACTGAAAGGCCCATGTGTCGAACCCACCAGTGGCACCACAGGACAAAGACTTGAGTTTCTGTCAAGATTTATAACCTCTGAAACCCTATGGAGCAGCTCTACTTTGTCCTATAAAGTAGCTATAAGTCAGAATCAACACAAATAGCAATGGGTTTTTTGTTATTGTTGCTTTGGTTTATATATGTGAAAGTTATGTGAGCCAAAGCTCCAGGAGACTGTCTTGTTATTTCATGTCTTGCAAGTTTTCTGCCTTTGACAGGGTGCAGTCTTACAACTTTTCTACTGCTTTGTATTAGTGTGAAATATTTTGAATTTTCCTTCTCTGATAGTTTTTTTGCCTTACACTGGTTCTAGTTTTCACACATTTTACTGAGGCTTGTCTTCATAGTTTTTGCTGTTATTGTATGCGATCGAGTCAGTTCCAACTCATAGTGACCCTGTATAGGGCTTCTGAGGAGCAGCTGGTGAGCTTGAACTGCCAATCTTATGGCTCATATTGACTTTGCAATCCAGCGCATTAACCCATAGCACCACACCAGGACTTCACAGTTTAAATGTTTTAAAATATAGTCCCTATGGAGTTCTGGTGTGGTGCTGTATAAGCACCGTACCACAGAGTGGTTCAAATGCACTAGCCACTCCTTGGAAACCATAAACAGGGTCACTATGAATTCGAATAGATTCAATGGCACTTAACAACAACAACAAAAACAATATGATCCTAAAATATGGATTCTATCTTGACTATTTGCCTTTGAGATTAGCATGAGAGTAAATGAGGCCAGTAAGGATTCATTTATACTACCGAGGGCTATGAACACATTGGGTAGGTAGCTTGGGACCCATTAGGTGATGCAGATACAGGCTATGATGCAGTGTATAGGAAAGCTCACCTCTGAAATCCAGCCACATGGGAATGTCTCATAAGTCACCCATGTCTCTGAATTTAAAGTATGCTGCCTCAAGGCATTAAATGTGTGTTCAACAACTTGTCTCCATCACTTTGTTACTAATGTTCTGAAGAACAAGAAATATCTGAACATTAATCACTGTTACTAACAACATTTCAGTTTTAAGCTGCTTATATAATAGAAAATGTTATTCATGAAATTTGAGATATATGATCAGATTCTATGAAATAAAAATGTTCTCAGAGACAGAAAAATACAATGTGTTAATGGAGATTGTTGAATTTTTAATAAAGAAGCCAAAGTAGTTTATACTTATTTTTTCAAAAAAATCTCAACTGAATTTTAATTTCAAATTGAAATGACCCTACATGATTCTTCTACTTTCAGGGAAAAAATGGAACAATAGGGACAAGATTTGCCCTCTTACTTGAAACAAACAAACTTAGGAAACAAAAATCCATGAGCAATGATTTCCAAAACACTGGACATTGGGCAATGGAGGACAGTTCTCCCTGGGAAGAGTGAAAAAGAGATGTGGTGAAACTTGGGATTGCCCCAGCTCATGTCTGGGATGGGTCCAGGCTGTAGTAGGAAGCAGGGAGCTAAGTAGAGTTTGGCAATCTCCCTGAGCTGAGGAGACAAAACTAGGTGTCCAGTAAGATCAAGGTAGCATTTTTGGTGGCAGGGCAGAGGAATGAACAGAACAGGGGAAAAGATTTTAGGAAGAGAGAGAAAGAAAGAGAATGAGAGAGAGCGATCTAATTCCAGAGATCTGAAAAGGATCCTTCTGAGCTTCAGCTAAGTACTGATTAGTATAATCATGAGAGGAAATTACCACTTGTCTGTTTCTGTGATGCTGGAAGATATGCCACCAATATTTTAAATATCAGCAGGGTCACCATGGTGGACAGGCTTTAGTGAAGGAAGCTTCCAGATGCAGACAGACTAAGAAGGAAATGTTGAACACTTCTGAATGGCTAGCCACTGAAAACCATATGACTAACAATGGAACACTGTCAGATATACTACCAAAAGATGAACCCCCTCAGGTTGGCAGAGCTGCCTCCTCAAAGTTGAGCTGACCCTAACGATGTGAATGGAGCAAAGCTTTAGGAACCTTTATATGATGATAGGGCACAACTCAAAATGACAAGAAACAGCTGCAAACATCCATTAATAATCATAACAAGAATGCATGAAGTATAAATCTAGGAAAATTGGGAGACATCAAAAATGAAATGTATTAGTGAGCTGAAATGGATTGGAATTGGCCATTTTGAATCACACAATCATATGG
>NW_006408534.1:23666885-23684265 GCF_000296735.1 Chrysochloris asiatica | reverse complement strand
TCACTGGTTTTGCAGAATTCTATCATGCATTCTCCAGCATCATTTCTATCACCAAGGCCATATTTTCCAACTACTGGCCCTTCCTCTTTGCTCCCAACCTTTGCATTCCAATCACCAGTAATGACCAATACATCTTGATTGCATGTTTGATCGATTTCAGATTGAAAAAGTTGGTAGAATTCTTCTATTTCATCCTTACTGGCTTTTGTGGTTGGTGCATAAATTTGAATAATAATGGTATTAACTGGGCTTCCCTGTAGGCGCATGGATATTATCCTATCACGTATAGCATTGTACCTCATGACTGATCTGAATATGTTCTTTTTAACAATGACTGCAACACCATTCCTTTTCAATTTGATGTATTGCATTAGGCAAATCTGCTGCATAAGATCTTCTTAAAGTGTTGAAGAACAAAGATGTCAGTTTGAAGACTAAGGTGCACCTGACCCAAGCGATGGTATTTTCAATAACCTCATATGGATGCAAAAGCTGGACAGTGAATAAGGAAGATCGTAGAATAATTTATGCCTTTGAATTATGGTGTTGGAGAATACTAAAAGTGCCATGGGCTGCCAAAAGAACCTATTGATCTTTTTTGGAAGAAGTGCAGCCAGAGTGCTTAGAGGCCAAGATGGCCAAACTTCATCTTTCATACTTTGGACATATCAGGAGGGAACAGTTGCTAGAGAAGGATATCATGCTTGGTAAGATGGACGGTCAGAGAAAAGGAGGAGGACCCCCAACGAGATGGATTGGCCAGGTGGCAGCATGGATGGACTCAAGTGTGGCAACAGTAGTGAAGTTGGCCCAGGATTGGACATTATTTTGTTCTGTTGTGCATAGGGCCGCTATGAGTTGGTGCCAACTGGAAGGCACCTAACAATAACAACAATGGGTAAAATACTGAATAATGTAGAAAGCATCAAAAGAAGAAATACACAGAGTCACTGTACCAAAAAGAACTGGTTGATGTTCAATTATTTTCACAGGGTGCATATGATCAAGAACTGATGATACGGAAGGAAGAAGTCCAAGCTGCACGGAAGGTATTGGGGAAACAAACAAACAAACAAACAATAAGGTTCCAGGAATTGATGGAATGCAAATTGAAATCTTTCAACAAATTGATGCAGCACTGGAGGTACTTAATCCAGTGAAACATAGAAGACAGCTACCTACCTTGCCAACAGTTTGGAAGAGATCCATATTTGTACCTATTCCAAAGAAAAACAACCCAACAGGGTATGAATTCATCAACCAATATCATTAATAACACATGCAAGTAAAATATGGCTTAAGATAATTCAAATCCAGTTGCAAGAGTACATCAACAATATATGCCAGAAATTCAAGTCAGATTCAAAAGAGGATGTGGGACTAGGCATATCATTTTTGATGTCAGAGGGATCTTGGTTGAAAGCAGAGAATACCAGAAAGATATTTATTTGTGTTTTATTTACTGTGAAATGGCCTTTGATTACATGGATAATAACAAACTATGGATAACATTGTGAAGAATGGGTATTTCAGAACACTTAATTGTGCTCATAAGGAACCTGTACACTGTCTATCAAGCAGAACAAGGGGATACTGAATGGTTTTAAGTCAGGAAAGGCTTGAGCCAGGTTTATATCCTTTCTCCATACTCATTCAAATCTCTATGCTGAGCAAATAATCCGAGAAGCTGGATTATAAGAAGACTGTGGCATCAGGATTGGAGGAAGATTCAATAACAACCTGAATAATGCAGATAATTCAACCTTCCTTGTTGGAAGCAAATACTTACTGATGAAGATCAAAGATTACTGCCTTCAGCATGGATTGCACCTCAATACAAAGAAAATGAAAATCCTCACAACTGGACAAATAAATAACATGATAAACAGAGAAAAGACTGAAGTTGTGAAAGACTTCATTTTGCTTGGATCCACAATCAACACTCACAGACCAGCAGTCAAAAATTCAGATGATGCACTGCCTTAGGCAAATGTGCTGCAAAAGACTTCTTTAAAGTGCTCAAGAAAAAACATAACAATTTGAGGACTAAAATGCGTCTGACCCAAGCCGTGGTATTTTTAATAGCTTTACATGCATGTGAAAGTTGGATAATCAATAAGGAAGGCTGTTGAAGAATCAATGCATTTGAATTATGGGTTGGAAAAAAATATTAAAGCAACTATGCATATAAATACTCGGAGTCCTGGTGTGACGTTGTGGGTTAATGTGCCAGACTCAAAGCTGTTTGAACTTCAAGGTCGGCCATTCAAGCTCACCAACTGCTCCTCAGAAACCCTATACAGGGTCGCTAGGGGTCAGAATTGACTCGACAGCACTTAACAACAACAATAACAACAACAACAACATGCATATAAATATTCCTACAATTAAAAAAAAAGTAACAGGGATTTCTAGAAAAACAAATCTATCTTGGAAGAAGTACAGTAAGACTGCTCCTAGAAGCAAGAATGACAAGACTTCATCTCTCATATTGGACATACTGTCTCTCATTTGGACATACTGTCAGGAGGAGCCAGTCTTTGGAGGACATCATGCTCAATAAAGTGGAAGGACAGTTAAAAAGAGGAAGACCCTCCAATGAAATGGATTGATACAGTGGCAACAACAGTGAATTTAAAAGTAACTACAGTTGTGAGGATGGCACAGTACTAGGCAGTGTTTCCTCCTGCTGTGTTTAGGGTTGATATGAGTCAGACCCTACTAGCAACAAGAAGAGAAAGAACCCCCTGTAAGGTAACCACTGAACTGCTAACTAAGTCAGTAGTACACACCTACCAGTCACTAGGTAAGAGAAAGACAAGACTTTCTGCTTATTAGAAGATTTACAGCCTCAGAAACCCTATATAGAGTTTCTATGAGTTGGAGTCAACTCAATGGCAGTGGTGGTGAGTGGCAGGTAGGGAAAGAACCATCTGAAAAGATTAAGAAAGATGAATTCCCAGTCTAAAATAAGTTACTACCAGCCACAGTAGAAAAGCTCACTGGGTAACTACTTGAGTACTCAGATTTCATTTGGTGGTAGGGTACAATTAGCATTTGGCTAACTGCTGTTCTGGTACCACCTACAAGACCAAAGTAAGATCAAACTATCTTCATTCACGAGTAACTGTGTTCTAGAACAAAGTTCAAGAATATTTAGGGAATACAAAAATATTCAGCAACCGACAAGATGTAATTGGCAATGTCTGGCAGCTGATAAAGAATGTATCAAATATGAGATTCTGGAAAATACAACCCAAAGTGAGATAAATCAATCTAAACTGATCCAGAAATGACAAAGGTAAATGGTATCCTTTTGATCTTGAATGATTGACCAATCCATGATGAACATAATGTTTCCCCTGTATTCCTATAGATGGCTTGGCTGAAAATTGGGCCATGGGGTGATTCAGTCCTCTCTTTCTTTGCTGTCTTTTTAATGACCTTTTGCTTTCTTCTTGTGTGATGTTCTTCGTGCCATCCTACAACTCCCCAAAATAGTATTTACATTTGTGAGGATGGAATCGTTAGAGACTGGCATGGGCATAAAACAGGCTTTGGAGGTCAGGCAATATTCAATTCCTGAAATTGGGTGACAATTAATGTGAGTCTTTGCTTCGTAATAATTTATTTTTTCATTTATTTATTATTTTAAGGACTTACTTTCTCTGTATGCCATTCTTGAATTGTGTTGTTGTTATGTGCCTTACAGTCGGTTCTGACTCATAGCGACCCTGTACAGGGTTTCCAAGGCTGTAAATCTTTACGGGAGTAGAAAGCCTCATCTTTCTCCCATGGAACAACTGGTAGTTCCGAACTGCTGACCTTGTGGTTCGCAGTCCGATTCATAACCACTACACTACCAGAGCTTAAAAACAGAAACAACTTAAGTGCAAATTGATTTAAAAATTCAAATAATTAAAGGAATTATAAATTTCTTAATGTAAACTTTTTGGTAGGGAATTTATCCCACTCCACCTTTATTTCTATTTTTTCTTTATCCCTTCTGATAATTTCAGATGTAAATATACTTTTCTTTCTTTTTTTTTTTTAAAGAAAGTATAACACTCATTTCCTTTCCAGTCAATTCTTTTCTTGAAGGAAGCCATCTCTGTCATTCCTCAGAAATGCTCAGAATACAACATAGTGATCAGAAATAATAATACCAAATAGAAGTGTCATTTCCTAAGGGGAAAACATATTTTTCTTGGCAATGGCTGTCAATAGCATTCTTGGAAACACAACAGAATTCAGAGTTTCAAGCACCACAGTGAAGGAAATGTTTAGTAACAGAAATAATGGAAACCAAAACATGAAGGAATGAAAATTTAAAGTAATATTAATTGCTTACTTCTGTTGTTGTTAAGTGCCGTCCAGTCAGTTCCGACCCATAGCAATCCTGTATACGTTTTTGAGGAGCAGCTACTGAGCTTGAACTGCCGACCTTGCAGTTCAAACAGCTTTGCAGTCTGGTGCATTAACCCACAGCACCACACCAGGACTTCAAAAAAGAGATTGTTGTTATTGTTGTTAGGTGCATCGAGTCGGTACACACTCATAGCGACCTTATGCACAGCAGAATGAAACAATGCCCAATCCTGAGCCAACCTCACTACTGTTGCCACACTTGAGTCCATCCATGCTGCCACCTGGCCAATCCATCTCGTTGGGGGTCCTCTTCCTTTTCTCTGACCGTCCATCTTACCAAGCATGATATCCTTCTCTAGCAACTGTTCCCTCCATGTGTTTAGTCATTTCTTATGCTGTCTAAAGAAGGTATTTGAAATGATCAAATCACTGATTTTGCAGAATTCTATCATATGTTCTCCAGCATCATTTCTATCACCAAGGCCTTATTTTCCAACTACTGATCCTTCCTCTTTGCTCCCAACCTTTGCATTCAAATCACCAGTAATGATCAATAAATCTTGATTGCATGTTTGATCGATTTCAGATTGAATAAGTTGGTAGAATTCTTTATTTCATCCTCTCTGGCTTTAGTGGTTGGTGCATAAATTTGAATAATAATGGTATTAACTGGGCTTCCCTGTAGGCGCAGGATATTATCCTATCACAGACAGTGTTGTACCTCATGACTGATCTGGATATTTTCTTTTTAACAATGAATGCAACACCATTCCTCTTCAATTTGTCATTTCTGGCATAGTAAACCATGTGGTCATCAGATTCAAAATGGCCAATACCAGTCCATTTCAGCTCACCAATGCCTAAGATATGGATGTTTATGCATTCCATTTCATTTTTGACAACTTACAATTTTCCCAGATTCATACTTCATATATTCCATGTTCTGATTTTCAATGAATGTTTACAGCTGTTTCTCTTTATTTTGAGTTGTGCCCCATCAGCAAATGAAGGTCCCGCGAGCTTTATACTCCATTCATGTCATCACGGTCAACTCTACTTTGAGGAGGCAACTCTTCCCCAGTTGCATTTTGAGTGCATTCCAACCTGAGTGGCTCATTTTCTGGCACTATATCTGACAGTGTTTCTCTGTTATTCATAAGGTTTTCAGTGACTAAATATTCGGGAGTAGTTCGTCACTCTTTCTTCCTTGTCTGTCTTTGTCTGGAAGCTCATCTGAAACCTGTCCACCATGGGTGACCCTGCTGGTTATTTAAAATACTGGTGGCATAGCTTTCAAAATCACAGCAACTCACAAGCCACCACAGTGCAACAAGCTGACAGACAAGTGGTGGTCAAAAATAGATTAGTGAGAGCTAAAGGAGCTCTGGTAACATAGTGGTTACGAATCGGGCTGTGAACCAAAAGGTCAGCGGTTCGAAACTACCAGCCGCTCCTTGGGAAAAAGATGAGGTTTTCTACTCCCGTAAAGATTTACACCCTCGGAAACCCTGTACAGGGTCGCTATGGGCCGGAACCGACTCAACGGCACTTAACAACAACAACAAAAAAATTGGAAGACCAATAAGACATTCATCTCACAAGTTAAATGGTTATCACTGAATTATCCCAATACACACGAGTAATCTACAACAGATGATAGAAGAGTCAGCTTAACTCAGCCTATCTTGCTACCTGGGATAATGCCCTTGGTCATTTAGTCTATCTGGAAAAATCTCAATTCATCTTCAAACCCAAACTCATCTATCTTTGCCTGCCTTACACATCTAGCATACCCTATGTATGTTTTTATGATAGCCCCTCCAATGATATGTTAAGATTCTTTATATTTGTTTCTCTTAGCATGCTGTAAATAACTTAATGGCAGGAAAAAATTTTCCTTTATCTCTTTAGTGCCTATCAGAGTGCTTTGACTGATGATAGGTTATCAGTCAGAGTTAAATGAAATAAATAGGAAGGGACTGAGGAATGAAGTAGCTGGGCTGTTGTGGTAAGGAGGAAAAGGCTTCTTTGAAGTGGCCCAGGAGTAGACAACACAACTGGAGATTGAACCACACTGACACTGGTAAGTCAAACTGACAGGTAATGCTCTATAACAGGCAAGAAGGGCAGACCACAAGCTTCTGAAGAGACTAGCCAGGAAACAGGCCACATGAACACTGCTTAGAGTACTGAGGGATAATGTTCCTATTGTTGTTGTTAAAAGTTCTGTCAAGTTGGTTCTGATAGCAAGGGACAACGGAGAGGGAAATAAAACCACAACCAATAATAAAATACTACGTTTTCAAAAGATGCATGAATAGTTTTTCTAAAGTAGAGCACAGCAGTGTGAAACCAAGTTGTACCCCAGGTATTGTGGTGGTAGGTTGTCTAGTGCTACTAGCAAGATTCTACCTTAGAATTCTTTACCTCTGTTTGGTTTTGTCGTCATACTAGGAACAGCAGATTTCTGGTGTTGAAACAAAGGGAAGTAATGGAGATGGGCAGGTTTAATCAGAACAGGTAATTTTTTTACAAGTAGAAAGTCTTATCATGTGAAGGTGTATACAGTAGTGCAAAATGTGATCACAACTGCTGGTCTAACCTGGTCAAGACTTTACTTCTAGTCATGCTGATTTTCTTCAAAGGGGTTGATAGATTTTATATGTCTAAAATAGTCCACGGAGTTTAGGTGTGCTGTTGTAGGATAAAGCACTGGATTGCAAGGTTGGTTTGAACTGCAAGGTTGGCGGTTTATGTTTCCATTAAATTTTTTAAGGACATTCTTGGAAATCCTACTTCTATTGGGTTGCTATGATTTGGAACCGACTCGATGGCACTTTAAAACAACAAAATATACCATAATGCTTACAAGAAAAAACTAATTTCCTGGACATTATTATAAGAGTTGATAGATTATAAAAAAGGTTTTGGCATAATCACTTCCACCATGGGAAGGTAGGTGAAGAAAGTAGCCATGACTAAGCACACAAAAAAGGGAAAAATAGCACCAACAGTTTTATTTTTAAACTTCCTTTAAAATAAAATCATATAATAATAATAATAATTATGAGAACTGAAATGGGCTCCATTGTGGACAGGTATATTAAGACATGCTCAACGAGGGTCTGTCCTTGCCAACCTCTGTCTGAGGTTCTCTTGCCGGGACTCACAAAGACCAAAATACATGGAACATGGCTAAAAGAATATGGCAATAGTGGGTTTTAGGTATAGTGGGTACAGCTGGAGTTAGCTGCTTTATTTAGGTGTTTTCTGGGTAGGGGTTCTGTGATTAAATTCATGGGTGATCCAAGGCTATGTTGTAGATACTGTGTAATTACCTAAAAGCCAATTTTTAAAAAAGTGTTTAATTTTTCTAGATTTATTCTATTAAAGACATGGGAAAGACAAAGTACTTGACTTCCCTATATCCATTAGTGCTAGGGTGTGACAACAAGAGTTCTGGCTACTAATCCATAGCAGCGGTTCCTGGACAGGAGTTGGACTTCCCTTTTAAATAAAATGCCAAAGCCTCAACAGGAATGAGCCCTTTGCTTCTTTCTCCATTCTGCCTAAATATCACATGTGAGGTCTAGAGTTGCAGGAACCATAAGATGATGAGTATGAAGATACAGGTCTATGCAGGCAGAAATGTGGAAAGAAGCCAAGTTCACTGCCGAACTACTACTTTCCTCTGGAATGCCTACCCCTCAATTTCTTGTGCATGAGAAGATTAGATGCCTCTTTGTTTCAATAACCGTACTTTGGTCTCTCCATGTCTAGCCAAACTCTATCCATGCTGACAAGTGAATAGAGACCTTGGAGTGTTCTTTGTCTTTTAGATAATAGATAGGAGTTAACACTGCACTTAAACTCCTGCCAGATTTTGGTACTTGTACTAAGGTGCTTCAAAAGTTGGTGGAAAACCTCTACTACCTTTTAATTCCATGAACTATTCTAGTGTTCTCATACATATTAGGGTTAACTGAAAGTAAGTGTGTCCAAGGATAACTTTTAGCTCATCCTCTGAGTAATCCTGAGGCTGGAAGATGCTGTTGAATGCAGGGGGTGGGGGTGGGGTGCTGTATGTCACTAGTTAGGGGGCTATGAATTAAGCAGGGCTGCATGGCTGTGAAATCTTTGAGGGCAGACTATGAGATCTAATGATCTGAGGATGTAAGTATCTTGCTGCAGCCATTTTTTCCCAGGCTGTTCCTCATCTTCCTTAATAGGGTCTAATGTGACTTTTGGGTCCTGGTGTGGCACTGTGGGAGAAAGCAATGGATCGCAAGACTGGTTTGAACTACAAGGTCGGCTGTTAAAACTCACCAGCTGCTTCTTAGAAACCCTGTCCAGGATTTCTATGAGTTGGAACTGACTCCACAGCACTTAATAACAACGTGGCTTTTAACAATATGAAAACCAGAGCAAAATATCTAATTTTCCTATTCTAAAATCTCTAAACAATCTGGAGGAAGGTATTTCTCCATAAGCCAGAATTCTGGTTGTCATGACCGTACATTTAGTCTATAAACATAGACTCTTACCTAGGTGACACTGAGTCCACCAAAGTCAAAAGCATACATTAAGGTGTTATATGGTTTTAAAATAATAACACATTTCAGACTAACAGATAATTTAAAAAGATATATAACAATTTCTCTAAAAAGAGCATAGTATATCTTCATTGGGTCATTTAATTTTAGACCACAGATGACATCCTAGTACATATCTAATGATTTTTTTGTCATAAAGCATAATAATACTGACCTTCCAAAAACTGTTTTCCTTCATTGCTGAATTCTAGGCTAAGCTCCCATAAATTATTAGGGCTGTGGCTGGATTTTATAAAGATTTTCCCAAGCTGAAAACATAAATAAGAGTCTACGCAACACGGAGTCTGATTTTGTTTTTTTTAAAAAAATTACTTTGGGATTGAGTTACAGAACAATTCTGTGAAGAAATATGCAACTCTTTAGTGAAGCTTATGTATCAGCTCATTAAATAGTACGGATAACTTTATATCACAAGGATATTTAAAAAGTGATTTCCATACTGATTAAGGAGAGGAAAATTCATGAGAGTTTCTTTTACAAGAACATATTCAACAAAGTAACATAACCAAAACCCAAAGCCAAACTAACAGCCATCAAGTTGATCCCGACTCAAAGAGCCTATAGAACTGCACTTTAGGGTTTCCGAGACTATAAATCTTTACAAGAGTTGTTTTTGTTGTTAATCGCCATCGAGTCAGTTACGACTCATATAGTGACCCTGGTACAGGGTTTCCAAGGAGTGGCTGGTGAGCTTGAACTGCCAACCTTGCGATCCAAAGCAACCTTACAGTCTAGCGCATTATTCTGAGATAGCTTCATTTCTTCCAAGGAGCGGCTGGTAAGTTTGAACCGTCGACCTGTGGATAGTAGTCCAACATTTAACCCATTCTACCACCAGAGCTCCTAGTTAGTCACTGAAAGGAATTATAACACATCAACTTGGCCTAGCCAACGAAAAGATCCTAAGATGGTTACAAAGTTAATTATTTTGACCTGTGACACTGATGAGCTAAATATAATTGTTTTTAGCTTTGGTCAGGAAATCCAATTTACTTGTCTCTGTGAAAAAGACATTTCTTATGAAATGGAGGAGAATCAACTTAAAGAAATTATATAGTAGCAGAATTAAAATTGATTAAATAATAAAATTCCACATATTTTCTTCAAAAATACCATTTAAAACTACCTAGTTACACAAACTACGTAGATTAAAAACTAGTAAAGTTCTTAAAGTATACTAGATTAAGACTCCTCTAGTCTCTGAACAGCGGATAATACCTGATGTTTTACTCATACAGGGAGAATGCCCATGTATAGAATCCCAGCTTACAGAAAGGGAAATATCAGCTTTGCTAAGAAAAAAGGTAACATTTGAAATACTTGAATATTTTGGTTCCTATAATATTTCAGAACTTGCTACAGCAGAAAATCTGTGCATAAGCTAAAGGATACAGAAGACCAGTTTCTATCTAGACAAAGTAGAATTTATTATCCACTATTTGGACTGGCGAACTTCCTCCATTTGTTTCCGTAAGATTTCTAGTGGAGCACAGACATTACATAATGGCTAAACACCACAAGGCCTACTTGGACTCAAGTTGGCAAGCCAAAGGTCATTGTCTGGATGGCAATCAAACTACAAAGAAGCAGGTTAACAGGGAACTATCCAAACGGCTCAGATGTGACCACTGAGAATGATCTTTATCTAGCCTGGTCTTCTTTCCCCACAATAACCGTTTTCATCTAATTCAGCAATTATGCCATCAGCTCAAGTGCCCGATGCGAATATTGGTGACCTTCACCATTCATAGGGCATAAACCCTGAAGGAGATCACTAATCATCTGCAAAGGCTAGGGTCTTACATTATAAGCATGGTTCTCGCTCAGCTGGGACCTTCTTCCACTTGCAGAAAAGGAAGTGAAATCATCTAGTTAGCTAGGCCATGGAATTTTCTATATGATGGCTAGGATGAGCTTGGCCAAAAGCAGCTACTGCAAGGGTTATTGCATGAGCAAGCAAGGGTGGGAGTGGGGATCCAGAAGGGGCAGGTGGGAGAAGGCTGTATAGCATGTTTGGCTAAAGACCAGCCTAGGGTCAGTACTAGCAAACTGAGTGAAGTACTCATGTAGAAAATGAACTCATAACCCAGAGAAGAACGGTCATTTTTATCTTCTTTCTCATTACCCATGGTTATAGCTTCGGATGGGTTATGGGAAAAAAGCAGAGACCACAGAGGTACTGATTACTCATATATCAAAGAGAAAGAATGCCAGAAACAAAACAAGTTGCTCTGCAAATGCTTTTTGCAAGTTGGTTGTTTGGAGTAGAGATGATGTTGCTGGCATCTATTGTTTTTTTTTTCCAAATTGAGATTGTCTTGGTTCTTGGTATGATTAGTGATTTTCAATTGAAAACTGAACATTCTGGGTAGTATGATGTTACGGAATTCTAGATCTTATTTAAACCTTTTAAAACTAGTTAAAAAGTTTATCCTGCCCCTTTCCCTGCTGGAATGATATCCCTGCTGATATCATTCCAGCAGGGAAAGGGGCAGGATAGTGCTAACATTTCATCTGATCAATAACTTAGAACCAGAGAAGGTAAAGGACTAAACTTAGGTCACAGAGTGAGTCGGTGGGAGAAGCAAAACAAAAACTGAAGGTTTCCTATATCCATTCAGTGTCACTGTCACTCACCAGGCCATCTCCTTCTCATCTGCAGTAAGAGGGGAGGGCAGCAGATTTGATCAGATGGTCTTTAAGGGACATGTCCAACTTCAACCTATGGCCATTTCTATGTTGTCTTTAGCCCTGTTTCTGCTCTCCTACCTCAATGTCTTCCCCCACTACCCTAAAGCTGAAGTAAAGTATAGGCGTTGGGAAAGCAAAAAATAATCCACAAATAGAGAAAATAGTTGAATCTTGTATATATGATGACCAGTTCTTACTACATATTTGAGCCACCACCTCCCTTATGAGCTGTAGTTGTACAATTGTGCAAGCAGAGATTTGACCAATTTTTGGTTTGGTTTTATTTACATCATCTTAATGCATTCTTGATACAGATGAGTATGGCAAATTTTATTCAAGTGTCCTGCTTATCGTTGTTGTGGTTGTTAAGTGATGTTGACTTGATTCCAACTCATAGTGAACCTATATAGATAGGGTTTCTGAGGGGCAGCTTGTGGGTTTGAATCACTTACCTTATGGTTTACAGTCCAGTGCTTAGCGTACACCAGGAGGCAAAAAGAAAGAAGCAGCAGCTTATGGTAAAAGCAGCTTCACACAGTAGAAGATTACCTGGGATTAAACACTACTTACTAACTGTGCATCTTTGGAAAAATGATGAGTACTATGATGTACAACAGCTTTGCCACTGTACTTCTGAGGAACCACAGGTAAAAGCGTAGAACAGTATTTGGTTTGTACTGAGTTTTGAGCACCATGAAATACTAACTTCTGCATCAAGTGTTACTGAGACCATTTACTAGAGGCCTGTTAGAAATTAAATGAATGTTTTATTGTATTTAATCATCAGAACACCCCTCTGATGTGTTGATTATTCTGTAGGGTAAGAAACTATAATTATCTTATTAGGAAAATCATTTATAAATATAGCATAAAGTAGTATCATGTAAAAAGATAGATTACATTTTTAAGTGATATCTGAAGCCAAAAGAGTAAAGTAGAAAATATTTCTGGCACATTCTGGAAGTATAATGAGCAAAGCGCCCATAATAATAGTAACAATGTTACCATGGTGGTTATTTATTATTTTTGTAATTTAACCACCCCCACCCTAAAAAAAACACCAACAACCACACATCTAAAGGTGGAAAATAAAATCAACTGTTCACTGTATGGGAATATTGGCTCTGGTTTTCTTGGTCTGTCTCACTGAAGTAACAAGACACACGCTAGACACATTCCTGTAAAGGCTTTGGTGAAGAAACCAACTATGGACAAGAGAATTATACCTCACCACTCACCATTCTCCTAGCGTGGAGAACCAGAAGCATAACATAACATAAAATTAAAGTCTCATGGAGGCTTTCTACCTATTTGTCATATAAAATGATACTGACTATATTTTTATATTATTCATCCTTGGTTTTAAATGTTTTAGGAAAAAATAAAAACCATTTACTAGAGGCCTGTTAGAAATTAATACATTCTGTAATGTTATTCTTAAAAAACTTTCTTGAAAACAACAAAACAGAGTTTGTAGGCTTCCGGTCGCCTTGCTCTGGAATTCTGATGCTGTCTCCCAACAACTGTTTCTTAAGCCAGAATACCTAGAGATACAGCACTGAGGCTGCAATGGCCTGAGTCTTAGAAACATTACATGATGGATCATCCCTTGCCCCAGGAAATTTACCAGCTATACTTCTCCCAGATAGTGACAGCAGCTGAAAAATGATCAGATTTCCATTCCTGATCGTCAACCTAAGAAGAAAATTTCAGGAAGGCGAAAGATGAAGCTCTACTTCCAATAGCTCTACATATAAACATTTGCCAAAGACAAGAAAGAATACCATGAAAACACTACTGAGCCTAAATAACAGTGTTTGATTTAAGAGAGAAAATTCTCTTTCAGAAGAAACTCACAGGTATCCAAAAATGACTGAGATTGAGCAGGCTGAATTCCAGCTTTCTGAATTAGAACTGCTGGCCAGTATGTTCCTCAGTGAGAACGAGCTCCTAGTGAATGACCAACTGGCTTTAGTTGAATTGAACGACTATATTGAAAAGAAGACAATGGAGGGGCGATCTTCAAAAATGTACTTTACTGTCAATATCAACATAGATGTATCTGAGAAAGCAATGATGATGGTTTCACTGACCTGTACTCTTCCTTTCAAATACCCTGAAATTCTGCCTGAAATTACTGTCAGATCAATATTATTAAGTAGATCCCAGCAGACCCAGTTGAACACAGATCTGAGCAATACCTGTTGTGAACTGTTGTGAAGATGTCTGTATATTGAATGCCACAGAATGGGTTAGAGAACATGCCTCTGGCTATGTCAGCAGAGACACCACATCTTCCACCACCACAAGAAGTACAACCCAAATGACTCAATCTCACTTTCACAAGACTTGGGATCTACAGCCATCACATCTACAACAAATGCCAAACAAAGAATGCTCTTGAATGGTCAAAGGAACTTTCCCTGTCGGGGTTTAGCATGCCAGAGAAACCTGGTATTGTTTGTGTGGAAGGTCCACAAAGTGCCTGTGAAGAATCCTGGTCAAGATTCAGAAAATTAAACTGGAAGAGAATTCTAATTCGCCATTGACAAGACATTCCTTTTGATGGTACAAATGATGAACTAGAAAGACAAAGAAAATTTCCAATTTTTGAAGAAAAAGTGTTCTCTGCCAAAGGAAACCATATGAACTTTGGTCAGCGGTATCAGTTTTTAAATGCCAAAGGATGTGGGGATGTTTTCCTGATGTTCTTTGGTATGGAAGGACAATGACTTAGTAGGAGGTGTAGTTGAGAACATTTTTGTCATTGTTGGCTTCTTGCTATTTCCCACTCATCCTTGAAAGATTAAGTCATTTTATTTCAGTTTATTCTTAGAAAGTTGGGGAAAATGAAAACAAAAAAAGGAAAAGAAGATCTAAAATGCATCTGTTATGGAATGATAATGAAACAGAACTGTTTCAAATTATAATATTAAAAGTGCTGATAGAAATCACCTGATATATAAAGTATCCATTATAAAAGAGATTACTTATGCCTGATAAAGATAATGTTGGTGATCTAACTTGTTCCCATTCGCGTCTTACTTGTGTCCACTCACCCAAGAAAACCAAACCCACCACCATTGAATTGAGTCAATTCCCACTTGCAGTAACTCTGTATAGGATTTCCGAGGTTGTAAATAAGCATTGGACTGCTAACTGCAAGGTTGGTGGTTTAAGCCTACCAACTACTCCTTAAAACCCCATACAGGGTGACTATTAGTGGGAAATGACTCCGTGGCACGCAACAACAACAACAAATCTTTACAGAAGCAGAAAGCTTCATCTTTTTCTGGCAGAACAGCTAGTGAGTTTGAACTGCTTACCTTTCGGTTAGTTGTTAAGTGCTGTCAAGTCGATTCAGACTCATAGTGACCCTTGTAGGGGTTCCAAGGCTTTAGATTTTTGCGGAAGCACAAAGCCTTATTTTTCTCACATGGAACCACCATGCGCCCTTTGGTTAATGGTCCAATTCTTACCCTACAGTGCCACCAGGGCTCCTTGTCTCCATTAAGATACTAGAAAAGCTAAAGGCTCACTGTGCAGCCTGTGTTATGGTTTAGGGTAGTCTCAGGACACAGCTTTGTCTCAGGGACTTCTAGGAAAGCTTTTGATTTCCTGGTTAAAGTACACCTCTTGTTCCTCTTTCTGCTACAACACCAAAGTGATGACTGGAGTGACAGTCATTCTTCTACCATGAGGAAAGAAAGAACTAAAAGAGCCACAGAGATGCCAGTTCCCACAATGCCAGCCTTTGCCTTTCTCTAGATGTCTCTTTATGAAATAAAACAAGTTGTACTTAAATGACAAAAAAAGAAAAAGAAAAAACAACAAAACAAAAAATAACCTGATACAATACAATCCATGTTTAAATAAACTTACCGAGGCAGAATGGATCCAGGGGACTCATGCACATACACTCATCTGGTATGCTTCTTGCTTGACCAAAACTTCTGATTATGAAAGACTTGATGCTCTCAGGCAATGGTTTCAATAATATGTAGCTAATAGCATAGAGAGCATATCGAAACCAGCACAGTAATGGGGTGGCAATCTTGCCATTGGGTGACACTGACATGCGCTCAATTGTTGGAAAGAGCATCAAGGAGCGGATTACCTACGATAAAGAAACAGACTTTGATGAAAGGTTCTCTTAGCCTATCACTTCGTGGTTTCTTCCATGCAATACTTAAAAATACTTGTGCTACAAGACTATAGACAGACAGAGCACCCTGACCTATTGTACTCTCAGCCCATAGCCAATCTAGGTTAAGACACAAGGATAACTTTGATATGTTACTGGGCCTAATTTTCAAGGTGAGGAGGAATCAGATTCTAGATAATTCCTAGCAACCTGTAA
This sequence comes from Chrysochloris asiatica, assembly GCF_000296735.1. Classification (NCBI taxonomy): domain Eukaryota; kingdom Metazoa; phylum Chordata; class Mammalia; order Afrosoricida; family Chrysochloridae; genus Chrysochloris; species Chrysochloris asiatica. The sequence continues at coordinate 23,668,233 of NW_006408534.1, read as the reverse complement.
TAACAATTCACAATTCCTTTGATGAACTGCTGAAAGTAGGAAAGTGGCTATGCCAACTTGACTAATTATACCACAAGATATTAGATTTATAAGTAATCTATTGATGTCAAATCAGTTCTGACTCATGGATACCCCATGTGTGTCAGAGTAGAACTCTGCTACATAGGGTTTTTCAATGGTTAGTTTTTTGGAAGCAGGTCCCCAGACGTTTCTTTTGAAATACCTCTTGGTGGATTTGAACCTTTAAGCTTTCAGTTAGCAGCCAAATGTATTAACTATATGCACCACATAAGAGACTCCATTTCTATTCACCATTTCCTTTATTGATTACATTTGAAATATTTCACTTTAAAAAAACTCTTATATTCTTTAATTTTACCAGAAAACGATAATCTTTAACAAGACCAAATAGATTTCTAAAAGCAAGGATTTGACATTAATAAAAACGCAGCCCAGGGACAAGGGAAGCTGAAAATCTGTACCTATCTGGGTACATGTTTAAAGACAAAAACATTATCTCAACTCAATTAATCAGAATATTATCAAATACACTTTAAAATAATTCAGGGAAAAGAATCACCAAATCATCTGAAATTTACCATTCTTTATCATATTAATTTTTCTAAATTAGTTTCTGTGGAGATTAGAAAAGGCAAAAGTTAGGCACAATCTCTATTAATAACAGACTAACATGAATGGAATATATTCAATGTCAGTAGATTGTACAATGGGATATGAAAGTGAACACAATGACTTAATTCAATAGCCTCTTTAAAATTAAGTATTACATACGGAAAGCATATAAAAATAAATGTATAATTTAATCATTATAAAGTGAACAGCTATGTGGTTCAAGAAACAAAACAGTACCAGAAACCCTGCATGCACATTTTCCCAATCACAACTTATGTTCATATCTTAGACAATCTCTAGACTGACTTATTTGTTTTGCTTCAACAATTAACATCCCTTAATATTTACTTTTGGAGGAGTGCTGATGGTGCTTAAAACCCACTCTGTGGGACACAGATGAAGCTTTATGCTTCTGTAAAGATTTATAGCCTTGGAAACATAATACAGGGTCGCTATGACTCAGAACTGACTCGAAGGCACCTAACAACACAACAATATTTATTTTTGCCTGCTAAATGAACAAGCTATAAAAGGAATCAAGCTGTATTCTTTTGTGTTTTACTTTTTTCACTCAACATTATGTTTATGTGACTTATCTATATTAATATATATAGAAATGCCTTATAACACTACCTTGAATATACCCACCTGAATTTAGAGATCATCTGAAGAACAGATTTGATACGTTAAAAACTAAAGACCAAAGAACAGAAGA
>NW_006408534.1:23648021-23665332 GCF_000296735.1 Chrysochloris asiatica | reverse complement strand
CATGGTATTTTCAATAACCTCATATGCATGTGAAAGCTGGGCAGTGAATAAGGAAGACTGTAGAAGAACTGATGCTTTTGAATTATGGTGTTGCAGGAGAATATTGAAAGTGCATGGCTGCTAAAAGAACCAAAAGATTCGTTTTGGAAGAAGTACTGCCAGAGTGCTCCTTGGAGGCCAAGATGGCCAAACTTCATCTCTTATACTTCAGACATATTGTCAGGAGGGACCAATCGCTTGAAAAGGATATCATGTTTGGTAAGGTGGAGGTTCAGAGAAAAAGAGGAAGACCCCGAGCGAAATGCATTGGCCAAGTTGCAGCATTGATGGACTCAAGTGTGGCAACAGTAGTGAGGTTGGCCCAGAATCGGGCAGTGTTTCGTTCTGCTGTGCATAAGGTCGCTATGGGTCAGTACCTACTCGATGATACCTAACAACAACAACAATATAGCTTTCCATTATATGCACATTGTAAAATTAAACTATTTTACAGAGATTTGGCTTGTTTTTAGTACAGGAATATGATGTATATGCTTCTTTTTTAAAAAAAAAAACAAACAAAAAGAAAACTTCTATTATGAATTGAGTGTTGGTTACATGGGAGAACATCAGTATTGCACTCAATTTATCTTATTTTGTTTCACTGCAATGATTACAATCTCCTCCATATTATCATTGATTCATTGGTTAACAGTATTTGCTTCTATTCCTTCTGTTTTGTTTTGTTTTTTGATGTACACAAAAACACAAAGGAATATATAATTGTTCAAACAACCAAACGGCATATTCTGCAAGCCTGCTTCCTGGCCGCCAACACACAGCCTTTCTCGTCCCATGAATCTAGCATCCTCAGCTGCTCTATCTCTCCACGCCATCACCTCTGTCTCTGTCTCTGGTGTCACTACTTCTCTGGTCAGGGTCCTACGTTCGTTCCCCTGTTCCCCTCATGCTTTTCTCTCTTGATGGTCTTAGGTTCCTCTGTTCCTGGAATGTAAGATTAACTACTCCCTCCTTTTTCATTACACAACTTTCACTTTTACAGTTGTGACAATTGCAATTTATTATGATAACAGTTACTCACTACTGAATCAAATTAATCCTATGCTCATCTGTCACCAGAACCATCCGAATAACATGAAAACTATTCAGTGGGGATTCTACCTTCCCTCACATACTCTGAAACTAAACTCCCTCTTTAAAACTTGTAAGCCAGCCACTTTGTGCCTTTATAGCCATCCCCATTTTAGGTAGCCAATATCTAAGTTACCTGTCCCTATCAACCCTGTGTACAGAGGAGATAGGTTTGATCATTGATGTGAAGACTCCTTGCCTCTTAGTTCGTATTTTAAGTTACTACATCTGCAAGTTTAGACGTGCTTGTGCATCTCCCCCTGCTTGATATCAGCAGGATGCTTCACTCTCAGCACTAGGCTCCAAGGCTAGGTCATTGTCCATCGGCTGAGGATTTCCCAAGTCTCCCCAAACCTGGGACCAACCAACCCCTCGTCTCTCGTCTCAAGCTCAACAGGAGTCTATGGAACATGTTTGAACTCAGCCTATCATATCTTCATCACTAACTTTCTCCCATTTCTACTCACATGATGACCAATGCGGTCACCAGAAAGCTTAGATGCCTGCTTGTGTGTTCCCTTTAAGTTTCAATCTTGGAGTGGGGTTTGTCCTGAAGAGTCTTGATTTACATGCCTTAAGGGCAACTCAGTGACCAGCTAGCTTGTTCTTGTAATAGCCAAACAGAGAGCTGTTTTTTTCCCTGCTGATTGTACATGCTTCTTATGAACATTTCTGTGCATATTAATTGGTGCAGATGTGCATGTGTGTCTGTTGGACATATCACACTTAAGTAGAAATACTATGTGGCAGGTTAGTGTCACGGATTGATTTTTTCCTAACCCTAACTCTGTGGATGTAATTCTATTTGGGAATAGAACTTTCTTTGCTTTGTTAATGAGGTCAGTATCAGGATGGGTGTGTTTATTGAACCTGATCACTCTGAATTCTAAAATCAGCTGATTAGAGAGTTAGTTGTTATTAAGTGCCTTCAAGTAGGTTTTGACTTAAAATGACCCTGTATAGGGTTCTGAGGAGCAGCTCGTGGTTCAAATCGACCTTGTGGTCCAATGTTTATCCTATAGTGGCAGGCACAAATGGGGAAACAATAGATATCACATGGATATCACTAAGAAATCGAGAAATGGAGGGACTGAAGAACCTGTGATGGGACTGTCCGTCAAAGTGGACAGAAACACATCCTTCCCCTGGAGTTGTTGTTAAGTTCTGTGGAGTTGGTTCTGGCCCATAGAGACCCTGTATAGGGCTTCAGAGGAGCAACTGGTGAGCTTGAACCGCCAACCTGGAAGTTCAATTCTACTTCTATTCTAGCCTACACTGTGAGAAAAAAAATTTTTTTTTTCTTTAAAGCCATCTACTTGTTGTATTTCTGTTATAGCATCACTACATGACTAAGTGGTGATGGTTATGTGCCGTGGAGTTGGTTCCGACTCATAGCGACCCTGTACAGGCTTTCTGAGGCTGTAAATCTTTACAGGAGCAGAAAGCCTCATCTTTCTCCTGTGGTGCATGTTAGTTTTATCAGATAATGCCAAGTAATTTTCCAAAATCATTGTACCAATTTACACTCTGGTTAGCAACATATGTGAGTTCTTGTTATTACACATCTTCATCATATTTGATACTGGCAAACTGTTAAATTGGGGGCAATCTTTTGTACAGCGGTGTCTCTGTGGCTTCAGTTTATGTTCACTGATGTCTAATGAGGTTGATTCTTTACATACTTACTGAACATTTTCTCAATCTTTAGGTATTTAAAAAGGTAAGTTAAATAATATTGCTGCAAAACCCTAGAAATAATATTAAACAAAATATCAGCAGTATCAAAATAGAAGCCTATTGTGTCTCACCACAGTTCATACACATTTGAAGATGATGTTTCCATTTCTCTGACCATTCTTCAAAGAATTCTGCTCTCTTCAATTTATACCATGTCAAAATGGACACTCTGGCATCCTAAGGGGACTCAAATTCTGTTCCTTTACTTTAAGATTTGGGAACAAAAGAAGCCCTAGTGGAATGATCAGGGACACAGGGTGTATGGGGTAAGGTTTCCCAATGAAATTCTCAAGAGGCAACCCTTGATACACTCAAAGGATAAGCACCTGCATTACTGTGATGGAAAAAACTTCCTCAGTACAACTTTCCTGGCTTTTTCCCTCTCCATTGCAGTTTTTAATTTTCTTAAAACTTCTACTAAACCCCTGTTATCATCTCATGTCCTCTGAAGAAATCTAGCAAGATGACACCTTTGGAATCACAGAAACAGTAGCTATCACCTTCTGAGCTGACTTTTGTGCTTCAATTTAACTGGTCTGATATACTCGGAAGTCATTGTTTGGTTTGACCTTTCTTTTGAAGGAACCCTAATGAGATTATGACAACAAAATTTGTCTGCAGTCATCCATTGATTTCAGTGACACATTTAAACATTTTGTCTGGAATAACTGGCACATGTATGAACTAGAACCCTAGTAGCAATATTTTTTGGCTTACCCTCATTTATTCAAGTCTCTTGCACAGTTTTCTATTAGGTTGCCTGTCTTTCTTCTTGCTGGTTTACAGGAGTTGTTATATATTCTAGATATTAGTTTTTTGTCATGTTGCAGTCTGTGGCTTGCCTGTTCATCTCTTATCCGTATTATATTTTTCTTATGAAAGACAAGTTTGTAAGTTTGATGCAGCGAAATACACGGTACAACATCTTTTACTGTTTTGTGTCTTGCTTAAGAACTTCCTCTGTAGCTCAAAATCATGAAGATATTTTTACATTCAAAATGCTTCCTTACAAATTAGAAACATACCTCTTATCTGCTCTACAATGTGGATTTAAGTCTTCAGTTGTGTTTAACTTCAGTTATGAATCTGTTCCTTTGATTTCAGATATCACTGATTAGCTTTACCATTTCCCTTATATATTTATCCTCTTCCTTCAGGATGAATGAACTGAGGGCACTTTTGCAGTAGACCGCAAGTGTAAAGGTGGGTTTTCGTAGACTCAGTCCCTTTTCCATCTTCTGCTGCTGAAACTACTTTTTCATAATCTGCTTGACAGCACTGCCCAAATGTTGAGCTGACCAGGCATCAGCTGAAATTTTGTCTTCGTGCCTTTACACTATTAGAAAGAACAGGGATTTGAGAGTGGAAACAACGAAGGACTTCTTCCATTCTAGTCATGACACATCTTGTTTTTCCTTGGTCCTATCTGGCAGCTAAGTGCTCAGCCATTTCCATAGACTTTTCCTTTTCTCCCAACAACAGTTGAAATATTTTAGCTATTTCTCTTTTGATTACAGAATAATCTGACCTCCACTGTTACTCCTTTGCCATGTAATGTATTGCTCCCTGCACACCTGGTTAAAGATATTTTAAGAAGTAGAGAGCTACATCCTGTCAAGTGATTTAAAAAAAATGGTGGATTGGTCACAATTGTTTTTCAAATGAATCCATGATTTCCTCAAGAATGCATATGGGCAAGTCTGACACTGGCATCTTCTCAGATACAAAGCAGAGGAGAAAATGGCTGGACTGTGATAAACAAAGGGGTCAGTATGAGTCATTCACAGGTTTTTGTGAAGAAGATTACTGCAGGCCCCAGAATATCAGGGATGATATTCTTAAATCAAATCCTTAAATTAAATCAAATAAGAATCCTTAAATCAAAACCAGCTGCCTATATGGCAAGGAGTGTGTATAAAGGTCATGTATGACAGGACATAAGGTTGGTGGTTCAAACTCACCAGTTGCTCCTTGGAAACCCTATACAGGGTTGCTGTGAGGAGGAACTGACTTGGAGGCACTTAACAACAACAACAACATGACTGGACAAGAAAAGACAATAAAAGAATCATCATCTTCAGATGCTACATTAAAAGTGAATGCTAACTCAATGTATTCAAACACAGAGAAGGAATGAGAGAAACTGAAATCCCAGGACTGTTCTGATATTTACTCATCTCCCTTTCCCCTTCTAACATAGCACAGGGCTGTAGTATAAGCACTGGACAGCTAACAGCAAGGTGAGCGATTCAAATCCACCAGTTGCTCCTCAGAAACCCTATACAACAGGGTCTCTATGAGTTGGAATTGACTGGATGGCACTTAACAACAGCATTCCTGATTCAGTAGTAATTAATCATTCTGATGTGGGGACACAAGTTAAGCAGAGTATACAGCACAAGCACCCTAACGATAGCTATTTTCAACTGCAGGAAGCAGGAGCAATGAACTTCACAGCTCTGTGATTTCTCCATTTTTGTCTTTGTGTCCAAAGACATTCTTCAGAACTGCTGCCAATGACTCAAAGTTAAGTGTGGCTGCTGTTTCTCTTAGCAATGTGACATAGGGCCTCCATATTGGCAAAAGTTAAGAAGTCTGAGAATACTAAGAGTTAAAAAAAATATATGGATCAACAGGAACTCTTAAACAACACTGCATTTATTAAGTCTTAGACTTTATGGTTTTTGAAAGGTAAGTCCACTTCCTGGGTGTCTGGGGCTCACAAAGGAAGTACATTTTATTACACTAATGTTAACCTGGTGTGGCGCTGCAGGTTAACGTGCTGGACTACAAGGTTGGTTTGAACCGCAAGGCTGGTGGTTGAAATTCACCAGCCTCTCTTCAGAAACCCTATTCAGGGTCACTACAAGTTGTAACCCGCTCGATGGCACTTAACAACAACGTTGACTGTATGGTATAGGGAGCTGGAATTTTACTTGGATACTAAGCAGCATGCTTTAAGAGTTTGAGAGGTGCAACTGATGAAAAATTTCTCAACAATGGAGTCATGCTACAATTAACTATTGACTTTTCACATTCAGATTTAGAATCCTTCCCTTATCTTACATGTAATTCAGTATTATAAGCCTGTCAGTTCCTTTAATGTGCTATATGATGGTCTATTGGATTTAACAAGACTTAACAGATTTCAAACAGGAGTGACTTATTTCTATTGTGTGTTGTACTTGAAGTTTTGGCCACCTCAATAAAGTAAGGAAAAGAGATAAAACATACAGGACCTAAAAGTAAGAAACAACATTGTCATTATTTGTGAATAAATGTGTGCTTAGAAAATAAAAAAGAATCTACAGACAAATTTTGAACTAAAAAGAGAGTTTAACAAGTTTTTTAGAAGGAAAACCACCATTTAAATAGCATTTGCTATTATCAGCAATAAACATTTAAAAATGAAAAAACAATGAGTGGTAAATATTGGAATCAGGTAAAATGACCATTACTACAGCTTAAGTTAAAAATGCTTTAAAAACCATTTTAAAATGATAGTTAATATTCAAGTACTGGTGTGGTGGTGTAGGGTAAGTACTAGGCTGTGAACCACAAAGCTGTCAGCTCAAACCCACCAGCAGCGCCTCAGGAACTCTATATAGACTCTCTATGTGTAGAAACTGACTCAATGACACAACAAAAATAATATGCATGTAAAAAGAAATGTGCCACACTTGCGTGAAAACACTCCCCAATACAAAGTACTACTTTTGTTCTTCGATTACAAAGGAGGTATAAAATATTCATTAACTTAGCAATCCAATAGCATTTAAAATAATAAAAGATGATTTTTATCTTTAAATTTGACACATTTTATTAGTAGTGTTCACATGGAAAAATAAAAAGAATAGCTAAAGAATTCTGTGTGAAAACAAGAGAAAAAAGAGAGACCATCAGCTCCACTAAATATTACACATACTATAAACTACACTGATTAAAACTGCTTGGTATCTGAAAATGAACATGTAGCTTAATGGAAAGAAAACAAAAGTATAGAATCAGAACTTAACATTCATAGGAATGAAATGTATGACAAAGGTATCAATGGAAGCAAAGGAGTTGTCTAATAAATGCAGTTGGGAAAACTAGAACACAGAATTACTTGAAACAGCAAAAGAATGGAAATTAATATTGATTATTAAGGCTTGTTATGCAAATTAGGTTATATATATTTGATGGAATACTATGCCATGACAAAATGTTAGCTAGATTTGTATGTGCTGACAAGGAATGACGATTCTTTATGAAATCTGCTTGTTGGATTGTAAAAAAGGAGTTAGCAAGATTCAAGCGAAACATTCTAGGTCTTCAGGCTCATATTTTCTTTGGGCTTTTCATTCTCAAAGCACGATGTATTTTTACTTATTTTCAGGTTCTTCAACCATGTCTCAAAAGAAGTTCCTGGAAAATAAGTTGTCACCAAGTAATGGAATCTTCACTAACTGAAACTCAGTTGTTCAACTCTTAATTATATTTTGTCCTCCAGACAACTGTTAGAAAATATTAGCAGATAGCCAAATCAACTTTTGTCAGGCATTTATTTAAAAATATTTCTAGGGAATAATTTGAGGTCAGTACATTTAATTCTGGCCCCCTAGACCTTCTGCATTTATAACATTATTATAGATAGTCTATCATACTGTTGTGGCTTGTGTGTTGCTGTAATGCTAGAAACTATTCCACTGGTATTTCAAACACCAGCAGGATCACTTATGGTAGATAAGTTTCCGTAGAACTTCAGATTAAGACAGACTAGAAGGAGACATGAAGATGTACTTCTGAAAAAAAAAAAAAAAGGTTGGCACAAACCTCATAAAAAACAGCAGGACACTGTGTGATATCCTGTTGGAAGATAACGCTCTCATGTTGAAAGGCCCTAAAATAATGGGGAAGAGCTGCCTACTCAAAGTAGAGCTGATCTTAATGAATGAGTAGAGTAAAGCTTTCAGAACCTTCATTTTCTGACGTGGCAGCACTCAAAACGAGAATAAATAGCTAAAAACATCCAGTAATAATAAAAACATGGAATGTACAAAGTATAAATCAAGAAAAATTGGAAGTTGTAAAAAAACAAACAAACACAGAACTGGAATATATAAAGATTCTAGGCACTGCTGTTGTTGTTAAGTGCCATTGAGTCAGTTCTGATCCATAGTGACCCTGTATAGGGTTTCTTAGGAGCAGCTGGTGAGCTTGAGCCGCCAACCTTATGGTTCAAACTGACTTGGCAGTCCAGTGCATTAACCCACAAAACCATACCAGGACTCACCCTAAGCATTAATGAGCTGAAATTGACTGGTATTGGCCATTTTGAAATGGACAATCATATGGTCTACTATGATGAGAATGAGAGATTGAACAGGCATGGCATCACAATCATTGTCAAACGGATCATTTCAAGATATAATTTGAAGTGCAATGCTATCTATGATAAGACAGAGCTGTGGGTTAATGCGTCAGACTGCAAAGCCATTTGAACTACAAGGTCGGCGATTCAAGCTTACCAGCTGTTCATGGAAACCCTATACAGGGTTGCCATGGGTCGCAACCGACTTGACGACACTTCACAACAACAAAAACATACACCTAAAGGAAGACCCATTAATATGACTATCGTTCAAATTTACTCACCAACCACTAATGCCAAAGATGAAGAAATTAAGATTTGTACAATTTTTTGCAGCCTGAATTTGATAAAACATTCAGTCAAGATGCATTGAAAATTGCTGGCGATTAAGTTCGAATCAGCTCGAGGGCAGTGGGTTTGGAATGTGAGAGGTGGAAACAAATGAAATTTTCTGAAGATACTCAAAAATTGTTACAACAATATATCAAGGGACTCTGCCAGAAATTCAAGCTAGATTCCAAGGAGAACACGGAAAAAGATTATCAATGCTGATGTCAGATGGATCTTGACTAAGAACAGGGATATCAGAAAAAGGTTTACCTGTTTCATGCAAAGGCATTAGACTGTGGAACATAAAAATTTATGAATAACTTTTTTGTGAATTTCAGAACACTTGATTGTGCTCATGTGGAACCTGTACCTCAAACAGAAGGGAATACGGTTTAAAATCAGGAAAGGTGTACTTCAAGGTTTTATCCTTTCTTCATACTTATTCAATCTGTATGCTAAACAAATAATCCAAAAAGCTGGACTATATGAAGAACACGACATCAAGATTGGAGGAAGGCTCATTAACTACCTGTGATATACAGATGACACAACCTTGCTTGCTGAAAGTGAAGCGAACTTGAAGCACTTACTGATTAAGACTACAGCCTTCAGTATGGATTAAGCACTAAACATGAAACAAAAATCCTCATAACTAGACCATGATTATAAATGGAAAAAAAAAATCGGAGTCAAGTATTTTGTTGAGTCACTTGAATCAATGCTCATGGGAGCTGCTGTGAAGAAATCAAAGGATATATGGCACTGCACAAATTTGCTACAAAAGACCCGTTTAAAGTGTTAAACAGCAAGCAAAGATGTTACCTTCAGGACTAAGGTGTGTCTGATCTAGCGTGGTATTTTCATTCACCTCAAATACATGGAAATACTGGACAAATGATTGGTGGTGGTGATTATGTATTGTGGAGTTGGTTCCGATTCAAAGTGACCCTTCATAACATTTCCGAGGCCGCAAATCTTTACAGGAACAGAAAGCCTTATCTTTCTCCTGTGGAACAGCTGGTAGTTTCGAACTACTAACCTCGAGGTTCGCAGCCAGACTCATAACCACTATGCTACCAGGGCTCCTCGGACAAATGATTGTTGTCGTTGTTAAGTACTGTCGAGTCGATTCTGACCCATAACAACTCTGTATAGTGTTTTCAAGGAGCAGCTGGTGAGCTTGAACCACCACCCTGCAGTTCATACAACTTTGAAGTCTGATGCATTAGTCCACAGTGCCACACCAGGACTCCGGACAAACAATTAAGGAAGGCAAAAGTAGAATCAATGCTTTGAATTATGGTGTTGGCAAAGAACACTGAAGATACCATGAACGGTCAGAAGGTACAAATCTGGGTTGGAAAAGCTTTAGCCAGAATGCTCCTTAGAAGGGAAGATGGCGAGACTTTGTTTCATATACTTTGGAAATGTTATCAAAGGAACCAGTCCCTGGAGAATGATGTGTGAAAAACGAGGAAGACCCTTAATTTGATGGATAGACAGAGTAGCTGAAACAAAGGGCTCAAACTTAGCAATGACTTTGAGATTGGTAGAGGACTGGGCAGTGTTTCATTCTGTTGTACATAAGGTACATCAAGTTGGACCTGACTTGATGGCCCCTAAAAAGCAACAGGACTTTCAGGTGGTACAGCAACATGAGTCTTCATGGGGAAAGTAAAGCTAATTGTGTTTTATTAAACTATGTTCTCTTTATGGATACAGAAAAGTAAGCTAAAACACATTGTTGTTAAGTGCTGTTGAGTCAGTTCTGACACATAGTGACCCTGTGTAAATGGCAAAGTTATAAATAAATGTGTTTTTCCTCCCTGGCCAATCTCCAGTTAGCCAGAATAATTAACAAAAAAAGGATATGTTTTCCAAAACGTCTGGTAACTTAGGTCTTTAGTGGCAACTCTTGGCTCACTGTAGCTCCAAGTTAACTCACTTTTAAAAATGAAGCTTGCTTGTGCTTAATATATACTTAAAGGTCTAGGGAATATCAATGGTTAATACAGCTACTGTCAACCCAAAAAGCATACCACACAGATTCCATACTTGTTATGTAACACACAGTACACAAGGAACTTCAGACTGATCAAATCAGTTGGCAGAAACAGGAAACTATCCATTATTTTTATAAATGATCCATTACTGTGACCCATGTTAAACAAAATTGCATGCAAAGGAAACTCTAAAAATACATGAGCAACCACATAGTTACATTTGGTTGATCTATATCAATAATAAATTCAGAATTAAAGTGCACTCTGAAATCATGGGAATGGACCGAAACAATAAGGAAGTTCTATTATGTGCTCTGAATGCATCGCTGCCTCACAAAAATATAAGAAAACCAAAGACCATTTTTCACAACTAATACTGAATTGTTGGACCCACTTTGCCTCTCTTGCCTTTGGAGAACAATAGTCATTACCTGTTAGTGAAACTTAAGTTTCCTAGATATTATAATCATAATTTTGAGAAAATACACTGTCCAAATGCAAGAATCTTTTTATTCTTTATGTAGAAACCTACTGTTAACAAACAAACAAACATAAGGTCAAGAGTGTTTACCCAGTTTTATTAACACAGCTGTGCAGAGAAGCTTCCAAATCTGTGTACATGACAAAACATTTTCTTATGTTACTGTCTCATTAAAGAAAGAACTTCCTTCCAGGCTAGCCAAGTCATCCTACTCTAAGGAAACATTTTTACATAGTTCACCATTCGCATTTGAAGTCTATCAGAGTCAACTTCTGATAATGAAACACAGCCCTATTTTCTTGAAGAGTACAGGAAAATAAATATGCTCACTGGGACTGTTTATGCTGGATACATTTTGGGGCTTATAGACAGTATTTTGATATCTATATTTCCTGAATTCATTAGTATTATTAGTCATTTTTTAGGGAGGAAGTTAAGCAATTTAGGGTGTGGCTGTAATGTAAGAAATATGGTCAGGTGTGGTTTGTGTATAATCGGTTTCATTAATTTTTTTTTTTTTTTTAAAGAAAAAACAAATCTAAAAACGAAGAAAATAATTTAAAACATGAACCTCCTCATCCAGGTAACTTATTATATGTAAATGCATCCATTTTCTGAATGCAGCAATGTCACCTTTATATTAAGACAAAAATGAAGTCATGACAATGACATTTGTTATATTGCCAGCACTTTCAAAATCAGTGCATCACTGCGATTTTCCACATTCGTTTACTAGTGGAGTCCACCTATTGCAATACGGTGGGGTGATTCCTAACTGCACAAGTTAGAAACAAGAACACTTAACACAGGATTTATCTTTTTGCCAGCATTGTTATTTTTGTCCACATATCTTAATGAACAGTAAATATAAACCAGGTAGCATTCAAGGTAAAGTTGGTCACAGTCAAAACACAGGTCTAGAAATGATCCTAGTTTCGTTTAGCTCTTCTCACAATAAGAGCATGTTTTCCTCCTTTAGGATCAGACTGGAAACACATAGTCTATTCAGCTTATTTAATCATAAGTATGCAAGTGTTTATAAACTGCAAATGCTCCCATGTACTCCTTGTCATAACACTTTAATAAGCATGAGTTTGCTTTCTGAGATCTTATTATTCAGATTTTTCTATACCTTAGTTATCTGAATATAAACAAAAAGCCATTTCATGCATTTAAAATCTGTATGTCAGGATTGCTAATTACAAGGAAAAGGAATGCTTGCACATTTTGCAGAGATGTTTATGTAACTTTATGAGTACATGTAAACATTTGAAACATAGCTTAAAAACTTCCTGTAGCCCATTCTACTCCAGCTTTTACCACTTTAAACAGCTTTCATTTTGTTTTGAACATAAAATGCTCTTCTTAGTTGAAAATCTCTTGTCATTTACTTGGTTTTGAGTCTTTCAGATCTAGAATCACTAAGAACTCATCCATAAAATAAAGATGTTCCCAGGCCCAGTGTAGTTGCACTTTACCAACTGTTCTGCAGTGCAGTAATCTATTGTAGAGCACGTGTTATTCTGAACTGAACAATGATGTTCTTCTGGTGGCCTCAGAATTCAGTCAATGGTGACAACAGCAAATCCAGTCTCATACCTATAGCTACAAAACTCTTAGACTACCACCCACGGCCTTTGGCAATATTAGCTTTCTCATGGTAACCAATGGCATAGATACACAGAATCTGAATTACGGGTTTGCTGACTAAGAAGTTGCTATTTAGTAATTCATCACACTGGAGCTGCATAATAGATATGTAGGACAGAAAATCAAACAAACAAAGAAAATAACCAAAAATCCCCTAGGGCTTTGGTACGGTGTTGAGACATTTCTAAGTGAAAAGTCCCAATGTTTAAAAATTTGGGCACAGGATGGCTGAGAGGAAAAAGTCATTAATTAGGAGTACTGGCTATTCATTAGTTTGTTCACATTTATCAACAACATACTGAGCACCTAAAACACTGGATGCTGTGGTGAGTGCTGGAGAAACAGGGCCGAATAAAACATAGTTCTTACTCTCAAAGAAATTAAAGTTTAGTGTTACAAAGTGCTGAGAAAACAGCACATGGTTATTTAGTAGAGAAACCACTAAAACACAGATTCTTTCCCATTTAACTTCCTGAAAGACAAAGTGAAACATGTATACCTCCATTCAATAAAGTAGAATGCCATTTTTATACTTCTAAGAGGTGCTTTAGATTCAGCATCTACTAGACTGTCAACTAAGAGGTCAGCAGTTCAAACCTACCATCTGCTCATCAGAAACTCTATACAGAGTTGCTATGAGTTGGAACCAGCTCAATGGCTCGTAACAACAACAACAACAAGATGAGGTAGGAGTCCTGGACAAGGACTAGACTGCTAATCACATTGTCAGATGTTCAAACCCATCAGCCACTCCTTGGAAACCCTACACAAGAATGCTATGAGTCAGAATGGACTCGATGACACTTAACAACAACAACAACAACAAACAAGATGAGTTAAAGTATTCTTCAGGCTTTCTGAGTTTAAGGTAGAGTGCTACATGGTGGTGCGGTGACTGAGCAGTCAGTACCTAACCAAAAGAGAACTTCCAAATTGCAAATATAACGTACAACCGAAATATAAAGAAAAATCAACAGATTGTCAGAGATTTGAGGAACAAAGATGACAGAGCAAACCAAATATGAAAATTAAACTCAGAGGAAATGACAATGGAAAAATCAGAAGAAATCATAAGCAATTTGCTTAGAAATGTAAGAAAATATTATGTCAATATAGAATGGGATATTAAAAAACAGCAAACAAGATACAATTCTTAAAGTTTAAAAATAGAACTTTTTTAATTAAAAAAAAAAAATAAGTAGGACGACTGAAAGAGTAGAGGAAGTTCAACTGAAAGCACAAATTGGAGCAGAAGGAAAGTCCAGGAAAATCCAGGAAACCAAATGTCCTACTAAACGAGTTCTAAAAAAGAAGAGACAGAAACCTAACAGAAATAATTAATGGAAGCTTCCATAAAATGATGAACACAAATAATAGCTTGTGATGAAATAGCCATCAAGTGTCAAGTACAATTATTAATTGCTTATGGTTGCATATGGAGTCCTGGTGTATAGCGCTTTAGGAAAAGCACTGGACTGCTAACCACAAGGTCAGTGGTTCAAACCCACTAGTCGCTGCTTGGAAACCCTATATAGGGTCGCCACGAGTCGGAGCCAACTTGACAATAATTAGGCACTGAAGGACAACAATAATATGGCTACTTTAACAAACTATCTTAAACTGAGTAGCTCTAAGTAATGAACTTTAAAGGGGAAGGACATCACAGTAAAGTAGAGCATCAGGGAAAAAGAAGAAGACTCTCAATGAGATGAATTGACACAGTGGCTATAACAATAGCTCAAACATAGCAACTGTGAGGATGATGTAGGACTAGGCAACACATGGGGTCGCTATAAGTTGGAACCACTCAAGAGCATCTTAACTCAGTTCATGGTAACTCCATCATTCCTATTGTTCAGGCCCAAACTTTAGAGTCATCCTAATGTCCTCCCTTTTTGTCACACTCCACAACTAATCAACTAGGGAATTCTGTTGCCCTCCCCTTGAACACATATCCAGAATATGACTCCTTCTTACTGTTTTCCACTGATTCACCTCCTCTCTGGTCTAATTCACCATAATGTCTCACTTGGATCACTGCAATAGTCTTTGACCTGGACTCCTTGTTTCTATTCTTGTTCCCATACAGTCTATTCCACAGCAGACAGAAAAAAACTGAGTCAGATCAACTCGTCTGCTTATTCAGAGTAAAAGCCAACGTCTTTAATATAGTTTGCAGGCAACTCTCTTTTACTCTTCATTTTGTTCACAATGCTAAAGTTACACTGACGCCTTGCTGTTCCTCAAACACAATGGGCATACTTCTGGTCTAAAAGCCTTTTCATTAATTATTTCTGCTTCCTGGAACCTTTGTTTCCTAGATATCAACATGACCATCTCCTTCATCTCCTGCAAGCGCTTGATTCAATATCATATCTCAGTGAGGCCTTAAATTAAAATCCACAAAATGAGCCAGATTGAAGGAGTTCCCACTGGCCAAATCTGGAACAGTTTTACCAAAATAATTAAGTACAGTAATGAACCACAAACCTTTAAAAAAGAGACAATGCATAAACCAAGCCAATAAAAAATAAAGGTTGGAGTGGAAATCCTGAGTGTCCGGGGGTAGAAATGGAGAAAGTGCTAGAACCGGAAAACCATTCTGCGATCCTCTTGGTCAGGACAGGATAAGGTAAGGATTATCAACAGAGGCTGAATCTAGGAGAAATTTTTGATGAAGAGAAAGATATTGGCATGATCTTAAAAGTGTTTCTCCACAGAATGTTTATTGATTGCTAGGGGAAAATAGCAATTATACAGTGAGGATAACATTTTGATTGGGTAATCAAAGTCCTATCACCAGTGAGGACCAGCTGGATATTGTGATAAGGAACTCTGGTAGCATAGTGGATTATGAGCTGAGCTGCTAACCATAAGGTTAGCAGTTCAAATCTACCAGCTGCTCCATGGGAGAAAGATGAGGCTTTCTGCTCCCATAAAGATGTACAGGGTCGCTGAGCTGGAACCAACTCTGTGGCACACCACCACCACCACTGATAAGATCCTCTGAGAAGGATACAGCATCAGTAATGCAGTATTCAAGCTGAGGATGCACAGCCTCAGTCTAGCCAGGAGAAAACACTAACAAATACAAAATTAGAATTTTCTTTTTTAAGAAAAGAAACCATATCCTTTCAAAAATGTCAGCTTTCTGAAACATACCTGCATACATACAAAGGCTGTGGCGATGTTTCAGATTAGAAGAGAATAAAGATATGTGACAGTTAAAGGCAATGCCTGATCCTACACTGAATCCTATCCTGAAAGGAGAAAATACTACAAAATACATCACTGGGTCAAATGATAAAATTGGAATAGGGAACGTATTACATTAATGTTAAATTATAAATGCTAAAATTCTACATAACTGTTAAATTTATTGAAGTTGATCATTGCACTGTGATTATGTACAAGAAGATCCCTATTAAATAATATACACTCAGCAGCGGACTGCAAGCTATAAAGTAAGCAATTCAAACCCACCAGCTGCTCCTTGGAAACACTGTACAGGGTCACTAAGAGTCAGAACCGACTCCACAGCACTTAACAACAACAACAGGATATATTTAGGGGTTAAGGGCCATGTATATTCAACTTACTTTCAAATGGTGCAGGAAGAAATGTTATGTATAGCAAATAGAAAAGCGAATGAAGCAAAATATTAACATGTTTCTCTGTACTCTTCTTATTTTTACAAACTTTCTTTAAGTGTTAAAGTTACTTCCAAATAAAATATTAAAAAATAAATCGCAGTCCACCACTGCCCTCTATCCCCCAGCTCTGGCATTTCCAATCCTATTTGGCTCCATTTTTTTTTTTTTTTTTAAATGAAGTTAGTATCACCTTTCAACTTATGATTTACTTATGCTTTTTATTTATTATTTATCTCCCCTTAGTGGACTATGAGCTCTGTGAAGGAGGAGAATTCTTTCTGTTTTTCTCTTTTTCACAGATGCAATCAAGTCTGAAACAGGCATTCAGTACCAGCACACAACACTTAGTAGACTGAGTGAGTGAAGGTTGGGAGGGGATCTGTTAGTCTCTTAAGAAGTTGAAGAGTGCTTTGGGTAATCTGATGGAGCTCATGGGGCAAAATATGGGAGTTTAGTTCCCATTAAAGAAAAAGCAGCCTAGGCTTTCAGTAGTAATTACTACAGAGATACAGCCTAGAAGTAGTGATGCACTGGAAATAGATTAACCCTCCCAGAAACTGAAGCATAGCGTTGAGTCAGCCCAATTCCTTTTGGGATTAAAGTGACCTTGCTTTCCCATAAATGCTAGTAAAAAGCAAAAGCCAATCTTCCAACTTTTCAGTCTAGGAGCAGAGGTCCTTAGGACCATCAAGGGAGAAGAGCAGAGAGTGGGACCCTACCCAGAGAAGCAGTGATGCCTGAAATGGAGCCAGAGATGTGGAGCGATGGAGCAGCTGGAGACTTTAGCTCCAGAGAGGGAGAGCGACTGTGTGCTGAAGACCTGGGGGGTACGGGGGAAGGACTGCATCGGGGGGATTGTAACCATGGCAATGAGACAATATACGATAGAATGAATGTAAAACTAATGTTCTCCCATGTAAACTATCACATAATTCACAATAAAACATTTAAGAAAAAAAAAAGGGCATATAAT
>NW_006408534.1:23645683-23647921 GCF_000296735.1 Chrysochloris asiatica | reverse complement strand
GAGACAGATAAAAGCCTCACATTAGAAAAACAATTTTTCTCATATTGAAGGATAAGTTAAAAAAGTACTGCAACCAAGATTCCAATTCATACATGCATGAGTTTATTCCAAATAAAACCTGTTTAAACATGTCTTTGCAATCAGTGGGTGGCTGCAGACAAGCTGGGTCAGTAAAACACATGTCTTAGTGTCTTTAGAACACTTAAAAAAAAAAAAAGTCCAATCAAAACAGTGGTTTCCAAGGGATCTGCTGGGTAACATCTTTTGGCACTTCAAAGGTGTCACCTTGATAAGATACTCTCAAAGCATACAGGATAGGATATAGGATGAAGTTTAAAGAAAACTATAAACTACATTGGTGAGAAAAAGTTCATGAAAATTGTCACAAGGAATTTTTTTTCCCCCATCATGATAATGCACCTGCTCATTCTTCAAGGGTTACAGGGACGGTTCTAAGACAATTTCTTTGGGAAACTTTACCTCATCCACACTTCAGCCCTGATTTTGCCCCTCAGACTTCTTTTTATTCCACAAACTCAAAAAACATTTTAATAAGGAACAGGATTTAAGTCGCTTGAGGATGCCAGCGCTATCATTTTGATTTGGTATGAATCAAAGAGCTCAGAATTTTTCGAGAGTACAGACAGAAAGATGAAAACACTGCCTTCAGAAACGTATAGACCTAGGTTGAGGATGGTGTCCTGGTGTCATGCTATAGGATAAGCACCAGACTGCAAGGTCAATTTGAACTGCAAGGTGGCACTGCAAATCCATCAGTCACTCCTCAAAAACCCTATACAGGGTTGCTATGAGTCAGAACCCATTCGACGGCACTTAACAACAACAACAACAAAGAGGATATGTTGAGAAATAATAGCTTCCCGTTTTGATTTTTTTGCTTAATAAACGTTTCTATGATTTTGTAGCAAAACTTTTACTTACCCTCATATAATTTCAGGAATTCAAAATCAAACTTGTTTTTTGCTTGAAAAACAAAACTTAACAAAATATTGTAAGGCAAGATGGTGGTGGTGGTTACGCACCGTGGAGTTGGTTCCGACTCATAGTGAACCCATACAGGGTTTCTGAGGCTGTAAATCTTTATGGAACCAGAAAGCCTCATCTTTAACATGACCAAAAACAAAGAATAAAATAGCAGAAATGGAAACGGAATTATGTGAAATTCCGATACTGGAGTTACAAACTTCATATTCATATACTGAAGTGGACAAAATCTTTATACATATTTCAAACATGTCATCCCCAGATTTTTATTTTTTAAGTATAAAAGTAACCATACTTAAAAAAAAAAGTTTTTGAATATAAAAAGGAGAAAAATGTCAATATTATACTCATTCAATATTATTATTAAAATAAGTTGAATGAGAAGATGAGAATTTCAAGAAAGAATCTGTAGCTACAAATACAATAAAATGAAAGTGAAAATTCTATAAGCAAAAAAATAGAATAACTGGAATTAAGAACTCAATGAATGGATTCAAAAGGCGTTCATACACTGAAGTAAGGATTCATTGATTGTTGATTTCCAAAGCTGTGAATCTGTATGGAAACAGAAAGCCCCAACTCTCTCTTGTAAAGTGGTTGGTGGGTTTGAACTGCCGACCTAGTGGTTAGCAGTCCAGTGATTATCCTACAGTACCACCAACAGTCCTTATAGCAAGGGTTGTTGTTATGTGCTTCAGAGTCATTTCTAACTCAAAGCAACTCTGTATAGGGTTTCCAAGGAATGACCGGTGACTTTGAACCACTGACCTTGCAGTTCAAACTAACCTTGAGGTCAAGTGCTTATCCTACAGCACCACACTTAGACTTCTTGAAGCAAAGGCCAGTAGATTGAAAGGGCAATAGACAAGAAAGTATCTAGGATAGAGCTGAGAGTGAAGTGTCCAGCTGATATGAAATGGGGGCGGGGAGGAACATGCATGAATGTCCAAACTTGCAGATAGTACCTATTTGACCTAGTTTTGATGGCTTGATGATCAGAACTCATATGTTGTTGTTAAGTGCTGTCAAGTCGATTCCGACCCATAGCGACCCTGTACAGGGTTTCCAAGGCTGTAAATCTTTATGGGAACAGCACGTCTCATCTTTCTCCCATGGAACAGCTGGTAGTTTCAAATTGCTGACCTTAACGTTTCAAACTACAGCCTGACTCGTAACCACTATGCTATCAGAGCTCCTTAGAACTCACATTGTTGTTGTTAAGTGCCATCGAGT
>NW_006408534.1:23635851-23644658 GCF_000296735.1 Chrysochloris asiatica | reverse complement strand
AAAAAAAAAAAAAGAACTAAAAAAAATCTAATGGGGGCAATCAAATAAATACACAGTACCTAGAATATAAGGTAAGAGTCCAGATGTAGCACTCACCTGTACTGCTAACCACAAGGTTGGCAGTTCACACCCATCACCTGCTCCTTGACAGCACTTAACAACATAATATAAGGTAGAACATATCAATAACATGAGAAAAGAGGTTACAAAGGAGGAACAGAGATTAGAAACTTCTTGAACAGAATAAGGAAAGAGTTCATATGAGAGCTGACATCTGAGACAAATTTTGAAAGATGGACAAAGACACAATGATTTTTTGCTGAATTTTCTTGTTGGAAATTAAAACAGAATGAAGCACTGAGCATGTATATGGAAGGAACAGGAAATACAACTGGAAGGAAACAAGGTCACGATGACCTCAGAGAATCGTGAGAATTCTCTTGGCACCCAGATAATCAAATCTGTCCTAGGTTTTAATGAAATCTCTTCTGAACCAGTGTCGGTATTAACCTAATATTTACTAAAGCCTTTAAAGATGTTTTCCTCTATAATAGGGCACAAGAAGTTCCTCAGCATTTTCCTAAGGATAGCACACCACGAAAGAGGAAAATGCTGAAGGTCTAACACCCATAACTATAACTGGTGGAAAGATACAATTAATGCTATTTGTTGAAATGACGTTCCTGAACTGTCTACAGACTTCATTTGTGTGTACTCCTACTGGTTTCTGTCCAACCGATAACGGAACATGATTTACTGTGCTCCTAGGGACAGATTAACAGATGATGCTGACTTCAGTCTTTAAGTCAGTCATCAATATATCTGAACCACACACGATATTGTTGTTATTCAGTGCTGTTGAGTCTGTTCTGACTCACAGTAACCCTACGTACAACAGAACGAAACACTGTCCAGTCCTGTGTCATCACAACTGCTGCAATGCTTGAACCCACTGCTGCCGCCATAACGATAGTACTTCTTCCCAACTAAAAACAGTTAGTCTGAACTAAGTAGGAATGTGAGATCTCAAAGCAAACACATTTGATTCTTGTGAACTATCCTTCACTGAATGCCTGCTAGGCTTTTTCCACTTCAGGGAATTTTTTTGTGGCCTACATTATATATTGCTCACAGATTTTCCATAGAAGCAAGAAGGAGATGTGAAATAACCTATCTATATTAGAGAGCTTTTTACTTTAAGATCATGCTCATATTTCTGATTCCTGCAAATAAGCAGATCTAGAGTGAATCTTCTGGTACCTGGTGTGGTGCTGTAGTATAAGCAGTGAGCTGCTAATCATAAGGTCGGTGGGTCAAACACACCATTTGCTCCTCAGAAACCTTATACAGGGTTGTTATCTGAGTCAGAACTGAGCCCTGACATTTAACAACAGAGTGAATCTTCTGACTGGGATAAACAATAGCCACAAGAAGCAATTTCATATCATTGTGTTCATCTGTTTCCATGTTCCTTCCTACTTACCGCTTCTCTAACTGCTATCCTCTATCCACTGAATGTGTTCCTCTAGGAAAACCTAGTTAGTTCGTCCATCAAGGTTTATGTGTGGCAAGGTACAACACGGCACATTCCTTAGACTTGTATCCATCCAACTGCAAGGAGATTTACAAATACAGCACCTCTGCCTAAGCACAAGCTACTCACTCATATTTGAATATGGTTGTACTTTCAATTAAGGTCTGCTTCTTCCTAACAGTATGGTAAACAATAATAATCCCAACCTGTGATTTTCTTATCACAGTCAAACAATCATGAGGCTCTTATTATTTTTGAGAAGAAAAGTCAGGGTTTGTGAAAAATTGCAAGAAAGATCTAGCTAGTGGAACAGAACAGGAAGAGCTATTGAGTTTTAAGATTAGGATAACTGCTACTACTGCTAAAGATGTTGCTGTTAACTTAATAACTCATAACTCCTTGAGTTTATTCCCACTCATAGCAACTCTATAACACAAAAAATAACTGACCCACAGAACTTCAAAGGCTGGAATCTTTACGGAGCACACTGCACATCTTTTCCCCATGGCAAGGCTGTGGGCGCAAACTACCAATCTTTCAGTTTGTAGGCAAGCCCTTAACTAACCACTGTACTCTCTAACAACCAGGACTCCTTACTTGGTACCACTATGTAATAGAATATTTCATAAATGTTGCCTTAAGAACCTATCTAGAGGCCAATTCCCCTTCTGGAGCAGCTAATTCAGTCCATCATCCAACTACCCACTTATCAAGTTCTCATCTTCCTGGGCTACTAAGTACCTACCTTAACTGCCTCAAGGCCAGGTACCCAGCCACTAGGGACAGCCCTATAGCTCAGAGACAGCTGAATTATTCAGAATAACCCAATCTCCAGAAGCGCACTAAACGTAGTTCATCCCATTCTGTTTACCATACATAAACACCCTTCCCTACAACTGCAACCTACTGTTACTCAACCATACTAACCATCATGAAGTTGGCACAAGACAAGACAATGGTTATAAGGCCACCATGAAGAGGAGCCAATACGAGGACAACTAACAACATAGGAATGGAAGAATCAATGGCAGTTATATAAGAGTTTTACCCAGCTGCAGCTGCAGAAGTTGTAATTGCTACAAAGCTTTATTTAATTAAACACAAAACAGTTATACAACTCTTTGTGGGATGTGTAAGACCCCATCCCAGAAGTTGCAAAAGTGTAAGCAACACAAAAGAGCCAGCTCCTTACAAAACACAAGAGAAAAGCTACTGGAAGACAATTGCTCAAAAGTGGCAGAAATTAGACTCCATCAAAATAATAAAGTAACATTTAGCTTATTACCTATCTGGTGATATGCTTTTGTATATTCTGTCTTATGCCTGAGAGGATTTAATAAGGTTAGCCTTACAGGTTAATTTGGCTGAGCTTTAAGATGGACGGTGCTAAATTTTATAATTTTTAAAGTAAATTTGTAGAGATTCTCTCTCTTGAAAGATAATACAACAAAATTGCTTTTTTCAAAAAAAAAACAAAACCTGATCAATAAATGTTATTAGTGAAAAATAAAATATACCATGAAAGAAAATTTGGAAAAAATAAGAAAAAATCACCCCAAACCATCACTCAAGCCAACCGCTATATTTATTTTGGTGATTTTCAATCTTTTCCATGTATGTTTTTCTTTTTACTTAAAGTGCTCGTATATTCTACATATACAAGGGGGCTTCAAAAAGTTTGTGGAAAATGGAATTTAAAGATAATGACCTTTTCCTAGATCTTCTCTAAGCCCCCACATACTTTCTTCCTCTCTCTAAAGAGTCTATAATTAATTTTTATGTATTTTGGTTCTTTTTGAGAACACAGTGAAAACTGTGAGAGCCAAAACTTGACACGGCTGCCTTATATTTCCAGGTTTCTTAAGTTTTCCGCCTTTGACAAGAAACAGTCTTACCACTTTTTCTGTTTTCTAATATTGGATTTGTTGTTGTTGTTGTTTTTTAAATTGTGGTTTGTGTGAAAGTTTATACAACAAATTCGTTTTCCATTCAACAATTTATACACATTTTGTTGTGTAACACGTTGCAATTTCCTCAACATACTCATTGAGCACTCTTCCCACTTCCACCCTGGGTTCCTGTGATACATTCGTCCTACTTTTCTGCCCCTTTCTGCCTTCTGAACTTTGTTTTGGTACCCCTCAAAACAAATGCTGTTCCTTTATAGTCTCTTATGTTTAATTGTTCTGAGGAGTATGTTCCTCATGAGTGTTATTGTTTGTCTGGCCATAAAGTAATCCCAGGGATGGGTGGAGCACCAGATCTGAAGGATGGCAAAGGTGCCCAAGGACCAGTTTCAAGGCACACACCAGTTTATATCAAACCAGTAAGTCTGTTCTTTTAAACTATTTTGTTTTTCTCACATTCTGTCCAGGACCTTTTGTTGTCCCAATCAGAGGAACCACTTTTCTGTCACTCATTTTAGTGGAAAACATTTGAGTTTTCCTTTTCTGACTTAGACTTCATCTTCCTTAAGTGCATACTTTTCCTTTAAAGTTAGACTTTAAGATCCTTCCAATTTTTTGTTACTATAAATATGTGTGCAGTACATGAATGTCTTACCTGTTTGAAATTATTTCAAGGCATATTCCAAAGAATAGAATTGATTCAAATTATATTAGCATTATTACAGGTTGTTGTTAAGTGCCATTGAGTTCATTTCGACCCATAGCGACCCTGTTTAGGGTTTCCAAGGAGCAGCTGGTGAGCCTGAACCATCAACCTTGCAGTTCAAACAACTTTGCAGTTTGACGCATTAGCTCACATGCCACACCAGGACATGGTCATTATAAAAACTATGTTGTTGCTGTTGTTAGGTGTCATCAAGTCAGTACCGACCCATAGCAACCTTATGCCCAGCAGAATGAAACACTGCCTGATCCTGGGTCAACCTAATATACAATCATACTTCCAACACTATTCTTACCCTAACACCCAGAGACAATTGCCATAAGCTATCTGGTGTTTTTTTGTTTTAGACTTCCTGAAAATTTATACATGTATACACACACACACACACACACACACACACACACCACACATTATTAATTTTTTTTTTCATTTAAATAAACTCTGCAACAGTAGCTGTAGTGCTGTAGGACCAGCACTGGACTTCAAACCACAAGGTCAGCAGTTCAAACATACTAATTGCTTCCCAGAAACCCTATACAAGGTAACTATGAGTAAGAACCAATTTGATGACACTTAACATTCACAGCTGCAATAGTAGCAGTTAATTTTGTTAACTGTGGAGGTACATTCATTACACAATTCTGTTTATTATTTAGTATACTTCTATGGTGCTGTGGGATAATGCACTGGACTACAGGGTGGGTTTGAGTTGCAAGTTCAGCTGTTCACCAGCCACTTTTTGGAAACCCTATACAGAGTCACTATGAGTCAAAACTGACTCAATGACACTTAACAACAACAATAAGAATTAAGTACTACTATGTTGTTGTTAAAGGATCTTTGGTAACATACTGGTTATGAATTGGACTGCTAACCTCAAGGTCAGCAGTTAAAAACTACCAGCTTTTCTGTGGGAGAAAGATGAGGCTTTCCACTCCCATAAAGATTTATAGCCTCAGAAGCCCTGTACAGATGATCTGCGAATCGGACCCACCACCACGTTGTTAAGCTCACAGAGACCCTGTATAGAGTTTTTGAAGAGCAGCTGGTGGGTTTGAACCACCAGCCTTGTAGTTAACAGTTCACAATGCTTATCATACAACACCATACCATGACTTCAATTCTACTGTATACTGATTTATTGAGCATTGTGTCAGAAATGCTAGGCATACATTTTTTCAATATATTTTATTAGTTAGTTCATCAGCAAATTATCTATTCATATCCTTTACACATTTACCTGAGATTTTTTTTATTGATGTCTACAAACACTTTCACTATGGGTCGGAACTGACTTGAAGGCACTTCACAACAACAATAACAACAAACACTTTATATGTAGACATTAACTTTTTAGTCTAGTGGATAAGAACATGGACTTTGAGTCAAATACACCTCGGTTCAAATCCCAGCACAGTTACTTACTTGCTGTCTGTCTAACGCTGAGCAAGTTTCTTATGTCATTTTAAGTCTCAGTTTCCTCATGTAAGAAATGAGAATAGCTAAACTTAAACTGAAAAGTTCTGGGGTAGCACCACAGGATAAACACTTGACCTCAAGGTCAATTTGAACTACAAGGTGAGTAGTTCAAACTCACCAACTGCTCCTCAGAAACCCTAAACAGTGTCACTATGAGTCAACTGATTTGATGGCACTTAACAACAAACGACTATCCAATAATAAATAATAATTTGACCTTTAAATTAATGCAAATACAGTGATGCAGATTATCTCAGTGTTCTATGGATTCAAACACATATTCCTTATTCATACTGATGGATACAAGAGGATTGACTGCTTTTCACTTCTTTCCTTAAAACAAACTTTAACTAGAGTGACTGGCGGTTATTTCTGCAATCTAGTCACTCTTCCAGATATAATTGTTAACTTTAAAAGAGCTTATGGATGGTATGAATCTTTGTTCGGCCTATTTAATTTCATTACCCAGATTATTTCTGTTTTATTGTTAATTTCTTTCATTCCAGAGAGATGGGCAGCATCCATGATTATGGGCATATTAGCATAATTCCCTTGTCAATGAACATACAGGAATTAGAAGTCATTTATGATTTTAACAAGGAGGGGGGAATACATTGTAAACTCCCTTAAATAGAGGGCTGTTTTAGAAAAACATTTTTATCTTTAAATAACTTACTCAGGAAGGAGACCCTGTCAAGCAGATTGAAAGACTCAGAAGTCAAACCTCAATTCTTCACCACTGATTCATATTTACAAATACCTTAACATGGAGGTTCAAAATTTTAAATCTTTTGAGCTCAAACCCAGAAGGCCCATACTATGAGGACTGTTCAGAAGGTGATTTCTTCCTTTCAAATTCTTTAAGAGTTACATGTACTTCTAATCTCATGAAATGATAATTACTGAATTCCAGCAGACCATGCATACTCAACTCATACCTTGTACTACTTTTCATTAGTCACTAAGATGTGAGAGGAGATCCATGCTAAAGTAGTTATGTATCCTGTCCTGCCTCCTAGGAAGAAAATGATCGCTCCAGAGAGATCTGAATTATGCAATTCTCATCAGAAGGAGCCTTGATGGGACAATGGTTAAGGGTTCAATTGGTAACCAAAAGGTTGGCAGTTCGAACGCAACCAGTAGCTCTTAGGGAGAAAAGATGTGTCGGTCTGCTTCCATATGGTTGGAGCATTTCTACTTTGTCACATGGAGTCACTTAAGTCAGAATCAGCTCAATGGCACATAACAACATTGTTGTTGTTGCTGTTACGTGCCGTTGAGTCAGTTCTGACCATGGCAACCTGGTAGAGGGTTTCCAAGGAGCGGCTGGTGAGCTTGAACCACCGCCCTTGAAGAGTCAAACCAACTTTGCAGTTCAGCGCATTAACCCACAGTGCCATACCAGGACTCCACAAAAACTCTTATATTTGGATTCTTACAAGGCTAATATTAAGTCAGTGGAAACCCCACGATTAATTTTTAAAAACAAAAAAACACATTCCATACAAAACAAGTGAGTTAGATATATAAATTTTGACATCATAAAAATAATAAAGTAACAATAAAAAATTTCCCGTTTTTATCAAATTAAAACAAAATTGAGAGAGGGTGCTACATTTCTGTCACTGTTCTAAGCATAAAACTCCAGGGACAAGTTAATTAGCTTGAAAATGACACATAAAACCAAGAAACTCCAAATCTCTCTATAACTAGCTATAATTACATTTATACTGTTCTTTAAGCCAACTTCCCTAGCTGCTTTAAGCTACTTATTGCAGTATAAAAGCAACTTGTGGTACACTTTGTACATTTTGTTCCTTTTCAGAAATTTATTAATATTTTAATTTTTATAATTAGAAAGACAACTTTTAAATTAAAAGGGATATTACAAACTAAGTGTAGGAGAACATTCTGGAAACAAAGGAAATCTGAATATTGACTGTATAAAAAGATATTTAAAAAGTTACCATTCATTTTGAGAGTGATGATAATATGGTAGTTACAAAAGAAAATGTGATGTTTTCTTTTTTCCAAGATGATGCACAATATAGTATTTATGGGTGAAATATCAAGAGAGCTATAATTCACCTGAAAATATTTAAAAGAAAAAGTAGGGTTAAGATGATAAAACATTAGTAGCTATATCGATCTCAATCTGGGCAATAGGTATCTGGAGATTAATTACAGTTATTTTTATTTTTCTGTGTTTGAAATTTTTCATAATAAAACACCTAAATTATCATAAAGATGTTTTTCTTTTGCCATCCCCTCAAAAGGACTTATATCCATAGTCATGCTTTTATGAAATGGGTTTCAGCTGAATGTACTTTAAAAAAAAAACCCAGCCTCCTTAAATGGCCTCTCCCTGGGTGATCTCAGGTTAGGCCTACACTTCCCATCCAACAACGAAGGCCCACATACAACAGGCTGGAGATGCCAATCACCAGGAAAATATTCTGAAATTTGTTAAAATGCCACATATGCAACTATTTCAGCACCTGAAAACACAAAAATACAGACCCTGGAGTTTGGTGCAATACAGAGAGCTTCTAGAAAACATAACGGAGAACTAGAACCACAAGAGTTTGACTTAAATCAGCTTCCACTGACAGATCTCAGCTACACTGCTGCTTAAATCTGGAAACTTTAGAGACTACAAAGAAATGAGAATGAAATACCTGCTCCCATCCCAGATTTGACCCTGATGACTCAGGCAAATGAGAAAATACATCTTATGCAGTTGTCCTGAACAAGATGGATCTCAGTACCTCTACCCAACTGGGTCTCAGTGCTTCTGGCCAAGGCGGGAAAGAATGAGACTACAAGAAATGCAAAAAAAGACGACCTTTTTTATAGACCTGGATTAGCATTCCTCCTACTTCCAAGAGATAATATGAGAAGACACTGCTGAAACAAAGAGGTCTTACCTTCCAACATGCCAGAGAAAACTTTGTTGTTGTTGTTATGTGCCATGAAGTTGGTTCCGACTCATAGCGACCCTGTACAGGGTTTCCAAGGCTGTAAATCTTTACGGGAGCAGAAAGCCTTAGGGCAGATTTAATTGTCTAGAGCAGGGGTGGGGAACCCTTTTCTGCCAAAGGCCATTTGGATATTTATAACATCATTTGCAGGCCAAACAAAATTGTTGTTGGTGTTGTCAGAT
>NW_006408534.1:23623076-23634946 GCF_000296735.1 Chrysochloris asiatica | reverse complement strand
ATTACCAACTTAAAAATTAGCCTGCTAATTGTGATGGCTGGAAATACCATTACCTTGGCAGGGCCAGACCAAATGATTTCACAGGCCTTATACTAGGAGTCGGTACCAACTCGATGGCACCTAACAACAACAACAACAACATACAGCCCACAAGATGCTCTGGTAGCGTAGTGGTTACGAGTAGGCCTGCCAACTTCAAAGTCAGCAGTTTGAAACTACCAGCTGTTCCTCAGGAGAAAGATGAGGCTTTCTGCTCCTGTAAAGACTTACAGCCTTGAAAACCCTGTGCAGGGTCACTATGAGTCAGAACCCCATGGTACTTAACAACATACAGCCCACGGGCCGGATATTTTCTACCCCTGTTCTGTTAACTGTGGTAAGTCGATTCCGACCCATCGCAACCCTGTATCAGGTTTCTGAGGAGCAGCTGGTGAGCTTGAACCCCAACCTTACAGTTCAAACAAACTTTGCAGTCCAGTACATTAAAGTGCAGCACCACACCAGGACTCCCACTCCTGTTCTAGAGCATCTCAATATATAATATTCTCCAAGCTTTTGGAAAACTTAGATCAGAGGTTTTCAAACTTGAGTATACCACAGAATCAGCTATGTTGTTGTTAAACACCGACGAGTCAGTCTGACTCATAGGGACCCTGTACAGGGTTTCTGAGGAGCAGCTGGTGGGTTTGAACTTCCAACTCCGTGGTTCGCAGTTCATTGCTGATCCTACAGCACCACACACAGGGCATGTTAAAATAAGACTGGCAGGCCATAGGCCCAGAGTTTCTGATTCAGAAGGCCTGGAATTTTGCATTTCTAACAAGTGCCCAGGTGATGGGAAAACTGCTTTGGAAACCACTGACTTAGATAACTGAATTAGTGCCTCCTGTCATCTATTATATTCTACTCACAATTACTCTTGAGCCAGAAAGAGATGATAAATGTATGGCATTCTCTAGCTAGTAGTTAATTCATTGCCTTTATAATCTCTTTAAACACTTCTTGTTAACTTTTAAGATACTGGACCTTTGAGATGGGGAAAATTTTCCACAACTGACAGTATATCATGGATATACAAGTATCAGAATGGCCCAATATTTAAGTCTGAAAAGTGTTCAGAAATTCTCAGATGAAATGCATTAGATAAAGTACTAAGTATTAACATGCATGAAGAATGTTCTATTATAAACCCCTGTTTTCACTTTCTTGCAGCTTTCCCAAAAAAAAAAAATTAGCCCTTTGTGGTGAAATTTTCCATGCTTAGTTTCAGCCCAAAGGAGTTTTTTTTTTTTGCAAAGTTTGAGAAAAATATATTAAATACTTTTTGAGTTATGAGAAGATGAAAAAGCCCACACAATTTTTCCACTTTGAAAGCAATTTGAGGATTTTTTTTTTTTTTTAATATGTAGATAACTAAAAAAAAGGGCTGAAGTTGAAAAGTTGAAACTCTTGGTATAGTAGTTTGCTGGATTACTGAGAGAGTAAAATAAATATCCATGTGTGTACACACATAAACAGATATATATATATATATGTCTGAATACCCCATAAATGAAAGAAAAAATTATTATTTCTGTGTACTAAATACCAAATTTTCTCAGAGTAGGCAACTTACTGTTCTCCGAAATGAAGACAAGTCTTTCACAAATCAGAGTAGACAGCCGGTGACTGCCTAAGCCCTGTGGTTTTCACACATTGAAGTTCTCTAATGGGTCACATGCAGATCACTGTGGAACTATATACTATATATGTTGAAAGGGTCCTCTACCTCCCTTCACATTCTAATCTTCCCTCTGTACCTGGCTCAGTTTAAAATTTTAGATTCACGGTCATTTGAGTTGGATTTGGCCACTCTTTCAGTCCTTACATCATGACCCAACACCAATTCTCTTTATCTTCTGTCTCATACGTGTAGTCATTTCTCCTGAGTCTCTCCTAACTTCTCCAAAATCATGCATCTGTTTCCTTGGGTATATGAGTAACTAAATTATTAAAGAAATGATAGTAAAAACTTTAAGAACTCTGGCCAAATTTTGGTAGTTAGTTTAAGTAACTTATTGTCACGGTCAATAACTACAACCTTCATATCTATCTAGCTCACCAGAAACCAAACAATGGAAAAGTTGAAAAACAGAATAGAGTCCTAATTCTGCTACTCACTAGTCAAGTGATATAAGAGGGGGCTCCAAAAATTTCATGGAAGCATAACTCTTTGGAACTTCAGATTCCTTATCTGAAAAACTGAAGGAAAAAAAAAAAAATGGAGCTGCCATATGATCTTCTTACATGTCAGTATATGCTATAAATTTCAAATGAATGTTATGTATCATTAATGTAAGTAACGATACCATCAATTGAAAAATGAGAAAAAAATCAATTTTGCTAGTTTGTAAGTGTGCAGGATTAAAAGAAAAAGGGGGAAAAGTGCTGCAACAATTGTTTCTATTTCTCCTTCATTTTCACCACCTCTTTATCCATGGGTTTATTCTCCTCAATGTGCAAACACTCTAAATTCTTTCCCACTTTCCCCTTTACCAGCTTCTTTCTTAAGTTACCATCTTGCTTTCTTCTTATCAGCCAATTTATGGATCACTAGAGATCTGCATGGTAGAATTTTGCAAGACCAATGACTTATTTATTGCAAATATCTTTTTTAAACAACATAATAAAAGATGACTATACACCTGGACCTCACCAGATGGCGTATACAGGAATCAAAATAACTACATATGTGGGAAGAGATGGTAGAGAATCTCAACGTTATCAGCCAAAATAAGACAAAGGACAGACTGTGGGACAGACCATTAGTTGCTCATGTGCATTCTCAGACTGAGCTGAAGAAAATGAAAACTCTACGAGAACCAGAAAAATAACCTTAATTGTATCCCACTTGAATTTAGAGATCATTTCAAGAACAAATTTGATGAACTGACACTAATTATCAAAGATCAGAAAAATTGTGGGATGACATCAAGGGCATTATACAGGAAGAAAGCAAAAATGTCATTAAAAAGACAGGAAAGAAAGAAAAGAAAAAAAATTGATGTAAGAAAAGACTGAAACATGCTCATGAGCATAGAGAAGGCAAAGCGAATGGAAGAAATGAGGAAATAAAAGAGCTAAACAGAAAATTTCAAAGGGCAGCTCAAGAAGACAAAGGAAAGTATTATATTGAAATGTACAAAAACCTGGAGTTAGAAAACCAAAAGGAAAGAAAACACTCAGGATTTTTTAAGATGAAAGAATTTATGATAAAAATTTAAATCTCTATTTGCAATACTGAAGGATTCTATGGACAAAACATTGAGTGAAGCAGAGGCATTAAAAGATGGTGGAAGGAATACAAAGAGGCACTGTACCAAAAAGAAATGGTCAACGTTTAACCATTTCAAGAGGCAGCATATGATCTAATGGTACTGAAAGAAGAAGTCCAAAATGCACTGAAGGCACAGGCAAAAAACAAAGCTCCATGAATTGACACAATATAAATAAAAATCTCTAAAGAAACTAATGCAACTCTGGAGGGCTCA
This sequence comes from Chrysochloris asiatica, assembly GCF_000296735.1. Taxonomy (NCBI): domain Eukaryota; kingdom Metazoa; phylum Chordata; class Mammalia; order Afrosoricida; family Chrysochloridae; genus Chrysochloris; species Chrysochloris asiatica. The sequence goes on along the minus strand of NW_006408534.1, from coordinate 23,631,416 downwards.
CTTGTCTATGCCAAGAAATTTGGAAGACAGCTAGCTACCTGGCCAACCAATTGGAAGAGATTCATATTTATGCCCATTCCAAAAAAAAGGTGACCCAACAGAATGTGGAAATCATTGAACAACATCATTAGTATCATACACCAATAAACTTTTACTGAAGATAATTCAAGCAGAACATGGGATACTGAATGGTTTAAAATCAGGAAACCTATGTGCTTGAGTTGTATCCTTTCACCATAATTATTCAATCTGTATGCTGAGCAAATAATGTGAGAAGCTGGATTATATGAAAAAGAATGTGGCATTAGGGATGGAGGAAGACTCATTAACAACTTGTGATATACAGATGATACAACCTTACTTGTTGGAAGCAAAGAGGACTTAAAATACTTACTGATGAGGATTAAAGACTACAATCTTCGGCATGAATCGCACCCCAATGTAAAGAAAACAAAAATCCTCACAAGGTAAGCACTTGACCTTAAGGTCGGTCTGAACAGCAACATCAGAGGTTCAAGCTCGCCAGCCACTCCTTGGAAACCCTATACAGAGTCACTATAAGTTGGAACCAACTCAATGGCACTTAACAACAACAAAATGGAGAAAAGATTGAAGTTGTCAAAAATTTCATATTACTTGGATCCATTATCAACACTTATGGAAGTAGCAGTCAATAAATCAAATGATGTATTGCATTAGAAAAATCTGCTGCAAAAGACCTCTTTCAAGTATTGAATAGCATACATATTATTTGAGGAGTAATTTGCACCTACCTGACCCAAACCAAGGTATTTTCAATTGCCTCAGATGCATGTGAAAATTGGACAATGAATAAGGAAGACCGTAAAAGACTCAAGGCATTTGATTAGGGTGTTGGAATAGATATTAATAGTGCCATAGACTAACAGAAGAACAAACAAATCTGTTTTAGAAGTATAGCCAAAATGCTCCTTACAGACTTTGTATTTCATACTTTGAGCATCTTATCTGTAGGGACTAGTCCCTGGAAAATAACATTATGCTTGGTAAAGTGGAAGATCAAAGAAAAAGAAGACATCTCCCTACGGCTCAAACGTAACAATTGTGAGGATGGAGCAGGACCAGGAGGCATTTTGTTCTTTTGTGAATAGGGCCGCTGTGAGTCAGAAGTGATGCATGGCATATAACAACAAGATCCATTGATCCTGTAGTTTTTCCATAATTTCACTAAAAATGTTTTTCTTCAAGGGCACCAGTGTTCTTTTAATTACTAATACCCAAATTCTCAAATCTTCATTCTCTTCGATCTTTGTTACCACTCAACTAAGTTGCCTTATTTCATTTCTCCATTGCCACAAAACATACCATCCAAAAATTCATGGCTTAAAACAATAACCATTTTGATTCTTTGGGTCAAGAATTCAGGGCTCAGTTGGACAGTCTTTCTGCTCCATGTAGCATCAATTAGGGTCACTTGTACTTGGCTGTATTCTGGGGAGAAAGGATAGGATGAAAGGACCAAGTAGGAATCACTCTAATGTCTAGCATCTCATGACCCCCTTTGTGGCTAGCTTGGATTTCCTCACAGCATGGTAATTTCAGAATAGTTGGACATCTAATATAGCAGCTGACTTCTAAGAGGGAAGATGAAGAGTTGCCAGTCTGGACCTAGGCTTGAAAGTACCAGAACAGTGCTTCTGATGCATCCTATTAATGCAAGTTATATGCCCTGCCCAGATCCCATTTGCAAGCCAGGAGGGAAACAGATTTCACTTCTCGTGAAACAAAGGGAAAAAAAAGAAAAATCCTCGGTCATCTTTACTCAACTAATCCTGTACGGTACGGTTCTTAACAATTCCTTTTTCTCCTCTTAGATTCTGTGATATACTCTAGTCTAGATTACTGACTTTCAAACTTTTTTTTAACCCTTACCCATATTAAGATAAATTTTCTACATGGTAATCTAGACATCAATGTACATACATAAAAATCAAAACAAAAATTACACCATACCTTTATTATAACATTATATATTCTAATTGTTTCTATTCTATTCTTTTCTTTTCTAGCACATTAAGAAATGCTGTTTCATTATTTATAAATGTATGCTTCCTTTCTCTGAAGAGGACTGCTTTTGACAGCATCATTGAAGATAGCCTTCATTGCTTTGTCCAATGAAACATGAGAAGTAACAAGTGTGCCTGCCAGGCAAAAGATTTAATGGCAGCACATGGTTCACTAGTTTCTTCTTATCCTTTACCCACGAGACTGGAATAGTCTACATAGAAGTTATTACATCGAGGCTCTGAATGGGAATAAAATTTGTGAACTTAACATTGTAGATTAACAGTATTAAAATTATATTTTTCTTGTATTTTCATCTAGGAATTCCTGGGTGGTGTAAATGATTCAATACTCAACTACTAACAGAAAAGTTGGTGGTTCAAACCCACTCACAGGAGCCTCGGGAGAAACGGCTGCTGTCTGTTTCTAAAGGGTTACAACCTTGAATACTTTGTGGAGTACAGTTCTACTCTACATACAAAAGTTGCCATGAATTGGAATAGACTCAGCAGCAAGTAGATATTGCTTCTGTTATTATTATCATTTATCTTCAGTTACTTGAGGAAGAATTGTTCTATTTATTCTACCTACAGCAAATCAGTAGCAATAAATTCTACTATTAGAGAAGTGGCATATAACATTGAGGAAGGATACAGAAACACTGTAAAAAAGACACAAGAAATCTAAAAATGAAAAGCACGATTACCCAAGAAATGTAGACAATGGCAAAATTCCTTTGATTACCATTTAACATAATAGCCCTATCAAAATGATACCCACGTATCATTAAGAAAAAAAATCCTTTATTATGTATTGTTGAAGATAACAGATAAGTCAATAATGCATTTTAGCTAAGTTTTTATCCAATTGGATAAATACGTCTTGTTTTCAAGGAGTGAGTTCAAGTAGTCTGGAAATTTCATTTAGAAAGATTTTTTTTTTTTTTGCCAACAGAACAGAAAAAGGAAACTCTGTTATTGAGTATTTTCCCCAAGGAAAACCAAATAATATATATATATTTTTTTAATTTAACTTCTGAAATATTTAATATCCATGTAATGGAGGTGTTATCATCAAATGCTATACAAATTCTTAAGAGAAAATAGAAGTCTAATTGCTTAACTCACTGCCAAGCCTAGGTAATAATCAAGGGCTTCCAACTCTGAATCTTGAACTTTATGCAAAAGACTTACTGGTAAAATCAGATGTTACATTTTAAACACAGAGTGCATGGATGATGAGAAAAAGAAGATTCTGGATACTAGAAATAAAACCACTGCCTTTTTATTCTCATCTCCCCAAATTGTTAAAGTACTCCTGGGATCTCCCATCTCTTAACCTACAACAAAATGAATCACATGAATTTAGTTGCAGAGAAATAGCCTCCTAGCTGTAGTCTCTGCTATCATTCAAAGGTTGAAACAATCATAAAACACTTTCTTTTTATATCCACAGGTTAAAATATAACTGTACCCCGCCCTGGACTCAGACTGAACTGAAGCTGAATTCTGGCAAGGCACCTTTCTCTCTGTTCCTACCTATGACATGAAAGATGAGGGTAGACTATCTCCAGAGCTCATCTCAGTTCTAAGTTCCTATGAGTTTAAGAATAAATCATATTTATGAGTCATGACAACTACTATTTAACAGACTTCCAAATGCTATTTTCTGAAGCTTCTTTTAAATTTCTCTTCTGGAAATTACTATCAAAATATCAGAAGCATTTCTATAATTATATGTACCTAGGTGTGGCACTGTGGGTTAATGTGCCAGACTGCAAAGTCATTTGAACTGCAAGATCGGCGGTTCAAGCTCACCAGCTGCTCCTCAGAAATCTATACAAAGTCGCTATGGGTTGGAATCAACTCGACGGCACTTAATAACAATAACAATTTGTGTAAAGAAACAAACATTTTTAAATGTCAGACTTTTTAAAGGGAAAATTCAGTTTTTCCGTATCTCTAAATATAGGTCACATAACACATCTGACATATATAATAAATATGTCTTAAAATAAGGATTCTAAGACAAAGTTTCCTATAATTAGTAACAAAAATATTGCAAAGAACTGAACCAAAATAAACCCAAATAAACCAGCTACTAAACTACACATTTGTGCAAAAAATCGTATGGGAGTAAAAATTCCAGTAAAAATAACAGAAGAGATGGAAACACAAGTTTCTTATTATCACACTTCATATGCTATAAAACATAACAGCTAACTTATTTTTGGCAAAATGATTATGGATTGCAACACTCTGCCTTACACAAATTTATTTGATTGTCAAATGCATCTTAAATGGAGCATGTCATGCTAACTTCAGGCATGCAGGCACTGTGCCTTCTCAGAGTAGCCCAGAGACACTGAAATTTCAACACTTCAGCAGGGATCGCACCACCAGTATTAACTGGCCCAGGTGTTTAAAGGGAAAAAGAAAGAGAGAGAGAGAGCAGTTCAACAATGTAGAGTTAATTGAATCCAGATAAAGATGTGGAATAATAAAAATTATACAGATGTTCACCTTCTCCCTCCCCACAAAAGAAGACCTTTATGAACAATTTATAGCACTTGTTAGTTTCTAGAGGTTTTTAAGAAGATAAAACATGGTTTCACATATCTCTCTGAAAACTACAATCACAACATGAGTTAAGTCTCCACAAATATACTAGGTTAAACTCATGTTTCACCTTTTTCATCACTATCCCTGCAATAGCAGGGACACCTGAAAGTAGAGCATTAATTAGAAAGTTATAAAGCTGAAGCAGCTCTAAGAAAAAGCATTATCCTTAAGATGAATTATGCTTCCTTTCTCAGCAGACACTGTGAATGCAAGCCAAACGAGAAAGGGATTCAAAACAAATGTACTGAACAACGGTTATCAAATATAAGCAAGAGAAACCACACCGTGCATGCAGACGGATCTGGAGGGAAAAAACCCCAAAAAAACCAGTAGCCCAAAGGACGGGTCTGTGATTACACTAGTAGATGGCGAAAAACACAGAAATGAATATTTTCTTCCTTTTGTGTACAGAATAGTAATGCTAGTTTTATTTCAAATACGTAGGCACAGGCGCCCTTTTCAATGTAGTTTTTAGTTTTAAACACCTAGAACAAATAATACACAAAAATTACATTTCATAATGGTTTGTTACACTGATTCAATGAGGCATAACAAAAGTTTATGCTAGTGAGAGTTGTTTGCTTCTGAAGCCTCTGGTAGTTGACTAGCATGTCTGTGTACTGTAAGTACACTTTTGTGTCTCCTGAGCCTCCCTCAGTATCTGACACACAGTAGGAGCCAATGAGTACTTAGCGATGGACTAAATGACTGTGTGTGTCAAAGTGGCCAGCAATAATTTCAGGATCTAGCCTTATTACTAAAATATAAAGATTTGGTGTTCTGTAAGGATACTTGTCTCGCTATCATTGATGACGATGAGTGTTCATGACAAATTGTTCTCCTAAAAGGAGGCATAAACTTTTGCAAAATACAAGACTCTCCATAAAAACATTCTTGTCTTGATTTAAGCTGTTAACTGCTCCTAAACATTCCTTTACAAAACACAGCAGAGTAGTGTATAACATAAAAACTCCACATAACCCTAATTCAAAGGCATTCATTGCATGTACATACACTCACAAAGGTCCACAATAATATGATGGATGATAAGATAGCTACCAAGAAGTCCTCTCTCTGAAGTCAATTAAATCAATTAATGAATTAAACAAGAGCTATTACACTGAGCTGAAGAAAGAAAGAAGGAAAGATGAGGAGGAATTATGCAAATATCTCCAAGACCTCCTAATGGATACTTACTGGAAGTTCAGGAGCATATTTCAACATCTGAAGGGAAATATAACAGCCAATTGAATGGCCAATGAGCACAAGTTTCATTTGCTTTGGCACGTAAGTTCTCAGGAAAGCTAATTTATGTTCTATTTGACCATGGAGTCCATAGACGTCCTTAACCTCTTGAGTATTTGAATCTAAAAGAAAAAATGTAAACATGTTTTTTTATTTAATGAACAGAAACAATAATTCTAATGACAAAAAGCCCCCTAAAACTTACACAAACACACACATTAAGGATAGTAGAAGTTGTTGTTATTAAGTGCCATTGAGTCGGTTATAATGTGGCACTGTAGGATAATCACTGTACTGCTAACTGCAAGTTGGTGGCTCAAAACGAGCCACTCCTTGGAAACCCTATAAGGGTTACTATGAGTCAAAGCTAACTTGACAGCACTTAACAACAACAAAGGGCTTCCAAGACTGTAAATCTTTGTGGGAGCAGAAAGACTCATCTATCTCCCTTGGAGTGGCTGGTGGACTTGAATTGCCAATCTTGTGATTTGCAGTCTAGTTTTTATCCTATAGAGCCACTGTGCTCCCAAAGAATAATAGTTGTTGTTGTTATTGTTAAGTGCCACCGAGTCGGATCCGACCCATAGCAACCCTGTACAGGGTTTCCTAGGAGCAGCTGGTGAGCTTGAACTGCCAACCTTGCAGTTCAAACGGCTTTGCAGTCTGGCGCATTAATACACAGCGCCATACCAGGACTCCAAGAATAATAGTAGTTACCATTTATTGACAGCCTTAAATTTGCCAGTTCTAGTATTACATACTTTACTTATATTGAGCCAGCCAATCCTAACAACAACTCTGGGAAGGAAGTATTATATCTTCATTTTATAGAGGGAAAACTCTATACAGAGAAGTGGGAGAAGTAAGAATCAATCCTAATTCTCTCTGTCCTCAAAGCTCATGAATTTTCAATTGTGCCATAAGCTGCTGTTAGAGTAGAAGAATGGTTTTCAAAGTTGAGCCTGCTTCAAAGACTCCTGAAGAGCCTGTAAAGGCACTGATTATTGGGCCCCACCCCCAAGAATTTCTGATTCAGTAGGTCTCGGTTAGAACCCAGTAATTATCATTTGTTTCCAGATGTGGTGCTGTTGGATACGCAGTGAACTGCTAAACACAAGGCTGACAGTTCAAACTCACCAACTGCTCCACAGGAGAAAGATGAGGCTTTCTGCTCCAGTGGATTTACAGCCTCAAAAACCCCTATACACATTCCCTATGAATCAGAATAGACTCAATGGAAGTGGGTTTTGTATACTAATAGACAACTAAGAGAATGCATGATACTGCTTAATGATTTCTTTTTATAATTTTTTTGTTTAAAGAACTGAGACTGGAACACTTATGCAGAATACTGCAAACTGTTCCTTTTAACCAGCACTCATTATTGCCAAATTATATCCCTCCCACTATTATGTACAACGCACTCTTAAACATCCTCCTAGCCTTTCTTTTCTTCATAGCATATGTTGCTATTTAACATTTTATATCTTTTACTTAAGTCTCCCTTCTCCCCTCCTCTCTAGAATGCAAGCTCAATAAGATTTTTGTTCACTGCTATATCATTAGGATCCCAGAGAACATGGTGGATTACAAGTTGGGCTGCTAACTGCAAGGTCAGCAGTTTGAATCTACCAGAAAGATGAGGCTTTCTGCTCCTGTAAGGATTTACAGACTCGGAAACTCTATACAGGTCGCTATGAGTTGGAACCAACTCAATGGCACACTATCACTGCCATCACCTCCTCCACCTCCTCATTGCCTAGAAGAGTACTTTAAATATAAGAAGTTCTCAGCAAATGCAATGCTTGCTGAATGAGAATGAATATTCAGCCCTCGCCACAAAACAGAGGTCTGTTCCTATTACCCAGACATCAATGGGAAAGATCGCCTATGAACATCTCTCAACTATAAGTGATTTTTTTCAATCCATAACGATGCTCCTGGCTTTTTTTTGGTGTACTGAAATAACTCTTGAGTGATCACTTATGTAATGATAACATACTCATTTTATGTATACTGACTGGACAAAAATAATTCTAATCCCAAAATTATGAAGACCATCAGTGAAAAAATAGGGACAAATGTGAGGGCACTATTTCAGGGAATACACAGACTAAAAAACATTTTGAAAACTACAAAAACAAAAGTAGACAAAATAGATGATTGGGACATGCTAAAAATAAAAAAACTTATGTGCATCAAGAGACTTCACCAGGAGAGTAAAAAAGGAACCCACAGAATGGGAAAAAATCTTTGGCAATGACACATCAGACAAGGGACTCATTTCTAAAATATATAGGAAACTACAATACCTTTACAAGAAACAGACAATCCAATTAAAAAATGGGCACAGGACATGAACAGACACTTCACCAAGGAAGAGATCCAGGCAGCCAACAAACATATGAAGAAATGTTCACGATCACTAGCC
>NW_006408534.1:23610373-23618531 GCF_000296735.1 Chrysochloris asiatica | reverse complement strand
ATTCCATTTCATTTTTGACAATTTTTTCCTATATTCATACTTCGTACATTCCATGTTCTGATTACTAATGGATGTTTACAGCTATTTCTCTTCATTTGAGTTGTGCCACATCAGCAAATGAAGATCCCGTGGGCTAGAGTTGACCATTCACGTCATCACAGTCAACTCTACTTTAAGGAGGCAGCTCTTCCCCAGTCGCATTTTGAGTGCCTTCCAACCTGAGGGGCTTATTTTTCTGGCACTATATCTGGCAGTGTTTTTCTGCTACTTATACGGTTTACAATGAGTAAATATTCAGAAGTAGTTTGTCACTCCTTTTTCCTGTCTGTCTTTGTCTGGAAGCTCATCTGAAACCTGTCCACCATGGGTGACCCTGCTGGTATTTAAAATACTGGTGGCACAGCTTCCAGAATCACATTATCTCACAAGCCACCACAATACAGCAAACTGAGTGTGACAGAACTAGCACGTGGTATGTATGTATGTGTGTGTGTGTGTGTGTGTGTGTGTGTATATATATATATATATATATATATATATTTGTTGTTGTTGTTAAGTGCTGTCAAGTCGATTCCGACCCATAGTGACCCTATACAGGGTTTCAAAACAAAACAAACAACAACAACAACTACAACAACAACAAAAAATATATATTTATATATTATATGAGGTGCTCTGGTAGCATAGTGGTTATGAATTGGGCTGCGAACTGCAAGGTCAGCAGTTCGAAACTACCAACTGCTCCGCAGGAGAAAGATGAGGCTTTCTGCTCCCGTAAAGATTTACAGCCTCGGAAACCCTGTTCAGGGTTGCTATGGGTCAGAACCGACTCGACATTCTACAAATATACTTCATTTATCTCAATGATTGTAATCCCTAAAATGTTACATCACTTATCCCGTTTCCTCCCTGTGATTCTTGTTTCCATTCCTTAGTCTTTCCCAACCCTTCTGAATTTTGTTCTTAGGTAAAATGCTGCCCTTTGACATCGAATGGTTGATCATTCTGTGCTGTGTATACTTTATTAGTGGTACTGCCCACCCTATTGCCCTATCTATTGCTTGACTGAAAATTAAGCCATGGTGGTGAGTCCAGTTCTAGACCCGAAGAAAGATCAAGAGCCACAGTCCCAGGATTCTTCCAGTCTTTCTTACCAATAAGCCTGGTCTTTTTTTTTTTATAATTTTGAGTTTTGTTTCATATTTTCTACCACTCTATTTAATGTGATTCCTTTCAGAGCAGTTGGTAGTGGTAGTCAGGTATCAACTAGTTCTTTGGTCTCAGGGTCATGGAGACTGATTCCATTAGTCCATTGGACTATTAAATAAAAATAAGAACTAAGATGATCTCTGAAAACACTGCCAGCTTTCATAATCTATAAATATAAGAAAATGTCATGTTTTATCTATGAACATATGAACTGGGTATGATATGTCAAAATACCACAAGTAGTCACATGCTTCCTAAAATTTTAACCACTGGAATACTAAATCTCTTGCCCTCATGACTCTGGGAAAGATGATGTAAACTATAATCAGTGTAGGAACTCTGGTAGCGTAGTGGTTATGAATCAGGTTGCTAACCTGAAAGTCGGCAGTTCGAAACTACCAGTGGTTCCAAGGGAGAAAGATGAGGTATTCTGCTCCTGTAAAGATTTTTGGCCTTGGAAACCCTGTGCAGGGTCACTATGAGTTGGAACTGACCCCAAGGTACTTAACAACAACATAATCAGTATAGGTCTCCTGGTGTGGCACTGTAGGATCAGCACTAGACTTGAACCAAAAGGTCAGCAGTTCAAACCCACCAGCTGATCCTTGGAAATCTTATACAGGGTCGCTGTGGGTTGGAACTGACCTTGAAGGTACTTAACAGTAACAACAGTGTGGTCGATTAAAAAGGCATCCAAAATTAATTATACAAGGGGGCTTCAAAAAGTGTCTATGAAGGAAGATAATTCCATTTTTTTCTACAAACTTTTTGAAGCCTCCTTGTAAAGAAATGCTCTTAACTTATATATATACTTATCTTCTTCCTTCAGTGTTCATCTCTCCATATTGGTCTGGCTAATTCCTATACATCCTTCAAACTTTCAATAACTGCCATTTCTAAGAAGCCTTTGTATGATTCAATAAGTAAGGATTAAAGTAGCCTTCTTTTCATTTTTCACATACCACATGCTTACCAAATTATTCCTGTTATTTTTCATTTATTCCTAGATTATATCTCATGGCTTGCTTACTTTTGCTTTCCACTGTTTGGCCTACAGTTGATGGGAAGCTTTTATCCTGACTCAGTAAAGTATATTTCCCTACTTCCTGGATACTGCCTATCTGCCAGGTAAAATATGTCCTGACCAACCCTTCAACCCAGGTCAGCCCTAAAATCATTCTCAATTTAACCAGAAGCTCAGCATAAAACAGAATTTCAAAACGTTTAATCTGGAAACCTGACAGACATAGATAAAGACACAATCATATGACATTTGGGTTGTAAATGCTTGAGAAAAGAACAAAGCTTTACTAAATCACAATAGAAGTATTTCTTTAGATTCATAAAAAAAGTACTATGTTGTTCTTCATACAAACCTAAGGTAAGTAACTAGAAACTATTTTTCACTCTATGTACATTACCATGCATGTATAAACAGAACCATATGAGAGATCTTCTGTAAGTTCATGGAAAATGCGTATTATGAAAACACTATCCATAAATGTTTCTATACAAACATAAACTCATATTATTTTGTTATAATATGTGTAACAACATTTAGTTTGAAGAATTAAGAAGCATAAAATAGTAGTGCAACATGAATCCTGCTAAAATTGAAACAAGAATAAACATCAAATTTATAGGAAGTTTGAGTGGGATAATGGTAAAATCACTGATGCCTTAGGATAATCTTAAGGGGCAATGCCCAAAGAAATCAGCAGTTTACAAATGGATAACTCATTTTAAGACTGGATGAGAGGATGATGAAGATGAAGCATGCAGAGGCAGACCATCCATATCAATTTCCAAGGAGACAATTAATCTTGTTAATGTTCTAATTGAAGACCAATGAATAACCGCAGTAACAGGAGCAAACACCACAGGCATCTCAATTTGCTTCGCTTACACAATTCTGACTGAAAAACGAAAGCTGAGCCAACTTTCTGCTCAATGGGTGCTAAAACTGTTGTGCCCACATCAGCAACAGATAAAGGCAGAATTTTTAAGGGAAATTTTAAATAAGTGGGATCAAGATCTGGAAGCGTTTCTAGGAAAAACTGCCCAAAACATGGAAGTGGTCCAGTCAGAGCAAAAGCAGGCTAGTCAAGAGCAAAGGTCATGGATACAGATTCTGGAATGCTCAAGGCACTTTGTTTGCTAACTTTCTGGAGGGCTAAAGAATGATAACATCTGCTTATTATGAGAGTTTTGAGAGAAAGCTTGAGCAGAAAAACGCTTGGGAAAGCTTTACCAGAGAGTCCTTCCCCACCATGTGAATGCTCCTGCTCATTCTTCTCATCAAACAACAACAATGATGTAAGACTTTCAACGGGAGATCACCAAACATCCACCTTACAGTCCTGATTCAGCAATAATCCACATTTTTCTCCCATGGACCAGCTGGTGGGCTCAAACTGTGGACCTTGTGGTCCTACAGGTATTATCCCACTGTGCTCCCTATTTAAAAATATGTTGTTGTTTGTTGTTGTTGTTAGGTACTGTTTGAGTCAGTTCTGACTGACAGCATCCACGTATAGGGTTTCTGGGGAGCATCTGGTAGATTTGAATTGCTCACCTTATGGTTCGAAGTCCAGAGTGATCCTACAGTGCCACACCAGAAATATAGGAAGTATTAACTCTACATTCATGATAGTAAAACTTAAGATGGGGCACAAAGGAGGTGAGCTTTTTTTCTTTGTTTCATTTATTAACAAAAATTATTGAAGTATTAACTGTGACATATGAGTGATCAAATCTTGAAGCTGTTTTTGAAACTTTTTACTGTGAATTGAGTGAAGGTCTACAGAGAAGATCATCAGTTTTACATTCAACAAATCATATAGTTGGTTTCATCTCAATGGGTGCAATCTCAATTGTTACAACAATTATCCCCCTTCTTCCCTGTGGTTCTTATTTCCATTTCTTCCTCCTTACCAACAATTCTAAACTTTGTCCTTAAGTAAATGTTACCCTTTTGATCTTGAATGTTGGTCATTCCATGATGAGCACACCTAACTAGGTGTTGTCCCTTCTGTATACCTATTTACCATTTGGCTGAAAACTGGGACATCAGTATAAGTTCAGTTTCAGACCTGAAGGGTAGACAAGGACCATACTCCTGGGTTCTTCCAGTCTCTTTCTGACCAGTGAGCTCAGTCTTATTTATAAATTTGAGTTTTGTTTCACATTTTCTTCCACTTTACCCAGAAACTTCTAATGATTCCTTTTTCAGAGCAGTTGGTGGTGGTTGCTGGGCACCACCTACTTCTTCTCGTCTCAGAGTCATGGAGACTGATGTGCATGTGCTTCATTAGTCCACTGGACTAACTGCAAATCTTGAGTTTTTAAGGGTTGTTAAAAATTGTTTATGCTTTTCTGTATTGTTTTAAAAAAAATCAAAAAGAATGTTTTCCAATGCTGTTCCTACATATCACACAACTATTTGATAGGCAAGACCACTAGGCACTTATTACTCACATAGCAAAAAGAATCCTAGCATGCTTAGTCTAGTTCATGTTGTTTATCAGTGAAGTGGATGAAAAAGGTGGTCTCTTAATCTTCAGTTTACTTAATTCATGTATCTAAAAGACTTTTATATCTGTCCTCTGAGTTTATTAAGCTGATGCGTAAATACATTCTTATAGTTTAAACCCCATCTATCCCTGGCTCCAAACGATTCCATAAGCTCCCTAAATCTAAACACATGTCTGTGTTTGCTCTCTAGGTGTGCAACATAAGGACGGCATGGCAGGCTTTCTATTAAAGCTGCTGCCTTACTTAAAATATAAACAGCTAGTAAGTCAAATGTCTTCATAATGAATTGCTAAATTATGATTCTTCAAACAGAGAGAGAAAACCAGAATTTCCAAATTATGCTTTCCACTTGCCTAAAACCAGTGGTCTGTTAAAGATTTCAGTGGGAGAAATATGGACAAGATCAGAAAATTCCGTAGGAGGAATATAATGTTACAGACTTAGGAAATAGAGTAAAAGGTTTATATGTGTGAAAGTGTATGTGAGGTGTGACTTTAGAAACAGTCATTAGTTCTGTGGTTATTACAGACAGAAGTAATACAGATAAACTTAGAAAGGCAGGTTCAGACAGGTTATACTGACCTCCATTCTGTAAGCCAGGAGAAGATGTCTAAGGATTGCAGAGTAGTGCCATGGTTTGGGCAGTGTTGTAGGAAGTGAATAGCAATGCTGACTCTCCCCCAATCCTGCTGTGCTTCTTACTTACTGCTTTCCTGACTCTTTTTCTTGTTCTAGGTTTCCTACCTAGTTAGAAACTTACTTACTTTCATTTCCAGCGACTGAGAGCCCAGGGACCTGTCTGACTAACTGTTTCTGTCATGTTCTCTGCTAGTCAGAGTGCTGGCATGAGAGAAAGCGCGACTGGTGTTCTTTCTTTGGCAGGAGGCTGGGGAGGGGAGGGAAGTGTTTTATTGTTTCTTTAGCTTAAGCGTGGTCCAAGTGCACTGTTAGCTGACAGACTGTCGAACATTTTAGACCACTTTTTACGTGCTAAAAATAAATCCAATATGATTTCTAGCTTTCATTTTATGCTTTTTGAACAAATGACTTGAAACATTTGAAAATGAAATCTGCCATCAAGTAAGCTGACTCTATAGTAAATCAAAGCTGGAAAGTGTTTACATTTCTAATTCCTCAAATTTTCTTTTCACACTTTTTTTTTTTTTTTTTTTGGAATCACCTCCTTCTGACATTAGTGAACATCTGTTCTCCCAATTGTACTCAATTTATAATTGTGATAATGTGGTGCAACTAGAATATTATTTCCAACTGTTCAAAGATTTAACATGTGCTAGCATGAAGCAAAACACATACTTTCTTTTCAGCATTTGATGTGTAGTTACAGTGTACGTTCTTTTTCTCACTGATTATATGCATTCCACACCATGTTTTGAGTATCAGAAAACCTGGAATTTAGGACAATCATCTTGGAGAGAAATATACGTTTGTCCTATTTATCCAAGGCAAATTACTGTAGTATAATTTGCAAACATAACCTTCTATATAGAAAGCAGACAAAAACATAGTTGGAATGGAAGGGGGGTTGGTGAGGCACAGACCCCTGATTCATCCTTCCTCAAACTGTTGGCCTACTCAGAACACAGACTAGAAGTCAATGCCTTAGAAGGCTGAAGTGGATATTTCTCTTTCTTTGTATATCCATATAGCACTATACTTAACAACCTACTGTTGTGTTATTGTTGTGTGTCTGCTAGTCAGTTCCGACTCATTAACGATCCTGTATAGGGTTTCCAAGGAGCTGCTGGTGAATTTGAACCATTGATCTTTCGGTTAGCAACCCAGTGCTTATCCTACATCACCACACCATGCTATTAATACATTCCTTAATGATGGATAATGAGCTGCCCTTTACCCACTTCTAGAAACCCTAACTTCCTCTAACCCTGTGGTGGCGCTCTGGGCTAATGCCTCTAGATGGCAGTGTTCTCATTAGGTAGCAAAAAACCTAGACTTTAATTACTAATTTATCAACTCAACTGTATACAAGCTGCCAAAGAAGCCATTGGTATATTCAAAATAAAATTATAAATAGTGATATATCAATTTACAATAAGAATTAAAGGCAGTTCCTGGAAATTTAGAAACCCTACAGATACTTTCTGTTCATTTTCCTTCTAAGGTTTACAGATGAAGAACTAAGTGTAGTCATAGGACACCTCATGAGTCGCTATGACACCTCATGAGTTGCTATGAGTCAGAACCAACTCCAAGGCACATAACCACCAAGTGATTCTGACATGCCAAATCTGAGAACCACTGATGAAGGACTATCAATATGCAAGACTGTTATTTATGTACAATTCATTGTTGGCTTTTGGCTTCCAGATGATTGCTGGCAACTCACTATGATATCTGCTTAGCTACTAAATAATCCAATATATAGCTTTTCTTATTATGGATGGCTTATCTCACCAAAGATAAGACAGTAAGACAACTTATAGTTCTTTTAGCACCTCTGTTTCCTAAGCTCACAGTAATGTAGTAAAGCTACATTCCAAGTAAACATTGACGTTTCCTTGCAAAGCAAAAACGATGGGCTTAAACTTCCAAATTTTGGGGGGTATATATGCAGAAATAATCTAAACCAATAAAGAATTGTCTTGTAAATATTTCACAGCAGAGCAAGTATCTATGATACATTTCACTATGGATGGTTGCTGAAATAGATGTTTTTAATCCAGGCAATAAAATCTATTTATTCAGTTTCACATTGATATTGCTCTCAAAATCTTTCACTCCTAGATAATGTACACTTACTTTTCAAAGTACACACTAGCCTTAAAGTATAAAAAGGCTCCCAAGTAAATTGAAGGAATAAACACAAACATAAAAATAAAAAGAAAAAAAAGAGAGAACAGACTGAGATACACTACCAAAAAAGGTACTTTGAGGTATTCATGCTAATTGCATGATTGTATCCACACTCCAGTTACCTAGCTGTCCTTACAAGTCACAGCAGGGAAAGGGACACAGACCAGGAATAACCTGTGACTACAGAAGAGCTAATCTCAGAATTAGCTGAGACAATAATTACATTTAAAAACTTGGTCTTGTTAGCACTTTACAGTAGCCAACTGAGATGACCTACCAAGAGGATCAAAAGTCCTAAGTTTAGTTACTAGTTCTGCCACTCATTAGCTGTGTGACCTCTGGAAAGTCTTGTAACCTTCCTGGGCCTCAGCTTCTTTCCTGGAAAAATAAGGGCTCAAGGTGACATTTGATGTCGAAACCTTTATCTGTAAAATTCTATTATGATACATATACTATAAGAAAGCAAACAAGATTTTTAAGAAGTACGTGGAGGTGATGGTGGAACAAACTTGAGAGCTTGAAGTTCTGGGCCAAAGTCTGACTAATTTAAAAGGAGTCCTGGTGTGGCATTGTGGGTTAATGC
>NW_006408534.1:23608755-23610273 GCF_000296735.1 Chrysochloris asiatica | reverse complement strand
TAAATAAATAAAATCATTCTAGTCTATTTCTTTGCCCAAACCCTCCTACAAAATACCTCAAATGTCTACAGTGACAGTTTTGCTAAAAAATAAGCAAATCAATAAATCACATTCTTAGTTAAACCTACACTGTCCTCATGACAGAATGAATCCTAATAGCTGGCTCTGTAATAAAAATCTGATTTAAAATCAGGCAGAAAGCAGAAAAAAACCTGCCTCTTCTAGATGTCCATTGTCAACTGATATACAACTGATCTGGACAGGCTCTCTAACTAGAATGTGATTATATTCTTATCTTCTACCTTTCACCTTCATCCAATGCATTATAGTTTGTTGATTCTTCAAAAAAAATTCTCAACTCTCTATCTTTTCTTTTATCCCAAGCAACCTACAACAGTTTAAGACCTCAACACTATCGTCAACACAGCAAAAGCACTTCCCAATAAGTCTCCTTGTTGTATATGTCTACGTGTATGTATTGGGGTAGGGTTAGACAGTCTCTTCCTGGTGGTGGTGGTGGTGTGCCGTGGAGTTGGTTCTGACAACTCATAGGGTTTCTGAGACTGTACATCTTTATGAGAGCAGAAAGCCTCATCTTTCTCCTGCAGAATGGCTGGTAGTTTCAAACTGCTGACCTTGAGGTTAGCACATGACTATGTTACTCCATTTAATGCTCTATATATTACCAACAAATAATCTTCCTTAAAAATAGATGCTATGTTGTTTTCCTTCCATTGTTCTCATTGCTTTGATGAGAAAGTACAAATTGTTTAGTGTGACTCACAAGGGACTTTACAAACTGGTTCCTGTGACCTTTCAGCCTCAATTCAGTTATGCCCTGTTCTAGCTCCATAAACTATCTGTTTCCTTGAACATGCTATGTTCTCTGTGATTCTGAAGGAGTTACAGTTCTTTCTTTTCTTGGAATTGTTCCTCAAGATCTTACTGAAACTCTACCAAGTTGACCCTCAAGAAAAACAAATGAGTACTTAACTAGTACTCAACATTTGTTACAGAACACCATCACACTTGTCTGTCTGTTCATATCTTTATTTCTTATTTTAGGCTATAATTACTTGAAGGCAAGGCTCATCTTTTAATTTTCATCTGTTCTCCAGGAATTTATTTTTGTTGTTAAGTGCCGTCAAGTCAGTTCTGACTCATAGTGACCTTGAATAGGCTTTCCAAGGAGCAGCTGATGGGTTTGAACCACCAGCAGTTAAAAGTCCAGTGCTTATTCTACAGTGCCACACAAAGGCTTGTTGTTGTTAGGGGACACTGAGTCAGTACCAACTCATACCGACTCTATATGTACAAGAGAACGATACACTGCCTGATCCTGGGCAAACCTCACAATCATTGCCACACTTGGAGCCCAATGATTCTGCCACTTGACCAATCCATCTCGCTGGGGGTCTTCCTCTTTCTCTGACCCTCCAGCTTACCAAACATGATATTCTTCTTCAGCGACTGTTCCCTCCTGATAATATGTGAGAAGGATGAGAGGCAAAGTTTGGC
>NW_006408534.1:23587171-23607025 GCF_000296735.1 Chrysochloris asiatica | reverse complement strand
TGATGTCCAATAATACAATAATCACAATAATAGTAGGAGATTTTAATATAGTACTTTCATGAAGGACACATCGACTAGCAAGAAATTCAACAAAGACACACAAGAACTAAACAACACAATCAACCAACTTGACCTCACAGACTTTTACAGAGCATTCAAACCAACAACAGCACAATACACATTTTTTTTCTAGTGCACATGGAACATTCTCCAGAACAGACCATATGTTAGGCCACAAAGCAAAGCACCATAAATTTTAAAACATCGAAGCACTACAAAGCATCTTTTTAGACCACAATGTTAAAAAATTAGAAATCAACAATAGGAAGAAAATCAGTAAACAAATCAAATACATAGAAATTGAATAATACCCTGCTTAAAAGCTACTAGGAACAGAACAAATGAAAACGAAATTTAAAAATTCCTTAAATCAAAAAAGACTGAAAACACAACATACCAAAATCTTTGGTATACAACAAAAGGGAATCCACATCATTTCCATTCCAAGTACAAAAACATGTCTGGAGACTGAGTGGAGCTGGAGGAAGTGCTGAGGGTTCTGGGAATAGCAGTAGCTCTTCACATATCCTCCAAGTAGTACCCTAAAGAAGAGGCCAGAACTCAGAGGAGCTGGCTGTGGTGGGACCTCAGGAAGGAAAGGGGGGGTGGGAATGGGCTGTATCAGGAATCTCCCAGTGACAGGCATAGCAAACTCCCACATCTGTCAGTTTGTTGTACTGTGGTGGCGTGCATGTTGCTGTGATGCTGAATGCTTTGACACTGGTGTTTCAAATATTAGCAGGGTCACCCATGGCAAACAGATTCCAGTGGAGCTTCCAGACTAACAGACTAGAAGAAGGAATAGTTGGTCCTTAGCCCCTGAAAACCTTATCAGTAGGCGTGAAACACTGTCTGATGTAGTGCTAGAGCTGGAAGTTCTCAGTCTGGAAGGCACTCAAACTACAACTGAGGAAGAGCTGCCTCCTCAAAATAGAGCCAGTCTTAATGATACGATACAGCAAAGTTTCTGGGGTGTTCACTTGCTGATGGGGCATGACACAAAAGAAGCAGCAGCAGCTGCAAACATCCACTGAAAATTCTCATTTTCAGTGGAAAATTCAGTGGACTGTACTTAGTATGAATCTAGGAAAATCAGAAGTCATCAAATATATTAATTTAAAAAGCTACTGGATAATAAAAGAATAATAAAATGAAATTTTAAAAATTCCTAGAATCGAATAAAACAGAACAAACAACATACCACAGCAGAAACAGTGCTCAGAGTAATTTATAGTAAAAAACTTACACATCCAAAAAGAGGAACGAATCAAAATCAACACCTTCACCCAACATCTCCAACAATTAGAAAAATAAACAGCAGAATAAGCCTACAGCAACCAGAAGAAAAGAAATAATACAGGTTAGAGAAAAAAATTAAGTAGAAAACAGAAAAACAATAGAAAGAAATAACAAGATAAGATGTTGGTTGTTTGAAAGGGTCAATAAAATCAACACATTATTGGAAAATCTAACAAAAGGAAAGAAAGAAGATGCAAGTCACATGGATAAGAAATGATACAGGTGACAATCTGACAGAACAATTGGAAATATAAAGAATAATAACACAATACAACAAAGAACTGGACTCCAACAAATCTGAAAATCTAGAATAAACAATTTTAATAAACATACAACTTACCTAAACTAATAAAGACTGAAGCAGAAAATGGGATAGAACTATAACAAAAGAAGAAATTGATCAAGTCATTAAAAGACTTCCAACTAAAAAAAAAATATGGGTCCAGATGACTTTACCGGTGAACTCTACCAAACATTCAGAGTGGCACTTACACCAATTCTACTCTATTACAGAATATACAAAAGGAAGAAAAACCCTTGAATTTATTTTATGAAGCAAACATAAACCTGATACCAAAACCTGGCATAAAGACATCACTAAAAAAGAAAATTATAGACCAATATTCCCTCATGAACATAGATGCAAAGTGCTCAACAAACTCCTTGTCAATAGAATCCACCAACATATCAAAAATTTAATACATCATGGCTGAACTGAATTCACATCAGGCAACAATATTAGAAAAAAAAAATCAATGTAATCCACCACATAAATAAAACAAAAGGAAAAACATACAATAATCAAACACCCGTTCCTGATAAAAACACTCAAAAAAAAAAAAAAAAGGAATAGAAGGGAAATTCCTCAACAGAATTAAGGGCAAAACCAACAGTCACCATCACTCTCAAAAGAGAGAAACTGAAAGCATTCTTCTTGCAAACAGGAACCAGACAAGGATGCCCTTTATCACTACTCCTATTCAATACTGTGCTTGAAGTCTTAGTCAGAGCTATACAGCAAGAAAGGGAAATTAAAGGCATCCATATTGGCAAGGAGCTCTGGTAGCATAGTGGTTACAAATCGGGCTGCGAACCTTAAGGTCAGTGGTTCAAAATTACCAGCTGCTCCGCGGGAGAAAGATGAGGCTTTCTACTCCCGTAAAGATTTACACCCTCAGGAAACCCTGTACAGGGTCGCTATGGGTCGGAACCGACTCGATGGCACTTAACAACAACAACAACATATTGGCAAAGAAGTAAAACTCTCTGTTTGCAGATGATTTGATTTTATGCATGGAAAATACCAAAAACTCAGCAAGAAAATTATTGGAACTTATTGAAAGATTCAGTAAAGTGGTACGTACACAATCAACATACAAAAGTCAGTTGGATTCCTTTCACTAATAAAGAGAGTTCTGAAAAGGAAATCAGAAAAATAATACCATTTACAATTGCTACCCAAAAGTTGAAGTACTTAGGAATAAGTCTAACCAGAGAAACAGATCTGTACAAAGAAAACTACAAAACAAATACTACTACAAGAAACAAAAAGAGACTTATAAAAATGGAATAAAATACCATGCTCATGGATAGGAAGAGTAACATTGTGAAAATGTCAGTAATGCTCAAAACAATTGCAATCCAGATTTCAATGTCATTCTTTAAAGAAAATTGATTACTAACTTTATATGGATAGGAAAGAAACCTCAGGTACACAAAGCATAATGTAAAAGAACAACAAAGTTGGAGACCTCTCACTTCCTAATTTCAAAATCTACAGTGGTCAAAACAGCCTGGTTCTGGTACAACAACAGACACATAGACAGTGGTCATAATTGAGAACCCAGAAGAAAATCCATCCACATACAGTCATTATCTTTGACAAAGGGCCAAACACATTAAACGGGAAGTGAGTCTCTTTAACAAACGGTACAGGCAAGACCGGAATTTCATTTGTAGTTCCAAGACGCATATCTCACATCAGATCCAGAAATAAACTCAAGGTGGGTTATAGATCTACCTTGGTTTCCTGAGAGTAAACGGCAGAGTATGGAATGGAAACATCCTCAATCGCTGACCAAGAAAGAGTTCAAAAGTTCAACCAGCAGCTGGAAAATTCATGCTTACAGTTTTCTGGAATTCTTAAGGATCAGTACTGGAACACTATCAGGAAAAATGTTCAACAATCAACAGTGCTCATTACAGTGAGATGTTCCCTGAAGAGCTGAAGTCTAAATTTCAGATTAAATGCAGAGGACTGCTATCCAAGAGCTTTTTGATCTTGCATGACACTGAATGTCAGGACACCCCTGTCCACACTGTTAACACTATGCAAAACTTTCATTTTGAATTATTAAAGCATCTTCCCTATAGTTCTGATCTTGCTCCATCGGACTTTCACCTGTTTGGGTCTCTGAAAGCAGCCCTTCCAGGATGAAGATTCACCTCTGATAAAGAAGGAAAGACCAAGTCATTCATGGCTCACAGCTCAGCCTAAAATATTTTTTTAATAAGGGAATACAAATGCTTGCTGATAGATAGACAAAGTGTATTGAAAAGTAAGGAGACTATGTTGAAAATGATATATCTGTCTTTTCTAAAAGTTGACTAAAATAAATTCTACAGCCAGAGTGCAGATAATTTTTGACTCACCCTTGCATATAGATCATCAATGTAAAAACAGGGGCAAACATAGGGACTCTGCTACATTACATAAATACACTGTCAAACAAAACTAAAAATACACAAACAATAGAAAACAACATAGATGACTGGCACCTCCTAAAAAGTAGACAATTAATATACATCAAAAGATTGCCAGACAAGTAAAAACAAGTCCACAGACAGGGAAAAAATGTTTTTGAATGACACATCAGACAAGGGACTAACCTCTAAAATGTATAAGAAACTACAACACCTCTATAAGTAAAAGACAAACAACCCAAATTAAAAAATGGGCAGAGGACATGAACAGACACTTCACCAAATAAAACATTCAGGTGACCAACAAACATATGAAGAAATGCAAATCTATTTTGTTGTTGTTGTCAGGTGCCATCAAGTCGGAACCGACTCATAGCGACTCCATGCACAGCAGAACGAAACAATGTCTGATCCTGGGCCAACCTCATTTCTACTGCCACACCTGACGCCATCAATGATGCCACCTGGCTGATCCATCTCGTTGGGGATCTTCCTCTTTTTCTCTGACCTTCCATCTTACCCAGCATGACTCTCCAGTGACTATTTCCTCCTGACAATATGTCCAAAGTATGAGGGACGAAGCCACCACTCGTCTGTTTCTCTCTCTCTCTCTTTTTTTTCTCTTATTAAAAAAAAAAAGAATGCACAAACATGGTACAAATCTATTTTAGAGAGATGCAAACCAAAACAACAATGAGGTATCATCTCACTCCAACATTGATAATTGTTATTGTTAATATACCTTCAAGTCGGTTCCAACACATAGGTTTCCAACAGCATCCGGTAGATTTGAACCGCTGACTTTGCGGTTAGCAGTCCAGTGATTATACTACAGCATCACACCAGGACTTCAGGTGTAAACACACAAATATATCAGGGTTTGAGAAAGGATATTTGTAAATGGTATTTACTTTTGCTATGAACACACCTATGAATGTGGTTAAGTGCCATTGAATTGATTAGACTCATATCAACCCTGTACAGGGTTTCCAAGAAACGGTTGGTGGTTTGAACTGTCCACACTGTGGTTTGCAGTCCATTGCTTATCCTATGGCACCACACCAGAAGTCCTGTGGTGGTGCATATTGTTGTTGTTAAGTACCGTGGAGTCAGTTCTGACTCATAGTGACCCTTCACAGGGTTTCAAGGGGCAAAATGATGAAAACTTCTTAAATATTATTAAACATCACAAAGCAATGAGTTGATGGACTTGAAGGTCAGGACATCATGGTTAACTAGCATTGTGTAGTCCACAAAGACAATGTTCTACATCCTATTTCTGATGCATAGCAACTGGAATCTTAGACGGTCATAAGCGACCATTAAGGTACGACAATTGGTCTCTCCAAGTGCAGAAAAACACAATGATGAAAATTTGAAGATGCTTGGAATCAATTAGTCCAATGGACCATGGTATAGCATTCGAAGGTCCCGGGTAGAGTGGGAGAAAATGTGGAACAAAACTCAAAATAATATTAAAAAAAAAAAGGACCAGATTTACTGGTCAGAAAGAGACGGGAAGAACCCGAGACTATGGCCTTTGACCAGAATCTAGAATTAAATTCACACTTGTGGCCCGATTTTCAGCCAAGCAGTAGATAGGTATGGGGGGACAAAAATACTAGTAAGGTATGCTCAATCATTCAAGATCAAAAGGGCAATATTTACTTAAAGACAAAGGGATTTACTTAAAGAAGGGATGAAAAGGAGAGTGGACTGAAAATAAGAACAAGGAGAAAGTGTGATAATTGTTTTAACACAGAGGGGACTGCAATCATTGAGATGAAACAAACTGTATGATTTGTTGAATGTAAAACTGATGATCTTCACAGTAAACCTTCACTCAATTCATAATAAAAAGTTTAGAAAAATTAAATATAATCAAAACTAGCCTTAATATCACTTAACTCATACACAAAGCAGTCCTGTTTTGAGTATTTGAACTTCTAGATCCACGCGTACCAGAAGGCATACATAGTAACAAAGAGTACATAAGCAAAACAGAAACTTAAAGTAGTGTGTCATGTCTGTAAAACTTAGAAACTCAGTAAAGTCTATGATATACCACAGCAGAGGTATACCAGAAGCTTTTAGGCAAACCAGGCAAGGAAACTACAGTGAAGTCATCTCTTCTCACCTCACATCCACTGCAGGGCGCCATTTAAAACAACAGGCCCTGGAATAGAACCTGGAATAGAATGCCTATAAAACTTATATTACCTTTCTCTTTTCTCTCATTAAAAAAAAAAAAAAAAAAGAGGCACAAACATGGTACAAATCTCGTAAATTAAGTGCAAGTAATATGTAACTCTGTACCCATTTTCTCTTATTAAAGGTTCTCAGTTATTTACCGAAGAGTGCTAGCTCTCTGCCAGCTTTCAAGATCCTTTCCTGTCAGTCTGGTCTCCAGTACAACACTTACCATCACATTTACCGAATCTCTCTTTCTGCTCTGCTACTTCTACCTGGTATACCTTCCCTTCACTCTCAAGTCAAAATACTATTCAATTGTCAAAACCCACCTGCTCCACAGTCTTTTTTAACCCAGACTGAGTTCTTTCCTGTGTTCACTCTGCAAGAGGCCACAAGCTCAGCAGTCTAGTCTGTCACTTAATAATTCTCTGTTGAGATTTCAAACTTCTTTAGAGTAACAACTATGACATACAACTTTTTCATTCTCATTCCTCCTAGTACAACTCTGAAAATACCTAGTTCATTACAATGGCAAACAGAAAAGGCAAGTCATAGACAGAGATGGCTGCTTTACCCAAATTTTTATGAAAAATTACTTCAAAAATTCAAATGCTTTAAAACATTCATATACTACCAAGCATGGCAGAGTAAGGGGCTTAATGACAAACAGAGGTTTCTATCGGTGTAACTTTTTATCTGAGAAGAATTGTAGAGACATGAATACCTACTCACTGCAAAGGAAAGCAGATGTTAGAAAGAACATACCATCTGAGGCTGGAGGAATCTTTTTGTCTTTGGGGATGAAGGAATGCCCAGCATGACTGATAATCCACACTGGAAAACGTCTGTTTACCAAAGAGTACAAAGTCTTTGCAAATGGCAAATAAAAGTTAACAAAACTTGGGTTACCTAAAAAGGAGAAAAAAAGAAATAAGACTTTACATTAATCAACAATAAATCCACAAAGGTGATATCCAGACTTGAACAAAAAAAGAGGAGGGATGAGGGGCATCTATTTCTTCTCACACTTTCCTCTACCAATCTTATAAATTAACATATACATTTCAATTTTCGTACCTTTGCTATCTGAAATCTGAGAATGATCAATTAGAAATTTTCTCCTCTTGCTTCATTCTCCAGTTTTAAATAAATTCTTTGTCCTTGTTCCTCAACTCATTAAATGGAATTACCAATCATAAACCCATTGTTTAAGTCAAAACACTAAGTGTCTCTGTTGGCTTCTCCCTGTCCCTACATACTATCAACAATGTTGTTGTTAAGTGCCATCAAGTCAGTTCTCACAGTGACCTTGTATGGATTTCCAAGGAGCAGTTGGTGGATTTGAACTTCCAACCTTGTGATTAGCAGTTCAGGGTTTATCCTGCAGCGCCACATCAGAGCTCCACTATCAATAATAAGTCCTATCATTTAGTTCTAAAATACATCTTAAGTTTATCTACTTCTTTCCATTATCACATAACTTCCTAGGTTTCTTGCAACAGCATCCTAACAATTAAGTGTTCTGGAATACTCGTACTTTGCACTATTGTCCATAGCTTGTCATGATCCACACAATCGAAAGCCTTTGCATAGTCAATAAAGCACAGGTAAACATCTTTCTGATATTCTCTGCTTTCAGCCAAGATCCATCAGACATCAGCAATGATATCCCTTGTTCCACGGCCTCTTCTAAATCCGGCTTGAACCTCTGGAAGTTCTGTCAATGTATGATTGCAGTCATTTCTGTATTATCTTCAGCAAAACATTACTCTCATGGGATATCAAAGAGATTGTCCAATGATTTCCGCATTTCACTGGGCCACCTCTCTTTGGAATGGGCAAAAATATGGATTTCTTCCAATCTGCTGGCCAGATAGTTGTCTTCCAAATTTCTTGGCAGAGATGAGTGAGTGCCTCCTGTGCCGCCTCACTTTCTTGAAAGATTTCAATTTTGGTTCCATCAATTTCTGTTCTTTGCCAATTCCTTCAACGTTCCTTGGACTTCTTCCTTCAGTATCATTGGATCTTGATCATATGCTACCTCTTGAAACCGCTGAACAGTAACCATTTCCTGTTGGTATAGTGACTCTTTGTATTCCTTCCAACTTCGCTTGATGCTTTCTGCATCATTCAAAAATTTGCCCAGAGAATCCTTCAAAAACGAAAGTTGAGGCTTGAACTTTTTCTTCAGTTTCCCAGTTTGAGAAATGCAGAGCATGTTCTTCATTTTTGGTTTTCTGATTCCAGATCTTTGCACATGTTGTTGTTAATATTTGGCTTCATCTTTTTGAGCTGATCTTTGAAATTTTCTGTTCAGTTCTTGGACCTCCTCATTTCTTCCATTTATTTAGCATCTCTAAACTGCATAGCAAGTTTCAGTGTCTCTCTGACATCCATTTTGACCTTTTCTTTCTTTCCTGTCGTTTCAATGACTTTTTTGCTTTCTTCATGTATGATGTTCTTGATGTCATCCTACAGCTCTTCTGGTCTTCAGTCTTTAGTGCTTAATGTATCAAATCTCTTCTTCAAATGATCTGTAAATTCACATGGGATATAGTCAAGGTCATATTTTGGCTCTCGTGGACTTGTTTTCATTTTCTTCAGCTTCAGTTTGAATTTGCATATGAGTAATTGATGATCTCTTCCAAAGTCTGCCCCTGGCATTGTTTTCACTGATGATATGGAGCTTTTCTATTGTCTCTTTCCACAGATGTAGTCAATTTGATTTCTATGTATCCCATCTGGTGAGGTCCATGTGCATATTTATCTCTTATGCTGCCTAAAGAAGGTATTTGGAATGAACAAATCGTTGGTTTTGCAGAATTCTATCATGTGTTCTTCAGCATCATTTCTATCACCAAGGCCAGATTTTCCAACTGCTGATCCTTCCTCTTTGCTCCCAACCTTTGTATTCCAATCACCAGTAATGATCAATATTTCTTTATTGCATGTTTGATCAATATAAGATTGAAGAAGTTGGTAGAATTCTTCTATTTCATCCTTACTTGCTTTAGTGGTTGGTGTGTAAATTTGAATTATAGTGGTATTAATTGGGCTTCCCTTTATGCGCATGGATATTATGCTACCACAGACAGCATTGTACCTCATGACTGATCTGGATATGTTTTTTACGATGAATGCAATACCATTCCTCTTTAATCTATCATTCCCGGCATAGTAGACCATGTGGTTGTCATATTCAAAATGGCCAACACCAGCCCATTTCAGCTCACTAATGCCTAAGATATTGATATTTATGCCTTTCATTTCATTTTTGACAACTTCCAATTTTCCAAGATTTATACTTTGTACATTCCATGTTCCAATTTTCAATGGATGTTTACAGCTGTTTCTCTTCATTTTGAGCTGTGCCCCATCAGCAAATGAAGGTACTACAGGCTTTTCTTCCACGAGCTTTACTCCATTCACGTTATCACGGTGAACTCTACTTTGAGGAGGCAGCTCTTCCCCAGTCGCATTTTGAGTGCTTTCCAACCTAAGGCACTTAAACATTTACTGATGAAGATCAAAGGGCACAGCCTTCAGTATGGATTACATTTCAATGTAAAGAAAACAAAAATCCTCACCACTGGACCAATAAACAACATTTTTATCAATGGAGAAAAGATTGAAGTTGTCAAGGACTTCATTCCTCTTGGATCAATTATCAACACTAATGGAAGCAGCAGTCAAGAGATCAAACAACGTACTGCATTAAGCAAATCTGCTGCACAAGACCTTTTTAAAGTGTTGAAGAGCAGAGATGTCAGCTTGAGGGCTAAGGTGCGCTTGAACCAAGCCATGGTGTTTTCAATAACCTCATATGCATTTGAAAGCTTGACAGTGAATAAGGAAGAGTATAGAAGAATTGATGCCTTTGAGTTATGGTGTTGGAGAAGAATATTGAAAGTGCCATGCGCTGCCAAAAGAACCAATAGATCTGTTTGGGAAGAAGTGCAGCCAGAGCGCTCCTTAGAAGCCAAGATGGCCCACCTTCGTTTCTCATACTTTGGATATATTGTCAGGAGGGACCAGTCACTGGAGAAGGATATCATGTTTGGTAAGGTGTAGGGTCAAAGAAAAAGAGGAAGACCCCCAACAAGATGGATTAGCCAAGTGGCAGCATCGATGGACTATAGCATGGCAACAACAGTGAGGTTGGTCCAGGATCAAGCAGTGTTTCCTTCTGCTGTGCATAAGATCGCTATGGGTCGGTACCAACTCGATGGCACCTAACAACAACAACAACAACATATCTAACAGTGTTTCTCTGCTATTCATAAGGTTTTCAGTGACTAAATATTCGGAAGTAGTTTGTCACTCTTTCTTCCTAGTCTGTCTTTGTCTGAAAGCTCATCTGAAACCTGTCCACCAAGGGTGACCCTGCTGATATTTAAAATACTGGTGGCATAGCTTTCAGAATCACAGCAACTCAAAAGCCACCACAGTACAACAAACTGACAGATGAGTGGTGGTTGCTCAGCACACACAATGATTGAGTATGGAAAAAGAATACAACACTTTTACGATTTTAAACCATTCAGTGGCCCCTTGTTCTCTTCAAATGACTGCCTCTTGGTCTAAGTACAGATTCCTCATGATCACGATTAAGTGTTGCAGAATACTCATTTTCCACAATGTTGTCCATAGCTTGTCATGATCCACAGTCAAAAGCCTTTGCATAGTCAATAAAGCACAGGTAAACATCTTTCTGTTATACTCACTTTCTGACAACATCCATCTGACATCAGCAATGATATCCCTCTTGCCCCATCCTCATCTGAATCTGGCTTGAATCTCTGGCTGTTCTCTCTAAATGTTGCAATTTTTAAATTATCTTAGCAAAATTCTACTTGCATATGATACTAATGATACTGTCTGATGATTTCCGCATTCTGTTGCATCACCGCTGTTTGAAACGGGCACAAATGTGGATCTCTTACAATCAGATGTCTAGGCAGCCATCTTCCACATTTCTCGGCATAGCAAAGTACGTTCCCATTTAACAATTTTTATACAAATTATTCCATGACATTGGCTACAATTTCCACAATGTGTCAGCATTCTCATTATTTCCATCCTGTTTGTTGTTTTTCCTGGCTTTAGCTTCCCTTCCCCTCCTGATCTTCTCATGTTTCTTTTGGGTAAATGTTACTGTATGCTCTCATATAGTTGATATTTTAAGGGAACAAAGTCAAATCTTGAAGGACCTCATAGGCAGTATTAACAAGTTTAGACTTTATCTGAATGACAACTAGAAGCCTCTGCTGTTGTTGTTAAGTGTAATCAAGTAGGTTCTGACTCATAGTGACCCTGTATATGATTTCTAAGGAGCAACTGGTAGGTTTAAACCACTTACCTTGTGGTTAGCAGTCCAGAGCTTATCATATTGTGCCACACCAGGACTCCAATGAGAAACCACTAAAAGGTGTTAATTAGGGTACTATTATGATTTAAGGAGTCCTGGTGTGGTGCCATATAACAACAGTAACATAGAGGAGATCAAATATAAGATTTTATACTCTTATCAGAAAAGGTGGATATGAATCTTTATGACCTGAAGTTTGGCAATGATATTTTAGATATGACACCAAAAGTTCAAACAACAACAGGAAAAAAGAGAAATTGTACTTTATCAAAAGTTCAAAGTTTGTATTACTAAGGAAAAAAAAAAGTTGAAAACAACCTATAGAACAGAAGAGGAAATATTTGTAAATTATATACCTAATAGTATATAATTTGCTTACAACAAAATAAAAAGGCAAGTAACCTAATTAGAAAATAGGCAAAGAATTTGAATAGATATTTATCCAAAGACATAAAAATGGCCAATGAGAACACGAGAAGATGTTTGATATCATTAGTCCTCAGAGAAAGGCAAATCAAAATCACAATAAGATACCATTTTAGAACCACTGAGCTGGCATAGTAAAAAGATATAATAACAAGGTACAAGAGGATGTAGAGAAACGGAAACCCTCATACACTACTGGTGGGAATATAAAATGGTGCAACCACTTTGGAAAACAATTTGGCAGTTCCTCAAACAGTTAAATATACTGTTGACATCGTTAGGTTCCACTGAGTCCATTCCAATTCATAGTGATCCTATGTACAACGGAATGAAACACTGCCAGATCCTGCGCTATCCTCATAATCCTCGCAATGTCTGAGTCCACTGTTGCTGTCACTATGTCAATCCATGTTGTTGAGGGTCTTCTTCTTTTTCACTGACCATCTACCATGCATGATGTCCTTCTCCAGGGACTGGTCTCGCCTGGTAACATGCTCAATAGTATGTGAGACAAGTCCTCGCTTCTGGCTATACTTCTTCTGAGCCAGATTAGCACATTCTTGTGACAATCCATGGTATATTCAATAATCTTCACAGACGCCCTAGTTCAAATGCATCACTTTTTCTCTGATCTTACTCATCAGAAACTTTACATCCATATGAGGCAACTGAAAATAGGATGGCTTAATCCTCAAAGTGACACCTTTGCTTTTTAACATTTTTAAGAGGTCTTTTGCATCAGATTTGCCCAATTCAAACCATCATTTGATCTCTAGATTGTTGCTTCCACGGACATTGATTATGATTAAACACAGAGTTGTCATATGACAGCAATTCCACTTCTAGGTATCATACCCAACAGTAATTAAAATACATGTCCACATGAAAACTTATGTACAAATATTTATAACAACATTATTTGTAATAGTTAAAAGGTATAAAACTAATGAAGAAATAAAAAAATGCAGTATAACCATCAACAGAATATTACTTGGCAATAAAAAGCAACTTAGTACTAATAGGGAACTTTGTGGCAAAATAGAATTAACAGATAAAAATAAATTTAAAAATATAAACTTTATTTATTAACATAGTCGCCATCAAGTCCAAGACACTCCAAAGATGTGAAGGTCCTGAGAGTTTATGAGCTGAAGAAAAATGGGTAACCTTTAAAGACTTTTTTTAAGATTAGGAAACAAAATGAAGTCTGAAGGAATCAAGTCAGGACTTGAAGGTGAATGGCAAACGATTTCCTATAGAAACTTTTGTCTTGTTTGATGAGAGAAATGAACAGAGTTTTTCTGCTAAAACTTTGGTTCACTTTCTCAAAACACTCTCATAATAATTAGATGTATTGTTCTTTGGCTGGCCAGAAAGTCAAGAGGCAAAATTGCTTTGAGCATCCTCAAAATTTGTTGCTATGACGTGTGTTCTTGACCAGACCACTTTTGCTCTGACTGGACCTCTTCCTCCTCGTGGTAGCTTTGATTGTGCTTTGTCTTCAGGATTGTACTGGTAAAGCTATATCCCATCTCCTCTTACAATGCTTCTAAGAAATGCTTCAGGGTCTTGATCCCACTTGTTAAAAATTTCCCTTGAAAGCTCTGTTCTTGTCTGCAGCTGATCTGGGCACAATAGTTTTGGCACCCATTGAGCAGAAAATTTGCTGCAATTTAATTCTTCAGTCAGAATTGTGTACCATGAACTATTTGAGATGTTTACGGTGTTGGTGATTGTTTCTGCTGCTAACTGCCAGTCCTCATCATTTAGGGCACAAACTAATTAATTTTACCCTCACAAATTGATGTGCATGGTATGCAGCTGAGGGCTCCATCTTCAGCATCATCTTGTCCTATCTTAAAATGACAGCTCCATTATAAATGGCTGATTTCTTTGGCACATTGTCTTCATAAAGAACAATGATTTCACCATTTTTCCACTAAAGCTTCCCACAAATTTTGTTTGTTCTTGCCTCAATTTTAGCAAAATTCCTGTTGCTCTGATAGGGGTGCTTTTCAATCTGCTATCTTATCCTTTTTAGTACCTCAAAGTAAAGGCTGCTTAGACATACTCTATTAAGTTAGTATGAGTTTATGTTTTGAAATCCATGCATAGTTTTTTCATAATACATATATTTCAATTATTTTTTTAAAACCCCTTGCACATAGGAGTGGAAATTCTGAGCCGCATTATAATTGCGTTTAACTTCTGAGGTTTTTCCAAACTGTTTTCTATAGCAACTTTACCATTTTACATTACTACCTACAATGAATGAGAATTCTAATTTCTTCTTAACCTCACCCATACTTGTTAGTTCCCATTTTTCTGATAATAACCATCTTAGAGGGTATGAGGTCTCACTGTAGTTTTGATTTGCAATTCCCTAATGACTAGTATCTTTTCATATTTTGTTAGATACAATTTGCTATTTATTAGCTTTTTTACATCTATGTTCATAGTTTTCATTTTGTAATGTCTGCCTAGTTTTTGCTATCAG
Organism: Chrysochloris asiatica; assembly: GCF_000296735.1. NCBI lineage: Eukaryota > Metazoa > Chordata > Mammalia > Afrosoricida > Chrysochloridae > Chrysochloris > Chrysochloris asiatica. The sequence continues at coordinate 23,592,479 of NW_006408534.1, read as the reverse complement.
GATAATGCTGGACTCATAGAATGAGTTTGGAAGTGTGTTCATTCCCCTTAAATTTTCTGGAAGAGTCTGTGTAAAATTGGTATTTCTACATAAAATATTTGGTAGAGTTCTCTAGTGAAGCCATAAAGGCCTTGGGATTTCTTTATGGTTGGTTTTTACATACAATTTCAATTTATTTAATTGAGGCAGGGCTATTAGAGTTATCTATTTCTTCTGTAGTGGCTTTGATCGTTTGTATCTTTCTAGGACTTTATTCCAAGTAAGTTGTCAAATTTTTTTGAGATAAAATTGTTTATAGTATTTACTAATTGTCCTTTTAGTGTAGAATAACGTCCCTAAATTTTAAATTTGATCACATCTTACCTTACAATATTAGAATAAAAGTCACATGTCTTATGCCCTACAAACTACTACATAGTCATATTTCTCTTCCTCTGAAATCTCATCTCATGCAAGATTCTATATTCCTCACAATACTTTAGCTATACTGACAAACTGCATATAAAGAGTGAACTAAGAATTATGGCCTCTTTTGTTTCCTCAGGAGCTAAGCTCTTTATTTCTTGAGGACCTTTTCAACTTGTTCTTCTCTCTTCCCTCAAATCCTTGTAATCCGATTTTTCATCCTCATCCTTCTGATTTCAATTAAATAGCACTTTCTAAGACATTTTTTCAAGCCAACTATCAAATGGTCCTATTTATTTCCTTCATGACAGTTATCATGGTCCTGAATTCCCTTATTTACTTTTTCTTCCTCCACAATGTAAATTTCATAAGGGCCTTTATCTCTCTTGTGTTGAACATATTGACTTACATAACATAAATGCTAAAAACAAGTATTTGATGACTAAAAGAACATACAAAAAATGTTAATACTAATAGGATGAATGAATCTAAAACAGATGCCATTATCATTCACTTGTTAAAGCAGCAGATCTGAAAGCTGACGTGAATTTGCTTAAAATCTTATAGTAATTATATTTAAAATAGCACTAAAAAACTAAACTTATAACAGAGGCATAGAACAGAACCTCATTGTAAGTCAGGGACTAGGGATAAGGAATGGCACTTATGTAACAATTACCACAGAAAAAGTAGCTATTGTTACTATAATTGTCAGCACAATTAAAAATTATTTGAACATAAAGGAAAATCGATAGATAACAACTACATCCATTAGAAGCAATAGTAATAAGAGGATATATAAAAACCACTGGGTACTAGATAACAGAATGACTACAAAACAAATTTTTATTCTATATCTGAGTTTAAGTCTGAGTTCTGCCCCTTAATAAAGTGTACAGGGGCAGTCCATCCACATCAATTTGTGAGGAGAAAATTAATCTTGTTCATTCTCTAATTGAAGAAGACTGACAATTACAAAAACTCTCACCACTGGACCAATAGATAGCATCATTATAAGTGGAGTAAAGACTAAAGTTGTCAAAGACTTCATTTTGCTTGAATCACCATCAACACTCATGGAAGCAGCAGTCAAGAAATCAAATGATGTATTGCATTAGGAAAATCTGCTGCACAAGACCTCTTTAAAGTATTCAAGAGCAAAGATGTCAGTTTGCAGGCTAAGGTGCACCTGACCCAAGCCAGGGTATTTTTCCTCATATGCATGTGAAAATTAGAAAGAGGGGACACTCTAGAAGAACTGAAGCATCTGAGTTACAATGTTGGAGAAAAATATTAAAAGTCCCATGGACTGCTGGTAAAACAAACAAATCTATGTTGGAAGAAGTATAGCTACAATGCTCCTTAGAAGCCAGGCTGGCGAAACTTCATCTGTCATACTTCAGGCATATTATCAAGAGGGACCAGTCCCTGGAGAAGGACATCATTCTAGGTAAACTAGAGGGTCAACAAAAAAGAGGAAAACCCCAACTAGATGAACTGGCACAGTGGCAGCAGCAATGGGCTCAAGCTTAGCGATTGTGAGGAAGGTGCTATGAATCGGAACTGACTCAACAACACCAGACAACAATCTCTCTTGTTTCCAACTTTTGTATTCTAATCACCAGAAATATATAAGCATTTTGACTGCATGTTTGAACAATGTCAGGCCCCATAAGTTGGTAAAAAGCTTTAATTTCTTTATCTTTGGCCTTAGTGTCTGGTGCATAAATTTGAATAATAATAGTATTAACTGGTCTCCCCTGTAGGTACACTGACAGCACTGTATTTCAGGATAAATCTTGAAATGTTTGTTTGATGATGAATAAGACACCATTCCTCTTCAACTGATCATTCCCAGCATAATATAGACCATATGATTAGCTAATTCAATATGGTCAATAGCATTCCATTTCAGCTCACCTAGAATACCTATCTTCAAGAGTTCTGTTTCATTTTTGAGCGCTTCATACAATCCACATTCTTTTCATTAATGGATGCATGCAGCTGTTTCTTCTCATTTCGAGTCACGCCATATCAGCAAATGAATAATACTGAAGTATTACCTCATCCATGTTATTAAGGTTGACTCTACTTTGAGGAGGCAGCTTTCTGTTGTGTTTTTTGTGTCTGTACAAATAAATACTATAAATGGAGTAAAACGACTAATCAGGAAAGAGTCTTGCTACATATAATAAGCAAAGCATTATATATATATATATAAAAGGCTATCACAAATCAGTAAGGAAAACATTGACAACACAGTTCAGAAATCTTCAAAGACTTCAATCTGGCAGTTCATAGAACACAAATGAACTATAAACATATATATTCAAACTAAACTCACTTGCAATTAAAAAAAAAAAAAAATGCTTAAATGACTGAAAGCAAGTATTATCCCTAACAATCTACTAAATAGTGACCTAGAATTGTCACAGGGACCTGGTTGCCAAATCCACTAAACCAAGAAGACAATATAAACAAACAGTACAAAATAAATAAATAAATAGAGACTCTGTATAGGGGTTCTGAGGCTTTAAATGTTTGTAGGATCAGAAAACCTCACCTTTCTCCTGTGGAGTGGCTGGTGGGCTTGAACTGCTGACCTTGTGAGATGTACATGGAGTCCTGGTGTGGTGCTTTGGGATAAAAAACTAGACCACAGGGTTGGTATGAACCACAAGGCTCGCAGTTCAAACTCATCAGCCACTTTTTGGAAATTCTATACAGACAGGGTTGCTGTGAGTCATAACCAACTTGACGGCACCTAACAACAAATATGTATGTATGTATATGCATATATATATACACGTATGTGTGGTACTATAGGAAAAGCACTAGACTGAAAGGTCGGTTTGAACTATAAGGCAGCAGTTCAAACTTACCTGCTGCTCCTTGGAAACACTATATAGGGTCACTGTGAGTCCGACCTGACTTGACGGTACTGAACAACTACAAAAATATATATACATATATAAATACTTACACATATTGTTGTTGCACAGTGCTGTTCAGTTAGTCCTGACTCATAGTGACACTGTATTTAGTTTCCAAGGCTGTAAATCTTTATAGGAGTAAAAAGCCTCATCTTTCTACTGTGGAATGACTGGTGGGTTTGAACAGTCATCTTTGTGCCTAGCAATCCAGTGCTTATCCTACAATGTCACCAATGGGTGATCTGTATACATGCATACATATATGACAACATAATATTGTCGCTGGTAAGTGCCGTCAAGTTGGTTCGAACCCGAAGCTATACCTTGTATAGCATTTCTGAGGAGTGGCTGGTGGGTCTGAAATGCTGACCTTGTGGTTCAAACTGACCTTGCTGTCCAGTGTATTATCCTGCAGTGCCACTCCAGGGTAACATAATACACATATTATAAATTTAAAGAAGAAAAAGGAAAAAAAAAACCCTAAGTATTAGCTGTGGTTATCAAGGGGCCGAGTGACGTGTTCCTTCTATAAAATTTCTTATATTGACAACATTCTCTATAATTAACCTGTAACACTGTCTTAAAATCAGATATAGTTATAAGTGTTCGTATAGTATCCTCATCCAGGTTTTCATACTTACCAGTAATAATTAAAATAAGCACCTTAGGTCTATAGGCACCTTGATCATTAAAGAGGTCAGTCCAGGGCCCACATTTTAGAACTTTGGTCTCAATTCCACAACACAAAAGGAATTCTTCATGCACAGGGATTTCTTCCTTGTTTTCTGAGTCCATTTCTAAGTGAGGAAAGAAAAGCCATGTGAAGAGTCACTAAAATGTAAAACCTTGAGGTGAAGAAAACTTTCAAGAATGAAAAAGGCAAATGTCAACATAACTAGGAAGAGACGCCACAAACAGATGTAAGATATAGTGCAGCAAACTGATATGGCTCTTCTACCCAGTCTTTGTTGCTGTTGTTGGTAAGTGCTATTGAGTAGGTTCTGACTCATAGCGACCTTGTATAGGGTTTCCCAGGAGCAGCTGGTACAAATTTGAACTGCAGATCTTACAGTTCAAACCAACTTTGCAATCCATCACTTAGCCTAAAGCACCATACCTGGACTTTGCAACTTCCATCAAATGACTGGGTGCAACCATGCAAATAGAGTGTATGAAACTCTAATATGGGGATTGGTCTGTTTTGTCATCCTGCTGTGTTTAAAATGAGCCATCCTGAGAAGCAGGAAGGTAGGAGACTCACTGCCATCAAGAAAGAAGGACCAGTAGTGGAATGTATCCTCTAGACTCTGAGATTCCTATGCATTGAACCTCCTCAACCCAGAAGACAGAGCTGTATCACGAAAGAAGCGGTGACAACAGAGGTAGAACCAAGAGCTCAGGACAGAGCAGTGGCTTCCACACCACAGACAGAGTAAAGCTAAGTGTCTGGACAAGAGGCTCACTTACAGAGTAGGGTACCTCCAGACTCTTTACAGTGGGAGCTGAGTTTTCTGCCACCACTCCTCTTGTCAGTTTGTGTTACTGTGGTAGCTTGCATGTTACTGGGATGCTGGAAGCTATGTCATCGGTATTGCTAACTGGGTTACCCATGGCAGACAGGTTTCAGCAGAGCTTTCAGACTAAGACAGGATAGGACAAAGGAGGGGCAGACTACTTCTGAATGTTTAGCCACTGAAAACCTTCTTAGACATAGTGGCAGTAGATGAAAACATTATGACTAGCAGTAGAACACTGGTAGATAGAGTGCTGGAAGATGTGCCCCTCAGATGGGAAGGCACTCAAAATATGACTGAGGAAGAGCTGGACCATATGATGTGAATGGAGTACTGCTGCTGGAACCTTATTTGCTGATAGGTTACAACTCAAAATGAGGAGAAACAGCTGTAAGCATCCATTAAAAATTGGAACATGGAATGTATAAAGTTAAGTTGTCAACAGTGAAGTGGAAT
>NW_006408534.1:23583581-23586076 GCF_000296735.1 Chrysochloris asiatica | reverse complement strand
TGCAGCACTAGAGGTGCTCACTAATCTATGCCAAGAAATGTGTAAGACAGTTACCAGGCCAACTGATTTGCGAAGATCCATATTTGTGCACATTCCAAAGATAGATGTGACCCAATGGAAAGTGGAACTCGTCAAACAATGTCGTCAATGTCACAAACAAGTAAAATTTTGCTGAAGATAATCTTAAAATGGTTGCAACAATACATGAACAGGGAACTGCCAGAAAGTCAAGCCAGTTTCAGAAAAGGATGTGCAACTAAGGATATCATTGCTGATGTTCAATGGCTCTTAGCTGAAAGCAAAGAATACCAAAAAAAAAAAAAAAAAGTTTACTTGCACTTTATTGACTATTCAAAGACTTTCAACTGTGTGGCTCATGACAAATGATAGGTAACACTGTGAAGAGTGGGTACTTCAAAACACTTAGTTGTGCTCAGGAGGAAGCTGTATACAGACTAAAATGCAGTTGTCAGAACAGGCAAGGAGATACTAAATGGTTTAAAATTAGGAAAGGTCTGTACTAGGGTTGTATCTTTTCACCTTACTTATTCAATCAGTGCCTGACCCAACTCATGGCAATTTCAATGGTCTCATATGCATGTGAAAGTTGAGTAAGGAACACCATAGAAAAATTGATGCATTTGAATTATGGTGTTGGAGATGAATATCAAAAGTATCAAGGACTGCCAAGAGAACAAACGAATATGTCTTGGAAGAAGTGTAACCATAATGCTTCTTAGAAGCTAGGATGGCAAAACTTTATCTCTCATACTTCAGATGTTATCAGGAGGTACCAGTCCCTGGAAGACATCATGCTTGGTAAAGTGGAGGGTCAGCGAAAAAGAAGAAGACCCCAATGAGATGGACTGACACAGTGGCAGCAGCAATGGGCTGACATGTAATACCAATTGTGAGGATGGCACAAGAACAGGTATTGTTTCATCTGGTTGTACACAGGTCAGAACTGCCTTGTTAAGTGCCATTGAGTCTGTACTGACTTATAGAGACCCTATGCACAACAGAATGAAACACGGCTACACTGCTATAAGCATCAGCCAGAAGTGCTCAGGTCTAGCTCCAAGTGACAGAAAACTTGTTGTTAAGTACAGGTTGACCCAGACCAGAACTGACTAGATGGCACTTAACAACAAGTTTTCTGTCACATGGAGCTAGACCTGAGCACTTCTATCTGGTGCTTATAGCAGTGTGGCATGCCCTTTGGGGTTCTAAAGAAGTTTTGGAACACTTGCCCAGGTAGGGTAGAGGCCAGCGGACTGCATGGTTAAGAAGTCAAGGATGAGAGAAAAGCCTGCCTATGGGCATGGCTGAAAAGAGGTGCTCCTGAATAGAAAACCAGAATTCTGAGCATTTCTGATGCTGAATTGTAATTTATTAACTTCCCTAATTCATCCCATAATCATGAGTATGTTCTATGAGATCTTTGTGGCAATTACAATGTAGTATTGAACTCAACAGAGAAGTGGAGAGTGGCAGAACTGGTAAAGAAGGCTGAAGGTTGGAGGTATATTTGATCTACGCCCCATAGGAATCTGCCTAGGGCTGATGTTGAGTTTCAGTCTCCTTCCTCACTGTGAAGTCAGCAGAGGCCAGAAGCCACCCTCATGCCATTCTTACATAAGATTATTCAGCAATTTTGGATTACAGAATTTGCAAGAAAATTAGAGCCAACTATAAGAGTGGAAAGAAATAGACATATTTGGCACACACATACACACACACAAAAAAAAACACCCTGAAAAACTAAGTAGTTTCAATCAAAATTCAATTAACCTTTCCTTTCTTGTCTAAACTAATAATAACCATGGATAACACGCACATTTTCTCCCAGCTGGGATTTTCTTATAACTATATACTTTAACAATGAAAAAAGGAGTCCTGGTGTGGTGCTTTAGGATAAAGCACTGGACTCCAAGATCAGACTGAATTGCAAGATTGGTGGTTCAAACCCACCAGCTGCTCCTTGAAAATCCTATACAGGGTCACTTTGAATTGAACAGACTCAGTGACACTTAACAATAACAGCAACATTTCTTAAGTATTTTTTTCATTTTACTTCACTTTGATACTACTTAATCCCACATAGTCCATAGCAGAAGCAAACACACACTGAAAACGCAGTCTCCTGATTACAAACAAGTTCCATTCCTGTTTGTCTTTAAATCAAACTTGCATGTAAATCAGATCCTTTATATACAATTCTTACCAGTCAAATGTTTTCTTAGTATATAGTACAGACTGTACAGTTCTATGCACAAAAAGCATTAAAGAAACACTTCCAGATACACTAATACACCTTTAGCATAATAATACAGTAATAATAAGACTGTTTTGATGAGCCCATTTAATTATGAACCACTGTTATGTACCTTAAATTGTTAATATAATGGGCTTTGTGGAGGCTGGTTCATCACTAAGCGTTGTTCATAAGTCAGACACTCAAAACCCAAGGACTACTATCATGCATTCTCCAGCAT
>NW_006408534.1:23582375-23582926 GCF_000296735.1 Chrysochloris asiatica | reverse complement strand
CTCATTTTCTGGCACTATATCTGACAGTGTTTCTCTGCTATTCATAAGGTTTTCAGTGACTAAATATTTGGAAGTAGTTCATCACTCCTTCCTAATCTGTCATTGTCTAGAAGCTCATCTGAACACTGTCCACCATGGGTGACCTTGTTGGTATTTAAAATACTGGTGGCATAGCTTTCAGAATCACAGTAACTCACAAGCCACCACAGTACGACAAACTGACAGATAAGTGGTGGGTTACTCTTTCTTTCTTTTTTTTTTTTGCTGTTCCTCTCCAGTACAACAAACTGACAGTAGGACAAACTGACAGACGAGTAGTGGGTTACTTTTTTTTTGGTTCCTCTTCTTTCTTCCTCTAGTTGTGTTTTGATCATCCAGTTATTGATCCCAGGTCAAATGGGTTCTATCTTCAATTGTGGGTGTTCTTGTGCATCCTCACTTCGTATCAGCTGCATGCTTCACACTCCATTATAGTCCTCTGGGGTCATGTCCCTGCCCCTGGACCCAGGAGTCCCCAGGTCTCGTCATACTGCTGGTTAACCAGGTCTCAA
>NW_006408534.1:23569379-23581819 GCF_000296735.1 Chrysochloris asiatica | reverse complement strand
CTGGAAGAAAATTTCTCTAACATCCTGAAAAGTGAAAAGATAAAACATTCCAGAAGCTCAGTGAACCCCAGGAAAGATAGACCACAAATGGAAATCAATGAGACATATCATAATCAAGATCTCCAAAATCAAAGATAAGGAGACACTCCTGAAAGCTGCTAGGGAAAAGAGAAGTGTTACACACAAAGGCAAGCAAGTCAGATTAAGCTCGGATCTCTCAGCAGAAACAATGCAAGCAAGAAGACAATGGGGAGACATATATAAAACACTGAAAAAACCTGCGAACCAAGAATCCTTTATCCAGCAAAGCTATCAAACAAATATGATGGTGTAATCAAAACATACCAGGATAAACAGAAGCTAAGGGTTTTTCCCAAAGGCAACCCTGCACTACAAAACATCCTAAAGGGAATTCTGTGGATTGAGAACCAACAAGAACAGACAACCAGAAATTGCCATATGTGGCAGCACCTCCCAGAACTAAATCGACAGAAGAAGGAACAGTCGAGAACTGAACAAAACTATAAGAACAAACTCAGAGAATGAGGGAGTTCAATCTATGATCAAAACAATTACAATATAAAAGAAGGTAAATACATAGGAGCAGAGATCCAAACGGTGAGAAGGTAAGGTAGATTACAGGATAAAATACACTACACTAAATGGAGGGAAAATTTAATGGACTATACAATCACATCAAAGAAAATTAACACTTCACAACATACCAAGAAACTGAAAATCTAAGAACATGGAAACATTAAAACTATGAGGAAACCCACAAGAAAGAACACAAAAAGTATGAACTCACCAAAGGAAGACAAACAGAACAAAGAAAGCAGCAACACCACACACACACACACACACACACACACACACAAATCATAATGGCAGCAATTAATATATACCAAATGAGAATTACACTGAATGTAAACTGATTAAATGCACCAGTTCAGAGACAGAGGGTTGCAGAATGGATAAGAAAGCAAGATCTTTCAATAGCTGTCTGCAAGAGACACATCTCACACATAAAGAAAAAACACCTTAGAAGTCATAGGATGGAAAAAAATAAGCCAAGCTAATTACGATAAAAAACAAACAGGAATGGCAGTACTAAACTCTGATAAAATGAACCTTAAAGCAAAAAACAGCATAATAGATAAAGATGTACATTATCTCACGATTAAAGGGACAACTGAACAAGATGAATAACCATCATATCTATGCTCCCAATGAAAAAGCTCCAAAATATATAAAGCAAACACTAATAGATTTGAAGAAAGAAATAGACAAATCTACAATAATTGTGGGCGATTTTAATACATCGCTTTCAAAAATAGATAGAACAACCAGAAAGAAACTTGATGAAGACACAGAAGAACTAAACAATACAATCAGTCAAATGGACTTCATAAATGTGTATAGAGCATTCAACCCAACAACAGAACAATACACATTCTTTTCCAGTGCACTTGGAACATTCTCCAGAATAGACCATGTCTTAGGCCACAAAACAAATCTCCATAAATTAACAAAAATCAAAATACTACAAAGCATCTTCTAAGACCACAATGCTATCAAATTAGAAATCAACAATACGAAGACCAAGGAAATACAGTCAGATACATGGAAACTGAATAACACTCTGCTGAAAAGCAACTGTGTAGTACAAGAAATTAAAGGTGAACTCACAAAATTCCTAGAAACAAGTGAGATCGAAAACACAACATTCCATATGTACAAGAATGAATCAGAATACATCATACACATATTCAAAATAGATCAAGGACCTAAATGTGAAAACTAAACCCACAAACTATTTAAAAGAAAATATAAGCATGTGGCAATAGGACCTTGTTTTTAATGGATTATCAGCTATACAACAAAAGCATAAGCAGCAAAAGACAAAATGGATAAATGAGACCTCAGTAAAAATTAAATACTTGTTTATCAAAGGACTTTATCAAAAAAGTAAAAAGACAGCTTACAGAATGGAAGTAAAAATGGGGGAGCCATATATTCAATAAAGGTCTAATATTCAATATATATATGGTTGTGGTTGTGTGCTGTGGAGTCAGTTCTGACTCATAGAAAACCTGCATAGTGTTTCAGAGGAGTGGCTGGTGACTTTGAACTGCCAACCTTGTGGTTCAAACAGCCAACCTTGTGGTTCAAACCGACCTTGCAGTCCAGCACATTAACCCACAGCACCACACCAGGACATCATATATATATATGAGAGAACTTCAAAAAGTTCATCGAAAATTCCATTATCTGTTCATTCCATTTTTCCATGAACTTTTTGTGTGTATATGTATGTGTATACACACATGCTTTTACTTAGACACATAAATGTGTGGGGCAATGAATTACTTGATATGCTTTGTTAACTCCCACCAAATGACAGAGTTGTTAAGTGCCATTGAATTGGTTCCTATTCATAGCAAGCCTGTATAGGGTTTCCAAGGAGCGGTTAGTGAGTTTGAACAGCCAACCTAATAGTTCAAACTGACTTTGCAGTCTTGTGTTTTATACCATAGCACCACAAACATGAGGTGCTTGCATACCACCAAGGAGATCAGATGGCTTACTAATAATGTAAATAAGGTGCATGGCACCCGTTACCGGGTTGTTGTTAAGTGCCACTGAGTCAGTTCCAACTCAAGTGACCCTATGTAGGGTTTGAAGGAATGACTGGTGGATTTGAACTGCTGAATTTGCAGTTAGCAATCCAGTGTTTATTCTACATGCCACACCAGGACATGTGGGAGTAGGAGCATGAAAATATGTGTGGTTAGTTTGTCATCCCACATCCACCTGGAAGTAAAATGAACCACCTAGAGGTGGTGGTGGTGGTGATGTGCCATGGAGTCGGTTCTGAGTCATAGCGACCTTATACAGGGTTTCTGAGGCTATAAATCTTTATGGGAGCAGAAAGCCTCATCTTTCTCCCATAGAACAGATGGTAGTTTCAAATTGCTAACCGTGAGGTTAATAGCCCAACTTGGAACCACGAGACAGAGGAAAGGGCAACGTCATGCCCACCAAGAAAGAGGAGCAAGGAGTGGAGTACATCCTTTGGACCCAGGATCCCTGTCCTGAAAACCTCCTTGATCCAGGAGACAGAGAGTTGTGACACCTGAGACAGTGAGTGATGACAAGCGGCAGAGGCCGCAGAACTAAGAGCAGAATGATGGGCTTCTTGGCCCACAGAATGAAAAAGATGAGTGCCTGCAGTCAGGAGGCTTGCTGGCAGACTAGGGTGACTACGGGTACTTGGTAGAGCTAAGTTTCCCAACACACATCAGAGTTCAGTGTCTCTGGGTCAAGTCTTACCGGCAGAGTGGGATGGCTCTAAGCCTTTGTAACACTTTGTAACTAAGACCTTTGTAACACTTACCCATGTAGAACAGAGGCCATGGGGCCGAGAGGCTGAGAGTCAAAGAGAGGTGTGCCTACAGACACTGCAGGAAGAGAACGTACTGATTGAAGAAGTACATCTTGAGCTGTTTCTGATCCTAAATTGCAACCTGTTATTTACCTAATAAACCCCACAGTCTTAGTATTGTCTGTGAGTTCCATATGCCCACTGGAATGAATTAATCAAATACACCAGACAAGTAGAAAGGAAGGGACAGGTGGGTGTCTGACCTCTGCCTCATAGAAATCATTTTTGGCTGTTGATTTTATCTTCCTCTCCCCTGTGAAGACAAAGGAGGTCAGATACCTCTGCCATGCCATTTTTACAAGGAGATAAAATACACTGGCTTTTTTTTTTAATGGTCTATTAAAAAAAGCAAAAGACAACTTTTACATGCCTCCTTTGACCTCTCCATTTTCCCTCCATTGATATCCCTCCCAAATCCATGTGATTAACTCAGTAGGAAGTTTCCACTATTTTTCTAGAATCATTTAAAAATTATACACACACACACACGGAAGCTTCAAAAAATTCCATTATCTTTCCATTAGATTTGTCAACAATTTTTTTTGAAGTCTCTTTGTGTAAGCATTTATATACACTTTCATATACAGGAGTTGTCACTGTTTTACAAATAGCATATTACACACACTTCTATACATGTTGATTTTCATATTTAATAACAGGGAAAAAAAACAACAACTAACATTTCCATTGAGTGGATTCAGATTCATAGCGATCCCATATGACAGGGTAGAAGTGCCCCATCGGATTTCTAGGCTGTATTCTTCAGAAGAGAGGATAACCATTTTTTTCATTTCTCCAATGGACCAAGCCAAATGTTGTTGTCAGGTGCCATCGAGTCGGAACCGACTCATAGCGACTCCATGCACAGCAGAACGAAACAATGTCCGATCCTGGGCCAACCTCACTACTGCCGCCACACTTGACGCCATCAATGATGCCACCTGGCTGATCCATCTTGTTGGGGGTCTTCCTCTTTTTCTCTGACCCTCCACTTTACCCAGCATGACATCCTTCTCCAGCGACTGTTCTTTCCAGACAATGTGTCCAAAGTATGAGAGACAAAGCCTAGCCATCTTGGCCTCCAAGGAGCACTCTGGTTGCACTTCTTCCAAAACAGATCTATTGGTTCTTTTGACAGTCCATGGCACTTTTAGTATTCTCCTCCAACACCACAACTCAAAGGCATCAATTCTTGTACAATCTTCCTTATTCACTGTCCAGCTTTCGCATCCATATGAGGTTATTGAAAATACCATGGCTTAGGTCAGGCACACCTTAGTCCTCAAGCTGACATCTCTGCTCTTCAACACTTTAAAAAGTTCCTGTGCAGCAGATTTGTCCAATGTAATAAGTCGTTTGATCTCTTGACTGCTGCTTCTGCAAGTGTTGATAGTTGATCCAAGAAGAATGAAGTCCTTGACAACTTCAATCTCTTCTCCATTGATAAGAATGCTGTTTATTGGTCCAGTGGTGAGGACTTTTGTTTTCTTTACATTTACAAATAGTATACCTGTAATTCGCTATTATTAATGGTTGCATAATGTGGAAGTAACATAATTTATACAACTATCTCCTTGTTGGACAAGCATTCATGTTTCAAAACAATGCTGTCATAAAAAAAATCCTGTTGCCATTGTATTATCCACCTCCTTGGATTGTTTGCTCAGTAAACAGATTGAATAAATATGGTGAAAGAATACTTGGCACACACCTTTCCTAATTTTAAACCATTCTGTGTTCCCTTGTTCTGTTGAACACCTGAATCTTCGTCTATGTACAGGTTCCTCAAGAGCACAATTAAGTGTTCTGGAATATTTATTTTCTGCAATGCTGTCCATAGTTTGTCATGATCCATACAATCAAAAGTCTTTGCATAGTCAACAAAGCACAGGTAAACATCTTTTTGGTATTCTCTGCTTTCAGCAAGATCCATCGAACATCAGCAATTATATCCCTTATTCCAGGTCCTCAATCTGAATCCTGCTTGGACCTCTGGCAGTTCCCTGGCAATGTACTGCTACAGCTGATTTTAAATGGTGTTTAGCAAAATTTTACTTGCTTGCAATATTAAGACTATTGTCTGATAATTTCTGCATTCCGTTAGATCACCTCTCTTTGGAATGAGCACAAATATCTATCTCTTCCAATCAGTTGGCCAAGTAGCTGTCTTCCAAATTTCTTGGCATAGGTGAGTGCCTCCAGTGCCTCATCAGTTTGTTGAAAGATTTCAATTTGTATTCTATCAATTCCCAGAACTTTGTGCTTTACCAGTGCCTTCAATGCACCTTGGACTTCTTCCTTCAGTATCAGTGGCTCCTGATCATATGCTACCTCTTCAAATGGTTGAGCATCAACCATCTCTTTCTGGTACTGTGACACTATATGCTCCTTGCATCTTCTTTTGATGCTTTCTGCATCATTCAATATTTTTGCCCATGAAATACTTCAATATTTCAAGTCAAGGCTTGAATTTTTTCTTCAGTTCTTTAAGCTTGGGAAATACTGAGCATTGTCCTTCCCTCTTGGTTTTCTTATTACAGGTCTTTGCACATTTCATTAAAATACTTGACTTTGTCTTCTCAAGCTGCCATTTAAAATTTTCTATTCAGCTTTTTTACTTCTTCATTTCTTCCATTTGCTTTAACATCTCTATGATAAAGAGCAAGTTTGAGAGTCTTTTCCAACATCCATTTTGGTCTTTTTCTTCTTTCTTGTCTTCTTAATGACCTTTTGCTTTCTTCCTATATAATATTCTTGATGTCATCTCACAACTCTTCTGGTCTTCAGTCTTTAATGTGTAATGCATCTCATCTGTTCTTGATATCTAAAATCATGTGGGATATGTTCAAGGTCATTATTTTGGCTCTCATGGACTTGTTTTAATTTTCTTCTGCTTCAGCCTGAACTTGCATATGAGCAATTGATGGTCTGCTTGCTACACAGTCTGCCCCTGGCCTTGTTTTAGCTGATGATATAGAGCTTTTCCTCTGTGTCTTTCCACAGATGTAGTCAATTTGATTTCTGTATATTCCATCTGGTGAGGTCCATGTGTACCAAACAATAGCACAGTGCAATCACCAATGGAACATTCACCAAGATACAACATATCCATTGTCATAAATATAAACAAATGCAACATAGTTTAAATCATACTAAATATGATTCTATTACAGAATAAAACTAAAAATTAACAATAGAAAAGCAAATCTGTAAGACTTAGAAATTAAACAACATGTTTCTAAATAATTCATGGTTAAAGAGGAAGTTTCATAAGAAGTTTTAACAATGGAATAAAAATATAATATATCAAAATTTGTGGAATCCAATTAAAGCAATGCTGACAGGGAAATTTAGAACACTAAATACTAACCTTAGAAATGATAAAAGGTCTCAAATTAATAATCCAATTTCCTATATCAAGGACCTAGAAAAAGAGGAACAATTTAAACCCTAAAAGTAGGAGGAAGAAAATAAGGAACAAAAATCAATGTAATCATAAAAAGAAAAACTGAGAAATAAATGAAAAAAATAATTGGTTTCTTTGTGAAAAAGATTTAATAAAATAAATACCCTTTAGCAAATAAAGACAAAACAAGTTGCCTATATGACATCCATCCAACTTGTCCTTCTTCATGGCACATTTTCATAAGTCTTGGGTTACCCAGAAACCCCTCCATCTGGAGTAGGTATTCTCATACCTTGGCAACACCCAGTTGCCATATTATTAATGCCAACTCCCGTGTGCTGTTATCTTTCTGAAGCATGTCACCAGGTCTTTCTTCTGAAAATCCTCGGGGCAGGCTTGAACTGCCAAATCTTTAGGTTAGTACTTCAGTGCTGAATCAGTTGTGCTATCCAAGGTGTCTACTATGGCAATGTTGTTGCTGTTGATAAATGTCAAGTTGGTTTCAACACACAGGGACCCTGTATAGTTTCCAAGGACCAGCTAGTGGTTTGAACCACTGACCTTGTGGTTTGCAGTCCAGTGCTTATCCTACAGCACCACACAAGGACTCCAATAAGGCAGTGCTATCATTATTGCTAAGTACCACTGAATTGGTTACAACTCATAGTGACCCTATATAGGGTTTTCAAGGAGTGGCTGGTGGGTTTGAACCACCAACCTTTCAGTTAGCAGTCCAGGGCTTATCCTACAGCACCACACCAGACGTCCAGTATGGCAATGTTGTTGTTAAGTGCTGTCAAATCAGTTCTAACTCACATGGACCCTATATAGGGTTTCCAAGGAGTAGCTGGTGAGTTTGAGCCATCGGCCTTCTGGTTCAAATTGACTTTACGGTCCAGTGTTTTATCCCACAGCACCACACTACGGCTCCTCATTTGCTGATTGTTGTTAGATGCCATCAAGTTGGTACTGACTCATAGTGACCATATGTACAACAGAACAAAACACTGCCAACTTCACAATTGTTGCCACGCTTGAGCCCATTGATGCTGCCGCTTTACCAACCCATCTTGCTGGGGGTCTTCCTCTTTTTCTCTGACCCTCCACCTTACCAAACATGATATCCTTCTCCAGCGACTGGTCCCTCCTGACAATATGTCCAAAGTATGAGAGATGAAGTGTGGCCTCCTGGCCTCCAGGGAGCACTCTGGCTGTAGTTCTTCCAACACAGATCTGTTTGTTCTTTTGGCAGTCCATGGCACTTTCAATATTCTCCTCCAACACCATAACTGAAAAGCATCAATTCTTCTATGGTCTTCCGTATTCACTGTCCAGCTTTCACATGCATATAAGGTTATTGAAAATGCCATGGCTTGGATCAGGTTCACCTTAGTCTTCAAGACGACATCTTTGCTCTTCAACACTTTAAAGGGGACTTGAACAGCAGATTTGCCTATGTAATACGTCGCCTGATTTCTTGACTGATGCTTCTATGAGTGTTGATGATTGATCCATGAAGAATGAAGTCCTTGACCACTTCGACATTTGCTGATAGGGCACAACAAAAAACAAGAATCAGCAGCTACAAACATCCATTAATAATCAGGATGTGAAATGTATGATATATGCATCACGAAAGTTGTTGTTATATGCTGTGGAGTCGATTCCAACTTATAGCAACCCTTTACAGGGTTTCTGAGGCTGTAAAGATTTACAGGAACAGAAAGCCTCATCTTTGTCCCATGGAACAGCTGGTAATTTCAAACTGCAGAACATGAAGTTAGCAGCCCGATTCATAACCACTACCCTACCAGTTGTTGTTATGTGCCGTGGAGTTGGTTCCAACTTATAGCGACTCTGTACAGGGTTTCCGAGGCTGTAAATCTTTACAGGAGCAGAAAGCCTCATGTTTCTCCCGCAGAACAGCTGGTAGTTTCGAACTGCTGATCCTGAGGTTCGCAGCCCAATTCATAACCACTACGCTACCAGAGCTCCTTTACCCTACCAGAGCTCCTTAAAATTGGAAGTTGTCAAAAATGAAATGTAACGCATGAAGACTGATATCCAGCTTTCACATGCATATGAGGTGATTAAAAATACCACAACTTAGGTCAGGCACACATCAGTCCTCAAACTGACATCTTTGCTCTTGAATACTTAAAAAAGAAAAAGGCTTTAGCAGCAGATTTGCCTAATGCAGTACTTTGATTTCTTGACTGTAGCTTTCATGTATGTTGATTGTGGATCCAAGGAAAATGACGTTTTTGACAAATTCAACCTTTTCTCCATTTATCCTGTTATTTTTTGGTCCAGTTGAAAAACAGATTTTAATAGATTTTTAGTTATATATGTTTTAACACTTTTTAATCATTGTTCCAACATTACTGCCCTAACTTCTCCAGTGACTTGTAGCTGAAGGACTTAGTAATGTCTTGTTAATTAAACTCAAAAGAAAGAGACAAGTTGGGAGAAGGCAAACCACAGGAAAAAAAGTGTTTCTCACTCAAATGTCTCCTATAACACTGCACTTTGTCTGAAGGAAAAAAACAAATTATTCCTAAAGGGTAAAGGACCTTGAGCTTTAGAGTGCAGATTCACTACCAGAGGGAAGGGGACATTAAACACTGAGAAAGGAATCTGACAATAACAAATGGATTAATATCCAGGTGGGTATAAATACTCCAACCATATGGGGGGAACCAAGGCAGACTTTGGAGAAGTATTCTCACTGCCTTCCAGATCTGTCAATAAAATGTATGTTGATTCTCACCCCGTCTCTGTTGTTGGCTTCAGTGGCTGGAGGTAGGGCAGTTTGTCAAGTAACACAGTTGTGAGAATTTTAATTTTCTCTCCTTTGAGTTGTAATACATACAGAAGACTGTGGTCTTTGATCTTCAACAGTATTTCCAAGTCCTCTTAGCTTCCACCAAGCAAGACTGCATATTTACATATCAAAGACTGTTAATGAGTCAAACTGCTAATCCTGAAGCCTTGCTCTTCCTACTTATAATGCAGTCTTGGATTACTTGCTCCTCTTGGAGTCCTAGTGTGGCTCTGTGCGTTAATGTGCCAGACTGCAAAACCGTTTGAACTGCAAGGTCAGCGGTTCAAGCTCACAAGCTGCTCCTCGGAAACCCTACACAGGGTTGCTATGGGTCAGAATCAACTCAATAGCACTTAACAACAACAACAACATACTTACTGAAGGTAGTTGTTAAATTGGTTCTGACTCATAAGGACCCTATGAGTAAAGGGTTTCCAAGGAGCAGTTGGGTGGTTTGAACCACCAACCTTTTGGTTCGCAGCCCAGTGCTTATCTGATATTGTAACACCAGAAAGGATATAACCCTAGCACCTACCTTTCCTGATTTTAAACCACTCAGTATCCTCTTGTTCTGTTCTAATGACTGTCTCTTGATAGATGTACAGGTTCCTCATGAGCACAATTAAGTTGTTAACTGCAAGATCAGCAAGCCAAGCCCACCAGTCTTTCTTGGAAACCTAGTTGCTATCTACTCAATGGCACAGAAAAACAAACAACAAGTAGTAGGGTATTATAAATGGTATTGTTTTCAAGATTTTTTTTCCGGAGTACTCAATGTAGAGGAATCCTGATTTGACCTTGTACTCTGCAACATTGCTAAATTCTTATTCGTTCCAGCAGTTTTCATATGGAATCTGTAATAATTATTTCTATCCTGACTTCCTGGCAATCTCAACACTTGCCCCAAAAAAACCTCTTTGTTTTTAAAGCTATTTTCACTTAGAAAGTACAACTCCATCCTTTCTTATTTGACTTTACCACGGCCTACAAACTAAGTAGTACGATAAAAGGCACAGGAAACCTAAAGCTACATCTTTTTGCATTATTTGTCCAAGGTCACAAGGCTGTTAAATAAAATGAATTCTGTAGTCTCTTGATTCTTACTCCAGTATTGTTCCATTCACCTATTCCTTTAAAATGTTACACAATACAACTAAATTTGAAGTACAAAAGTTGTATAACACTGTAGAAGGAAGTCATAACACAATAGAGGAAGATCCATATTACACAAGATTTTAAACAATAAAAATCTAAAATAAATCAATGGTTTTTCTGATAAGTAGTCATGAGATGAAAGCTTTCACAACACTGTAACAACTTTACATTGCATCTAATTTTGCAATTTGAATGACTACATAGTAATCTCAACTGATATTCTTCTCAAGCCTATACAAATGGGTCAGGAGAGGAAACTTTTATGAAGAATATATAATCCATAAGGAGCTCTGGTAGTGTAGTGGTTACGAAGCGGGCTGCTAATCTCATGGTCAGCAGTTTGAAACTACCAGCTGTTCTGCGGGAGAAAGATAAGGCTTTCTGCTCCCATAAAGATTTACAGCCTCAGAAACCGTGTTTAGGGTTACTATGAGTCAGAACCAACTCCACAACACATAACAACAACCCCTGCAGAGGAAATATCAAAACTAAAGTACATACTACACTTAAGATAAATTTAATGAACTACTTTTACTTGAAAATGTTATTTTTCTCAATAATTCCTTTGTTCCTTATAAGTTCAATGACTATTACATCAAACTGTATTGTAATTACGCGCTCACTAGCAATGTGTCAGGAATCCACTTTTGGCTTCTGGACATCAGTTGAAACAAAGAATTTCACAAGTTTGTACAAACTACTCAAGTATATATCAAATACACGCACCAAAAAAAAAACCCCAAAAAACAAAACATGAAGTAGATATCAGTAGTATATTTAAAGTAGGTATCAGATTTAGGCATCTAATTTTAAATAGTTATAGTAATACTGTTGTTAGGTGCTGTAGAGTAGATTCCAACTCATAGCAACCTTATTTAGGTACAGCAGAATGAAGACTGTCCAGTCGCGTACCATCCTCACAATTGTTGCTCCACTTGAGTCGATTTCTGCTGCCACTGTGCATGTTTCAATATTCAATATTCTGGTGCTACCTGTCAGCGTTCCATTGCCACTCATAATGTTTTAGTAATACTACAAATCAGAAAATGCCCAAGGGGAATCATCCTTTAAAAAAAAAGGCAGCAAGTCACCCATTGTGAATATTCTGTTACCCAACAATTACAGGTGCACCTATTGTGTTGTCTTGATTGCTCCCTAGAATCAATTCTACATGATGGGAAGAGGGGCCTTAGAAGGTTTGTAGGCCTTTCATCCTTAGGTGGTAAATGGAATGGAGAAAAATCCTACAAAGATGCTTCATTTATTGTTTTAGAGAGAAATTTAAAAACCTTTCTGAATAAAGGTTTTGGAGCTTTTCTAATATTTTGGGGTTTCTTTTTTTAACTCCTGTCACTTTCTCCATAAGGACTAGCTTTTCCTCCATAAAGCCAGATTATGAACTCACAATGCAGGTGCTCAATATTTACTTGTAAGAAGAAAAATAAAAAACGAATTTGTGAATTAAGTTCTAAAACATCCAAATCTGCACACTGTGTTGAGTGAAGAAAAACTCTAGGATGAGAGTTTACAGTTCTAGGCCTTAAGGTGAAAGAAAAGCAGTGCGAGCACCAGATGCCGACAAGAGAACTTTAAGGGACCTGTAAAGTGGA
>NW_006408534.1:23567510-23569137 GCF_000296735.1 Chrysochloris asiatica | reverse complement strand
ACACATCAGACAAGGGACTCATTTCTAAAATATATAGGAAACTACAACCCCTTTACAAGAAAAGGACAAATAACCCAGTTTAAAAATGGGCACAAGGCATGAACAGACACTTCACCAAGGAAGACATCCTGGCAACCAACAAACATGAAGAAATGTTCACAATCACTAGCCATCAGAGGAATGCACAACAACAATGAGATATCATCTCACACTAGCAATAACAGCAAAGATTGTTGTTGTTATTGTTAAGTGCTGTCAAGTTGGTTCCGACCCATAGTGACCCTGTACAGGGTTTCTGAGGCTGTAAATCTTTACGGGAGCAGAAAGCCCCATCTTTCTCCCACGGAGAAACTGGTAGTTTCGAACTGCTGACCTTGCAGTTCGCAGCCCAATTCGTAACCACTATGCTACCAGAGGAAAATAAATGCTGGAGGGGATGTGGAGAGACTGGAACACTCTTGCATTGCTGGTGGGACTGCAAAATGGCCCACCCTCTCTGGAAAGCAATATGGTGCTTCCTCAGAAAGTTGAAAATAGAAATACCTTATGATCCAGCAATCCTTCTACTTGGTATTTACCCACAAGAAATATGAACCATAACACAAGTAATTTCTGTATACCAATGTTCATAGGAGCACTATTTACAGTAGAAAAAAAGATGGAGACAGCCTAAGTGCCCATCAAGTGAAAAATGGAGAAACAAACTGATTGGAATACCTAAAAATGGTGCTACAAAGTGCCCAGTGAAGGAGGCTTCCTGTGGAGCCTCTGCATCACATAGGACCATAAGTGGAATCCTGAACCCCATCCAGAATCTTCTGAGGTGGGAAATTTCCTCTGGAAAGGACAAGCAGACCAACCTGGAGTGGCTAGAAGAACAGGTGATACTTGAAAGAAAGACCGACAGGAAAAATACAAAACAATAATGGCAGTCCAACTGACTGCTACAAGAACAAGCAAGTAACTTGCTCAGGAGACATCAAGGCAAAAGGTTGGTTCCCCTCAGGGGAAACCCTCTTCCAAGACTAAGACTCAATGGGAATACATGAGCAGCCACATGCTCTAACTGGTGACCATGTTGGTCATCGATAAGAGGAAGTGAGGGAAAAACAACAATGAAGCTGTGAGCTAAGTCCAACCACATTCAAAAGACTCCTGTGAACTTGGATGGAGACCTGGTTGTCCAGCAGTGTGGCAAGACTTGGGGACTCCTGGGCCCAGAGTCAGTGACATAGCCAGAGAGCACTAGAGTGGCGAATGAAGCATCCAGCTGATAAGAAGAGAGGGCATATGCACAAGAACAACCACACTTGCAGATAATACCCACTTGACCTAGCTTCAATGACTGGATAATCAGAGGAACAAATTTTTACAGTGATGATCAATACACAGGGTAGCCAGGGATGGGTAACTTGGACATTGGCTGCCCAAAATGTGGACAGGGGGAGTGGGCTACAAAGTCAAGAAGTGACTGGCTTACAAGCTTTCAAGATGGAGCCTAGATCCAGAAGGTGAGGAAGAAGGTAGAATCTCCACTGAGCAGTATCCAATCTTTCTGGGCAGGACTGATGAAAGGAGATGGGGATAGCACTCATGTGGCATAATAGTGAATAATTAATATCAGGAC
>NW_006408534.1:23561198-23567410 GCF_000296735.1 Chrysochloris asiatica | reverse complement strand
TAAGGATTTACACCCTCGGAAACCCTGTACAGGGTCGCTATGGGTCGGACGCGATTCGATGGCACTTAACAACACAACAAAGTGTATATGGAAGGAGTGAGGGTCATTCAACAATTAATAGTTGAATAAATTGTTATGAGGCCTGATTGCGAGGGTTGGAAATGTAAAGGTAGATGTTTTATAGCAAGGAGGGGAGTGATTAACTTTGCAGTCTAGGAGCGGAGGTCCCTAGGACCATCAACGGAGAAGAGCGGAGAGTGGGACCCTACCCAGAGAAGCAGTGGTGCCTGAGATGGAGGCAGAGATGATGATGTGGAGCGATGGTGCCTGAGATGGAGCAGCTGGGGACCTTAGATCCAGAGAGGGAGAGGGGCTGTGCGCTGAAGACCGGGGCGGGGGAGAGGCTGAGGGGCAGGCTTGCAGGGTATACCCTTTGGTTGGTTGATGATGATGCATGGAGGGGATTGTAACCATGGCATTGAGGCGATATACGATTGAATGAATGTAAAACTAATGCTCTTCCATGTAAACCATCACATAATTCACAATAAAACATTTAAGAAAACAAAACAAAACAAAACAAAAAAACAATTAATAGTTGACATTTACTGACTGCTTAAGTGGAAGACATTGTTCTAGTGCTATGTGGATTGTTTTAGTAATACAACAACCCAAAGAAGTCAGTTCTACTGTATTCCGTCTTAGAAGTGAGAAAAGCTTAGGCACAGAGTAACTCAATAAAATACCATGATCCACAACTAGTGGTGGATGCAACACACAGCCTTAAAAATTTTCAAAGGGAAAAGTTCCTTTATAATTTTAGCACCATTGAGAGAACTATTAAAGCAGCTACTGCTGAACCTCAAGTATATGACTGAATTTAGGAGTGTGTCAAGTTCAGAGATTAGCCCAAAAGTCATTTTCAAGATAAACTAATATTATAAGCACGGTGAATGGGCTGGAGGGTGAAACTGTTGGGAAGTCTCTGAGTCCAAACCAAAGCAGCCCTTAATGATCCACTGTCTGACAAGTAGGGAAACTGAGACCTACTGAAGGAAGGGAGCGACTTACCCAGGGATAGTTAAGAGGCAAACCAAGTTGGTACAAGAGCTCAGATGTTTGAAATCGCCCGCCCAGACTCTGATCACTCCCAGTTACTTCTTCCCCTCTGACTCCTGCCCGTCCTTGGCCCTACTCCTTGCGGGGTCGCCATAAGATCCCCACAGGCGGGCTACGCTTAAAGAAGCAAATGGTGCGTTTTGTCGCTATCAGGAGGCAGCAGCCCAAGGGGTTTCCAGCCAAAGAGGTCTCCAAACCCGCGAATGGTTGCAGCACCGTATTTTATGGCACTGTGGACCATCTAGCCAAAGGCAGCACAGACGCTGCGAGGAGTCAGAGAGAGAATCGGACCCAAGCCACAGCCGGCTGGACAGTCAGTCTTTCCTTCGGCAAACAAGCGCCGCGATCGGTACCTTACCTATTCGTCTAGAAGGCTGCCGGCTCTTCTCAGACCGGCTGGAAAGTTGTCACGGGTGCCGGAAGTTCCGTCTTCTTCTTACGTCACTGTTCCGCGTCTCGAATCATTCCGGGAAGATGACGTGCGCCGGGGTTTGGAAGAATCTTGACCAAGCTGACCGTCCAGATTTGGCGAGGTCCTCCAGAAGGTGGTCGAGTGCTGGGACTCTCTCTTCCCTTTCACCTGGATTTTGTTCGCCTGTTATTGCCTGCCATCCTTAAGGTCCTCCCTCTTCTTTTTCCTTACCTCTCGTTTGTTGTCCCTAGCTCCCTCTTTTTTTCCCTCTGCCCATGTATGCTTCCATTCCCGGTTACATCTTCCTTCCTTTCCGAAAGTTGATTGACAAGGCACCTTGTCTATTTAACATTAAATTGCCAGCCTCTGCTATAACTCACTTTAGAAAACTGCTGAAAATCTGTTTCAGAGGCATTTTAAATTAGTCACATGCAAATTCCCTAAAGACAAAGGTCACATATGTCTTGTGACTTATATCTTAAGAACCTGGCACATAGAGGTGATCACTATCTGTCAAAAAAAATGTACAACAGCGAATATTACATAGCCTGTTAGCAAGGGGAAGAAGCACACAAATAGGCAAATAATGAATGAATCTAACCCCCAAATAGTAAAAACAGATATTCCTTTTGTGTTCCACATCTCAGTGACAGAAACCACCATCTAAACAGTTGTTGCAAGTAGATTGGTATCTCTATCACTTTCCCTTTTTAGCTCTTTGTATGATAATGTTTGGCTACTGGTCGGCTGAGTCGGTACCAACTCTATGTCACCTAACAACAAAAACATGGTAGCATAGTGGTTGCAAGTCGGGCTGCTAACCTCAGGGTCAGCAGTTTGAAACTACTAGCTGCTGTACGAGAGAAAGATGAGGCTTTCTGCTCCCATAAAGATTTACAGCCTCGGAAACCCTATGCAGACTCATTATGAGTCAGAAACGACTCCACAGCACACCAGCACGACACTGTTTCCTAAATATAATGAATGTCAATGAGAAAAATTAGTAACAGACATGTTTCATTTTTAAAGGTTTTCTTACTCAAGAAAGCAAATATTCACTTTAAGGCAATTCTTGACCAAAATTAATCCTGTCGGCTTTGTTTTTTTTACTGAAAATTTATCATCTTTTCTTTTTTTTGGAATCCATGTTTATTAAATTTGAATTTAAAAAGTTATGGATAGAGGTGGGTGGAGGGCCAGAGATCACCTTGTGACTTGCTATCGGGGTTGATCTCAGTAAAACAGGAAGGGAAGGGTTGTCAATCATGTGAAGATTAACACTTGGTTGATCTCCTTCTTCTCTTTGTAAGATTCATTATCATTAGCAACCTTGGAGGCATTTGCTTTTTTTTTCTGTAATCAGAATGGTCTCCCTATATACATATAGAAAACTGCTCAAAATAAATGTTACTTCTTTGAGTTTTGATTATTTTTAACATAAGTAACACTTAATGACTTTAGAAAAAGCCACTCACAATGGTAAGTGCTTTTCATTAATTAACTCATTTTTATCCTCACAGTATTATGTTGTTTTTATGTGCCATTGAGTCAGTTCCAACTCATAGCGGCTCTGTATAGGGTTTTGTGTAAACTTGACCACCTTATGATTCAAACCGACCTTGTGATCCAGTACTTATCCAACAGTGCTACACCAGGACTCAGTATTATATGAGTCTGGAAGTATGCACAAATATGCATAATAAATGATTGGCATTACATATTATGTTCAAAATGTGACCTTCATTACTAATGCACCAACAATTAGTGTACAAAACAACATTGCCGATTATTAATGCAGGAATTCTTTCCATCCTTGCCTTTGCATCTATGGTATATTGTTTCAGATGACTTATAGCTCTAATGTCATTGATTAAGCCTGTGCCAGAAAAAGTAACTAAGGAATTTCATTCTCAAATAAGTAAAAACAGGTAACCATTCCAGACTCTGTTATTCCCAGTTTATACTCAGGAACACTGAGGCATAGAGAAATTAAATTCCCAGGGTCACTTGGCAGAGTCAGGCTTTTCTCATATACAGTACATTGCTGTTGGATACCCCACAGGTCAGAGTTTGTCATAATGTGGTGGTGGCTTGTATGTTCCTATGATGCTGAAAGCTATACCACTGGTATTTCAAATACTAGCAGAGTCACCCATAGTGGACAGATTTCAGCAGAGCTTCCAGACTAAGATAGACTTTCAAGAAGGAATAGGTGGTCCAACTCTGAGGGCTTAGGCAGTGAAAAATTTTATTAATAGTAGTGGACCATTGTCTGGTATAACTCCAAAAGATGAGCCCCTCAGGTTGAAAGGTACTCAAAATATGATTGAGGAAGAGCTGCCCTCTCAAAGTAGAATTGATCTTAGTGATGCGGATGAAGCAAATATTTCAGTACTTTCTTTTGCTGTTTGGGCACAGTTCAAAATGAGAAGAAACAGCACAAACATCCATTAATCAGAACATGGAAGACATGAAGTAAGAATCTAGGAAAATTGGAAGACATCAAAATTGAAATGGAATGTATAAAGATCAGTATCCTAGCGTTAGTAAGCTGAAATTTTGAATCCATCACAAGGTTTAACATGCAAGGAATAACAAATTGAAGACAAATGGTGTTGCATTCATTGTCAAGATATATCTTGAAGTACAGTGTTGCCTGTGATAGGATAATATCTATACCTATAAGTTGTTGTTGTTCTTAAGTGCCATTGAGTCGGTTCCAACCCATAGCGACCCTGAACAGAGTTTCTGAGGCTATAAATCTTTACAGGAGCAGAAAACCTTATCTTTCTCCTGCGGAGCAGCTGGTAGTTTCAAACTGCTGACCTTGTGGTTTGCAGCCCGATTTGTAACCACTACGCTACCAGAGGAAGACCAGTTAATACAACTATTATTCAAATTTACAAATGAACCAACAAAGCCATTGGTGAAGAAATTGAAGAATTCAGCCAACTTCTTTGGTCTCAAATTGATCAAACATGCAATCTAGATGCATTAATAATTACTGCTTATTGGAATGTGAAAGGAGGAAATAAAGAAGAGTTATCTGTAGTTGGAAAATATGGCCAGAGATTGCATAATAGAATTTTGCAAGCCCAATGACTTACTCAGTTCAAATACCTTTTATCAACAAAATAGATGGTGATTATACATGTGGACCTTAAGGGGCTCTGGTAGCATGGTGGTTATGAATCAGGCTGCTAATTTCACAGTCAGCAGATCAAACTTTACCAGATGGTATACACAAATATCAAATTGACTAAATTTGTGAAAGAGACAATGAAGAAGCTCGTTATCAGCCCAAACAAGCCCATGGCCTATTGTGGAACAAACCATCAGTTGTTCATATTCACATTCAGACTGAAGATGAAGAAAATTAAAATGAATTCATGAGAGCCAAAGTGTTACCTTGAGTATATCTCACTTGAATTTAGAGACTATATGAAGAACAGTTGACACATTAAACACTAATGACGAGAGACCAGAAGAGTTGTGGGATGACATCAAGAATACCCTACATGAAGAATGCAACAGGTCATTAAAAAGGAAGGAAAGAGAAAGAAAAGACCAAAATGGATACCACAAGAGACTCTGAAACTTGCTTTTGAGTATAGCGTACCTAAAGTGAATGGAAGAAATGATGAAGTAAAAGAACCAAACACAAATTTAAAGGGCAGTTCAAGAAGACAAAGTCAAATGTTATAATAAAATGTGTAAATACCTGGAGGTAGAAAACCAAAAGGGAAGAACATGCTCAGCATTTCTCAAGCTGAAAGAACTGAAGAAAATATTCAAAACTTGAGTTACAGTGTTGAAGGATTCTATGGGCAAAATATTAAATAATGCAGAAAGCATCAAAAGAAGATGGAAGAGCAACCTTGAGGAGGCGGGGCTTGATAGCGGATAGGGTAGAGGTGCAGTGAAGTTTTCTGTCAGCAATACCATAGAATACCAGGTGAGTGGGTTCAGGGCAGAGTTCAAAAACTCAGAACCACATAGTTAAGAATATTTAAAAAGTTTGAAGACTTATAGCTAGTGGAACTTGAAGTAAGAAATCTTGTACTTTACAATCTGCCGGGCTCAGAAGCCCAGAGCTAACAACTAGGGCAAGACCAAACAGTAAGACCAAGTAGGGGAGCAAGCAGATCCACCACGGAACAATGCTGCGGGAACCTTGGAACAAAGGTGGACAATATGCGTTGATGATTCTGCTTTGTTCTGATTTTTTTTTTTTTTTTGGTATCTGTTCATTGGTCTCCCACTGCTTGTGCACCTCCATTCTAGTGACTAGAGGGGATGCCTGAGCAAATGGACACCCCCCACCCCCACCACTGGTGGGTTCTTCTGTCACACATGCACACAGATACTCTGAGCATTTAACGCTACAAGCTTCTCAAAACAGCCACAGGTGGCCCTGAACTGTTTACTAACAGGGAAAAGGACAGAACAAGTGGTACGGAGAGGGTAAGAGAGTTTCAAAATAACAGGCCGAAAATTAAATACTGAAAAACAACATAACAACCAACAGTGGCATCTTGAAATTTATCAGGTGGTCTTGAAGGCAAGAAGCTGAAAGAGGATATTAAAATTATACTCATATTAGGCTACAGATTTTTTTTCCCCTTCTCTCCTCTCCTTTTTCTGCGATTATAAACTACACTATCCGATCTAGGTTTTTTTT
>NW_006408534.1:23551138-23553883 GCF_000296735.1 Chrysochloris asiatica | reverse complement strand
ATTTCAGGAGTTAGCAGATGATCCTGAACAAAAGCTATTAAAAGAAGTCCAAGCTGCACTGAAGGCATTAGGGAAAATTAAGCTCCAGGAATTGACAGAATACCAATTTAAATGTTTCAGTAAACTGATGCAGAACTGGAAGCAGTCACTACTGTATGCCAAGTAGTTTGGAAGATGACTACCTAACCAACCAACTGGAAAAAATCCATATTTGTGCCTATTCAAAGAAAGGTGACTCCACAGAATGTAGAAATGATCTAACAAAATCATTAATATCTCATGCAAGTAATTTTACTGAAGATAATTAAAAACTTGCAGATGACACAATCTTGTTTGCTGAAAAAGAGAGGACTTGAAGTACTTGATGAAGATTAACAATATAGCCTTCAATGTGGATTACAATTTAATGTAAGGAAAACAAAAATCCTCACAACTGGACCAGTAAACAACATCATGATAAACAGACAAGACTGAAATTGTTAAGAGTTTCGATTGACTTGGATCCATAATCAATGCTCATGGAAGCAGCAGTCAAGAAATCAAATGATGTACTGCATTTTGATAAATCTGCAAAAGACCTCTTTAAAGTGCTAAAGAGCAAAGATGTCATTTTGAGGACTATGCTGTGCCTGACTCAAGCCATGTGCAAGCTGAACAATGAAAAAGGAAGACCAGAGAAGAATTGATGCACTTCAGTAACGATGTTGGCAAATAGTATTGAAATTACCATGGACTGCCAGGAGAACAAACGAATCGGTCTTGGAAGAAGTACAACCAGAATACTCCTTAGCAGTGAGGAAATACTGTGCTTGGTAAAATAGAATGTCGTCATCCAAAAAAGAGGTAGACTCCCAAAGAGATGGATTGACACGGTGGCTGCAGCAATTAGGTCAAACATAACAATTGTGAGAATGGTGCAGGATGGGGGCAGTGTTTGGTTTTTATTGTGTATAGGTTCACTATAAGAGCCTATTTGATGACACCTAACAACAACAACACTTAGGATAAAGGGGCCCTTATGGCTCTATGGTTCGATGTTGGACTGATAACAACACGGTCATTGGTTAAAACCACCAGCTGCTCTGTTGGAGAAAGAGGAGGCTGTCTGCTCCTGTAAAGATTTACAATTTACTGTGCAATGGTTCAAGCACTTTACCTTTACTTATTGGACTACTTGCAGTAGTCTACTAGTTATTTTTCATGTTTGCCTTTCTTGCCTTTCTGTTTCTAGAATGGCTGTTCTCTCCAGTATCACTTCCATGCTTTTGTACACACACTTCCATTTGTTGTATTGGCTTTCTACCCCCTCTCTTTCCATTCTTTCATTATTCCTTAACTCTTAACATACACTACAAAATTCATTTTTTAATGACTGACCCTCACTCTCCCAGGTGTGGCGAGGTCCCCCTCCTCTACGCTTCCATAATGACATGTGAATGATTTTGTTTCATTATTGTTGTATGTCATTAGGTTGATTCTGACTACTAGTGACTCTATAATACAGTGTAGAATTGCCCTATAGGGTTTGCTAGGCTGTCTTTTCTCCTCTGAAGCCACTGGTCCGTTCAAACTGTTCATCTTTTGTTTTGCACCAAGTGCTACCAGGGTCCCTTCCTGATTTTTCTCAGGTATTTTGACCTCCTGTCTCTGAGGCACAAGACTGTAAGACTCTCGAGGAAAAGTTCCACCTCCTTCTTTCATCTTGGTTGTCTATAGGTTTAGAACAGGATCTGATACATGGTAAGCATTAAAAAAAATCTGTTGTAATGATCCCACTCAAAAGTACCTGCCTTGAGAAGCCTATAGAATTCATTTGGTGCCATTCCAGTTGAATTTGTATTGCAGAATTTTTAGGTGCACATCATGTTTTCCACACTAATTTCTTGATCCCTTTAAGACAGGGATTGCCCTGAACATTGTGTTTCATACAGTCCCTAAAGACTATGTTAAGATAAGATTAGCGGTTCAAACTCATTAGCCATTCCTTGGAAACCTTATACTGTGTTGCTGAGTCAAACTTAAAAACAACAGGATTCTTGGTCATGTGTTAATATCTGTTTGAAAGTATGGGATAGTTTTAAAGGAAATCATCTTTTTTAGTGTTATCGTCTATCAGTGTTCTGAAATTTTAGTGTATATAAGAATCACCTGAAGAGTTTTTAAAGACCGAACTTCCTATTTAATAGACCTTGAGTAGGGTCTTTGATTTGCATTTCAAACAAGATCCAACAACACTTTGTTGTTGCTAAATGCTGTGGAGTCAGGGACCCTGTATAAGACTCCTGAGAAGCACTGTACTGGTAGGTTTGAACCATCTACCTTGTGGTTGGCAATCCAGTGCTTATTCTACAGTGCGAGACCTGGACTGCACACTTCGATTCATTAAGTGCTGTCCAGTCAGTTCCAGTTCATAGTGACACTGTACAGGGTTTCCAAGAAGCAGCTGGTGAGCTTGAACCACTGACCTTGCAGTTCAAACCCACCTTGCGGTCCAGTGCTTTATCCCACAGCACCGTACCAGGACTCCACTGCCTTATATGATGGTGGTGGTGGTTGTGTGCCATCAAGTCAGTTTCGACCCATAGCAAGGATGTAAATCTTTACAGGAGCAGAAAGCCTCATCTTTCTCTTGTGGAGTGACTGGTAAATTCAAACTGCTGACCCTGAAGTTAGCATCCCAGCTCATAATTTGCTACCAGGGCTCCTGCTTTAGGAGAGTGATAGTCTTGATTTGTAGTCTTTTAT
>NW_006408534.1:23548060-23548932 GCF_000296735.1 Chrysochloris asiatica | reverse complement strand
GAAGAATCATACAATTCCACAGAAGAAATAGTTTAAGAACTGCTGGAAGAAGATTTCTCTAACATCCTGAAAAGTGAAAAGATAAACATTCCAAGAGCTCAACGAACTTCCGGAAGGAAAGACCCCAAAAGAAAATCACTAAGACATATCATAATCAAGCTCTCCAAAATCAAAGATAAGAAAACACTCCTGAAAGCAGCTAAGGAAAAGAGGAGTATTACATACAAAAACAAGCAAGTCAGATTAAGCTCTGATCTCTCAGCAGAAACCATGCAGGCAAGAAGGCAATGGGGAGACATATATAAAACCCTGAAAGAAAAAAAAAACTGCCAACCAAGATTCTTTATCCAGCAAAGCTAGCAATCAAATCCAATGGTGTAATCAAAACATTCCAGGATTAACAGAAGCGGAGGGATTTTACCAAATCCAACCCTGCACTACAAAACATCCTAAAGGGAGTTCTGTGGATTGAGAACCAACAATAACAAACAACAACTAGAGACTGACATACCTGGCAGCACCTCCCAGAACTAAATCAACAGAAGGAACAGTCAAACTATAAGACAAACTCAGAGAATCTGGGAGGTCTGTCTGTGATCAAAATTACATTGTGAAAGAAGGTAAACACATAGGAACAGATGTCCTGAAGTTGAGAAGGTCAGGATAAAATAGCCTGTACTAAATGGAGGGAAAAGTTAATGGAATATAAGGTAACCTCAAAGAAAATTAACATTTCACAATATACCAAGAAAATGAAAATGCAAGAAGAACATGGAAACATTAAAACTATGAGGAAACTCACAAGAAAGGCACAAAAACATGAACTCAGCAAAGGGAGGAATACAGAACAAAGAAAGCAGCAACACCACAAA
>NW_006408534.1:23529578-23547960 GCF_000296735.1 Chrysochloris asiatica | reverse complement strand
GCAGGAGAAAGATGAGGCTTTCTACTCCCGTAAAGATTTACACCCTCGGAAACCCTGTACAGGGTCGCTATGAGTCGGAACCGACTTGACGGCACTTAACAACAACAACAACATCACATGTTAAATAGATGCTATTCACACAAAAAAGATTTTTGAGAAATGATCTGTACCACAGCCTCTATTCATTCATCCTTTAAAAAGTATATTTACATATATTGAGTTTCTATGTCCTAGGCAATGTTTTGGATGCTAGGTGCAAGGTAGAAATGTCTCTTCTCTTTGAGGGAGAGCAGATGGTAAACCAACAAGTAAGAAAGGTAAATAATAGGAGAAAATTGAATGGTAATGTGAAAGAGAATGGCCAAATTAAGTTGAGTGGTACTGTAGGTTAGGCTACTAACAAAAAAGTGAGCAGTTCAAACCCAACAGCTGTTCCACAGGAGAAAGATGAGGCTGTCTGCTGTCAGAAAGATTTAAAGTCTCAGAAACCCCGTTTGAGGTTGCTGTGAGTTGGAATCTACTCGATAGCAGTGGGTTTTGGGTTTTAGTCTGGGAAACATCTGAACTGAGTCCTGACTAACATGGAAACAGTCAGAAGATTTAGCAGAAGACCACTCCAGTATTTCTTTTCTTTCTCTGTCTCCTTTTTGTCCTAGTTTTCTAACCGCCACCCTCCCCCCCAGAACTGTCCTTGATGCCTCTATCTAAACATTATTCCTAAGTGATTGCATCCAGTCCCATAGCTTTAAATACCATTTAGAAGCAGACAACTCTCAAATTTACATCTGTAGCTCATACCTCTACCATGAGTTCCAGACTTGTAGATCAAATAGTCTACCCAACATTTCCTCTTGGAAGTCTAGTAAGTATCTCAAAGTTACTATAGCCCCAATTGAATTATGGATTTCCTACTCCCAGGACAGAAGTACATTTGTACTCCTGGTATGGTGCTGTGGGTTAACAAGTTGGACTGCAAAGTTAGTTTGAACCATAAGGTCTGTGGTTCAAGTTCAACAGCCGCTCCTTGGAAACCCTATAGAGGGTTGCTATGGGTTGGAACTGACTTGACAACACTTAAAACAACAAACAACAACAAAAAAGTAGAAATGGAACTAGAAAACAGACATAATTCTTTGTCCATTTCTCTGGGTAGAGCAGTCAAGGCTTGACTGGACCTGGAGAATATGCTTCTAAGCTCACTCATACGCTTGCTTGTTGGCACGCCTCTGATCTGAGCTTCCTTACTAACTGTTGGCCAGAGACTTCAGCTCCTCACCATGTGGCCCTCTCCACAGTGCTACTTGCAACGTGGTGGCCTGGTTTCCCCCAGAACAAGAGATCTGAGGGAGAAAGAACAAGAGAGAATACCCAGGATGGAAACTACATCACTTATGACCTGATATTAGAACTGACATTCTATTAATTGTCTACGTACCATCACTTCTGTATGCTATCAGTGTGGAAAGGGTTACACCAGTGTGTAAATATCAGAAGGTAGGGATCACTGGGGACCGCCATGAAGCTTGGTTACCATGGGTACACTGTCTTGTATCAGAAGATCAGGAAAAATTTTCTTAGGAAATAACTGAGAAAAGATATGTATGAACACAGAGAAAGAGTTTAGGGTGAAGTAATTGCAGGAAATTCTGGAATTTATCTCTGACCATTTTGCTTAACTTAGGCTCATCTTTTCTGAACAGTCATATGCTCCCTTTATACTCTTTCTGTAGTATTATTCTTGAACTCTTATTTAACTCCCATTGTTGTTGTTGTTATTATGTGCTCATAGCAACCCTGTATAGGGTTTCCAAGTCTGTAAATCTGTATGGGAGCAGAAAGCCTCATCTTTCTCCCACGGAGCAGCTGGTAGTTTCAAACTGCGGTTTGCAGCACGATTCGTAACCACTATGCTACGAGAGCTCCATTATTTAACTCCTACATTGTTCTATTTTTCTTATACATGGAAAAATGTTCTCTCAAATTGAAAGTTTTATGAAAGGCTACTGGCTTTGTGGGTAAAGCCAAGCAGTTAAATTAGTTGTTCTGATTTCATTACTGATTTGCATTCAAGCCAAAATCCTGAGTTTTTGTTTTTTATTTTTCCTAATATTAAGTAACTAATTATTGAAATTTGATATAGATCTTAGTGGAAGACACATAGAAGAATGTGTACTCTTCTCTCTGCATTTGGGGAAATGGAACAGACAGTGACATTTTGGCTTGTAGTAGAGGCTTTGGATAAACAAAACTAAAGCAATGGGTGGCATCCTGAATGTGTTTTCAGTGTATGTTTTTCCTTCCCCTTTCCCAGCATTACCCATCCCTCCCCCAAGCAGTTCATTTGTTTAGAGAGAGGCTCCTGGATGGACCTTGATTGGCTTAATCAATCATCACATTCCTTTCCCAGCCCCATTCAGTTCCAGGGTTGGTTTGTAACCTAATCCATCCTGTCAGGGTGAATCTCAGGAGTGTTGCTGGGAATGGTGGGGGTACTTATTCTGTCCTCACAGACAATATTAGTGAAATATGATGCTTGGAATTACTGTGGACCTTTTGCCTCCAGGAAAAAGGAACAGCACAGCTTTGAGAGAAAAATGGAGAACTGAGGTACAATCTCAGTGTACTGTGTTTGAAGACTGCCAATCTCTGGACTTTTAGGTTTCATAAGCCAAGAAATTATTTAAATCTGTTTCATTTGTGTTTTGTTATTTCCAGAAGACAGCCTCCCTTACTGACACATCCTGAGCTACTCCAGGAGCCTCTGGTCTCATTGTAAAAGCATTGAAGGTCTGACTGCATTTCATTGGTCTAGCAGTGACTACACACAGAGTATTTTGGTGTTTCAACTTCATGATTGAGGGGTAGCAAAAAGTAATTATAGAAGGAGAACTTCAAGATAAAGATGCTATGTATGTACCATATTTTGTTTATGCATTCATACATTGAGGGACATCGAGATTGTTTCCACGTTTTGGCTATTGTGAGCAGTGAGTGCTGCCACAAACATTAACATACATGTATCTGCTTGTGTTGCTGCTTTCAAGTCCCTTGGCTATATACCTAAGAATGAAATTGCTGGGTCACATAATAGTTCTCTGTTTAATATTTTGAGGTGATCACAACTGTTTTCTACAATGATGGTACCATTTTACATCCCCACCAGCAATGGATGATGGTTCCAATTTCCTCAAATTTCCCTTAACATTTGTTATTTTATGTGTTTGTCTATCTTGTTTTTATCTTAGCCATACTAGTGGGAGTGTAGTGAAATCTCATTGTAGTTTTGATTTGAGTCTTTTTGATGGTTAAAGTCCTTGTGCAATGAAAAGGTTTTGAATTTCTGATATGGTAGTGATCATATACAGGAACCCTTGAACAAGATTTCTAGGATTGTCACATTGCATTGGGACTCTTTGGTGGAAGTAAGGGAATAGTTGGGGCCACTTAGCTGGAGAAGAGGTGGAGCTCCACACTATTAGGGAAAGTGAGAGTAAAAGTTATGGAAAACTCTTGACTCTACCTGATAAGAAAGAATGTTTGATGTTTTGAGAATGTTAGGAGGACCTGTGCTTATTAATCAAAATGTGCCCCTCAAAGGTACCGAAACCAAGTGAAAAGTTTCCACTTGATTTCAGTACCTTTTGAATTAGAAGATATATAGGCTGATAATTATT
The DNA here is from genome assembly GCF_000296735.1 of Chrysochloris asiatica. Taxonomy (NCBI): domain Eukaryota; kingdom Metazoa; phylum Chordata; class Mammalia; order Afrosoricida; family Chrysochloridae; genus Chrysochloris; species Chrysochloris asiatica. The sequence continues at coordinate 23,544,286 of NW_006408534.1, read as the reverse complement.
TTAAAACAAAAGAAAAGGAAGGGGGAAAAAAGAACAAAGATTAAATTTGATACACAATTAAGATTTATCTTCGATGTATATTCTATAGATTGTAAAGAACTGTAAAGATTGTGTGGCAGGAGTGTCTGACCTCCTCTAACTTTACAAGAGAATTAAGGTCAACAGCCCAACAACTGATTCCTATAAAGTGGATGTTAGATATGCCTTCACCCTCCAACCTTTTTTAAAAAATCAATTCTGACACCAACTGTTCCTCCTATGGCCCTCTCTGCTTCTTTGCTGGTTTCAAGAATTCATTTGCAATGATCGTACAGAACTCACTGACAATACTTTCAATTATGAGGTTTATTAGGGAAGTAGCATGTTACAATTAAGGATCAGAAATTATTCTAGACACAATTTTTCAGTCAGAACAGCTTCTTCTCAGCAATGTCAGTAGGCATACCTCTCTGACGCTTAACCCCTCAGCCTTGTGGCCCCTTTGTCTTTGCCCTGCTCAAGCAAGTGCTACCAAGCTTTTTTTGCTATATGATGAGTACTCAGAGGCACCCCATCGTACCAGTAAACCTTTGCCTGAAGGTGCTCAGCTCTAGCTTCATGGGTTGGCAAACGTACCTCCACAAAGTACCAGAGTTACCCTATTCCACCAGCAAGTCTTCTGCATGGAGGTACTCAGCTTTCTTGCTTTGTAGGCCAGTCTCTTGCATTTCTCCAGGTTTTCCTGTTGCCAGTTCTCTGCCAGCTCAGCAAGGAGCTGCAGCTCTCTCTCTGTGTCTCCTGGTTGAGGAGGTTCTCAGTGCAGTGATATCCTAGGTCCAGAGAAGGTGCTCTACTTTTCTTCTTTGCTGGTGATGATGAGATCTCCCTTTCTGCCTCTGGGATGGCTCATTTACAACCTGTGGAATGGCAAAACTGCCCGTCCCCACATTCTATATACATTGTTTGTGTGTGTCTACTTCCACAAGGGTACCATGTTCCTTGTTTACTTTATTTATTATATATATACTTATTATAAATAAATATATTATTTATGTATTATATTTATTAGCAAGTTATTCAGTCCTCATGGGGGGCCATAAGCACCTCACATTTGTGTAGCCCTATCCAGTCATTGGAGTCCTGGTGTGGTGCTGTAGTCATTAGACTGCTAACCAAAGGAGCTCTGGTAGTGTAGTGGTTATGAATCAGGCTGTGAACTGCAAGATTAGAAGTTCGAAACTACAAGCTGTTCCACAGGAGAAAGATGATGCTTTCTGCTCCTGTAAGGATTTATGGCCTCAGAAACCCTGTACAGAGTCACTATGAGTTGGATTCCGACTTCACAGCACATAACAACAACCACAAGGTCAGCAGTTCAAACCCACCAGCTGCTCTTAGAAACTCTATACAGGGTCACTATGAGTTGGAACCAACTTGATGGCACTTAACAACAACAACAACTCGGCCTTTGGTGGGAGTCACAAAGATGGCAACTTGTTAAGTGCTATCAAGTCAATTCTAACTCATTTCTACCCTGTATAGGGTTTCTGAGGAGTGACTGATGAGTTTGAATTGCCAATCTTGTGGTTCAAACAGGCCTTATGGTCCAGTGCTTATCCTACAGTGCCACATCAGGACTCCCAAAGATTATAGCTAGGAGGGCCATATTAAGTAATTCACTGTTGTTAAGTGCCATAGAGTCAGTTCCGGCCTACAGCGACCCTGTATAAGGTTTCCAAGGAGTAGCTGGTGAGCTTGAACTGCAACCTTGCAATTCAAACTGACTTTGCAGTCCAGCGCATTAGAATTGGTCATAAAAGTTGTGAATTTTGAGTTGTGGTAGTTCACTGGATATATAGGATAAGCACTGCACTCCTTGGAAATCTGCATAGGGTTGCTATAAATGGAAATGAACCTAATGGCACTTAACAACAGCAACAACAATAAGTAGTCTCATTAATAATTTATGTTGTTGTTAAGTGCCATCGAGTTGGTTCTGACCCATAACGAGGGTTTCCTAGGAGCGGTTGGTGAGTTTGAACCATTGACCTTGCAATTCAAACTGACCTTGCGATCCAGTGCCTTATCCTACAGCACCACACCAGGATGTATAGAAAACACTAAATATATTCAAACATATAATTACTTAATGTGCTCTGTATAAAATTCTCTGTATACCCTGACACCAATGTTAATATATATTTTTTCAAATATATTAGGCACAGAAAAAATGTCCATGTAATGACTCATCTTGATCATAAAATAAATGTCAAAATTAATTCTTTATTTCTAAGTTATTAAGAGTATATTGATTTAAGTTTTAGTTTTGATGAAAGTATGCATAGCCAAAAATAAACCATTCAATAATTTCTTTATGTACAATTCAGTGACATTGATTACTTCAAGTTGTGCTACCTTTCTGTATACATGTACATATTTGTATACATGTATATACACATTGTTGTTTAGTGCCATCAAGTTGGTTCTGACTCATAGTGACCATGTATAGGGTTTTCTATAAATCTTTACAGGAGCAGAAAACTTCATCTTTCTCCCAAGACCTTATAGTTAGCAGTTCAGTGCTTATCCAACAAAGTCACAGTGCTCCTGTATGTGTATTAGGGAGAAATTAAAATATATCTTTTATTTTAATTTTCTAAAGGTCATTCACTATATATAGTGTAACTTTAACTCCAAAGGTTTTATCTTAATCTATCAGTAGGATTCATTAGTTCCCCTCAATGAAACACCATAATGAAGCTTTTAGTGGCAAGGTGTTTGAGAAGATAAACAATATATATATATATTGTTTATATATAAAGAAAGCTCAACTTTCTTTAAACATTAAAAGCAAAGTTGAGGTTGGAATTAGCAACTGATGAATATCACTTTAGAATAGTACAGCATGTCCCAATTTTGTTGGATTCCTCAGAAATTGCTTGCTGGGTTCAACAGGTTTTAGTGGGTCAATGAAACTGCTATAAGATTTTTACAAATCATTCGTTTATTTCTTTTTTAAGGAAGACTTTATTTCCCCAATAGATAAGAATGAAATATTTTATAAATTAAAATGCCTTTCCATCTCATCCGACTATGCACTCAAATAAAAGCTTAGACCATTTTTGTTTTGTAAGCTGGTGACTATTATTAGCTAGGTAGATCAATCACAAGCTTTAGATCTACCTGTTGCCAAAATGCATATGGTTTCTCTTCCATCAAACATGACAAAATCCCATTTCCATTTCATTGCACCTTTGTTCCTTTGCTTGATGACTATTCCTCTTTTTATTAAAAAAAAATTTTTTTACTGTGAATTGAGTGAAAGTTTACAGAGCACATCATCAGTTTTACATTCACCAAATTATGTTCTTCACTTCAGTTCCATGGTTAAAATCTCCTCAATGTAACATCACTTATCTCACTTCCTCCTTATTATTGTCTCCATTCCACCTGCTTTGCCAGCCCTTCTGAATGTTGTCCTTGCTAAATGCTGCCCATTCTGTCTTGAATGGTTGACCATTCCTCACTAGTGTTTTTGTTCCTTTTATATATCATGAGGGTGAGTTCCGTTCCAGACCTGGAAGGTTGACTGAGGGCCACAGTCTCAGATTCCTCGGTCTCTTTCTGACTACTAAGCCTGTTTTTGTTTTAAATATTTTTGAGTTTCATTGCACATTTCTCTTATTCTTTCCAGGGCCTTCCATTGTGATCTCTTTGAAAACAGTAGGCAGTGATAACAAAGTACCATCAAGTTCTTCTGGTCTCAGGGTTATGGTTGCTGATGTCTACATGTTTCATTAGTTCATTGGACTAATTGATTACTGGACTAAGTATCTTCACTTTTCTTTCCTCCATACAGGGAGAGACCAACAATTGCACCTTAAGTGGTTAGATAGTTGCTCATGAGCTTTTAAGATTCCAGTAGCTACACACAAAAGTAGGATGTAGAACATTATGGATAGTGGCTGAAAACAAAGAATACTAGAAAGATGTTTATCTGTGCTTTATTGACTATGCAAAGGCTTTTGAATTTGTAGACCATGACAAGCTATGGAAAACATTACAGAAAAAAAAAAAAAAGTGGGTATTACAGAGCACTTAATGTTCTTAGGAGGAACCTGTACATAGACCAAGAGGAAGTCATTAGAACAGAACAAGGGAATATAGAATGGCTTAAAATCAGGAAAGGAATGAGTCAGGGTTATATTATTTCATATAAGAAAATAATCCTAGAAGCTTGATTATATGAAGAAGAACATGGTATCAGAATTGGAGAAAGACTCACTAATAGCTTGCAATATGCAGATGCCACAACTTTGCTTGCTGAAATCGAAGAGGACTTAAAATACTGATGAAGATCAAAGACTTCAGTATGGGTTACACCTTAATGTCAAGAAAACAAAACTCCTCACCACTGGACTGATAAATAATATCATGATACAGTGAGAAAAGATTGAAGTTGTCAAATATTTGATTTTGCTTGGATCAACTATTAATCCTCATGGAAGCAGCAGTCAAGAAATCAAACGATGTTCTACATTAGGCAAATCTGGAGAAGACCTCTTTAAAGTATTTAGAGCAAAAATATCAGTTTGAGGACTAAGGTGTGCCTAATCCAAGCCTTATATTTTCAATAGCTTCATATGCATGTGAAATTTAGACAATGAACAAGAAAGACTATAGAAGAATTAATGCATTTGAGTTATGGCAGTGGAGAAGAATATTAAAAGTGCCATGGACTTCCAGAAGAACAAACAAATCTGTGCTGGAAGAAATACCACCAGAATGTGCCTTAGAATCCAGCATGGTGAGACTTTGTCTCTCACACTTTGGACCAGTTCCTGGAGAAGAACATTATGCTTGGTAAAGTGGAGGATCAGTGAAAAAGAGGAAGACCTCCAAAGAGATGTATTGACACAGTGGCAGCAGCAATGGGCTCAAGCCTAAAATTGTGAGGATGACGCAGGACCTGGCAATGTTTTGTTCTATTGTGTATAGGGCTGCTATGAGTCGGGACTGACTAGATGGCATCTAGCAATAACAACAACAATAGGCTAATCTGTAGGAGAAAGATGAGGCTTTCTGCTCCCATAATGATTTATAACCTGGGAAACTCTATGTAGGGTCCCTATGAATCAGAATTGACTGGACGGCATACAACTTCCACCACCTCACTCTCTGTGGTCCTTAATCTATGTTTAGTAGATACCCTCCTTTCTAAATCCTATAACCTCATAAGCATAGTGTGAGGCTTGGTTTGAGAAAACTCCTTCCTGCTCTCAAATTCATAATTTATCTGAGGATATTAGAGTATCCCCATAAAGTTGTGGATACAGGATCCTCCTGTAGAGGAGCTCTGTCATCAAGAGCCTTATTGAATAAAACACGCTTAAGTTCCCGGTAATGTGCTTGAAGGCTAACCAAAAGATTGGAGGTTTTATTCCACCCAGAACCTCAAGAAAGACCTGGATATAATTCTGAGAAATCGTCATTGGAAACCCTAGTGAACACAGTTCTACTCTGACACACATGGGGTCATCATCGTGAGTTGGAATAAACTCCACAGCAACATTTAAAAAAGTCAGATGAGGGATAATTCAGCAAAATAAAAATTGGTTCAGCCTGGTGTGGTGCTATAGGGTAAGCACTGAACTGTAACTGTAAGGATGGCCGTTCAAACCCACAAGCCACTCTTGGAGACTCTGTACAGGAAGTTGATTATGAATTGTTGTTGTTAAGTGCCGTTAGTTGGTTCCAGCTCATAGCGACCCTGTATAGGGTTTTTGAGGAGCCATTGGTGAGCTTGAACTTCTGACCTTGCAGTTCAAACTGAGCTTGCAATCCAGCTCATTAACCTGCTGCGCCACACCAGGAATCCTGATTATGAACAAACGTAATGAATTAAAGCAACCACTATCAGTTGGGACCTGTTTTCCACTTTCAATGGTTCTTTCCATGATGAAAAATTTCAGTTCGTTTAATATTCCTAGTCTCTCTCCCTTAAATATCTCTGGTGTTTCATTGGTTAAGCATTCAGCTGTTAACTAAAAGGTCCGTGGTTCAAATATATCGGTCATTCCAAAGGAGAAAGATGTTATCAATCTGCTTCTGATTACTTCCTTGGACACTCTATGTCCTTTAGGGTTGCCATGAGTTGAAATTGACTGGTTGGAAACATGCTTGTTTTGCTGCTGTTTTCAGAATTCTTTGATCCACTGTTGTTGTTAGTTAAGAGCCATGAGTTGACTGGGACTCATAGAGACCCTGTATAGAGTTTCTGAGGAATGGCTGGTGGGTTGGAACCACTGACCTTGTTAGCAGTTCATTGCCTATGCTACATCAACACACTGGGGCCCATAGAATTACCTGGGGAAATTTCTATCTTTTAAGAACTTTGTGACTAGATGGATTAAAAAGGAAAGAAAGAAAACAGTTGCCTTGGAGTTAATTCTGACTCCTATGTCCCCTTATGTGTCAGAGTAGAATTGTGCTCCACAGGGGTTATCAATGACTGATTTTTCAGAAGTAGCTTTTCAGGGCTTTCTTCTGAGACATTTCTGGTTGGACTCAAACCTCTTACCTTTTGGTTAGCAGACAAGTGCATTTAACTGCTTCACTCTCTGTAACTGAAATAATGTGTCTTTATAATTTACTTCTCTATAACTGAAATAATGTATCTTTATAAATATTCTCTGTTATTGTGTTGCTGCTGTTTAGTGCCTTCAAGTCAATTCCAATTCATAGCGACCCTGTACAGTGTTTCTGAGGAGCAGCTGGTGAATTTGAACCACTGACCTTGGTTTAAACTGATCTTGCGGTCCAGTGCATTATTCTACAGCATTATATCAGGGCTCCAGTGTTTCATATAGAAGAGCAAAATAAACTGTATCTATCAGATATACAAGGGAACTTCAAAAAATTTGTGGGAAAATTTCATTGTCATTTAATTCCATTTTTCCATGAACTTTTTAAAGTCCTCTCATATAAACTGCATGAGAAATGAAGACAGTTTTAAATTCTTCTAAAGAAGGAAAAAGAAAATATTCTTTTTTTTGAAAGTATATTTAAAAAGACAGATTTTTTTTTAAATTCCAAAATTAGCATCATATTTTGACAACATAGACTGAGTTGCCTTTGATTTAGTAAGTACTCATAATTTTAAAAATTGTTTTAATGTTAAGTCTCATAGAACTCTTGGTAAATCTAAGCAAAAATATACAAAATGCCAAAAATATTTGAAAATAAAAACTTTTTGCTTTATTACACCTTGTATTACATTGTCATTATCTTACATGGAAGCACTGGTAAAAGTAAAAATTTGGTTAATTGTCTAATTGTATTCTTATAAAAGCAAATTTTCTATATGTTAGTACAAATATGAGTTTTAGTAGGCTAATCTCTAAGCAATCAAATATGCATAGGAAAAATAATCTGTAGGGGAACTGTAGCCACAGACCATATGATTTGCATTATTAGTACTTTCCATGTAATAATTCTACACATTGTTATCATTAGCAACACTATTTCAATCATGAATATCACCAAGTTCAGAAGAAATTATTTCTGAATTGTCTCTATTAAACCATGATCAAGAGGAAAAAATACAAGACTGAGTTTTCTTTTAGTGTTGTAGCTGACATTTTTAAATAGAGTCATTTTCTGTGGTTTCATGTAACCCATTACATTTGTCATTGGATGGCAAGGAGGCCTGTCTCTCATTAGCACTTCCGCTAGTACTTGAGAAAAATATCCTGGAAGAAAAAAGATTCAATATTTCCCACACTGGATTTGAAGGCATTTAATTTTTTGAGAATTTCAGTGAATATAGTTTCTAATTTTATTTAAATACCTTGACCATATGATGTTATAAGATATAACTAACATATTGTCTGCCTAGAAATATGTTTCTCTTTGATCCTAAAAATGGCTTTTGATTAAAAAATTGTTTCTCTACTATACTAAGGTTGAGATAGGATTTAGGGGGAGACTGGTTTTAAAAAGAACAAAAGAATAGATCCTAGTCAAATCTCTTTACTTTTTCTCTCATCTGTTAGTTTTGTCCTCTTTTAGGTTTAAGACTCAAGATCTCCTTTAAGACTTCTGCAGATTGTAATGTGTCTACACTGAGTTTGCCTGTAATTTGTGTGTGTTGTGTGTGTGGTGTGGTGTGTTCCTGGCTTTGCAAGGAAGTTGTGGAAAGTATATTTAGCCCAATTATTTGCCTTATTCTTGCCTTTTTTTCCTTTAATCAGGGATGTTCTTAGCACCCATAGTGCCTCTCTACTGGGCTGAATCATTTGGAATGGAACAAAATTCTCCTGCACCATTGATGGGTATATCCTAGGGTAAGTGCTGAATGATCTTTTTGTTGTGAAATTCAGACCATGTTACTCCCATCCTGGGAATTCCTAGTTAGCTCCCTCATACCTATCAGTGAAATTCACACTCAGCTCTATTCCCCCTTCAAAAGCTTCATGATCCATCTGGTTTTATCTTCCATCTTCCATTCTGGTTTTATCTCTCCCCTGCAGAATCTGACCCTTCAAAATTATGACACATCCTATTGGTCTGGCCTGAGGTTTACACCAATGGGCGAAGCTAATTAACTCCTTGTGGCACTTATGTTTTGGTTCAAATGTTCCCTGTCAGTGAAGCCATTCCTGCTTGCCTTGGGCATCCTCCAGTGCTCACACTGTATTTTGTACTCACTGGCTGAAACAGAGATGCCTAATTCATTCTTCTCTCCTTCCTTCACAAAAGATTTCTGATTTTATTTCGAGTGATCAGTACCCAATTCTCAAGCTGCTAAATGTGGCCAACTGATCAAGTCCTAGTCCATGAAAGCAAATAGATGCTGAGTAGGAATTCCAAATTGTCTTTCTTTTTTATATTGGCTTGAATGTGGATATATTGGCTGGAGCTCTGGCATCCATTTGGATGATGATGCTCCCTTGAAGGTGAACACCGTGCATTAGAGATGTGGAACCGTAAAATGGAGCAGCAGTAAATTCTGAGATTTACACTGTGAGGTTGCCAAACCAGTCTTGAGCTATGTACATCTAAAATTCCTTTACTTGTGAAATTACTGCAGTGAAATTGATTCTGATTCAAAGCAACCCTATAGGATAGAATAGAACTACACCATAGGGTTTCCAAAGATGTAATCTTTATAGAAACAGTCTGCCACATCTTTCTCTTGTCGAGTAGCTGGTAGGTTTGAACAGCTCACCTATGATTAGCAACTGAACAGTCAACCACAGTGCCACTACTTAGGACATTGAGGTTTATTTAATTTAACTTTCTGATATTTAGGTTTTCTCTTATAGGCACCAACTCTAATTTTGACTGATACATCTGCATTGTAATATTCTATGACGATGGCTGATTGAATGAGAGACCATTCCTGCTTTCTTATCCCCAGTTTGTCTGTAGGAGACCTTACTAACACAGTGGTTATGCAAACCACAAAGTCAGCGGTATAATTCCACCAACCCCACTGTGAGAGGAAAAGGAGGCTTTCTGTTCCCGCAAAGATTTAAAGCCTTGGAAACCCTACCTAGACTCACTATTAGTTGAAATTGACTTGATGCCAGTGGGGTACTTGTCTGTATAGTGTCACCTATGATGATTGTCAGGAAAAATAGTTCAAGACTCAGAAATGGCCAAAAAAGATTGATGTGTATTCTTTTAGTACAGTGTTGGATGTTGTCTAGTGTACACTTAGGGAGTTATCTATAAAAAACTGTGTGCTTTTGACTGACTTTATTGATTTTCTATAGGGGTAGAAGCTGAACTGTAAAAACTGATTGCAATGCATATGGCTGTAGTGCAAGTGAATCTGCTGCAAGAGATTAAATTAGCATCTGCCCTGTAGACAAGAGAAGTCTAAACATTAATATTTTTTTGTTCTTCAGAGTATTAATCAGTTTTGCATCTGTTACCAAATTTATTTTAGCATTCCAAATATTATATATATATGGGTGTGTGTGTGTGTATGCACATATGCATTTATGTATTTAAACTCTCCTTTTAAATGGTCTTAATGTTTTTACTGTTTCCTTTATTAACTAATAACTCGAATAAAATCTTTGTCATATGTTCATTTTGTATTTTCATGAGTCTCATTTTAACTTGTTGAAAATTGTACTTGAACTGAATGACTTCTGAAAGTGATGCTGACTTCTGCAGATAATGTTCTGAGAGCTTTCTCCTTCCTCAGTTTAGGCCAATTTAAAAATGTTGCTTTCTCCTCTAGAACACAAGAATTTTTCCATTACTCTAAGTGCTCATAACATTAGATGTAAACAGGAAGGAATTTGGTTGATTGCTACAAGTACCAATTTTTCTTAATAATGGAACATTTTTGCTCCATAATATGCCATTTCACTTAGTCTGGTAGTACAAGGTGTACTTATAAACCTAACCAAGCATTTTGCCTTGATTTATGTGTAAATAGAAGTTGGACATTAGAAAATGTTGAAGAAAGTAGCATTATTATGAGAGCAGACAAAAACCATCTTTGCTTTTTTTCTAATAATGATGCTTAAGTTGAACTCCATAAACCACATTGTACTTTTTATCAGAATGGAATAAAACAAGTTCTGTCCCAGATAGGAAAATAGTTTGCAAAACCTTGGAGATTAAGAGCACTGGAATTATCAAGAGAAAAGATTTTACTGCCTGGGCAGAAAATTTTAAGGGGGGAAAGTGAGAGATAAGGCTGTATAAGCTAGACAAAGGCCTTTTAGTGTTTTCCCTATTGGAAAGTGAACAGATGACAATTCTTGAGTAGGGCAACGACACTCTAAAAGTAAATGACTTAGGAAGAATAGCATGACAGTAATTTATCAGAAGAGTCCTGGTGTAACAGCGTGGGATACGCACTGGACTGCAAGGTTGGTTTGAAGCTCAAGATTGGCAGTTCAAACTCACCAGTCACTCCTCAGAAACCTTATCCAGGGTTGCTATGAGTTGGAACCCTCTCGATGGCATTTAACAACAATATTTCAAGATTGGATGTGACGGTAGCTGGCTTAATGTTGGGAGAGTCCCAGGGTGTTGCAAAGGGCTACTACCTAGGCTGCTAAAGTAAAGGTTGGCTGATCAAGTTCCTTTAGAGGTGTAATGGAAGACAGGCTTGGTGATCTACTTTAAAAAAAAAAAAAAAAAATCAGTCACTGTAAACCCTGTTGTTGTCAGGTGCCATCGAGTCGGAACTGACTCATAGTGACCCCATGCACAGCAGAACGAAACAATGTCCGATCCTGGGCCAACCTCACTACCACTGCAACACTTGAGTCCATCAATGATGTCACCTGGTCAATCTTTCTCGTTAGGGGTCTTCCTTTTTTTTCTGACCCTCCACCCTACCCAGCATGACATCCTTCTTCAGCGACTGCTGACAATATGTCCAAAGTATGAGAGACAAAGCTTAGCCATCTTGGCCTCCAAGGAGCACTCTGGCTGCACTTCTTCCAAAATAGATCTATTGGTTCTTTTGGCAGTGCATGGCACTTTCAGTATTCTCCTCCAACACCACAACTCAAAGGCATCAATTCTTCTAAGATCTTCCTTATTCACTGTCCAGCTTTCACATGCTAATGAGGTTATTGAAAATACCATGGCTTGGGTCAGGCACACCTTAGTCCTCAAGCTGACATCTCTGCTCTTCAATATTTTAAAAAGTTCCTGTGCTGCAGATTTGCCCAATGCAATACGTCGTCTGATCTCTTGACTGCTGCTTCCGCGAGTGTTGATAGTTGAACCAACCTCAACACTCGAGTAGAACACAACTCTACTTTGACCCACTTGAGGTGGTCAGAAGTCAGAATCAACTCAACAACAACTGTTTTTTCAGTTCTGGGGAAGAGGGAACAGGTTTTGGAAAATTTTGAAAAATGTAAGAGATTTTTCAAAGTTTATTAACTTTTGGAATGTTGTTAAGTGCTGTTGAGTCAGTTATGACTCATAGAAACCTTGTATTGGGTGTCCGAGGAATGGCTGGTGGGTTTGAACCACCAACCCTGGTGTTATCAGTTCAATGCTTATCCTACAGTGTCACAAGATAAAAAAGAATGTGATATTAAAATTCAAGATTTATCTTGAAGTAAAGTGCTGTTTGAGATAGGATAGTATTTATACAACTACAAAGAAAACCAGCTTATATGACTACTATTCCAATTTATATACCAATCCCCAAAGCCAATGATGAAGATAGTGAATTCTACCAGCGTCTTCAGTCTGAAATTGATCAAACATGTAATAAAGAAGCTTTGATAGTTACCAGTGACTAGAATGGAAAAATGGGAAACAAAGACAACAATCAGTATTGGAAAAATATGGCCTTGGTGATAGAAATGATACTGGAGACTGCATGATAGAATTTTGCAAGACGAATGATTTATTCGTTGCAAATTCCTTTTCTCAATGATGTAAATGGTGGCCTCACCAGATGGAATACATAGAAATCAAATTGACTACATATGTGAGAAGAGATAATAGAGAAGCTCAATATCATCAGTTAAAATAAGACCAGGGGCTGACTGTGCAACAGACCATCAATTGCTCATATGCAAGTTCAGGTTGACACTGAAGAAAATTAAAACAAATCCAGGGAAGCCAAAATGTGACCTTGACTATATCCTACCTGAATTTAGAGACAATCTCAAACAAGAACAGATTTGAAGGTATTGGACACTAATAATATTAAGAATATCATACATGAAGAAAGCAAAGGGTCATTTAAAAGACAAGAAAGAAAGAAAAGACAGATACTTGACCAACTGGTTGAAAAAGATCCAAATTTGTGCCCAAATTCAAAGATAGGTGACCTAACAGAGTATGGAAAATATTGAACCATATCATTAATAGCACATGCAAATAATATTTTGCTGAAGATAATTTAAAAATGATTGTCGCAGTACATCAATAGGGAGCTGACAGAAATTTGAGGGAGCTTCAGAAAAGGACTTGTAATGAAGGATATCATTGCTGATGTCAGATGGATCTTGGTTGAAAACAGAATACAAGAAAGATGTTGACTAAGTAAAGGCACTCAGTTGTGTGGATCATAACAAACTACGAATAACATTTCACAGAATGGGAATTTCAGAGCACTTAATCATTCTCATGCAGAACCTTCAAACAGAACAAGGGTGGTTTAAAATCAGGAAAGATTAGTGTTAGGGTTGCATCCTTCCATTATTCAAACTATATGCTGAGCAAATAATCCAAGAAGATGCACTGTATGAAGAATGCAGGATTGGATTTGAGGAAGACTCATTAACAATCTCAGATATGCAGATGACACAACCTTGTTTATTGAAAGTCAAGAAGACTTAAAGCCCTTGCTGATGAAGATCAAAGAATATAGCCTTCAGTATGGATTATTATTGTTGTTATTGGTTATATGCCGTGGAGTCGGTTCTGACTCATAGCGACCCTGTACAGGGTTTCCAAGGCTGTAAATCTTTATGGGAGCTGAAAGCCTCATCTTTCTCCCATGGAACAGCTGGTAGCTTTGAATTGCTAACCTTGCGGTTCGCAGGCCAATTCGTAACCACTATGCTACCAGTTGTTGTTATTAAGTGCTATTAAATTGATTCTGACCCATACTGAGCCTGTATAAGGTTTCTGAGAATGTAAATCTTTGTGGGAGCAGAATGCTTCATCTTTTTCCCATTGAGTGGCTGGTGAGCAAAACTACTGACCCTGTGGCTCACAGTCCAGTGTTATTCGACAGAAAGAACACAAAATCTTCATAACTGAAAAAGTAGACATGATAAATGGAGAAAAGACTGAAGTTGTCTAAGTTTTTTTTAAAAAAAACTTGGAACAACAATCAATGGCCAAGGAAGCAACAGTCAAGAAATCAAAAGATGTATTTTACTGGAAAAGTTAAAACTCTGCACAAGACCTTTCTAAAGAGAAAGATGTTACTTTGAGGATTAAGGCTTGCCTGACTCATGCCATGGTACTTTCAATCACTCCATATGCATGTGAAAGCTTGAAAAGGAATAAGGAAGATAAAGGAAGAATTGATGTATTTGAATTATGGTATTAGCAAAGAATATTTGAAATGTCCTGGTGTGGCACTGTGGACTAATATGCTTGACTCCAAAGTCATTTCAACCACAAGGTTGATGGTTCAAGTTCACCAGCCACTCCTTGGAAACCCTATACATGGTCGTTATGGTTGGAACCAACTCAACGACACTTAACAATAACAACAATGACATTGAAATATTTATCAAGTGCCAGAAGAAGGAACAAATCTGTCTTAGAAAGAGTACAGCCAGAATGCTCCTTGTTCTTGTTGTTAGGTGCCATCGCGTCAGTACTGACTCATAGCGCCCTTATGCACAGCAGAATGAAACACTGCCTGATCCTGGGTCAATCTCACTACTGTTGCCATGCTTGAGTCCATTGATGCTGCCACTTGGCCAATCCATTTCTTTGGGGGTCTTCCTCTGACCCTCCACCTTACCAAACATGATATCCTTTTCCAGTGACTGCTCCCTCCTGACAATATGTCTGAAGTATGAGAGACAAAGTTTGGCCATCTTGGCCTCCAAGGAGCACTCTAGCTGTACTTCTTCCAAAATGGATCTATTGGTTCTTTTGGCAGACCATAGCACTTTCAATATTCTCTTCCAACACCATAACTCAAAAGCATCAATTCTTCTACAGTCTTCCTTATTCACTGTCCAGCTTTCACATGCTTATGAGGT
>NW_006408534.1:23514454-23528388 GCF_000296735.1 Chrysochloris asiatica | reverse complement strand
ATCTCTCATGCTTCGGACATATCGTCAGGAGGGACAAATCTCTGGAGAAAGATATCATGTTTGGTAAGGTGAAGGGTCAGAGAAAAAGAGGAAGACCCGCAAAGAGATGGATTGGCCAAGTGGCAGCATTGATGGGTTCAAGCGTGGCAATAATAGTGAAGTTGGCTCAGGATCAGACAGTGTTTTGTTCTGCTGTGCATAAGGTTGCTATGAGTTGGTACCGACTCGATGACAACTAACAACAACAACATACATTTGACATAAAATTACAAGACAAACATGAGATAAAGGCTATAGGTACTCCCATTCAAAAGTAAGAAAAATGGTGCACAGCAGTTACTTGTTCAGAGCAATTCTGATATTCAGTCATGCATATATTGCAGGTTCTTTGATTATGACTCAGTCCTGTTGCCTGAGAGTTATTCCTCAGAGCTTTTGGTTCTCTCTCGGCTTCTTTTCCCTCTTCTGAATCATCTTTCATATTCTGTAAGAAACTGCCTATATTTGAAACTGAGTAGTGTTCTAAATCTGTTTTTTACCTGTAATAGAGGCCTTGAGTTCAAAGGCCACTTTTCAGGTTTGTATTATCTGTTGTTTTCTGTCTAAACTGAAGCAATTTGTTGACACATGTTGTGATCATTTTGTGTATTGATTTATAATCCTCCCATTAGGCAAAAGTCTCTACATAAGTTTTTTTTACCTTAGGAAGACTGCACTGAGCCAATACTATTAGAATTATTGGAAGTTCTATTATTTCGGTTTTGAGCTTGTTTGCTTTTGCATTCTTTTTTTCTTAGGCTTTTGTTTGGAAATACAGTCTCTGAATTATAAATGAGTTTTATTCCTAAATCTGTCTTACCTTGAATTTATATGTAAATCAGAACAGTTAGGTACAGTTTATATCTAATATTAATTAGTCAAATGTTTGCCTTAGCATATAGTATGCCTTTTTATGTATAAAAACATTAAGCACTTCTGATACACTAAAACATCTTTAACATAATAGAGTACTGTTTCTAATGCAAAGTAACTTCCATTTGTTTTTACAAACCACTGTATATATTGTTATGTGCTTTGGAGTTGGTTCTGACTCATAGCAACTATATATAGGGTATCTGAGCAGCTGCTGGGTTTGAACTACTAACCTTGTGGTTAGCAGTCCAGTGCATATTCTAAAATGCCATACCAGGACCTCTCTCTATATATATGCAGTTGGGTTTTTAACATAATAAACTTTATGGGGGATTGGTTCCTTACTATGGATTGTTTGTAAATCAGATGTTTATAACCCAGCAAGTGACTGCAATCTTACACTTAAACAATGTTGGAAAAAAAAAAAAAAAAAGTACACTGAATTCTATATTCTATATTCAGATTTGCTTTTTGTTAATGTTTTATCCTATTGACTTATCATTTGTTTGCTCTCTGTCCTATCTCTCTCTTCCTTCTCTGTGTATATTCTTTTTTCCCTTATACCATTAGTTAAATGGATCATGACCCTAACTACTTCAGTGTGTGTTTCCTAAGAACTGGCATATTCTTTTACATAATCACAGTAAACTGTCAAGTTAATGAAAGTATATTGTATAATATTTTATCCTATTCCTATTCTAGTTCTGTTAGTTGATTGAATAATATCCGTATAGCATTTCCCACCTCAAATACAGGATCCAGTCTAGGAGTGGATATTATATTTTGTTATCATATCTTTTTATCCTCCTTAATCTGGAACATTCCTATAGTGTTTTTTCTTCTTTTGTGATATTGCTTTTTTCTTTTCTTTTTTTCTTTGAAGATTACAGGCCTTCTTCCCACAACTTTTTAAATAAAAAATAGTATTGTAAAATATTCCTCCCACAGCCCTCTCTATTCAACTGGGCTTTATAATTCATTGAAATTCTCACACAAGACATAGACACCACATTAAATTATGGGGTTTATTAGGCAGTTGATAAGAATGTTGTTCTGTTCAAATAACTGCCTCCTGGTCTATATACAGGTTCCACATGAGCACGAGAAGTGTTCTGGAATTTCTATCCTGTGAAATATTCATAGTTTGTTGTGCTCCACATAGTCAGATGCTCTTGTATAGTCAACAAAACACAAGTAAACATGTTTATGGTTTTCGTTGCTTTCAGTCAAGATTATTCTGACATAACAATGATAACTCCTGTTCCATGTCCTGAATTCAGCTTGAATTTCTGGCAGCTCCCTGACAATATACTGTTGGAACTTTAAAAAATTATCTCTAGCAAACATTTACTTGTGTGATTTTGTTCTATGATTTCTGCATTTTGTTGCATCATATTTCTTTGGAATGGGCAAACATATGTATATCTTCTGATTGTGCAACAGACTATCAATTACTCATAAGCAAGTTCAAGCTGAAGTTGAAGAAAATTAAAACAACTCCAGGAGAGCCAACACATGACCTTGAACATAATCCCTCCTGAATTTATAGACCATCTCAAGAACAAATTTGATGCGTTAGACACTAATGAAAAAGCTCTGAGGAGCTGTGGAATGACACCAAAAGCATCATATATAAAAAAAGTAAAAGGTCATTACAAAGACAGGGAAGAACGAAAGGACCAAAATGGATGTCAGAACAGATTCTGAAACTTGCTCTTGAATGTAGAGCAGTTAAGTATTGGGAAAAAAGAATGAAGTAAAAGAGTTGAAGAGAAAATTTCAAACGGCAGGTCAAGAAGACAGACTAAAGTAATATAATTAAATGTTCAAAGATCTGGAGTTTGAAAACCAAAAGGGAAAAACATACTCAACATTTCTCAAGCTGAAAGAACTGAAGAAAAATATTAAGACTTGATCTACAATACTGAAGAATTCTAGGGACAAAATATTAAGTGATGCTGCTGCTGCTTCTGTGTGTCATTAAGTTGGTTCCAACTCATAGTAACCCTGAATAGGGTTTCTAAGGCTGTAAATCTTTACAGAGGCAGAAAGCCTCATCTTTCTTCAATTAGGAGCGGCTGGTGGATTTAAACTGCTGACCTTGCATTTAGCAGTCTAATGCATAACCCACTACAATATCAGGGCTTCTAATTAAGTGATGTTGTTGCTAAGTGCTTCTTGAGTCGATTCCGACCCATAGAGACCCTGTGTAGGGTTTCCAGGAGAAGTTGGTGAGCTTGAACCACTGACCTTGCAGTTCAAATGGCTTTGCAATCTGGTGCATTAACCCACCGCACCACACCAGGACTCCAGTTAAGTGATGTAGGGAGCATCAAATGAAAATGGAACTATACACAGAGTTACCATACCAAAAATAATTGGTCAACACTCAACCATTTCTAGAGGCAGCGTATAATCAAGAACCAACGGCTCTGAAGGAAGAAGTCAAAGCTGCACTGAAAGCATTAGCAAAAAACAAGAGTCCAGGAATTGACTACAAAATTCCAACTGTAGTTTATATTTATGTAGTTTGTTGAACTAATTAGTTCATGCCAAGAAAATTGGAAAATAGCTACCTGGCCAACCAATTGGGACGGTGACCCAACAAAATGTAAAAATTATCAAATAATATCATTAATATTACACAGTAAAAATTTTGCTGAAGGTAAGCAGTACACAGATGGAGAACTGCCAGAAATTCAAGCAAGGTTCAGAAGAGGACATGGAATGAAGTATATCATTGCGAATCCTTGCCTTATGAGCAGCTCATCTCTCCAGTAAGTTTCACATCACAATAAAGAGAGATCACTCCCAATTTTAGTGTATTTTTCATTGTGTTTACTGCAATACCATAAGCCTTGAATAACAGCATTGGACCCATATGAAGTGCCACTAGTGATGCTGGAAGTACTCCCAAGAACCAAAGGGAAGTTGTGCCATTACAGGAAAAAGTTGAATTGGTTGATATGTATCATAGATTGAGGTTTGCAGTTGAGATTGAATATCAGTTCAGGAGAAATTAATTCTGCATATGGACCATTGGAAAAAAGGAACGGAAAATAGTGAATTTATTGCCATCATCAGTAGAAAAACCTTGCACTTTTTACAAAATACCTCTTTTAATCTCATATCTCACATACAGCTGTTCTGTGGATGCAGTATATAATACATGTAACATATAAAACATGCCAAATAATTATTTATGTTATTGGTGGATAATTAGTAGTTAGCACAGGACTGATAACAACAAGATCAACAGTTTAAATTCACCAGTTGCTCCTTGGAAACTCTATGCAGTGTCACCATGAACTGGAACCAAGTCAACAACACTGAACAACAATAATAGCAATTAGTAGATAAGTTTTAGGGGAATCAAAAGTTATATGTGGATTTTCAACTTCGTGGGGGTGGGAATGGGGTGAAGGGAGAGGTTGATGCCCCCTAACTCTTGCTTTGTTCATAGGGTCAACTATACATAGTATGTTATTTTTGTGTACAGATGAAAGGAAAATAAGAAAATGTACATATGAATATCTGCTTATTCTTAGAAAAAGCAACATAGCATGTATAAACGAGACAACAATAAAATTGGTTACCAAGTAAGGGTGGTGGGAATGAAGGGGAGAACATGTAAGAGGGAGTGACACTTCTTTGACTTTCTAAAGTATGTCATGACCCTACATATTAAAAAAATAAAATTAAGTCAATAAGAAGAGGAAGGAAAGAAGGGAGCCACTTAAAATGAAAAAAAAAAAAAGAAAGAAAGAAAACAGATGAATGTTGTTATATAAATGAACCATAAATACACCAGGGGGGATAATAAAAGAAATCACTAATCTAAGTAGTTTATAAACACTGTGCTCTCCATCTTGCGAAGGGTGGGGAAGAGAACTGTAAACACCATCCTGAATTCTTAGCAGTATGTTTGTTTAGTGTAGTGGTTTGGGGAAAGCAATTCTAAAATAATTCTTAATGTATTATGTTGTGTTGTTGAGTGCCATTCGGTTTCCAAGGAGTGGCTCATGGGTTTGAACCATCAACCTTGTGGTTCACAGTCCAGGGCTTATCCTATAGCACCATATCAGAACTCCACCAAAGTATTATAGTATTGAGTAACTTTGTATGATAAGCAATGGACTACAAACTACAAGGTTGGCAGTCTGAGCCTACCAGCTGCTCTGTGGAAGAAAGACGAGGTTTTCTATTACAACCGTGGAATCCTTATACAGGGTGGTGATGAGTGAGAACTGACTTAATGGCTCTTAACAACAACTGCAGAAGTTTGCTAATTTATTAGAAGCCAGGTTCTCATTGTGGATGACATAGCCACTCTCTTTAAGGTTTCCAAGACTGTAAATCTTCATGGGAGCAGGTAACATCATCTTTCTATCATGGAATGACTTGTGGGTTTGAACTTCTGACCTTGCAGTTAACACTCCAACGCCTAACCCACAGTGCTACCAGGTTGGAAGGAGGAAGAAACAGTAATTATACCATTGTAAAAGTAGCCCTGGTAGTGTATTGAGTTATGAATTGGACTGCTAACTACAAGGTCAATAGTTTGAATCTACCATGGGAGAAAGTTGAAGCTTTCTGTCCCTGTGAAGATTTATAGTCTCAGAAACCCTATGCAGGGTCACTATGAGTTGGAACTTACCCCAGAGCACACCCATACCACCGTACTATTATAAAAGTGGGTAAATACTTGGACCAGTGGGTCAAATTTAGCATCATCAATGAGGGACAGGTGAACAGCATGTACCTTCAGCTGTGTGGCCCTGAGAAGGACATAGCATCATGTGTACAATACTCCATCTGAAAATGTATAGCTTCAAATGAATTAGGAGCTAACAACAAACATTTACAAAATTAGGAATATTCTTGTGGAGTATTGAATTATTTAATGTCTCTTCTGGCCATAGTCTGTAACTTCCACAAAATGTTTCTGCTCTGCTGGGTCTGAGTAGGAGAAGGTGGGAGAAGATACTGATAGGATGACATGATGCAAAGTTAATTGTAATTGTAAAAACGTGAAATTCTGGCCTGGGTATAAAATGAGCCATCTGAAAAGCAGTCGGGGGGATCACACTACCATGGAAAAGAAAGAACCAGGATTGGAGTATGTCCTTTGGACCTTGAGACCCTTGCACTTTGAATCTCTTTGAACCAGGAATGGGAAGCTGTGACATCAGAGGAGGGACAGAAGTACAGCAACAGCAGAACCAAGAACCAGAGCAGTGGGTACCAATATTGTTGTACCCAGATCAGCTATAGACAAGAGTAGAGCTTCCATGGGAAAGTTTAAACAAGTGGGATGAAAATCCTAAAGCATTTTTCTAGTACAATCCTAGAAGACAAAGCACAATCAAAGCAATGGCTACCAAGAGGTAGAAGTGGTCCATTTCAGGCAAAATGAACAAGTCAAAATCTTGTTAACAGATTTTTGGGATGCTCAATGTATTTTGCTTGTTGACTTTCTGGAAGGCTAAAGAACAATATTTACTTATTTAGAGTATTTTGAGAACATCAGCCAAAGGTTTAGAAGAAAACTGCTTGGGAAACATCCACTAGAGAGTCTTTATCCACCATGACAAGGCTTCTGCTCATTTCTCTCATCAAACAAAGGCAATTTTGAGAGTTTTTATGATAAATCACTAGCCATCCACCTTATGAGCTCTGGTAGCGTAGTGGTTACGAATCAGGCTGCAAACCGCAAGGTCAGCAGTTTGAAACTACCAGCTGTACCGCGGGAGAACGATGAGGCTTTCTGCTCCCGTAAAAATTTACAGCCTCGGAAACCCTGCGTAGAGTCACTATGAATCGGAACTGACTCCACGGCACATAACCAACCAATCCACCCTATGGTTCTGATTTGGCTCCTTCTGACTTCTTTTTGTTTCTTAGTCTTTAAAAATCTTTAAAGGGAACGATTTTTCTTCAGTAAATATAAAAAATGAATAAATTTATGGTTAAATTCCCAGGATTCTCAGTTCCTTAGAGATGGACTAATTGGCTGGGATTTTTGCTTACGAAATTGTCTTGAACTTGGAGTTTATGTTAAGAAACAGCTTATATTATTATCTTTTAATTCCATTTCCCCCTGAATTGTTTGAAGACTCTTTGTATAATTCAGTGGTGTCAATTAAATTCTTCAAGTTGAGAAGCCATTCTCATCCTCTTTTTCTGAATTATTTCTCATTAAAATAAACTCACAGTCCCTACACTTCTATGTAACCTTTCAAGTTGCTCTTCTCAGTTTGATCCTGTATAGATAATCCTTTAAAGAGTACAATGCTCAAGGCAGATATTACTAAGTGAACTAAATTATTGCTTTGTTTAAAGAAGACTGTGGGGTATAAGTTGGTTTAAAGTTTAAAGATTATTTTAGGGCAATAGTTTCAAGGGCTCATTCAGCTTCAGTGACTCCAGAAAGTCTAGAGTGAGACTACAAATTCTTATTGGAAGATAGTATTTATTTGTGCATTTCCCCTGTGATATAAACACTGACAACTTTGCATCTAAGTTCTCCTGAGCTCCAGATTTTTGTATCTCAGTTACCACTTAACCATCTTTGCTGTATGTCCCTCAAAATCCTTAAATGTATCATGTCCATGGCTTTCCCAATATCTTCACCCCCATGTCCAAGGCTCTTGTCCTGATCCCAGTGAGTGATATCACTAGTCACTTAAACTTCCAATCCTGAAACCATCAACTTCAATTAGTATTTCCTGAGTTTCTACCTTGGCTCTTACATTGCTGGCTTCTTGACTTTTTGTTGCTCTTCATAACAGCTGTCTACCTAGCCTTCTCCAAACCCAACCTGAGTTTAGTCTTATTGGTTTAATTGCTATAAAGTTTCTTTTTCCCCTCTTCTTATTCTGTGTCTATGATGCAAAAGGTTAATGCTCTTGTTAGGCTGATAGAAAAATCAGAGGTTTGAGTCCACCTGGAGGCACCTCAGAGAAAGACCTAGCCTTATGCTTCTGAAAAATCAGGTATTGAAATCCTTATGGGTTGAGTTCTCCTCAGATGCACACAGGGTCACCATCATTAAAAATATACTTGATAGCAACTGGTTCTCCTTATGGTAGCTATTGTCCTGATTCAAGTTTCCAAAACCTATCAATACCAAGGTATTAGCTTTCTCTTCTACATACCTCTAGAATATTTTCTAGAGTCTCCAGTGGCTCCCCTATCCTAGAGAATCAAATCCCCACCCAACTTGGCAACTAAAGTCCTGCATAATTTAGCGTTGACCCCACTACTGAGCTTGAGATTCTCTTATACTCTTCCTCAAGGAGCCCTGGTAGTACAGTGGGTTATGTGTTGGACTGATCACCACAGGTCAGAAGTTTGAATCCACCAACTTCTCCAAAGTAGAAAGAGAGACTTTCTGCTTCTGTAAAGATTTACTGTTATGGAAACCTTATACAGGGTTGCTATGAGTTGAACCCAACTCGATAGCACACAATCACCACCGGGCCCCAATCTTAATCATATTTCTTAAGTTGTTTCATCTCTTTGAAAGGCTTTCTCCTGTTCTCTTTGTGAAATCCTGCCCAGTCTTATAAAGGCATCATTCTAAGCCATGAGTTCAAGCTTCTGGTATCTCCTTAGACTGTAGCACTCTTTCCCTCTCCTTCCAGGGGACTTTCTTTGTGCCTTTGAGGCTACAGTCACCCAAGAGAACTTTGTGCAAAATGCTAGAGAGGACAGGCTCTAACTTAAAATGTGATAGTACAACATGGATCATAATCCCCAGGATCTTAGGTGATTACACCCTGAATCTGTAAATGGAGCACATCTCAAATCAAAGCACCTTTCTCAACTTTGGTGCTTAATTTCCTTAAACGGATGGGAGTTACATGGCCTATGAAAACAAAGCAAAGCAAAACGTTGGACCAACTATAATAAAATCATTATGGGAGTTGAAAAGGGCAGAAATCAACTAATTCGATTAAGGAAGTTGAGCTAGAAGGAATAATAAAACGATGACAGCAGTGAGAACCTCAAAGCAGGTCCCTGTGTAATTGTCTTGTCCCTAGAGAGAAGTCCGACAATTGCTCTAGTGTGTCCTAGCTGTGGTGAAATAAAGTTACTTAGCAATGGTTATTGGGCTAAAATATGATGTTGTAGAGCCCATAGTAGCTGTGGGTAATATTACAGCTTCATTTGGAATCAGAAGAAACTTAATACAAGGTCATAGCCAAAAGACTAAAAGCAAAACAAAAGAGAATTAGAGTATTATTTAGGTCAAATCAACAACAAAAATAAACTTTGTTTTTTGAATTATGCTTCACCTCCTAAATGATAAGGAAAATCTTATCATACATTTGATTTCTAGTAAAGCAATGCTGCATGCTAAAGTAATACTGAAGTAATTTACATAATGACAAATCAAGTCATTCACTAAATTAGCATTACTATTGAACTAAGGGAGTTCACACCAGAACTGGTGTGGCTCTGTGGGTTAATGCCTCAGACTGCAAAGTCTTTGAACTACAAGGTTGGTGGTTCAGGTTCACCAGCTGCTCCTTGGAAACCCTATACAGAGTCACTATGGGTCGGAATCGACTCAATGGCATGTAACAACAACAATATCAAAGCAAGCAAATGTTTCTCATCTGCGAATGTTCTTTCATTATAAGGATGGTGGTGGTGGTTATGTACCATGGAGTTGATTCCGATTCATAGCCACCCTGTACAGGGTTTCTGAGCCTGTAAATCTTTATGGGAGCAGAAAGCCTCATCTTTCTCCCGCGGAAAAGCTGGTAGTTTCGAACTGCTGACCTTGAGGTTCGCAGCCTGATTTGTAACCACGACGTAGTTGTTTCTACCTCACCCAGGTAATCAGGTCCTCCTCTGGGTTCACATATCAGTTGTAGCATTCTTCAGGTTGTATTTAATTGTCCTTTTTTTTTGTTTCCCTTCTTTAGGGGAAGGAATCTTTCAGCTATTTATTAAATATTTTTTATTTTTCCAGACAAGGAAATTCTGTTTTGTTTTTCCTTGAAAATTTTACCTTAATGAGAAAAGAAAGCAGGAAGAAAACTTGGAAGAATCTGAGTCAGTTCAACTTGAGTCCTCCCCTACAAGAAAGGAATGAGAGCAAATATAAAGATGAAACATATGGTGCTGGATGGTCATTTATGAAAGGGCAAGCATCTGTGGGGGATCTTAGTAAGGAAGATGCTGACTGGATGATTTTAAGTCAGGGTTTAACAAGGGGGAGCAGTTCAGGATTCAGAACTGCATCAGATCATACATGGGGTTGCGAGGATGAGATGACAAGGAAACAACTCTTTCCCCAAAGTGAAGTGCAAGGTTTCTTTTCTGGATCACTGCCTTTTGGTATAAGCACAGGAAGGGATGCAATGTAAGGATTTCAGCTGTATTGCTAGTGCTATTCTTCCTGTTCCCCCATCCCTTGCAGTTACAGGCAGTCCCCAAGTTATGAATGTCTATAAAATTGCCTTCACTTTTGAACCAAACCCTCTTCACAGTTCTTCATCACAATCACTTTCACTTGCTGTATATGCAGCTTTTAAAAAATTGAAAAACTCTGCATGCTTTCTTGCACTAAAGTAAGGCTGTTGTTATGTGCCTTGAAGTTGATTCTGACTTATAACGACCTGTATAGGGTTTCCGAGGCTGTAAATCTTTACAGGAGCAGAAAGCCTCATCTTTTTCCAGTGGAAGAGCTAGTAGTTTCTAACTGCTGACCTTGAAGTTCACAGCCTGATTTGTAACCACTACACTACCAGAGCTCCTAAAATAAGGCTCAAGAACTGTAAATCTTATTCTTATAGGTCTGACTTATCTACAAATCCTGACTCACCTACTTAAAGATTTAAAGCCACAGTTAGGAATGAAGTTGTTGTAATCCAGGGACTCACCTGTATCTCTGCTGAAGGTCTGAAGTCCCATCCTTCAGGAAGCCATCCCAGCAGCCCGCAGGGTCATCTGGAACTCTGAGCATGCTTTGCCATCATCCAAAAGGACATTACAAAATCTTCTGCCCTCTCAGTCTTAGACAAACTCTGAAAGCCAATGTGGAAATGGATGGAAATAACTTCGTGTTATCATGACTGATAGTGCACCCTTAACACTTCACTTTGAGCTAATCTCTGGATGGTGCAGTTAAATTCAGCAGTTGACTGCAAACTGAAAGACTGGAGGTTCAAGTTCAACCAGAGGTGCTTCTGAAGAAAGGTTTGATGGCCTACTTATGAATAATCAGCCATTGAAAACCCTGTAGAACACAGTTCTACGTCTGGCACATGTGTGCTTGTCATGAGTTAGAGTTGACAGAACAGCCATTGGTTTGATTTTTAGTTTTCTTTGAACCAGGGTAAGGTGCAGGTTAAAAGGCCATTCTTTCTGAAAGGCACCATACATTAATTAGTAGTCATAAACTCTTTCCTGAGTAACCCTATGTGAGAGTAGGGTTTAAGAGGAAGATGGGAAGAATTGAGTCCTGAACCCAGACACTGAATCAATGGGTTTACTGAGTAGTCCAAGGGTAAGGATTCCAATGATTGTCTGTAGGATCCAGGAAAGACTAGGGAGATTGGAAAGCATATGTTGGAATGAGAAACGGAAAGGAAGAGAAAGTTCTCCCTTGCTTCAATTGGCTCCTGAGCTAGCCTTGGCAGCCTTGGAACTGAATAGGGAGTTGATTGAGACAGAGAGAGAACTCAGCCTGCTTTGCCCATCCAGGAGTCTCATCCATACAGAGGATGTGAGAGCAGGGACATAATTGAGGTAATAACGGTGTTTCTTTCCACTGACTGCAAGAATGAAGCTCACAAAGATGGTTGGTGGAAGAGAGGATGCCAAAGAAAGCAGATCTCTAAACAGGACTTCATTCAACAACTTAGGCCAGGAAGATGAATAAGGAACAGTGTTGGATTACCCAGAAAGCAAAGTAAGCACAGGTTGACTTGTGCTTACTTACTAATCTGTGATGAAAAATTTCATGCCACTGAAGATTCTGCTTCTGGATATGCTTGGCATCTGTCTCTCTCTCCACCCCACTAAACCTCCCTACAGAATCAAAGCTGCTTTACAAATTTGCCCTGACACGATGGAGTACCTGGGTTTACCTAGTTTACTGGGTAATCTGTCCCTGCATAGAGACATGTCTTTCTTTCTTTCTGAAAAGGAAGCTGGGTTATAATTGGTAAAACGTGTAAAGACTTTATTGGGGAAATACATTGCAGGGAGATTTTCCCTTCAAGGGTAGTCTTAGTCTTCAAAATATACTTCCTTTTTCTCTGGTGCTGTGGGGTAATGCACTGGACCATAAGATTGGCTAGAAATGCAAGTTAAGCGATTCAAATTCACCAGCTGCTCCTCGGAAACCCTGTACAGGGTCACTATGAGTTGGAACCGATTCAATAGCACTTAACAACAAATATCACTGCCATTGAGTCAATTCCAATACA
Source organism: Chrysochloris asiatica (assembly GCF_000296735.1). NCBI lineage: Eukaryota > Metazoa > Chordata > Mammalia > Afrosoricida > Chrysochloridae > Chrysochloris > Chrysochloris asiatica. Next base: position 23,516,029 of record NW_006408534.1, on the reverse strand, counting down.
TAGTGGCCTTGTGGGAAAGAGTAGTAACGCTTTATAGGGTTTCTGAGACTGTTGATCTTTACAGGAACAGACAATCTTATCTTTCTACAATGGAGCTGCTAGAAGGGTTGAACTGACCACCTTGCGGTTAGCAGCCCAATGCATAACCCACAGCACCACCTAAACAAATATCCCTTTAAAGAGAGGTTTTCAGTCAGCACTCATGACATTTTGGGTCAGATAATCCATTGTTGTGGGGGGCTGCCCTGTGTATTGTAGGATGTTTAGCAGCATCCCTGGCCTCTACTCACTAGATGTCAATAGCATTCGCTTGTCCCTACCCCCTGTCACTCTCTTACCACTTGTATAAGCCAAAAATATTTCCAGACATTGCCAGATAGATGTCCCTTTTTGTTGTTAAGTGTCCTTGAGCCAGTTCTGACTCATAGAGACCTGTATAGGTTTTCCCAGGCTATGAATCTTTATGGGATTAGAAAGCCTCATCATTTCCTTGGAGTGGTTGGTGAGTTTGAACCACTTACCTTGCAGTTAGCTATCCAATGCTTTTCCTACAGCTCATACCAGGACTCCAGATGTCCTTTGCTGTTGTTGTTGTTAGTGCTGTAGGGTCTACTCTGACTCATAGTGACCTTGTATAGGACTTCCACGGAGTGCCTGGTGGGTTTGAACCACTGACCTTGTGGTTAGCAGTCCAATGCTTGTCATACAGCACCACACAAGGATGCCATATGTCCTTTTTTTTTTTTTTTTTAAATAAATGTTTTATTGTGAATTGTGTGATAGTTTACATGGGAGAACATTAGTTTTACATTCATTCTATCATACATCGTTTCACTGCCATAGTTACCATCCCATCCATGCATCATCACCCAACCAAAAGGGTATATACCCTGCAAGCCGCCCCACCCCCCCATCCCTCCCCCGGTCCTCAGCACACAGCCCCTTTCCCTCTCCGGATCCCAAGTCCCCAGCCACTCCATCTCTTCACGTCATCTTCTCTGCCTCCATCTCAGGCCTCACTGCTTCTCTGGGTAGGGTCCCCCTCTCCACTCCTCTCCATTGATGGTTCCAGGGTCCTCCGCTCCTAGACTGAAAAGTTAATCACTCCCCTCCTTGCTATAAAATGTCCACCCTTACATTTCCAACCCTCACAATCAGTCCTGATAACAATGATTCACTATTGCATCACAAGAGACCCATCCGCATTTCATTTCATCAGCCCTTCCGGGACAGGCTGGATACTATTCACTGGAGACTCTACCTTCCTCCACACCCTTTGGATCTAGGTTCCCTCTTGAAAGCTTGTAAGCCAGTTGCTTCTTACCTTTGTATCCCTCCCCCCATTTTGGGTAGCCAATGTCCAAGTTGCCTCTCCCTGTCTACTCTTTGTGTGGAGGGGGTGGGAATAATTCTTGCAGCAGGGATTTGTTTCCTCTTTTGAGCTACTGCATTTATAGGTATAGGTCAAGTTTATCAAAATGTATCAGATGACGCTTTTTTCCTCTTCTTTCTTCTTTGGGTTGAGCCCTGTTCATCCAGTCATTGAAGCCAGGTCAATGTTGTTCTGAAGCTGTG
>NW_006408534.1:23481964-23485331 GCF_000296735.1 Chrysochloris asiatica | reverse complement strand
ACAAAAGACAAACAAGCAAAAAACCTTCAGGGCCTGCTCTTGGGCTGAGTATCTGTGCACATGTGTGGCAGAAGAACCCACCAGTGGTGAGGGTGGGGTGTGTCCACTCGCTCAGGCTCCTCCTTTAGTCACCAGAATGGAGGAGTGTAAATAGTGGGCACGCCAATGACCAGATGTCAAAAAAAAAAAAAAGAAAAGAAAATCAGAACAAAGCAAAACTGAAAAAGTGTATTGTCCACCTTTGCTCCAAGGTTCGCGTGGCATTTTCCCATGGTGTTTCTGCTTCCCTGTTTGGTCTTGCCATTTGGTCTCGCCCAAGATGTCAGCTCCGGGCCTCCGAGCCCAGCCTGGCAGATTCAAAAGTATGCAATTTTTTTACTTTGCTTCAAGTTCCACAATCTATAAGCCTTCAAACCTTCAAAATATTCCTATCTCTGTGGTTCTGAGTTTTGGAGCTCTGCCCTGGATCTGCTTTGCCTGGTATTCTGTGATATTTCTGACGGTGCACTTCATTGTACCTCTACCCTAGCCGCCATCAAGCCCTGCCTCAAACCTACATTGTCTCTTGCCGACTCATTTGGAAACTCCTTTTTCATCGATGCAGTACTTCTGTCCATGTCCATTGACCAGAATTAAGTTGGAAAATAAAATATAGCCAATGGACCATTTGGTGGACATGATTGCTTGTACCGCAGTAAGTGATCTATCTAACATTTTATCCATAAATAATATGATGTTACAATTTATACGTATATAAATCACATTAGGAGTCCTGGTGTGGTGCTGTAGGATAAACACTGGACTGCAAGGTTGGTTTGAACTTCAAAGTTAGCAGTTCAAACTCACGAGCTGCTCCTTGGAAACTCCATACAGGGTCAATACAGAGTCAGAAATGACTGCATGCACTTAACAACAACAAATCACATTATGAATATATTTCATAATAAACAAAACACATTATATGTATGTTGATCTTATTTTGTATATATTTGTTATAAAAACTCTATGCAAAGTAAAACTGTGTATTTACCACTTTTTTCTATGATTATTTCGGAGGAATAATCCCACTGAATATACTATTTGTCCAAATACAAAGAATAGTAAATAATTGGTTATATGAAACATTATTCTTTCATCAATGAAAGCTCATTGAATGAAAAGCTTATCATGTTTCTGCATACTCAATAAATTCACATTGCACACTATATAGCACTGAGATACTTTCAACTGACTATAGTGTTATAGGAGCTCTGGTAGTGTAGTGGTTATGAATCGGGATGCGAACCTAAGGTTAGCAGTACGAAAGTACCAGCTGTTCATGGGAAAAAGATGAGGCTTTCTGCTCCCATAAAGATTTACAGCCTTGGAAACCCTGAGGTCACTATGAGTCAGAACCGACTCCATGGCACATAGCAACAACAACAGCAACAGTGTTATAGGATAAGCACCAGACTGCTAACCATAAGGTTGGCAGTTGAAACCCATCTGCTGACCCTTTGAAGAAAGATGAGACTGTGCTCCCATATAGATAAATAGTCTCGGAAACCCTATGTAGCATTGCTTTGAGTTGAAAGTGGCAAGATGGGTTTGGTTTTGGTGGGATGGAGCTTAAAAGGAATCCTAGTGAATGGTGCAGTGGTCAAAGCAGTCAGCTACTAACGGAAAGTTTAGCTATTCAAACCCACCAGCCATTATGCAGGAGAAAAATGTGGCTGTCTGCTTCTTGAAGGATTTATAGCCTTGGAGGCCCTATCAGACAGTTCACTGTCTAAAGGGTAGCTATGAGTCAGAATGGACTTTATAGCTGTGCATATGGAACTTAAAAAAGGAGCTCTGGTGGTGCAGTATTTAAGCACTCAAATGTTAACTAAAAGGTTGGTGGTTCAAACCTATCAGCGGCTCCATGAGAGACAGATGTGACCTTCTAGTTTGAAAGATTTTAGATTGGAAACCACATGGCAGTTCTATGCTATCCTCCAGGGTTGGTGTGAATTGGAATTGACTTGATGCTATGGGTTTTATGGAGCTTAAAGGGGATATTGGTGGTTCATTGGCAGAATTTTCACCTTCTATATGAGAGACCCAGACTTGATTACTATCCAATTCACCTCATGTACCTGTCATTGGAAGCTTGTGTGGTGGTTCAGTGGCAGAATTCTCACCTTCTATGTGAGAGACTCAGACTTGATTACTATCCAGTTCACCTCAAGTACCTGTCATTGGAAGTTTGTGTGTTGCTGTGGTGATGTACAGATTCAGCAGAGCTTCCAGACTAAGATAGACTAGGAAGAAAGATTTGGCCATCTACCTCCCCAAGTCACTCAATGAAAATCCTACGGGTCATGATGGCCTGATCTGCGACCAATAATGGAGGTTGTACAGGACCAGGCAACACTTGGTTTCCTTGTGCATGGGATTGCTGTGAGTCAGAAGCCAACTAGACAGCAGCTAACAGCAACAATAAGGTGGTACTTAAATGATGGTGATACCAGAGCACAGAAGGTTACATGCATGTTTCTAGTCTTTTGTGATATTTAATTCAGAGGCCAGATAGTATTAATAAGTATTCTAGCATGACACTTCACATGCTCAGAGTCTCATACTGAGGAGATAGTGGGCTATAACAGTAATCTAAGCATTATTTAATGAGAATGTACTGGGCAACAGTGGGATCTGTTATGGAGCCAGCATAAGGCTTGTCAAATCACTGTCAGGAAGCACAGTTGAACATCTAGAGATGTTAATTGGCATATTCACTGTTTTTAGAATCTCTGATATTTTGTTCCAGGAAACATAATTAAATGCAAGACATCCAGACGCATAAGTAGAGTGAGCACATTTATCTCGGATTTACTAGGTGTTTATAACAAGTTTAATCTCTACCCCACAGTGGTCATATGCAGTAGGAATTAATGCCATTTTATTAATGAAGAAACTAAGATCCACACAGTTTACATAGTTTATCTAAAATCCTAAGGTTGCAATTTGCAGAAATACAACATGAACCACATGACACGAATGTACGAAAGGATCTGATATGAGGAAGTCTAATTAGATTTGACACCATCTTTGACACCCCTCATGGTCACGAGCTTTCTCCAGAGCACACGCTCAGTAAAGTAAGCATGATCCTCCTCAGTCATGGTCTATCAAAATAGGCTGAGAACACCACAATTAGAGGATAGATGTTCCCCAAAGATATATCTCTTGTACACTGTCCATTTCTTCATGAACATCTTCATATTATGAGGGAGCTTCAACAATTCAAAAAATTCCATTTTCTTTTAATTACATTTCCCACAAAACATTTGAAACCCCCTCTGCTTCTCATTATTTTTAATCTCTTGTTTGTATTATTATTATTATT
>NW_006408534.1:23475609-23481714 GCF_000296735.1 Chrysochloris asiatica | reverse complement strand
GCTACCAGAGCTCCTTAAGACACTAATATTATACCTTTTGGATATCACAATGACATTTAGCTCCTCCCAAGACAGAGCTAGAGTCTCTTCTCCATGTCTCAAAGTTTTATCCACTTACCCTTTCAATACCATCAACATTCAGGAGCCCAATAGCTTCTCTTAAAACCTGGTCCTCTGATCCCTGGATGCTGCCTGAACCCTTCCTCTGAGAAAGAAGGAATATCAAGCCTAGAGGGCCAAGTTCTGTGCATCAATGAGGCTGTCAAGCCTTTTCCTTGTTTATTTCTGTCAACTTACTGATTTCAAGCAATGGGTTAAATATTGGGATGCTGACAAAAAGGTTGGCAGTCTGAACCCACCAGTAACTCAGTGGGAGAAATATGAGGCACAGAATGGGAAGACAGAGACACAACTGTTCCAGAAATAAACCTGGAAAAGCAGGTAAGATAGAATTTCAGAATGTGGTAAAGTAGGAAGAACATATACTTTGGGACCAGGGCATCCTGGGTTGTAATCCTTGTTCTAGGGAAACTCATCATAATCTGTGAAAAGCTGACATTGAAAGTGGTTTTAAAGCATCCTTTGGGAATCTGCTATGGAAGCAAAAGGAATTTTGTCTGTGAGAAGTTTGTCAAGTCTTTGAACTTGGTTTGTTGTTGCCAGGTGCCATCGAGTTGGAACCGACTCATAGCGACCCCATGTACAGCAGAACGAAATAATGTCCAATCCTGGGCCAACCTCACTACCGCCGCCACACTCGATGCCATCAGTGATGCCACCTGGCCAATCCATCTCGTTGGGGTCTTCCTCTTTTTCTCTGACCCTCCATCTTACCCAGCATGACATCCTTTTCCAGTGACTGTTCCCTCCTGACAATATGTCCAAAGTATGAGAGACGAAGCTTAACCATCCTGGCCTCCAAGAAGCACACTGGCTGTACTTCTTACAAAACAGATCTATTGGTTCTTTTGGCAGTCCATGGCACTTTTAGTATTCTCTTCCAACACCACAATTCAGAGGCATCAATTCTTATATGAGAAGCTGGATTCTATGAAGAAAAGCATGGTGCCAGGATTGGAGGAAGACTCATTAACAACCTGCGATATGCAGATGATACAACCTTGCTTGCTGAAAGTGAAAAGGACTTGAAATATTTACTGATGAAGGTCAAGGAACACAGACTTCAGTATGGATTGCATCTCAATGTCAAGAAAACAAAAATCCTCACCACTGGACCAATAAACAATATTCTTATCAACGGAGAAAAGATTGAAGTTGTCAAGGAGTTCATTCTTCTTGGGTCAACTATCAACATTCGTGGATGCAGCAGTCAAGAGATCAGGCTACGTATTGCATTGGGCAAATCTGCTGCACAGGAAAATTTAAAGTGTTGAAGAGCAAAGATGTCACCTTGAGGACTAAGGTGCACCTGACCCAAGCCATGGTATTTTCAATAACTTCATATGGATGCAAAAGCTGGACGGTGAATAAGGAAGATCGAGAAGAATTGATGCCTTTGGACTTGGTAGGCAAGACTTTTGTCCTATTTTGAACTCTTTAGCTCCCCCTCCCAACTCTGCCCCCAACACCCTTTGGTTCTCTGCCTATGTCTCACAAAATCTGAAACTTGTCCATAAGGTAAGCATCATCTCCAATGAGCGCTCAGAGTTAAGTCTCTTTATGGGGCTTTGTCCTAAGCAGATGCAGGTGAAAATCCCATGAATCTGATTTTTTTTTTTTTAATGTTTTATTGTCAATTATGTGATAGTTTACATGGGAGAACATTAGTTAGTTTTACATTCATCCAATCGTATATCATTTCATTGTCATGGTTACAGTCCCCTCCATGCATCATCAACCAACCAGAGGGTGTACCCTACAAGCCTGGCCCCCGGTCATCAGTACACAGCCCCTCTCCCTCTCTGTGTCCCCAGCCACTCCATCTCTCCACGTCACCATGAATCTGTTTTATTGAGTGAATGAATTCTCACAAGGAATTGCTCCAGAAAGAGGGATGTTGAGCAAAGGAGGCTTTGCTGGGACTTTGAAGCAAGTGGGAAATGGGAAGTGGGAGGCAGAAGTGCTCATGTCTTCAATAGCTCTGGCCGCAGAGCACATCAGATCTGTCAAGGATCCCTATGGAGGCTACCATAAGTTCCCCAAAAAGGTGGGTAGAGGAAAATTTAGCGTTCTTTTTCCTAGAGAACTTATTTCTGCTGAGTTGAACCCAGACCATGGTGAAGATTCTTGCTACCTTCGATTTATTCTTCCTTAACTCTTCCCTTGGGCTGGCACAGATGTCTGTGCTCTGCAGAACTGGTATGCATTTCATCCTTGAACCAGGTGTCTCCTTGATACCAGTTCCAATGACCTCTGTTATGGATTGAATTGTGTCCCCCCAAAAAGTGTGTTGAAATACTAATGTGACTTTGTTAGAAGTAGAGTCTTTGAAGACACTAGCCCTTAAAATAATGTGAGGTGATTGTAGAATAGGGGGCATTTTAATTCAATCTGAGTAGTGTCCTTATAAAAGAGAAGAGACAGAGAGAGACACACAGAGGAAGGGTGACCAAATGAAGACACATGTATAAGCTTAGGAATGCCTAAGGCTACCAGAAGCTGGAAGAGATAAAGATTTTTTTTTTTTCCTGGCCATTTTGAAGGGTGCATCCTCTGATTGACACATTTACTTGCATTCTTCAGAACTGTGAGGCAATACATTTTCATTGTTATAAAGCTTATAAAATATCAGGTTTGTGATATTTTGTTACTGAAGTTATAGGAAGTTAATATACCCTCCCTTAGTACTGGCCCCTTAGCCTCTCACTCTTGTTTCTTGTAGTTTTTGTGTTTTGTTTTTTTTCATCCCTAGAGTCCTGCCTGAGGTCTGGAACTTGAGCCATATTTGGACACCAAAAAGCAGAGGCTAGGATCCCATGTCTGCAGGTCTGAAGAGCTTTAATTAGAGGCTTCTCCGGATCACCTGCCTGCCAGCCTTTCCAAGTCCCTGCAGTTGGCTTTCCAGAAGAGCCCTCATCGCTGTGGGTGGCAAGCCACAGCAGGATGCCTGAAGGTAGTCAAGTGGGCTTGAGGAGGTCCTCAGACCTCAGCTGGTTTTAATCCTATAACACTGAAACTTAATATACAAGGCAGGCAAGATAAAAAATGCTTTTGTGTGGCATTAGTGTTTCATGTTGAACTCCAAATCTCAGTGGTTCTAATTCAACTACAACAGCAGTGATGCTGGTAACAGTAATTATAGTAATCACATCAACAATGTGATAATAAAGAGAAAAAGCAGAAACCAAAGGGAGAATCCTAACACTTGTCTGGCACAATCTGTTGTGTGTTTGTGGTACTTGTTGATTAAACAGGAAGTCCATGCAATAGGGGTCTAGTGACTAAAGGATTGCTGGCCCCAGCAGCTCTGCCCTGGTCCCTGCCAAGGCTACAATCTATGCCTGTCTGCCCAAAATTAAGCCTGGGAGTTCAGCCTGAATTTGGGTGGTTAATTTACAGCTTAGTTCGTCTGGAGGTTCTGGCTAGACACTGACCTAGAGGGTGGAAAAGCATTTGTCTCGGTTTCCTCCTAAAGAGGTTCTGCTAGGAAGATCAACACATAGTTAAGAGGAAGTGACCAAGAGCAGCTACAAAGACACACCAGAAAGATCATTCTGTAAATCGTTTTATTACTTGGTGTAAGAGCAAAATGCTCAAGACAAACATTTTTCACTAAAGTGAAAAGTTATGATTTGGTTTTAAGAAGACTTCAGGAGATATTTTTGGTTTAAAACTTAAATATTTTCTCAGGGGTTCATTAACGCTTCATGGTTCTAGAAAGTCTAGAGTCCATGAAAATTTGAAATTCTGTTTTGTATTTTCCCCTTTTGATCAGGATTTTTCTATGGAATCTTTTGTACCATGTTCAGTAATGGTAGATAGGCACCATCCAGTTCTTCTGGTTAGATGGAAAAGGAGACTGTTTATGGAGGCTGTTAGCCATATATTCCATTGTGTGGTAGTTGTATGCCATGGCATTGCTTCTGACTCATATTGACCCTGTATAGGGTTTCTAAGGCTATAAATCTTTGGGAGAGCAGAAAGTCTCATCTTTCTCCTGCAGGAAAATTGGTAGATTCAAACTGATGACCCTGTGGTTTGCAGCACAGCTTATAACCCACTATACTACCAGGGCTCCTTGTTCTTCTTGTTGGTAGGTACTGTAGACTCGGTTTGGACCCATAGCAACCCTGTATGGGGTTTTAAGGAGCAGCTGGTGAGTTTGAACCACCGACCTTTTGGTCAAGTGCATCATACCACAGCACCACACCAGGGCTCTGCCAGAGCTCCTTACACATTCCATGTTGTTGTTATTGTTTTTGTTAGGTACCATAGAGTTGGTGCCGACTCATAGCAACCGTATTCACAGCAGAACGAAACACTGCCTGATCCTGGGCCAACCTCACATTTGAGCCCACTGATGCAGACATTTTGCCAATCTATCTTGCTGGAGGTCTTCCTCTTTTTCTCTGACCCTCCACCATACCAAACATGATATCCTTCTCCAGCGACTGGTTCCTCCTGACAATATGTCCTAAGTATGAGAGATGAAGTTTGGCCATCCTGGCCTCCAAGGAGCACTCTGGCTACACTTCTTCCAACACAAATCTGTTGGTTCTTTTGGCAGCCCTTGGCACTTTCAATATTCTCCTCCAACACCATAACTCAAAAGCATCATTTCTTCTACAGTCTTCCTTATTCACTGTACAGCTTTCACATGCATCTGAGGTAATTGAAAGTACCATGACTTGGGTCAGGAGCACCTTAGTCTTCAAGCTGACATCTTTGCTCTTCAACACTTTAAAATGGTTTTGTGCAGCAGATTTGCCAATGCAATATGTCGTTTGATTTCTTGACTGCTGCTTCCATGAGTGTTGATAGTTGATCCAAGAAGAATGAAGTCCTTGACAACTTCAATCTTTTCTCTGTTGATAAGAATGTTGTTTATTGGTCCAGTAGTGAGGAGTTTTGTATTCCTAACATTGAGATGCAATCCATACCGAAGGATGTGCTCTTTGACCTTCATCAGTAAATATTTTAAGTCTTCTTCACTTTCAGCAAGCAAGGTTATATCATCTGTATATCTCAGGTTTTTAATGAGTCTTCCTCCAATCCTGATGCAACATTTTTCTTCATAGAACTCAGCTTCTTATTATTTGCTCAGCATACAGGTTGAATAAGTATGGTGAAAGACTACAACCCTGTTGTACACCTTTCTTAATTTTAAACCATTCAGTGTTCCCATGTTCTGTTTGATCAACTGTCTCTTGGTCCATGTACAGATTCCTCATGAGCACAATTAAGTGTTCTGGAATACTCATACTTTGCAATGTTGTCCATAGCTTGTCATGGTCCACAAAATCAAAAGCCTTTGTGTAGTCAATAAAGCACAGGTAAACATCTTTCTGATATTCTCTGCTTTCAGCCAAGATCCATTGGACATCAGCAATGATATCCCTCATTCCACGGCCTCTTCTGAATCCAGCTTGAACCTCTGGAAGTTCTCTGTCAATGTATGCTTGCAGCTGTTTCTGTATTATTCTTAGTAAAACTTTACTCTCATGGGATATCAAAGATATTGTCCAATGATTTCTTCATTCCATTGGGTCACCTCTCTTTGGAATGGGCACAACTATGGATTTCTTCCAATCAGTCAGCGAGATAGTTGTCGTCCCAATTTCTTGGCAGAGATGAGTGAGTGCCTCCTGTGCCGCCTTACTTTTTTGAAAGATTTCAATTTTGATTCCATCAATTCATGATGCCTTGTTCTTTGCTAATTCCTTCAATGCACTTTGGACTTCTTCCTTCAGTATCATTGGCTCTTGGTCATATGCTACCTCTTGAAACGGTTGAACACCAACCATATCCTTTCGGTACAGTGACTGTGCATTCCTTCCATCTTCTCTTGATGCTTTCTGTATCATTCAATAATGTGCCCAGAGAATCTTTCAATAACGAAGCCAAGGCTTGAATTTTTCTTCAGTTCCCCCAGCTTGAGAAATGCTGAGTGTGTTCTTCCCTTTTGGTTTTCTGATTCCAGATCTT
>NW_006408534.1:23463205-23473807 GCF_000296735.1 Chrysochloris asiatica | reverse complement strand
AGAGAACAATTTTGTTTTGGATAACCTCTTATATTTATTTAATGTTTTATTGTGAATTATATTTTATTGTGATACTTTACATGGGAGAACATTAGTTTTACATTCATTCCATCGTATATCATTTCATTGCCATGGTTACAATCCCCTCCATGCATTATCAACCAACCAAAGGGTATACACTACAAGCCTGCCCCCTGGTCATCAGCACACAGTCACTCTCCCTCTGTGGGTCTAAAGTCCCCAACTGCTCCATCTCTCCACACCATCGTCTCTGCCTCCATATCAGGCATCACTGCTTCTCTGGGTAGTGTCCCGCTCTCCACTCTTCTCCCTTCATTGTCCCAGGGACCTCTGCTCCTAGGCTGAAAAGTTAATCACTCACCTCCTTGCTACAAAATGTCTACCTTTACATTTCCAACCCTCACAATCAATCCTGATAACAGTTATTCACTACTGTATCACAAAAGACCTATTGGATAATCTCTTGCAAGCTTTTATAACCCCAAGCTAAATGCAGCAAAGTTTCTAATGAATTCGTGCCTCTAAATCTCCAAAACAAGGATCCAAATTCCATGAAGTGTTTGGTTGTACAGGAGAAGCCTTAGCAGCTACTCTGCATAACTTTTGCCAATTCAACTTTTTCAGGTGTATAACTTACTGACAGCAAATACAATAATCAGTTGTGCCTTTCATTCTTCTCATGTCTCTCCAGTCTTCTGGCTACATTCACCCTCCATCTTGGAATCCTCTTCTTCTGCCTTGGATACGTATCACTACATGCCATTTATATTGCGAAACTAAATGTTTATGAATTGTTAAATAGGGAACCAATTTGCTTTGTAAACTTGCACTGAAATCAAAATAAAAGCTTAAAAAGAAAGAAAGAAGAGAAAATCCTATGGAGCACGATTCTACTCTGATACACATGGGGTCACCATGAGCCACAATCCATTTAATGGCAACTGCACTTCTAAATTTTATATGGCTAGGCTTCATTGTTGTTGATGTTGTTAAGTGCCGTCGAGTTGGTTCCAGCTCATAGCGACCCTGTATAGAGTTTCTGAGGAGTGACTGGTAGGTTTGAACTGCCGACCTTGTGGTTAGCAGTCAAGTGCTTATCGTACAGCGCCACACCAGGATTCCATTGCTGTTGATAAGCTCTATCGAGTCAGTTCTGACTCACAGAGATAAAACTCTCCAGTCCTGTGCCATCTTTATATTCTTTTCTATGTTTGAGCCCATTGTTGCGGTCACTGTGTCAGTCTTCTCTTTGAGGGTCTTCCTCTTTTTTGCTTACCCTGCACTTTACCAAGCATGATGTCCTTCTCCAGGGACTGGTCCCTCCTGATAACCTGTCCAAAGTACATGAGATGGAGTTTTGCTATCATTGCTTCTAAGGAACATTCTGGCTGTATTTCTTCCAACTCAGATTTCTTTGTTCTTCATGTAGTCCATGATATATTCAATATTCTTCACCAGCATGGTAATTTAAATGTGTCAATTCTTCTCCTATCTTCCTTATTCATTGTCTAGCATTTATATGCGTATGTTGTTGTTATTGTAGTTATATGCCATTGAGTCTGTTCTGACTCATAGTGACCTGTATAGGGTTTCCAAGGTGTGGCTGGTCAGCTTGAATTGCTGACCTTGTGATTTAAACTGACCTTGCAGTCTAGTGCATTAACCTGCAGTGCCATGAGGCAATTGGAAATAACTTTGCTTGGTTCAGGTGCACTTTCGTCCTCCAAGTGACATTTTTACTCTGTAACACTTTAAAGAGGTCTTTTGCAGAAGGGCCCATTAAGAACAGGAAAATCAAAACACCCCAGACTGATTGACAATCCTGCAAGAAACACCCTCTGCATGCTCTCTGGATAATTCCTGCTCATCTCTTATGATTTAACATACATGCCCCTCCCTGACCCCTTTTGAGGGTTTTTCATCTCTGACATACTACATTTCACAGCCTCTCCTCTTTTTCCTTGTATATATTCGATTACATAATTTGATTGGATATGTTACAATAATCTATTAGCTCCTCTGTCTTGTCCATTGAACTAGATGCTCCCCAAGGTCAACATCTCGGTGTCTCATACCTACCATAGTGCTTAAGGAGCTCTGGTGGCATAGTGGTTGCGAGTTGTGCTGCTAACCTCAATGTCAGCAGTTTGAAACTACCAGCTGTTTTGCTTTCTGCTCCCGTAAAGATTTCCAGCCTCGGAAACCCTACACAGGGCATTATGAGTCGGAACCGACTCCACAGCACATAACCACCACCACCATAGTGCTTGGCATATAGAAAGCACTTAAGAAATTTTAAGGGAATGAATGAATGATAGAAGACTTGAAGTGATTGGTTATCAGAGATACGCTGGAAAATCTCTCCCTAGAAAGAGACACACATTGTTGTGTGTGAGTGAAATTCAGAGGTTAAGGAGAATCTCTCTAACCAAGAGAGATATAGATGATTGTACAGGCATGATGGCTTCTGAGAACAAGCCTATTGTTTAATCAGGTGTTTATTATGAAATACCAGGATGACATATACTATTGGACACTACCTTGGTGAATACTAGTATGGCCCAGACACACCTTAGCAGAGAATTGAACAGGTAAACTTGCATTCAGTTTGTTCTATTTTATTCTCAATAATTTTATTAATTTTTCCCAAGTGGCTAATTACCTTAAAGGAATTCTAGTGGTGCAATGGTTAAGTTCTTAGCTGCGAATGGAAAGGCCAGATGGTCAAATCCTCCAGCTGCTCTGTGGGAGAAAGATGCAGCAGTCTACTTCCATAAATATTACAGCCTTGGAAACTCTCTGGGGTGGTTCTACTTTGTCCTATCGGGTTGCTATCACTTGGAATTGACTCAATGGCAATGGCTTTTTGGAATCACCTTAAGGAGAGCATTTTTAATAAGGGCATCCTTATACTCTAGTGGATTCACTATAAAACATGTAGAACATGTTTTCAAATCTTTATCAATGACTATGACAGTGTTACCCCTTGGTGTGGCTCTGTAGGATAAGCACTGAATTGCTAACCACAAGGTCATTTGTTTAAACTCCCTAGTCACTCATTGGAAACCCTATACAGAATCGTTATGAGTTGGAATTGACTCAACAACACTGAACAACAACAACAACAACAACAACCTACCCCTGGTAACCTGAGGCGCACCTGATCTAAGATGCATCTGACTCAAGCCATGGTATTTTCAGTGGCCTCATATGCATGTGAAAGTTAGACAATGAGTAAGGAAGACCATCAAAAAACTGATGCATTTGTTAAGGTGTTGCCAAGGAATATTAAAAAAGTATCATGGATTTGCAGAAGAACAAACAAATTTACTTTGGAAAAAGTACAGTCAGAATGCTCCTTAAAAGTAAGGATGGTGAGACTTTGTCTTTCATACTTTGGACATATTATCAGGAGGGATCATGCCCTCAAGAAGGACATTATGCTTGGTAAAATGGAGGGTCAGTGAAAAAGAGGAAGACCCTCAACGAGATGATTGACACCATGGCAGCAGCAATGGGCTCAAACATAACAATTGCGAAGATGGCATAGGACCAGGTAGTGGTTCATTCTGTTGTGCTATGGGTTGGAACGAACTCTATGGCACATAACAACAACAACAACATGACAATGTTGGTTCACTTATCTTCATTCAGACAAGTTACTTTGAGATAGAGCCCAGAATTGCTAATGTAACATCCTTCTCCAGAGTACCAATGGGCCCACTGATGAAACAACATTTTTGTTATCAAGCCAATACTTTTAAAAAGCCTTTTTCCAAGATCCTTTGCAATGATAAGGAAATTGGGCCAGTTTCTACGTAAAAGAGGAAGATCCTGGTGAAGGGCAGAAAGCATTTTATTTCTGTGTGTACTGGGGCAGAATGAGGAAAGCGCCGATGGAAAGAAAAGCTTTCCATCACTTTAGTGAAACTGTTATCCTGGTTCTGAGGTGAAGGGTTGATCCCTGAGCAAGGGAAGGAAATAGAACCCAACTCTTTCCATCCTAGTGGGCTGATTAGCAGCCCAAATTGACAAACCTAAGGCTGGTACATCCATGTGGTTTTTGCATTATTTCATTAGGCTGTTGACAATATACACACGGAAACAATCCACAGTTGGGCACTGATTACATTTTCCTTCAAAGACATAGCCAACCTCTGTCTTCTGTGAAAAATTATCTTAATCCTGCCATTGATATCTAACCTACCCTCATAGTTTCTAAGATTTCTTAGTCATAGTTTTCAGAGAATTCTGATTTCTGTTCAATCTTGCCTCCTGCATGACTTTGTACATAGTGTTTGTATCTCTATTCTATCCAGATATTCTAGAGGCAGTAGGGCAGCTGAAAGGCTTCCAGCACATTCCCCCCTTTGACAGAAGACGTTGCCTCCACAGTAGGCTATCAAGTAGCCCCACTGTTCAAGAGGTCCATGGGATTCTCTCCATCTTACCATTTCTGTGGAGGTAGAATTAGTTCTCGTTTATCAGTTATGTGTGTGTAAAAATAGATCCTCCTCAAATGATCAATTCTATTCTGGTATCTGAGTTTCTGTAACTTCCATTTTCCCTACCACTCAGCAGTCTCCACAGTCTATGCCTTCTTATTAACTGATTGAGACTCTAGCAGACTCCATTGTATATAACGAGTAAATTTCTCTCACATGCATCTAGACTAGAACTCGTTGTGTACCATCCTTGGGTGATGGTAAAAGGATCATTTAAATTACTTTCTGTGTTCCATGGTCCACATGAGGAATCCTAGTTGAGGATGGAGAGCAGAAGCTGATTTATAAATGGCAGTATGAGAACTGCCTCATTCAGTATCCTGCTCACCCACAAGGAAAATGCTTGAACTCCTTCCTTGAACACAGTGAAGGATAATTTACCAATGAGCTATTATAGCTTAGGCATCATGTTTTTTCACTTTAAAGGCATTTAAAGTGGCATTCCTTTAAAGGTCCTATATTGTTGTTAAGTGTCATCTGGTTGGTTCTGACTCAGAGACCAGAAGGGTTTCCAAGAAGCAGCTAGTGGATTTGAACTGTTGACTTTGCAGTTCAAACTGACCTTGCGGTCCAGTAGTTATTCAACAACACTGTACCAGGACTCCAAGGTCCTGTTCCTAATCTTATATTCATAATTTAAAATAATATTTTTCTTAGCGGTACCCCCATCTCCTCACAAAACCTGCACTGTACTGTATGTGTGTGCTTTTAAGTATATTCTGTGTTTTGATGGACCATTAACATCAAAGTTAATAATTATCATACAGTCACTTTCAGAAGTTTTTGATAATTCCTTAATTCTTTTCTCTCCTGGAAGAATGCAAAGATTGGTTTCTTCTGTCCCAATGGCAGTCTTCTTAGAATTGAACTTCCTCGTTTGGTACAACAATTGCCTGCAGAATCTACAGAGTAATGTGCTGGGGTGGGAGGGACATGGGTAGGGGAAAGCTTCAATCACTTTAACTGGGCCATATTCACCACTATGAATATTCATTTATCCATCCATTCAACCCTTGGAGTTAGACAGACCTGGATTCAATGCCTCTAGCTCTGCTACGTATTAGTTGTGTCACAATGGACAAATTACTTCCTCTAAACTTCAGTTGCTTTCAGGACTCTGAACGATTATTTTTAGTTTCCTTTCCAGATATACTGAATCCTCCCCCATTAACATAAACTCTCTGCCCCTGAGGTTTCTGTCTAATTTTTTGACAGTTGTCAGTTTTGTTCCATACAGATGGTTCTTATGAGTATAATGCCCAAGACAGATTTTAATATTAGTTAAACTATTGTTTGGCTTTAATAAAATTTTAGGGCATATTTTTGGTTTGAGGTTTAAAGATTATATCGGGCAAGAGTTTCAGGGTTTCATCCACCTTTCATGACTCTAGAAAGTCTTCTTGTTGTTGCTAGGTATTGTTGAGCTTGTTTCAGTTTATAGTGACCCTATGTACAACAGGATGAAACACTGCCTGGTTCTGTGCCATACTTAACAATTCTTGCTATGTTTGAGCCCATTGCTACCACTGTGTCAATCCATCTCACTGGTGGTCTTCCATATGCCCAAAGTATATTAGATAAAATCTTGCCATCCTTGCTTCATTCTAAGGAGCATTCTGGCTCTATTTCCAATACAGAATTATTTGTTCTTCTGGAAATCCGTAGTATAGTCAATATTCTCTGCCTATACCATAGTCAAATGTATCAGTTCTTTTCTGGTCTTCCTTATTTATCATTCAGTTTACTATGGCTTGGGTCAGGTGCACTTTAGTCCTCAAAGTGATATTTTTGAGCACTTTAAAGAAGTCTTTTGTAACAGATTCACCCAATGTAATACTTTAGAAAGTCTAAAGTATTTGATATTTTTTGTGTTTTTGTTTTTAAATCTTAGCCATGTTATTGATAGTGTATTAGTATCTCACTGTCATTTTGATTCTCATATTCTCTGATGGCTAATTACACCAAAGATCTTTTCATGTATTTAGTGGACATTTGAATTTCTTCTTGATGAATTATCTAATCCAGTCCTTTGCTCATTTTATGACTGAGTTATTTGCCTTTATGCTGTCAAATTGGGGATCTTTTATATATATTTTGGTGACTAGATTATTGTTAGATGTATGGTTTCAGAATATATTCACCCAATTGGTAGTGTTCTTTTTATTTTTTTGGTAAAGTTTTTGCTGAACAAAAGTTTAAATTTTTAAACCTGTATTGTGAATTGGGTGAAGTTTTACATAGCAGATCAGTTTTACATTGAATACACATTGTGTTTCACATTATTAATTAGAATCCCCACAAGATAACATCACTTATCCCACTTCCTTCCTGTGTTTCCTGTTTCTATTCTCTTTCTTTCCTAACCCTTGTGAGCTTTGTCCTTGGGTAAATGCTGGCTGCCCCTTTGATCTCAAATAATTGATTATTCTAAGGTTTATATACCCACCAGTGCTATCAGCCCTCCCCCTATAAACTTGTCTAGGAGTCCTGGTGTGGCACTGTGGGTTAATGCACTGGATTGCAAAGTCAGTTTGAACCACAAAGTCCGTGGTTCAAACTCAGCAGCTGCTCCTTGGAAACCCTATGCAGGGTTGCTATGGGTTGGAATAGACTCAATGACACTTAACAACAACAACAATAAACATCTCTGTTGTGTGGTTAAGGAGCCCTGGGAACATAGTGATTATGCATTGAGCTGCTAATCACAAGGTTGGTAGTTCAATTTCACCAGCCGCTCCATGGTAGTAAGATGAGAGTTTCTGCTTCCATAAAGAGTTACAGCCTTGGAAGACTGCTATGAATCAGAACCGACTTGAAGTCATACCACGACCATTGTGTGCTTGAAAATTGAGCCACAGGGGTGAGTTCAGTTCCAAACCTGAAGGATGACTCAACATGTAAATGAAGGATTCTATGGGGAAAATATTGGATGTTGTCAAAAGCATCAAAAGAAGATGGAAGGTATACACACTGTCACTGTATAAAAAGAAATGGTCAATGCTCATTCATTGAAAAAGACAGCATATGATAAAAAACTGATGGTATTAAAGGAAGACCTAAAAGCTGTACTGAAGGTATTGCTGAAAAACAAGTCTCTGAGAACTGACAGGAGTCCTGGTGTGGCATTGTGGGTTAGTGAGCTGGACTGCAAGGTGGACTTGAACTGCAAGGCCGGTGGTTCATGCTCACTAGTTTCTCCTCGGAAACCTATACAGGGTTGTGATGGGTCAGAACTGACTTGATGGCACTTAACAACAACTGACATAATACAAATAGAAATCTTAAAACAAGCTTCAGCACAGGAGGTGCTTGCTCACTCATCTATACAAAGAAATTTGAGGACAACTAACTACCTCGACAACCATTTCAAAAAAAGGTAACTCAACAGAAAGTGAAAATTGCTGAACAATATGATTACTGTCACAGGCAAGTAAAATTTTTCTGAAGAGAGTTAAAAAATGGTTATAACAGTACATCAACAGAGAAGTGCTAGAAATTAAAGCCAGATTTAGAAAAGGATGTAGAACTCAAGATACCATTGCTGACATCAGATGTATTTTGGCTAAAAGTAGGGAACACCAGAAAGATGTTTACTTGTGCATTATTGACTATGCAAAGTCTTTCAACTGTGTGGATAATAATGAACTTTGGATAACATTACAAAGGATGGGTATGCCAGAACTCATGAGGAATATTTAAATAAAGAGGCAGTTGTTCAAACAGAACACGGGGTTTTAAATCAGGAAAGGTATGTACTAAGGTTGTGTCTTTTCACCATATTTATTCAAACTGTATGCTGAGTAATCTGAGAAATTGGATTATATGAAGAACTGGCATCAGTATTTGAGGAAGACCCATTAATAATCTATTATATGCATATGATACAACCTTGCTAGTTGGAAGTGAAGAGAAGTTAAAACACTTATTGATGATAATTAAAGAGTACTATATTAGTAGCGTAGTGGCTACGAATCGGGCTGCGAACCTTAAGGACAGCAGTTCTGCTCCCATAAAGATTTACAGCCTCGGAAACCCTGTACAGGGTAGCTATGGGTCGGAACCGACTCAATGGCACTTAACAACAACAACAACAATAGCATTCAGTAGGAGTCCTGGTGTGGCGTTGTGGGTTAATGCGCCAGACTGTAAAGCTGTTTGAACTACAAGCTCGGTGGTTCAAGCTCACCAGTAGCTTCTTGGAAACCCTATGCAGGGTCGCTATGGGTCGGAACCGACTCGGGGGCACTTCACAACAACAACAACAATAGCATTCAGTATGGATGGTATCTCAATGTAAAGAACACAAACACCCTCACAATTGATCCAATAAATAACATCATGATAAATGGAGAAAAGACTGAAGCTGTAAAAGAGTTCATTTTGCTTAGATCCGCAATCAACACTCCTGGAAGCAACAGTCAAGATATAAAATGACATATTGCATTAGGAAAATCTGCTGCAAAAGACATCAAAACGTTGGAGAGCAAAGATGTCAGTTTGAGGACTAAGGTATGCCTGGCTCAAGGCATGGTATTTTCAGTAGCTTCATATGCATGTGAAAGTTGAACAATGAATAACAAAGACCATAAGAGAATGCTCATTCAAAGATTTGAAAGCCTCAGAAACCCTATACAGGCTTGCTCTGAATCAGAACCAACTCAATGGGACAGTTAACAACAATAACTGCACACACACACACTATATATATATATTGAAAGAGAGAGAGAGAGTGTGTGTCGTGGTGTGGCGCGGTGGGTTAATGCGTCAGACTGCAAAGCCATTTGAACTGCAAGGTTGGCGGTTCAAACTCACAAGCTGCTCCTTGGAAACCCTACACAGAGTTGCTATGAGTCATCACTGACTTGATGGCACTTAACAACACACACATATATTAGCCCTGGTGTGGTGCTGTAGGATAAGCGCTGGACTTAACTGAAAGGTTGGCAGTTCCAATTCATCAGCCATTCAGAATCCCTATAAGGGTTGCTATGAGTCAGAAAAAATTCATGGCACACAACCTTTATTTCTCCCTTCAATTATATTAGTGTTTGCTTTAAATAGATTTCCTGATGTTTGGTGCACTTGTATTTACGGTTGTTAACTCTTCTTGATTAATTGACTTTTATCACGATATAATGTTCATCTTTATTTTTCTGAAAGATTTTGACTTAAAATCTACTTTGTTATTATGATTGCATCTTACCTCTTTTTTTGTTTTTGCTATTTTTACATGCTATTTTTACACCATCCTTTCACTTTTAACCTATTTGTGACCTTGGGTTTAAGGTGTGCCTATTGTAAGCAGCAACATATAATTGGATCATTGATTTTTAAAAGTCCATTTACATCCTATGTAATTACTGATAAGAAGTGACTTACTTCTACCATTTTGTTATTTTGTTTGTGTCTTAAACCTCCTTTTTGTTTTCCCTTTAATATTGCTTGCTTTTGTGTTTTATTGATTTATTATAATGAGCCTTTTAAATTCCCTTTATCCTTTTCTTTTGCTTTGCTTATGTTTTAAAATATATTTTCTTAGCTGTTACTATAAATATTACATTTAAGAACTTGTATTTATAATATTCTAGAGTAAGTTGGTACCAATTTAACTTCATTAACATGCAAGAAATTCAGTATCCATTCCATTCCTGTTCTCCTTTTGTTGTTGTAGTCATTAATTATATCTTTATATTTCATGGGGCCTATAATGTAATTTTATCCTTATCTTTTAGATATTTGTTATTAAAAACAAGGAGAAAACATTTAGAGTTATCAAAAATAAATATCTTACTATATTTATAATTATAAATCCCTCATACTTGTCCATGCATTTCTGCTTATTAGGAATTTTTCTTTTAATATATAGCTTTGAATTACTTTCTAGTATTTTCTTCCTTCCATTTACAGAACTTCCAATGGTAGTTTTTATAAAGCTGGTCTGGTGAATATGAACCCTCTCAGCTTTTGTTTAACTGGGGATGTTTAAATTTCACCCTCATTCTTAAATATTAGTATCTCTGTATAGTATTCTTAGTTGACAGTTTCCCCTTTCCCCCAATACTTTTATTTAAAAAAA
>NW_006408534.1:23460566-23461740 GCF_000296735.1 Chrysochloris asiatica | reverse complement strand
CAGTTCTTCAGTTATTTTCTCTGAGGGCTGGATTTTCCCTTTTGGCTTAGCCAAGATTTCCTTCCCTAACCTGTGGGGGTTGCTTATATCTGATATGGCACTTGGGGGACAAGTAGGTAGACTTGGCTCTGTATTAGTAGAAGGAGGGACTGGCACTTCCCCAAAGGACCTTCAGAAGATATCTTGTTGATTTCAGAGCCCTACTGGCCCTGAATCCATCTACAGTTAAGTGACCCACCTTCTGATTCCACTGTAGCATGCAGTAGCCTGAGTTAGCAGTCCTCAGTGCCAACCTAAGGAAGAACAGACAGACTTATTGGAGATTTATTCTATTGGTTTTAGAGGGCTGAGCTAATGGGTACATAGATAGAGTACTGATTATATGAGTAGACTTCACTACTGGGGCCTTCAGTAGCAATTTGCAACAATCTGGCAGCTTATAATTATCAAGTAGGAGAGGTGTGCCATGCTCTGGTCAGATCTTCATGGAGGTTTGCCTTGTTACTATAAGAGTCTCCCTTGTAAATTATTGACTGTGAGTGCAACATTCACTCAAGACTCCTGCTTCCTACCACATAGCAACCTCAGTCAGCAATCCTCAGTGCCAACAGGAAGTGGTTGCAGAGTAACACTAATTGACCTCCAGGGAGGGTTTTTTTCTGTTGATTTCAGGGGCTAGAGCTGTGCAGTGTGCAGAAATGTAGGTAGAAGGCTGACTATGGGAGCAAATTCCACTGTAGGGATCTTTTGTAGCAATTCATAGCAGACTTGAAGGTGACTGAGTTGGTGAGATATTGTCATGCTCCAAACAGAATTCTGGGGTGATCTGTCTTGTTGCTATCAGAATCCTACCTGCAATTTGTTGGTTGTGGGTGTTTGTTGATGTTGTTAGGTGCTGTCAATTTGGCTCCAACTCATAGTGACCGCATGTACAACAAAACAAAACAAAATACTACACTGCTGGGTTCTGTGCAATTCTCACAATTGTTGTTATGTTTGAATCTATTGTTGCAGTTACTATGTCAGTCCATCTCATTGATAGTGAGTCCAAGTAAAATGAAATCCTCAACAACTTCAGTCTTTTCTCCATTTATTATGATATTTTGTTTAAGTTGTGAGGATTTTTGTTTTCTTTACACTGAGTTACAATACATACTGAAGACTATATCTTTGA
>NW_006408534.1:23456853-23458722 GCF_000296735.1 Chrysochloris asiatica | reverse complement strand
CTCAGTTTTTATTTATTTTTTCCTCTTTTTTGTGGGAGGGTAGTTTTGCTGGATATAAAATTCATACTTGACAATCTTTTTTTTTTCCCCCTTCACTTTGAATATGTCATTTCACTTCTCTGGTCTTCAGGGTTTCTGATGAGAAACCCACTGTTAATATTATTGAGGATCCCTTGTATGTGTTAAGTTGTGTTTTTCTTGCTGCTTTCAAGACCTGCATGTTTCTTTATCTTTTGATAATTTGATTGTAATTGATTTGTGTTTATCTTACTTGGCATTCATTGAGCTTCTTAGATAGGTAAATTAATGTTTTTCATGAAATTTGCAAAATTTGGGGCCATTATTTCTTCCAATTTTTGTTCTGCCCACATTAAACATATATTGGTATCCTAAATGGTGTATTGATTGTCTTTGACACTGTGTTCATTTTTCTTCACACTTCTCTCTTCCTGTTTCTCAGGCTGAATAGTTTCAATTGACCTATTTTAAGTTCATGAATTCTTTCTTCTGTCCATCCAAATATGCTGTTGAGTTCTTCATTTTATCTATTGTTGTTATTGTTAAGTACCCTGGAGTCAGTTCTGACTCATAGTGACCCTGCACAGGGTTTCTGAGGCTGTAAATCTTTACAGGAGCAGAATGCCTCATTTTTTTCCTGCAGAACAGCTGGTAGTTTTGAACTGCTGACCTTGCGGATGGCAGCCCGACTTGTACTTCCCCATAATTCCTATGTGGTTCTTTTTTTTTTTTTTTTTAAGTACAGTTTCCCTCTTTATTGATGTTCTTTATAACTTGGTGAAATATTATCCTTATAATTTTACTTAGCTCTTCAAACATGATGTCTTTTAGTTTTTTGAACATATTTAAAATAGCTGACTTAAAGTCTTACTTGCAAGTCCAATGTGTGTTTTTCATTAGGGGACAATTTTTATTGATCATTATTTTTCATTCCTGTGTATGGGCCATATTTTCTTGTTCTTTTTAATGTATTAGAATTATTGTTATTATTTTTAAAAACTGAGCTTATTAGATAATATAATGTGGCAATTCTGAAAATAAATTTTCTTTCCTCCCCAGGGCTAATGCTATTGCTGTTTCTTGTTTTTTCCATCAGAAACTTTTCTGAGCTAATTAGGTAAAATTGGTATTCTTTATTGAGTTTGGTCTCTGAAATCTTTAATTGGTTAATTTAGAGGTTGGCTGTTGATTGAACAGAGATTTCCTTAAATGCAGCCAAGAACCAACAAATCTCAAAATCTTTGCCAAGGGGCTCTACATGTATGTTGTGGCATATCTTCAATATTCATTCAGGAAGGTAACAACTCTGTTATAAACTTAACTCCATTCTTGTCTAAAGCCCAAGGTGAGATTTTAGGTATTTCTCAGGTGTTTCCTGTGAGTGCATATGGCTCTACACATGTGCATGTCTGTCTAGTTTTCCAGGAGTATGTCATAGTTTTCCAAACCCTCTATGTCTGTAATTTTGTTGTGTTGGCTTGCATATTGTGATGGGAGAAGCCATGCCATTGGTATTGCAAATACCAGCAAGATCACCCATAGTGACAGGTTTTCAGCAGAGTTCCAGCAGATTAGGAAAGGAGGGTCTGAAAATCTAGCTCCAAAAAATTGTTCAGTGAAAAGCTAATGAATAGCAGTGAAACATTTTCTGATACAGTGCTAGAAAATGAACTCCTCAGGTTGGAAGGCAATAAAATACAACTGTTAAAGCACTGCCTCCTCAAAGTAGAGTTGAGCTCAATGATGTAGGTGGAATAAAGCTTTTGGAACATTCATTTGCTAATTGAGCACAACTCAAAATGAGAATATACAGCTGCAAACATCCATTAGTGAAGATAATATGGAATATTA
>NW_006408534.1:23426617-23429330 GCF_000296735.1 Chrysochloris asiatica | reverse complement strand
TTGTCTGTGGATATCCAGGGTTCATGTATGAGATTACTAACAAGCATTACTGAATAATCAGATGAGGGACAGTTTGCTATGTCTACTAGGTAGCTAAAGTCTGATCCTCAGAGCCTATGGTTTGGACGGTCAACAACACAAGAGCTAGGTAGTTTTGTGCTCTGGTATTGGTGTTTACTCAGGAAATGGAACAGAGTGGGAGTGTATCCTTAGAGTCGGCTTAGAATAGCAAACAACTGCTCCTAGCCTTTCTCAGGTGCAAGTTATTTGAATTTTGTCAAGCATTTGATTTCTTATTTTCTCTTATGAAGTTCACAGGACCCTCCAAGTTGGAACGACATAGTAAAATGTGAGTGGTACCGACGTGGATAAGGCATGTAGGTGGTAGAGATAGGAACAGTAACCCATATCTCCTGACTTACAGTCTAGGTTGACCTGAGAGGAGTTGTCTAGGACATGATTAGCAGCAATGAGGCCAGACCTTTAGCAGCTGTAGATTTGGGGCAGAGGGACACTGAGTAATACCTGACTCTTTCCTACCTGTAAACTCTTTGTAGGTTCACTGTTTCCAGAACTCTCTGGGAAAGTAATGTCCTGGAGCCCTGGGACCTGGCTGAATCCATGGGTGAAGTCAAGGCTGCCTCCTCTGAGAGACTTTGACCTTTGTATCAACCTATTAGAGGTAAGTGTGCATCTGTCTCCTCTGCAGGATGGTGAGCTCCTGTAAGTATATTCATTGTCACCTGTATGTGCTTAAACCAGAGGCTGGCAGTTAATGTATGTGCCAAATGACCACCTGCTGGCTGAATGGAAATCTGAGAGTTTCTTTTCATAGATAAGAAGTTGCATAAATGCAATCTCCAAAATATGAAGAATAATCATTTAACAAGAAGCAAAACCCACTTTACCATTTCTCAATCATCTCTGACGTCAGTCGCTCATGCAACACTCTCTGCCCTTAGCCATCTGGAGCTAGGTGAGAGTTCAGAATTTAAAAGGACACTGTTCTTTAGACTGCCAAATAAACTGATACCTACGGCAAACTTCTTTGCTTTTGACCTGCTGCTGGCAAATTCAGTGTTTTCTCATTACCACTCAGTATGCCAGCCACAAAGTTGGGGACCTCCCCTGTACTCCCTCACTTTCATGTGCTGGCTCCTACAACTCCCATGGGTTCAATAATTTACTCGAATAACTCACAGAACTCACAGAAAGTATTATACTTACAATTACATATTATAGCAAAAGGTTACAAATCTAGATTATTATAAGAAGAAATACATGCGTGAGATCTGGCAGTGTTCTCACACGGAGAGTCCATAAACCGAAGAGAGCAACATTGTCCTTTGATAACCTCGAGGCTAATGGAGCTTGTGCATTCAGATCCTTTATTGGACTCAACCATAACATAGTCGTAATTACACAGTCATTGCATATGCATGATATGCTAATAATGCCTGCTCAGGTTCGTTGATATTGGGCTGCCTGATATTTTTCTGGTCTGGTTAGCCCCGCTTATTAGCACAGATCCTCAGGTGTGCTCAGGATAAAATAAAGGCACCTCAGCAACTTCCACGGACAAACGCCATTTTTCCTTTAGGTTAGGTAATTCATTACTGCGCAGTCTCTCCCAATCAGAAGAGATCTTTTATGGGATGTCACATATTCTATACACTCTTCCCTGGAATAGCTCTCCTTGTCAGCCTCAATGCTCTCTCTCCATCCCCACGATCTGAGCCTGAAATCCTGTTTTGGTGGGACTTCTGAGGTTCACCTGTGTATTGCTTTAGAGTCAATATTCTCTGTTGTTTTGGAGTTTGGTGACAACTGTGTGTATGTGGTGTTTGTATATCTAGTATGATTGCCTTATTATGATCTCTGTCTTTTTTTCTCTCTCTTGAACCTCGACTGCACTAATGAGAATTGCCAATCTTTCAGTGCTTGGTTGTTAATTGAAGGTTGGCAATTCTAACCTACCAGCCACTCTGCAGAAGAAAGATGTAGCAGTTTGTTTCCATAAAGATTAAAGTCTTGGAAACCCTATGGAACAGTTCTATCTAGTTGCTATGAGTTGGAATCAACTTGACAATAATGGGTTTTGGTTTTGTGCTAAGAACCATAAATTACATACTTTCATCTCCACAATAATTCTTTTCATAAGATTGGTACACAATTAAGTGGCACAAATGATAAACGAATTCAGTTGATAACTGAAAGATTGAAAGTTTGAGTCGACCCAGAATTGCTTCAGAAGAAAGGCCAGGATGTGTTCCCCATTTAGTACTACCACCCGAGTAGTGCTGGTGACAGGTGTGAGTGCACACAGTGTGGCTCTATTCTAACCATTAGACAGAAGTATTGGGGTGGAGAGCATTATAATATGAAGGTCTGGGACCTCAGATCTGCTGAAAGCACAGTAGAAATACAGGTCACATCTTCTGGGAGCTGTCAGAAAGGCCAAATTAAATCAACTCTGCAGTGACTTAATAGTAACTTGCAGAAATTCCTGGGTGATGCAAATGGCTAAGTGCTGAACTGCTAACTGAAAGGTTAGTGGTTCAAACTCACCGGAGGTGACAGGCTTTGGAAAACAGGTCTGACGATCTGCTTCTAACAGACCATGGCCTTTGAGAACCCTATGGTTCTACTTGGTAACTGCTGGGGACAGCATACGCAGACCCTGGGTTGATCAGTGGCAGCCCCATTAAACCAC
>NW_006408534.1:23396080-23425537 GCF_000296735.1 Chrysochloris asiatica | reverse complement strand
TATATATTTTGTCTCTCTCTTTCTCTATCACTTTCGCCACCAGATCTCCCTTCTTTGTGACACCCACACTTCCTTGTCGAGGCGGGACCCCGACATAGGACCTTGACAGGTAACATACAGGATTATCATGAGGTTGCTATAGGATTGGAATTGATTGTGACTTGAAATTGACTAGAAGGCAAGTGATTTGGTTGTTTTAATCTGAAACATTGCCAATCCTTTTACAACCAATACTGCTGCTAGTGCCACCTCTGCTGCCTGTCCTATGTTCTCCCTCGCCTACCTGTAGAAACAGCACAAACACTGACTCTGGCATTTTAATGACACCTCACGTATTAAAACAAGAGCATACATCTGTCCCTTCAGATTCAGAGACATGCTCTCTGTGTTCAGAATAGGAAATTTTCATTTTGCCTCTTGAATCTGATTCTAAAGAAGGTTTAACACTTTGGCTCAGATTTGTATCACAGTAACTATTCCACACTTTTATTGTTCTCATTATGTCCCTAACAACTCCTCCCTTTATCCCATTAAGTTAATTTCCTAAAATTTCCATAATCAATCAACGCTTCATTCTCTTAGTTATCCTCTTTTGCTTTTTCCTTCTTGGATCTTCCTCCCGAGCTTATCTTCCTTAGTTATTTCTGTATCAGACTGTCTTCTCTTCTGACCATAAATATGTATTCTGGAGAACCTCATCTTCCCACAGCATTTTGACTATCACCCATATACTGATATCTTTGTTTTCTTAGGTCATACTTCTCTGAGCTTCAAACTTCAATTTCTCACTGGACAGCTCTTCTTAGATGATCTTGAGGCATATGAGTATCAATATACACAAGTCTTTATTAACCCTTTTTGTATGTTTTATATCTGCTGATGGAGTCACTGTACCTCTCATTCAATTTAGAAGCCTGTGAATCATCTTCAATTCTGCCTTTTTCCTCATTTGGTAATGCTAATCACTCACCAATTCTTGTCCATTTTGCACCTTGGCTTATAATTTATCTAGTGCTGTGATAACAGAAATATCACAAGTGAATGGCTCTAACAGATTTTTTCTCACATAGTTTGTAGTTGTTAGGTGCTAACAACACCTACCACTATGAGTGAAGTGCCTCATAGTGACTCATAGCACCTAACGCTATGAGTCAGCACCAACTCATAGCGACCCTCTGCACAACAGAATAAAACACTGCCTGTCCCTGCGCTAACCTGACAATTGTTACCTTTGTTACATGACAATTGTTACATAACTGCCACTACGCCAGTCCATCTTACAACTTGTCGAGGGTATTCCTCTTTTTTTTTCTTTCCCAACCCTCCACTTTTCCAAACATGATATCCTTCTTCAGAGACTGGTCCTTCCTGATAATATAGCTGAAGTATGATAGAGGAAGTCTGGCCATCCTGGCTTCCAAGGAAGATTCTGGCTGTACTTCTTCCAGCACAGAGCTGTTCGATACTTTTAACATTCTCCTCCATTACCATAACTCAAATGCAGTTTGAGGAGGCTAGAAGTTCAAATTCAGACAGTTGGCTCTAGGGAAGTCTTTTTCTCTCTGTCAACTCTGGGAAAAGATCCTTGTCTTCTTTGTGGGCCCAGCATTCTTTGTAAATCTCCGTGTGTCTTGGCATTAATTTCCCCCTGATTCTAGGATATTTACAGTGCAGGGACATTGGTTCAAAAGACTTACTGCACTCCTGGCTCTTCTTTCTTTGTGGTAGTTGGTCCCTCTCTCTCTGCTCACTTCTCTTTCTTGTAAGATAAATGGGGTTTCCTGTCACACTCTAGGGAAACTTCCCTTGAGTCAGATCAAGACTGTGACCATTAAAGACATTACATCCTACCCTTAATTTTATATATTTTTTTCATCACATCATGGGGAATCATCACATAATTGCCACATTACATCATTACATAGCTTCCAAGTACTGAGAATCATGGTCCAGCCAATTTGACACATACTTTAGGGAGACACAATTCAATCCAAGATACTCCTCAACATTCTTTTTTAGCCAATTCTGGCTTCAATATCTCTCATCTGGATTGTTAGGTGCCATTGAGTCAGTTCCAACTCATAGCAACCCTATGTATAAGAAAAGGAAATGTTACCCAGTCCTGCGCCATTCTCTCAATTGTTATTTTGACCCCAATTGTTAAAATTTCACTGTGACCATCCATCTTGTTGAGGCTCTTCCTCTTGTTTTTCTCACTGATCATCTACTTTACCAAGCATCTACTTTTTCCAAGGATTGGTCCTATCCGATATGTCCAAGGTATGTGAGAATAAAATCTCACCATCCTAGTTCCAAGACGGATTTGTTCATTCTTCTGGAAGTCCATAGTTTATTTAATATTCTTCACTAATATTAGAGTTCTAATGCATCAATTTTTCTATAATGTTCATTATTCATTGCTCAGCTTTTAATTGAAAATATCAAGTCTTGAATCAGGTGCGCTTTAATCCTCAAAGTAACATCTTTACTAATTCACACTTTAAAGAGGTTTTTGCAGCAGATTTGCCAAAAGCAATATGTTGTTTGATTCCTTATCTGCTGTTTCTATGGGTGTTAATTAATTGTGGATTCAAGTGAAATGAAATGCTGATTACCTCAATATTTTCTTTATCATGATGTTGCTTATTAGCCCAGTTTTACATTCATCAGTTTACATTGTTTCATTACAATGATTATAATCCTCTCCATGCACCATCAGTTAACAGTATTTCCCTCTATTCACTTTTCATGTTAGCTCTTTTTTTTTTTTTTTTTAATACACAGGCATATATAATAATTTACACCACCAAAGGGCACAATCTGCAAGTCTGCCTCCTGGCCACCATCTCTTAGTCCCTCTCTTCCCATGAATCTAGAGTCCTTAGCTGCTCCCTCTCTCCATGTCCCCATCTCTGCCTCCATTTCTTGTGTCGCTGCTTCTCTCGATAAGGTCTCTCATTCCACTTGTGGTTTTCTCCCATGATGGTACTAGGGTCCTCTGTTTCTGGAGTGTAAGATTAACTACTCCTCCATCTTTGATACAAAATTTCTACCTTTACAATTGTGACAGTCGCGATTAGTCATGATAACTATTAGTCACTATTGAATTATAAGAATCTTATCCCCATCTCTTTTAACCAGACCCATCTAGACTAGATGAAAATTATTCAGTGGGGACTCTACCTTCCCCCCCACACACACTCTTAAACTAAACTCCCCCTTGAAACCTTGTAAGTCAGTCACTTAGTGCCTTTATCGCCCCTCATTTTAGGTAGCCAAGGAGTTCTGGTGTGGTGCTATGGATTAATGCACAAGACTCCAAAGCTGTTTGAATTGCAAGGTTGGCAGTTCAAGCTCACCAGGTGCTCCTCGGAAACCCTATACAGGGTCGCTATGGGTTTGAACCAACTCGATGGCACTTAACAACAATGACAACAATGTCTATGTTGCCCATCCCTATCTATCCTGTGTACAGAGGGGATAGCATTGATACTTGATGTGAGGATTCCTTCCCTCTCTGTCGGTATTTAGAGTTACCAACTCCGTGAGTATAAGGTCAGGTTCATCAAATTGTAGCAATTTACCCTCATTTCCTTTATCAGAATTTGTGTGTGTGTTGTTTTTTTATCTTCTTCTTATCGAGTTCTGCTCATCAAGCCATCGAGGCTAGGTCAAATGGGTACTATCTGCAAGTTTGGGTGTTCTTGTGCATCTACCCTTATCTCATATCACCTGGATGCTTCACTCTCAGCTCTAGCCCTCTGTGGCTATGTCCCTGTCCATGGGCTCCGGTGTCCCCAGGTCTAACTACGCTTTGGACCAACTAGCCCTTCCTTTTCACTCTCTCATCCCTAGATCACTGGGAGTCTATGGACCGTGGGTGAACTCAGCCCATTTCTTCATTGCTGCCTTTCCCACTCTTCCACTCACCAGTAGACCAATGTAGTCGTCAGCAAGCTTACATGCTTTGAGTTTCAGTCTTAGAGGGGGGTTTGTCCTGAAGAGACTTGATTGCTTGCCTTGATGGCTTCCTGGCGAACAGCTTGCTTATTCTTGTAGTAGCCAGTCACACTGCCATTTTTGTTTTGGGTTTTTCCTGATGATCTTTCTTTGAAGATGTACCTTCTGTTGCTCTAGCTGTTCCAGACTAGTCTGCTTGTCCTTTCTAGTGGGAATGCCCCACCTCAGATGGTCCTGGATGGGACTCAGGATTCTACCTAAGGTCCTATACTCTGCAAAGTCTCCGCAAGAGGCCTATTTCACTGGGCAAGTTCTAGAACCCCTTTTAGGTATTCCAATCAGTTTATTATTCCAGTTTTGAGGATTTTTGTTTTCTTTATGTTGAGGTGTGATCCATACTGAAGGTTGTAGTCTTAATTTTCATCATTAAGTGCTTCAAGTCCTCTTCATTTTCAGCAAGCAAAGTTATGCCATTTGCATTCTTAGCCTGCTAACGAGCCTTCCTCCAATTCTGAAGCTACATTCTCCATATAGTCCATTTTTTTGGATTATTTGCTCAGCATACAACTTGAATAGGTATGGTGAAAGGATATAACCATGACACAAACCTTTCAATGTAATATTTTCTTGTTCTGTTAAAATGATTCCCTGTTGGTCTGTATTCTCATGATTCTGCATGAGCACAATTAAGTGTTCTGGAATTCTGATTCTTTGCAACGTTATCTATCATTTGTTATGATCCACAGAGGTGAATTCTTTTGCATAGTGAATAAACCAAGTTAAAATGGTATCAGCAATGATATACTCTTGTTCCACATCCTGTTCTAAAACTGGTTTGATTTTCTGACAGTTCCCTATGTATGCATAGCTACAACCATATTTGAATTATCTTAAGCGAAAGGAGCTCTGGTAGCGTAGTGGTTATGAGTCAGGCTGTGAACCTCAGGGTCAGCAGTTTGAAACTACCAGCGATTCTGTGGGAGAAAGATGAGGCGTTCTGCTCCTGTAAAGATTTACAGCCTTGGAAACCCTGTACAGGGTCACTATCAGTCGGAACCTACTCCATGGTCCTTACCTACAAACAACAAGCAAAATTTTACTTTCCTGTGATGTTAATGATACTCTTTGATACTTTTCTCATTTCTTTGAATCACCTTTATTTTGAATGGGTATGTATATGAATCTTTTCCAGTTAGTTGGCCAGATAGCAGTCTTCCAAATTTCTTGGCATAGACAAGTTAGCATTTCCAGGGTTACATCATTTGTTAAAGCATCTCAGTTAGTTTCTCATCAATTTCTGGATACTTGTTTTTCACCAATGCTGTAAGTATAACTTGGGCTTCTTCCTTCATTACCATCAGAGGATTACTGTAGTTACCTCTTTTTGGTCCCCTGATACTAGTTCCGTCATACAAATTCATTCTATCCATTACACAGATTTAAAACTTTTAATTTTATTAAAGAGACACAAATCTGACCATATCACTCATCTGTTTGAATGTTTTGATTGTTCTCCATTGCCTACATACATCTGGCTGAAGTAACCTCCTTTCTTTCCTCTGTTTGATTTTCTGTGTTTTCTATGACACAGTTTTATCATTGGCATCACTTCCTCTGGGAAACTGTCTTCCCACACCCAAACTTACAAAATGATTACAGAATGCTCTCCAGAGCTTGTTTTGATTGTTAGACTTATTCTTTTGTATTATAACTACCTGTTTCCATTACTACTCTGTGAGCTTCCTGCTGGGAGGCCATTCCTTGTTTATCTCCATTTTTCCAACATTGAGCTGAGAATCTACCACATAATAGAGGGTCAAGGAATACTGTAGCAGTTCTCACTTTTAAAAAATTTTTTTATTCTGGAACCCTTTACACACTTAAAACTTATTGAGAGCCCCAAAGGGTTTTAGTTATAAGGATTATATCAATATTTGCCATATTAGAAATTAAAACAGTAATTTAAAAAATCTGTTCATTTAAAAATAACAATCAAAGACAAATTAGAAGTTAAACAAAATAACAGATTTTAAGAAAAATAATTCTATTTTCTTAAACAATAAAGTGAGAAAGCTGGCCTTGTTTTTGCAACCCCCTTTAAACTATGACTTAATAAAAGAGCAATGAGTTCTCATATCTGCATCTACATTAAAATTATCTAAATATGTTGTTCCAGTTGAATTAAATGAAGAAAAGATATCTGTACACAGGCATATAGTTGGAAAATGAAGGAGTATTTATTAGCCCTTTCAGATAATTGTGGATATTCTTCTCTGATTGTATACTCTAACTCAACTAGTGGTGGTTTCCTGTAAGTTAGGTACAATGTGGAATCTTAAACCATATTAATGAACTTTTTATAGTTATATTAAAAACCACTGGTTATTTTGCCTTTGAATAGAATTTTTACACTTGCATGATTTTCTAATGTACTATATTGGTCATTTAGAAAACATTGATTTCCTGAGTGATGTATATCTTCCAAGTGTTGACAGAGATATCTTATTGAACAATGTGAAAAGTCACACTGACTGTCATCATCACTCATCTCATCAAGTGTTTAAGTATTGGAAAAGCTGTCAAACTTATAGTGTTTCTAACTTTCTAAATTTTTTTGTTTAAAAGCGTGAATGTTATCACTGATAACAAAAACTTAATTTCTTTTAATATGACACGCTCATTGCATTCATGTCACCAAAATATATGCCAACAATAAATTAAGTCTTGACACATTCGGCAACATGGCTGAACCTTGAAAACAATGTGCTGAGTGAAGGAAATAAATTACAAAAGGATAAATATTATATGAATCTCATGAAATATCTTGATTAGGCAAATGTATGTTGTTGTTGTTGTTAAGTGCCATCGAGTCGGGTCCGACCCATAGCGACCCTGTACAGGGTTTCCAAGGGTGTAAATCTTTACGGGAGTAGAAAGCCTCATCTTTCTCCCGCGGAGTGGCTGGTAGTTTCGAACCGCTGACCTTAAGGTTCGCAGCCCGATTCGTAACCACTACGCTACCAGAGCTCCTTAGAGACCAAATTTTATTAGTGGTTACCAGGGGCAATTTGGAGTACTGATGTGGTGTTATAAGATAAGCACTGAACTTCTCTAGCTGTAAGGTTGACAGTTCAAACCCACCAGCTGTTCCTTGGAAACCTGCTATAAGTAAGAATGGACCCGATGGCACTTAACAACCACAGGGGCAGTTTAGAGAAGTTCTGTTAATGGTGATGGAAAATTTGGCAGTGGATACTTTTGATGATTGCACAACATAATCTAATTGATCTGACTGAATTGTGCATGTAGAAAACGTTGATTTGGCAAATAGGTGTTGTATGTAATTTTAATATAGTGAATATATATAGTTTAAAAGAGATCTGCCAAGTACTGAAGTTTCAATAACCATGATCAAAGTGTTGTATCAAGTAAAAGTGGTGTTCCATAAAAATAAAAGGAGACTTGTTCAACTTATAACTCAGACAATGGTATAAGTATTTGCCCCCCGCCCACCACAGACAACCACAGCACTGTGGTTCACAGCAGAAGGGATGAATGAGTACTTCCCATTTCATCATGATGCAGAGTATGAAAAAAGACCAGTTTTAACAAAATGAACACTTTTTACTGTTTCATTAAGAATATTTCTAATAAAATCATTTTTTCCTCCCCTGTGAGCACATAGAGGTAAAGAATGCAATATCTGCCTGTACATTTTGGTACCAACATCTGCATTTAGGATATAGTGCCAGCAGTTATACATACCTTTGCCTTTGCACTCTTGGAGCAAATATAATGCAGGAAAAGATGCACATATTTTCTTGGTATTATTAGGAAAATAGTTTTGAATTCATGGATTTTTTCACAGGATCTTGGGAACTCCAGGATGCCATGGATCACCCTTTGGGAACTCTGAGCTAGAATTAAGGGGGGTTATATTCTGATGTCTTAATTTTGGTATTTTGCTGCCTATGTAGAAGAAACACAATCTGGAACTGCATAATTTGAGAATGATGTACACATCAGTTCATTGTGGACACATCTAAGTCTGAGTCCATGACCCTGTAGGGGTAAAAAAATAAAAATGAACTGGGCCTCTTCCAGAGAGCAGCCTCTGGGAGCTGATTTCAAAGACAGTTTTGCTTTATGGAGCATGTGCACATCCTGCTGAAGGGAAACACCGCACGTGAAGCTGGTCGGATGGCTCAGGAAACAATTATGAACAGTGCTGTGGCTTTCACATCAAAGCAGAGAATAGGACAAATGTTTGTCAGTGCCATTGCCAATGAGATTAACTGATAGCTCATGGGTCAGTGGAAGGTGTTGTCTGAGGGAAATGTGGGCCACGTGGATCACGGGTGTGGTGGTGGCTGTCTAGTACAAGCTGGATGAGAAACTGCTGGCTCCTGTCTGAATCAACAGCAGAGCTGTGCTCTCTTGCTGGAAATGTTGCCTCAGTTTCCAACAGAATCCAACAATGAAGTGGTTGTAGTCACTGCATTTATGCAGGGCTTTGCATTTCCATGAGCTTTTTCTCCTCCTTTATCTTGTTTGGCAACATAATGTAGGGCAACATTATTCTCATTTGTCAGAAACTAGAAGCTGAGAAGAGATGTGCCTAGCAACAAGGCCACTAAGTAAGTCTAGTTGTGAGTAATTTGCCCAAGGCCAGAAGACTTAGCTGTGAGACTTTAGACCTCTTGTAGATTTCTGTTTTCAGTGCTCTCTACTCTACCAGGAGAGTTGTGATGGATGTTCTGAGGGTACCTTTAGTGTGTGTGTGTGTGTGTGTGTGTGTGTGTGTGTGAGAGAGAGAGAGAGAGAGAGAGAGAGAGAGAGAGAGAGAGAAAGAAAGAAAGAGACATACAGACAGACAGAGAGACAAAGAATGAGTCAGAGAGTGAGAGAAGAGAAGGCGAAAAGGAAGTGTTCTTCCCTTTCAGGTTTACATTCAGTTCTGCATAGAAGCTTCTTCGAAAGCCTTAGAAGATGGTTCTTTAGTCCAGATGACTCCTGGCCATGTCCAGGTGCAGAGGGTGGAGATAGGGTGCTACTTATCTCTGACAGGTAAGCTCCTTTATGATACAAAGGCAGGCCTAGATTTTGTGGTAACTAGATATGTAGGTATAGCTGAACTTGGTTTCCTGCTGGAATTCAGAAAGATGCTATGTATCTGGGTGAACCCACTCTCCTTTTCTTACTCTCCCACCCCATCCTTTTCCCTCTACTACACAGTGATACAGTTCAAGGTGTAATATTAGTAATTTTTTATCTTACCCTTGTCCCTTTTGAAATTTCTGTAAAGTCCTGACACCTACATCTTTCCTAATTATAATCTGCCTCATTATATTTTATTAGGTGTTTGGATCTTCAAATTACTCCCTATGGACCCAGAAAGGTAACCCTCACATTTTTTTTTTCCTGGGAAAGTGTCTGAGTGACAGAGAAAAGCAATTCTTAGCCATGCTGTAGTCTTCAGCCACCTTTACCTTCTGGCCTAGCTGTCTCCCTGCACTGCTCACACACAGAACAGCCTGTCTTACTACCCAGCAGGCTTAGCTCCACTATTAATTCTGTTTGAAGTTTTTTATTTCCCTCTCTTCTGGCTATCTCAACAAGCAATCACTCCCAGGACATTTTGTAACAAAAAGCATTTTCTGTTCTGTGGAGAATACAGGCCCTGGCCTGCAGCCTGGCTGTACTTGAGAGCCTATCCTTTCTCTAAGCCCAAACTTCATCCTATCTCTTTCCATTTTTCAAAAGTGCTATTACCGTCTATGTCACATGAACATCAAGAGACTTCATTTTGCTCTGGTTTGTTTGTTTCCCCATCTCCATCCCTATACCCTCCCTTCATAATGAAGGGACCACTTGAGTGTGTTTAATGCATGTACTTCTAAGCTGTCTTCCATTCTTTATATATACATGAATAGCCATGGAAGAAGGATGTGATGGTTCAGTGGTAAAATTCTTGCCTTTCATGCTGAAGGCTCAGGTTTGAGTCCCTCATCTGTAGCCCTCATTCATCTGTCATGGAGGCTTGTTATTGTTATTATGATACTAAGCAGGTTTCAGTAGAGCTTCCAGACTAAGAACAAATAGGAATAAAGGCTTGGAAATCTACATCCACAAGTCAGACAATGAAAACCTTTTGGATCACAACAGTCTGATCTGCAATTTATCATGAGATGGGTCAACACTGGGCAATGTTTTGTTCCATTGTGCATGGGTTCATGAATCAGGGACCAACTTGATGACAGTTAACAAATGTATTGTTTGTTGTTGTTAAGTGTCTTCCAGTTGGTTCTGACTCATAGCAGCCCTACATAGGGCTTCCAAGGAGTGGCTGGTGAAATTGCACTACTGACCTTATGGTTCAAATGGATCTTACAGACCAGCGCATTAAACCACAGTGTCACATCAGGACTCCAGCAACAATATAGCCATGAAAAACACATAGTGTGTACTTTTATTTTGCATAAGGAATTGTTCTATGCATCATACTCTATTTTTCACTGTGGCCTTTGGGTCAGTGCCCCACCCAGATTCTTTTGCTACCATGATTCCTATATGTGCCAATGACTTTTTATTGCATGCTCCTGAGACTTTTTGAAGATATTCTCTGGTTGTAGGAGGAGGGCAGGCTGGAAGTACAGGGGAATTAATACCCTGGAGAGTAATCCTCAGTCATGATGGACAGATGTTGGTGATAGAACCCAAATCTCAGGTATCTCAAGGAGCTCTGGTGGCGAAGTGGTTATGAATCAGGCTGCGAATCTCAAGGACAACAGTTCAAAACTACCAGTGGTTCCACACGAGAAAGATGAGGCTTTCTGTTCCTGTAAAGATTTACAGCCTTGGAAACCCTATGTAGGGTTGCTATGAGTCAGAACTGACTCCACAACATGTAACCACCACTATCACCTCAGTGTCTCAGCAGTTCTCCAGAGGTCCTTAGGATTGAGACCCAGGTGTTCGAGTACTACCTTGCTCACTAATGGACTCTCCCCTTCTTTTCTGTGTCTCACTTTCTCACTTACCTACTGGTATTTCCTGGGATAATACTAGTATTCCCTTGAGTTTACCTTCTGTTTTGTATTCAGAATTGTATTTGTGAACTCCAAGAAGATGCTGTTTCCGGTTTCAGGGCATTGTAAGTGGTATGTCGGAATAGTGGAGGGAGGAAGGGAAGGTCTAGATTGTTATCTTCCTAGGTTAACACCATGCAGTAATCAGCAGGTCTTTAAACTGGAGGCCTAACAGATCTAGGATCCAGGAGAAGGTGAAATGAGGAGACTAAAATGGCAGGGATTGGCACCTGTGCTTACTTAGTATCCTGTAAATCAGTGATTTTCCTTGGGAAATCATATTCAAACCTATTATGTGCCTTTCTCTGGGTTGTATAGTTAGGACGTACACTATTATTGTCTTCACTCCAACCTCTATAACTCTAACACTACCCTACCTAGCCTCTCTGCTTGCTTCCAAAATTGATTTTTTCCCCTTTTGGTATATGTTGTTGTTGTTAGGTACCATCAAGTCGGTACCGATTCATAGCGACCTTATGCACAGCAGAACAAAACACTGCCTGGTCCTGGGCCAACCTCACTACTGTTGCCATGCTTGAATCCATCAATGCTGCCACTTGGCCATTCCATCTCGTTGGGGGTCTTCCTCTTTTTCTCTGACCCTCCACCTTATCAAACATGATATCCTTCTCCAGCAACTTGTCCCTCCTGACAACATGTCCAAAGTATGAGAGATGATGTTTGGCCATCTTGGCCTCCAAGGAGCACTCTGGCTGCACTTTTTCCAAAATGGATCTATTGGTTCTTTTGGCAGCCCATAGCACTTTTAATATCCTTGTCCAACATCATAACTCAAAAACATCAATTCTTCTACAGTCTTCCTTGTTCACTGTCCTGCTTTCGCATGCATATGAGGTTATTGAAAACACCATGGCTTGGGTCAGGCGCATCTTAGTCCTCAAACTGACATCTTTGCTCTTCAACACTTTAAAAAGATCTTCTATTTTGGTATATAGTTCCCTGAAAATTTTTTTAATGTGATAAATGCTGTTTTTTGTAAATGTACTTCAGTTTGCCTGACTTCTGTAGGAGATACCAGCATGTGTGCCCACACTACATGCATCTTCACCTCTATCTCCCTGTTTATGACCAGCTAGATTGTCGTTGACTGTGTTAAGACTGCAGAAACAACATTGGGTTGATCATTTGGGTGGAATCTCCATGTGGACAGTGAGCGAATCTGTTTGAGATATATGAGGATAAGTCAAAATAAAAACATGGTGCTGGAGTTCCAGTTCATATATGCATGGGTTTCTTCCACACAAAATGTATTTAAACATCTCTGTGATCAGTGCATTTTTTTCAGTAATACACTTGTCTTAATAGTCTAATTAGGATACCTTCAAAGAGAAAAGGTGGAATGGAAGAAAAACCCGATTTTGTGGTCCGGGCTAAGATAAAAATTTTAACTAAACTCAAGTGGACATCTTCCCAAATCATTGAAGTTTTATAACAAGAATAGGGAAATGCTGCATCACATAAAACAAGAGTTTTTAGATGGTTCAAGCATTTTAAGAAAGGTCAGGAAGACCTCAAAGACGAGCAAGAGAGGAAAACAGTCATCCTTGACATATGACATGGTTAAAGTCAAGAAGTCCGTGGAAGAAGACTGTCGAATTACAATAGCTACTGGAGTGGGGATCTCACATGGCTTGGCACTTTCGATTTTACGTGAGCATTCTGGTCTCAGGAAGCTTTTTGCTCAATGGGTACCAAAAGGGCTGTGTGAGGGTCAGCTAACTCAAGGAACTAATCTTTCCATCAGTCCATTTAGCAAGATCAAACCTAATGAAGATAATTTTATGGAATGAATTGTAACTAAAGATGAGTCTTTAGATTTACCAATGCTATCCAGAGAACAAGGTCCAATTAAAACAGTAGCTTCTGAAGGGATCTCACTAGGCCAGTTAAATTCAAGAAAGAAAAGTCATCTCAGAAGTTTATGGCAGTTGTTTTATGGGATTCCCAAGGGGTAATCTTGATAGAGTTTTCTTGAAGGGCACAGGATGATCATGTGGGCTTATTAGGAAGAAGTTTTAAGAAAATGAAAAATTGCACTGAGGATAAAAAGGCCAGGAAATGTATGCTAATTTTCATTACAATGCACCGGCTCATTCTTTGAGGGCAGCAAGGGTTGTCCAATGAAAACTTCTTTGGGAAACTTTATCCTATCCACCCAACAGTACTGATCTAAAAGGGAACATGATTTGAGCCCCTTGAGGATGCAAACACTGCTGTTTTTATGTGGTGTAAATCAAGGAGTGCAGAATTCTTTGGGGAAAGGATAAGAGAGATGGAAACGTGCCTTTAGAACTGTTTAGACCCAGATGGAGGATATGTTTAGAAGCAATAACTCTACATTTTGTATTTTTATTTAATAAAAATTTCTAATATTTTATAGCAATACTTATAATTTTTTAATATCTTTTTACTGTAAACTGAGCAGATAATCAGTGTTACATTCAACAAATCATATACTTTGTTTCACAACAATGGTTACAATCCCCTCAATGTACCAGTTGTTGTTGCTGTTGTTAGGTGCCATTGATTTGGTATCGACTCATAGCGACCCTACACACAGCAGAATGAAACACTGCCTGATCCTGGGCCAACCTCACAATTGTTGCCACAATTGAGCCCATGGATGCTGCCACTTTGCCAACCCATCTTGCTGGGGGTCTTCCTCTTTATGTCTGACCCTCCACCTCACCAATCATGATATCCTTCTCCAGCAACTGGTCCCTCCTGACAATATGTCTGAAATATGAGAGAT
The DNA here is from genome assembly GCF_000296735.1 of Chrysochloris asiatica. Lineage (NCBI taxonomy): Eukaryota > Metazoa > Chordata > Mammalia > Afrosoricida > Chrysochloridae > Chrysochloris > Chrysochloris asiatica. Next base: position 23,411,716 of record NW_006408534.1, on the reverse strand, counting down.
GAAATTTGTCCATCCTGACCTCCAAGGAGCACTCTAACTGCATTTCTTCCAACACAGATCTGTTGGTTCTTTTGGCAGCCCATGGCACTTTCAATATTCTCCTCTAACACCATAACTCAAAAGTATCAATTCTTCTACGGTCTTCCTTGTTCACTGTCCAGCTTTTGCATGCATATGAGGTTATTGAAAATACCATGGCTTGGGTCAGGTACACCTTAGTCCTCAAGCTGACAACTTTGCTCTTCAATACTTTAAGAAGGTATTGTGCAGCAGATTTGCCTAATGCAATACGTTGTTTGATTTCTTGACTTCTGCTTCCGTGAGTGTTACTAGTTGCTCCAAGAAGAATGAAGTCCTTGACAACTTCAATCTTTTCTTCATTGATAAGAATGTTATTTATTGGTCCAGTGGTGAGACTTTTTACCTAAGGCTGTGCTCTTTGATCTTCAACAGTAAATATTTTACAGTTTTTACCTCTATCCACTTAATTACTACATTCCATTTTGTATCCTGCTATCTTCATGTTTTCTCTGCTAACCTCTGTCTTGTATGTTGCCTGCCCTGTCACTTATGTTGACATGTGTCTACCCTCTAACCCGTGGATAATTTTCCCTCTCCCTTTTCCCTAGAGCCATCATAGATTGTTTCATTTATCAAGAAAAACTTTTCTCAACGTTTTACTACATTGGTCTCATACAATATTTATCCTGGTGCTGTGGGTTAATGCACTGGATTGTAAGGTCAGTTTGAACAGCAAGGTTGGTGGTTCAAGTTCACCAGCCACTACTCAGAAACCATATACAGGGTCACTATGAGTCAGAACTCACTTGACGTCACTTAACGACAACAGCAACAACATTTCATTTATCACAATATTCCCCAGGTTCATCCATGTTGTGAGGTGTTTCACAGATCCACGATTATTTTTCAGTGTTGGGTAGCATTCCAGTATGTGTTTGTACCAATGTTTGCTTAACTATTCTTCAGTTGATGGACATTTAGACTGTCTTCAATGTGTTTCTTATAGACAGAATATTGAAGGATTCTGTTTTCTTATCGATTCTATTTTCTATGTCTATTGACTAGTTCATTTAATCCATTACAGTCAGTGTACTTATCAATAAGTATGAAATAATTGCTGTCATTTTTCTGTGTGTGTTTTTTTTATTTTTTATTTTGTGATGCTAATGGTTTCTGTGTTCCACAAATTTTCTGTGCTGAGTTCACTTTGTTTATGAGTTTTCTTTTCTTTTCTGTTGTGTTAATGTTTACTGAATCTTTCTGATTTTACTCTTTTAAAAATTTTGGTATGCAGATGTATTAGTTTTCTTTGAGGTTACCATGTAATTTATTTATTTATTTATTTTTCCTGCTTAAAACTGTCTGTTTTAATTTGAAATCTGCTGGCGACAGCATCTGCAAGTACTGAAAAGCTGTGGCCCCATGAAAGATGGATGAAAATTCAACCTCGAGGCCCTCCTCAGATTGCGAGTCATGGACCCTGAGGGCCAAGGTTGTGACCTCCTGAAGTCCCGGGTTCATAGGCTTTTTGCGAACTCACTGGTTGGCTACCTTTGTACAATTTTCTTTAGTTCTCATATTGTGCATTCTGTACTTGCCCTTCATGCTCTTAACTCCGGTAATTGCAACTTCTGGGAAAAATGGTTTCTTTTGATATCAATGTACGTAATGCCTCTTTTAATGGCACTACTTTGAATGTCACTGCCTTAAAAATATTAGCAGTGCGTGAGGTCTTGGGAACAGATCTCTTTGAGGAACAGGCAATGGTCACCTGGGAGGAATGTCGGAATTGCTCGTTATCTAACTATTTAGTTATGTTTAATATTAACTTGAAGCATGAACTTTTGATGTCCATGAATAACAATGGGACTGAAACCCCTTCTAGAGCTGAGGCAGTAAATCTTCCTCAAATGACTCAGGAAAAGCAGGAACAAGTGTATTGAGATTATGAGAAAAGGTTTTGGAGAAAAACTGCCCAGAATTTGCAATTGGAATGGAATGGTAAATTCCGGGAATATTTGATTAAAGGACGATAGTGGCAGCCCCCTCAAGCCGCCCCCAGGTATAATCAGTTTAATCCAGACGCTCTTCTTCCCCCTGAGGGTATAGTAAACATTGTAGCATTTGGATATGGAACCTGGAAAGAGGAAAAGGAAGGTGGAGGCGAAACCTCGCCTTCATTAGAAAGGTTAAAACCTGTTTCTCACCTTCCCTGGAGCTACAGAAGTAAGGAGGAAAGGATTATTAGTGAATAGATAATCTGTAATAGCTTGCTTGATCTTTTCATATGAAAAAAAGGATTTTAGATTATCACGAGAAGCATGATGCCCTTAATAAGCTATTTTAAGATAAAACCTGTGAATCATCGTGTCCCGTCTCAAAAGAACAACCACATTTTTTTTTCATTTTTCTCTTTTGTGTCAAGTTCCTCCTTGATAAGAATAAAAGACTGGTGTAGAATTAGTTCTGTGTGCATTCTTGACAGCAGGACTATCTGCCTGTCAGCTTGCATCCACTCTGGTCTCCGAATGGTTCTTTCTCTTTCGCCTCTCCAGACATCCCACCTTCGTGTACTCACTCCCTTGTCGAGGCTGGACCCCGGCAGAAATCTACTTAACTTCTTCACCATTTGGAAATTCTGTATCTATACTCTCCCTCTTTTTGCTTTATAGCTGATGTTATTATAAATTGAGATCTCTGGCACTCTGTTTTCAGTCTTGTAGGTTTGTTTTACTTTAAATTCTTTCATATCTGGAGTCCTGGTGTGATGTTATAGGATAAGCACTTGATCTCAAAGTTGGTTTGAACTACAAGGTCAGCAATTAAACTCACCAGCTGCCCCTTGGAAACCCTATACAGGGTCACTGAGTTGGAACTGACTCGATGGCTCTTGATAACAACAGTAGCTATCTGGATTGAGTTTTGGGTGTTGTTATTGTGTATGGCAATCTCAGGTTGTCTGTTGTTGCTGGTTCTCAGTCCAAAGAATAACCTTTAGTATTTTTTATAAAATTTGTCTGGTCAGCACAAATTCCTTTAATTTCGTTTATCAGGAAACTTTCTCTTTTCTCCATCATATTTGAGGGACAGCTTTGCTGGATATATGATTCTTTGTTGGCAGCTTTTTCTTTCAGAGTTTTGTATATGTCATCCCATTGTCTTCTTGCCTGCATGGTTTCTGCTGAGAAATCAGAGCTTAGTCTTATTGGGTTTCCATTGTAGGTATCTTTTTAATTTTACCTGAGCTGCATTCAGGACTCTTTCCTTATCTTTGGTTTTGAAAAGTTTGATTATGATATGTCTTGGTGATTTTCTTCTGTATCTATCTGTTCAATTTATTGTATGGAATTCTTTCAATTCTTATATACTTATATTCTTCTCTTTCATGATGTTAGGGATGTTTTCTTCCAACAACTCTTAAACAATTTTCTCTGTGTTTTTAATCGTCACTTTATGTTCTGGAATAGTAATCACCCATAAGTTGTTCTTTTTCATGGTCACCCACATAACTCTTTAACTGTTTTTGGATTTTTTTCATTAATTTTTCTGATTGCTCTTCTAGCATGCTAGTATTGAGAAAATTATTTTCAAGCTCATTAATTTGGGCAAGCTCACTAATTTGGGCTTTCATTACTTCGAATCTACTCTTTTGCCCTTTCAATGGATTGTCCGCTTCTGAAATCTTAGTAATAAACTTTTGGATTTCTAATGGACGGTTTTGTATTGTTTAAAAAATTGCATTTATTTTGTGTGATTGTTTTTGTAGTGTTTTCCTGAATTCCTCTAAAGGTTTTTTTCTGTGTTCTCCTTACTTTCTTTGATCTTTCTGTCAATACTTTTAAGATACCTAAATATCATTTATTTGAATTCTTTTTCAGTTAGTTCCATTGCCTTTTCTTCCTCAGAAACATTTTTCTAACTCTATATCATCATCATTTGTTTAAGCCATTCTCACTTCTTTCATGTTAGCTAAAATTGTCTGTTGTCTTTGGGGCATTGTAGGCTGTCTGATTTGTATTTAATTGATGACTGTATGTTGATGTGTTCTTAGACTCTCACCAACTGTCTTATGTGGGTGTAGTTAGAGAATGGAAGCGTATATTACATTCTCATTCATAGTTCATGCACCTCAGTTTAGGATGGATTTAGATGATGTTGGCTACTCTCTATCACTGATTACATGGTATGTTGTTACTGTTGTTGTTAGGTGCCATTGAGTCATAGTGACTCTTTGAATAACAGAACGAAACACTGCCCAGTCCTGTTCTAACTTCACAGTCATTGCCACATTTGAGCCCATCGCTACTGCCAATCCATCTTGTTGTGGGTCTTCCTCTTTTTCTCTGACCCTCCACTTTACCAAACATGATATCCTTCTCCAGTGACTGATCCCTTTTGATAAAATGTTTGAAGTCTGAGAGACGAAGTCTGGCCATCCTGGCTTCCAGGGATCATTCTGGCTATACTTCTTCCAACACAGATCTGTTTGTTCTTTTGGCAGTCTATGGTACTTTTAATACTCTCCTCCAACATCATAGCTCAAATGCATCAATTCTTCTATGGTTTTCCTTATTCACTATCCAACTTTCACATGCATATGAGGTTATTGAAAAAACCATGGCTTGGGCCAGGAGCACCTTAGTCCTCAAACTGACATCTTTGCTCTTGCACACTTTAAAGAGGTCTTGTGCAGCAGATTTACCTAAGGCAATACATCATTTGATTTCTTGATTGCTGTTCCATGAGTGTTGATAATTGATATGAACAAAACAAAGTCTTCAGTATTTTCTCCATTTATATGGATGCTATTTATTGGTTCGGTGGTGAGCACTTTTGTTTTCTTTATGTTGAGGTGCAACCCATACTGAAGGGTGTGGTCTTTGATCTTGATCAGTAAGTATTTTAAGTCTTCTTTGCTTTCAGCAAGCAAGCTTGTATCATCTGCATATCGCAAGTTGTTAATGAGTCTTCTTGATGGATTAGGGAGTGTGCCCACTTAATTTTACTAACTACCATCAGGTTCTTCTCTGGGACTATGCCCGTTTATTCTTCCACAAGTAATGCTTGAGATTGACTTTACCTGTGTCACAGTTTGGGTTCTCTAGAAACAGACGCAGATATAGTGTGATGAGCACAGAGATGTTTATTAGGGAACCACTCCCATAAAGGGAAGGAATTGTTTTTGGGTGGAGGAAGAAGTGAACTGTGATGCAGGTCTGACAAAGCCTTGGCCAACTCCACAAGGACTCTAGAGGCAGTTTTCCTGTCAGTGTCTGTAATTGCACTGAAATGGCCAGATATTTATCACCTACTTTGCACAATGCAATGAGGCAGACTCTGAATCAGCCTGTGTTCTGACTACACTACTTGCAGTTGGACAGCGCATTTTTTCCTGAATGGGAATCTAGGCTTATAGATCCCTGCCAATATGATTTGTGAAAGTGATATTGCATTGTTGTTTTAATTTGTATTTCTTTGATTACAGGTGAATCTGGGCATCTCTTTATGTATTCATTGATAAAGTTTATATTCAGTCAATTAAAAACCAGTTAAAATAGCCACTGTATGAACTTGTAATACTCCCAAAGGGACAACACTTAACAACTCAGGGGCCATCTAGCACCTTAGTCCTGGATATAGCCAGAGCCTCTGTTTGGATAGGTCAGTGCCTGTGCTATATTTCTTGTTAATAACTTAGAATATTAGCTTTGAGTACTATTTATTTTTTACCACTCGTATGTCTGTCAAACTGTGGTGGCTTACATGTTGCTGTGATGCTGGAAACTATGCCACTGGCATTTTACCAGCAGGGTACACCAATGGTGGACAGGTTTCAGCTGAGCTCAAGACTAAGAAGGACTAGGAAGAAAGAGAGGCGTAGTACCTCTGAATGTCTGCTGTTGTTTTTAGGTGCCATCGAATTGGTACCGACTCATAGCAACCCTATCTATGCACAACCGAATGAAACACTGTCCAGTCCTGGGCCAAACTCACAATTGTTGCTACGCCTGACTCCATTGCTGCTGCCATTGTGCTAACCCGTCTCACTGGAGGTCTTCTTCTTTTTGATACTCCATTCTGTCAAGCATTATATCTTTCTACAAGGATATCCCTCCTGATACTATGTCCCAAGTATGAGAGACAAAGCCTGGCCATCCTAACTTTCACGGAGCATTCTGGCTGTACTTCTTCCAACACAGATCTGTTTGATTTTTCAGCAGCCCATGGTACTTTCAATATTTAAGTAACACCATAACTCAGATGCATCAATTCTTCTACAGTCTTCCTTATTCACTAACTTTCACATGCATATGAAGTTATTGAAAATACTATGGCTTGGGTCAGCCACACCTTAGTCCTCAAGCTGACATTTTTGCTCTTGTAAACTTTAAAGAGGTCTTGTGCAGCAGATTTGCCTAGTGCAATACATCATTTAATTTCTTGACTGCTGCTTCCATGAGTGTTAATGGTTGATCCAAGATAAATGAATATTTAACCACTAAAAATCTTATGTATAGCAGTGGAGCATTGTGATATATAGTGCCAGAAAATAAAACATTATGAATAGCACCAGAAAATTGTCAGATATAGTGCTGAAAGGTGAACCCCTCAGGTTGGAAGGCACTCAAAAAAGACTAGGGAAGAGCTACTTCCTCAAAGTAGAGTTGACCTTGTTAATGTGAAAGGAGTAAAGCTTTCAGGACCTTCATTTGCTGGTGGGGCACACCGCAAAATGAGGAAAAACAGCTGCAAACATCCAATAATAATCAGAACATGGAATGTATGAAGTATGCATCTAGGAAAAGTAGAAGTTGTCAAAAACGATGTCCTAGGCATTAGTGAGCGCAAATAGACAGATTTTAGCCATTTTGAGTTTAACAGTCATATGGATTAGTATGCCTGGAATGGCATATTCAAGAGAAATGGCATAACATTCATCATCAAAAAGAACATTTCAGGATCTTTCTTGAAATACAACACTGTGTATAATATGATAATATCCATATGTCAAAAAGGAAGACCAGCTAATTATTTAAAATTTATGTACCAATCACCAATGCCACTGATGATAAGATGGAAGAATTCTATCAACTTCTTCCATCTGAAATTGATCAAACATGCAATCAAGATGTATTGATAATTGCTGGTGATTGGAGTGTAAAGGTTGGAAAAAAGAAGAAAGGTCAGTAGTAAAGTATGACCTTGGTGATAGAAATGATGCTAGGGATCACATGATAGAATTTTGAAAGATCAATGACTTACTCATTACAAATATCTTTTTTTTAAAACAACGTAAAAGGTTATTGTAAACATGGACCTCACCAGATGAATTACACAAGAATCAGACTGACTACATCAATGGGAAAGAGTGGTGGAAAAGCTCAATATCATCAGCCAAAACAAGGTCAGGGGCAGATTGTGGAACAGATCATTAATTGCTCATATTCAAATTCAGGCTGAAGCTGAAGAAAATTAAAATAAGTTCATAAGGTCAAAAGAAGACCTTCAGAATATCCCTTGAAGCATCTGAATTTAGAGACCATCTCAAGAACAGATTTGATGCATTAGACATTAATGATTGAAGCCCAGAAAAACTGTGGGATGACATCAAGAATATCATACAGGAAAAAAGCAAAAGGTCAGGAAAGGAAGAAAAGACAAAAATGGATGTCAGAAGAGACTCTGAAATTTTCTCTCCAGGCTAGAGATGGATGCTAAGGCAAATGGAAGATAACATGGGGGATTTATATACCAGCAAGGGGGGTTCAGAAGGACTGAAGAGTGTGTATATGTGTATATACTGGGATCAGGGTGAGGTGGCCAAATGTAATCAAAGAGATAGGCAGGAACTTTCATGTCAAAGTTTGACTTGGTGGTGGAGGTTGTTGTGTGCCATGAAGTCAGTTCTGACTCGCAGCGACCCTGTATTGGGTTTCCAAGGCTGTCAATCTTTATGGGAGCAGAAATTCCCACTTTCGTCTGCGGAGCATCTGGTAGTTTTGTATTACTAACCTTATGGTTAGCAGCCCAATTCGTAATCCACTACTCTATCAGGGTGGGGAGCCACTGAGTTGGTTAAGCAGGTAGAATCACGGTTAAGCAACTTGTGGTTTGGTTTTATTAACCTCATTAATCCCCTGTGACTGGGACTTTCCTGTGTCATACTGAATTCCCACAGACCACTGGGTGGAGGTCTGCTCTTAGAAACTGGTTGCTTTGTTAATCATGCTACTCCAAAAGTTCAGAAACGTCTGGTTCTAGGGAAGACTGGATAAAAGCTAATGTTAAATGGATGGATCATTTAAACCATATAAAGGTGCCACTAATCTGAGCATAAGGAGCTCTGGTAGCGTAGTGGTTATGAATTGGGCTGCGAACCTTAAGGTCAGCGGTTCGAAACTACCAGCTGCTCTGCGGGAGAAAGATGAGGCTTTCTACTCCCGTAAAGATTTACACCCTTGGAAACCCTATACAGGGTCGCTATGGGTCGGAACCGACTCGATGGCACATAACAACAACAACAACAATCTGAGCATAGTTAGAGGATCAATGAAAAGGGAGACCCCCAGCAAGATAGATTGGCACAGTGGCAGCAGCAGTGAACTCAAGTGTGGCAGCAATTGTGAGGATAGTATAAGACTGGATGATACTGCATTCTGTTGTACATAGGGTCACTATGGGTCAGAACCAACTCGACAGCACCTAACAACATAACAAATCTGAGCGTGGAATGATCTCTGAGGGGGCAGGTGTGGACACAAAAGCCTATGGCAAGGATGAAGTGAACAGTGAAGCTGAGGCTCAACTTCCTTTTGTGTCTTTATCACATTTGGCTCAAATAGCTTTCAAAACTCATGTCCTAATCAAAGGATGTATGCACCTTCCATGGTGGAAGAAAAGCGGGCAATGTCCCAGCCAAAAGAGCCATATAGAGAAAGAGCTTGTAATGAAGAGGCCCCACAGAAGCCTGTGTTTTCATTACTAAGCAACTTTAGGAGGAGTGTGTTTGGAGAAAAAAAGATGGTAGGGTAATAAGTCTGTAATAATGGGTGCCATGTGGAGGGAAGGCAATGTTACCCAGCTAAGAAATAGAAAACATGGTTTATATTTTCAACAGTTAAAGAAAGAAATGAAAACTGAATATTTGCTGCACCTGTGAAAACATATTTGATCATGATGGCGAGTCCAGCATTCTTAGTGTGGGATTCATATTTCATAACTCATGTTCAAACAAGAAAAATGATTATAATGTTAAGTATTTCCTGAGTTTATTTTGATGGATGACAGAATAAGTACTGTATCTTTCACTCATTAAAATACAGATTGGTGTAATTTAATAAATGAACTTAATACACAGATGTTCCAGGCTGTTTTAGCAGGGTGTATATTAATCAACTTCTTTATATATGATCCTCTTTTATATTTTTTAAAGAAACTTGCAGGAGCCAAGAATTTATTAGATTTGTATGCTCTAGGCCGAGGATCAGATGTCAGGTACATGCAGGGGTGTATTAAGATGAAATAGAACCAGAGTCTGCAGAACATCCAGGCCCCCACAGTGTGGTCCTCCTGGGCTCCTGGTAGGGGCTCTCTGGGTCACCTTGGAGCATCAGTCTTGTACCAAGTTTTGGGTCCCTGCTGAGCTTACATGCTGCCACTGCTTCAAGACTGGTCAGAGGCGACCCTGGACACCCAGCTGGTAGGTGGTGGCCTTAGGCACTTGTGGTAGCACAGACAGGACAATGTTCAGCTCTGGGAAGAGGCCAGCAGCCCAGTGGGGGCCCTTCTCAGGTTCCCTAGCTTCCCCAACAGCCTCTCAGCCCAATGCCACTGTCTCTTCCTCCATTGCCTTTCTGAAGCACATGGAGGAGTGTGTGTGTGTGTGTGGGGGGGCTGGTGCTTTGTTTTGTTTCCGCTTATTTCCCATGAAGAAAGCTGGTCTTGCTAACAGGACTACAAGAGCTGTGCCTTCTTCATGCCCTATAGTCAGTGTTTGATGAGTACAGACTGTTGTTGTTAAGTGCTGTTGAGTCAGGTTCTGACTGATAATGACCCTATATAGGGTTTCCTAGGAGCAGCTGGTGAATTTGACCCACAGGCCTCCTGGTTGAAGTGAACTTTACAGTTCAGTGCATTAACCTAGTCTGTACCAAATCCAGGAGTCAGAGAGTCGGGGTTTGTGCCCAAATGGATGCAGCTTTGGAAGGGGGGGGATGAGAGTCCATTGCAGCCATTCTGGAGGGGGCAGTCTGGGAGGGGTGGTAGCATGAGGCCATCGTGCTAACTTGACTCTCAGGCTGTGGACTGCTGTGGGGATGGAGAGAGAAAGCTTGAGAGTAGGGACTTGACCTCTACCAGCCTCATCTTAGCCAATCCTGAAGAAAAGTGGTGTCCTGCTGGGTAAAGTTGTTTCTAGAGGGAAGTGGTGGGAAGGAGGACTGAGGGAGTTGCCTTAGATCCATGTTCTCTTAGGCAGGTATTGCATTTTTGTAGCCATTTGTAACCACACAGAGTTTAATTGTCTTGTTAGAGCCCCTGACACACTCCCCGTAGTTCTGGAACTATAATTATCTCATATTATCTGATGCGCCATACTACACAGGGGCCCCTGCAAAGCCAGGAACTCCAACTCATTCATTCATTTTTGTGCCCTTCTTCTCAGTAGTGCTTAGCGGAGTCTCCCTGCTCATTCCCCCATCTCTCAGGTAGATAAGTCAGAGCAGGTGGGCTTATATAGCTACATGAAACAAGGCCGCAGGCTGGAACACAGGCCGAGGAGTCCCTTCAGCTCCCTCCATGATACGTAGGTGCTCATGGGTGGCTGCAGCATGAGCAGCTCCATTCCTTCCACAGCTCTTCTTCACCGCACCCCTCCTCCCCCCAGTGGCTCATCAATCAAGCAGGCAGCTTTTGCCGGTAGGTTGCAGCTCTGCTGTCACATGCCTGTTTGCAATAAGCTCTGGCCATAATCATTAATTATTCATTGAGACTGTGGTTAGCGGCCCTCAGTCAAGTGGATGGTTTCAGGTTTTTCAGGCTAAGTGCCTCTCCAGCAAGCATCCTCCTCAGCCCTTTCATGTCCAGCCATTTGATGTTCTGTGCATGCCGAGCTGGCCACCAGGGCTAGGCTTTGTTCTGGAGAGTTACTCTGAACACTGCCCGCAGGGTCAGTTGACAAGAGTTCTGGGCCCTAGCTCCTCTATAGTATAGGGAATAGGGAAAGCTTGCAGGATGAACAGAAGCATGTCCTGAGGGCCCAGGTCACTGCCAAGCCATGCAAATCAGAATGAAGGTGAAGATGCGCTCCCTGTTCAGTCCCACATTAAGAACAGAGCTCATGAAAGAGTTGGTTAGCAAGACTGTATTTATTTGGGTTACAAGGAAGGGAATAGTCCTTAAGTCTGTACATTTCTCACAAGAGTAAATGCTTGTGTGCTGATATGAGGGGCTAGTGGCAGCAGAGGCAGGGCAGAAAGTGCCTATGAGTAGAGCTGACTCAAGGGCTGCTAACAATAACAATAGTTCAGTTGGGTTGAAGAAATAGTTCCTACGTACCTCTTATGTGTAAGGTTAAAGTAAAAGGAAACATTCTGAAAAAGCAGAGTCAAGATTGTCAGAGTATGTTATGCACAAGGCCATGATCAATTCCATGGTTGGGATTGGAGGTGGAGGGTTAAGGCTGGATGAACACAAAGGAAGAGTTCCCCATGTCTGGGGACACAAATTTAGATTTTTTATTTCCAAGGACAGGCAGGTTAAAATGTTGACTAGTTGGGAAATCCACATAGAGATTTTACTGGAACTGATGCTCAGCCTTTATTTCAATTATCATTCTTTAGGATGTTTTTTTTCCTTTTTTGCCAAGAAAATTTGTTCACTGTACGATTGTCCATTGAAGGCTTGCGTTGAGCAAAGACAAGAACTCTGGGTGTTCAGAAGCAAGGAGGGTCAGTCACATCTGATTGACAGGGATCAGGAATGACTGCATATAGGGGGTTTGGTTTGTCTGGTCTTGAAGGATAGGCAAGACATCCCTAGGCAGAAAGGCAATAGGGAGGGCTTGCCAGGTAGACAGAGCAGTAGGTACAGAGGCACAGAAGACAGTTGGAGTCAACTGGAGGCCAGGTCCTTGTGCTAGGGCAGGGTGGCCTTGAGGTTTAGAATGCTGGACTGAGTCTCTAGCACGGGATGCTGAGCCCCAATCCTAGATCACCACCTCACCTGGTTCATCCCTGCATTTGCATCTATAGCTCCCAATCTTGCCACACAGGATGCTTCTCTGCTATCTGAACAGCCCTTCTCCTCAAATTTTTCTCTTGGTGCTTGTCATATACTGTTATCTCCATCTGGAAAACTTCCTCCCACTTTATCACCTAGAGTATTTCTAGCCATCCTTTAAGATCCAACAGAAATGTCAGTTCTTCCTTGCGACCTTCTGTAATTGAAATGGTGGAAGGACTTGCTCCTCTCTTTGGGGCCCTACACTGGAGAACCTGCAACACTCACCAATGGGAATAGGTTCCAGGTGGTTAACACTCACCAGCTGGGTAACCACTCAGAGCCAAACTCTCCTCATTTGTAAGAGGGAGACAATAATACAAAGGGCTTTCAAGGGGAATACTTAGAAGAAATGAAATGATGTGCATAACATGCCCAATACAAAGCTTGTTGCCAGGTAGATGCTCGGACATAGTTAGATTCAGTCCCTGTCCCTGGCCACATTCTGCCTATCTCAGATTTAGTCATTTTCAAGTAAGTCTCCATAACTAGTCTGTGAGATCATAGGGATAAGAGCTATGTGCCCCAGTAGCCTCTGCTTCTTGAAAAATAGCTTGCATGGTTCACATACTAGGAGTCCTTGAAAGCTGCCAAGGGCAATTTCTAGATGCGGGAGTCCAGGTTTTTTGTTTTTTTGTTTCTTTCTTATGAATATTGTGATTAAGCCATAAACTTTCTGAAGTCATACAATTCTTCTATCCTCAGAGAAGAATTTGAATAAAGCATTCTCTTGCTGAAAGGAAAATAAGAGATAATTAGGCCAATGGTCTTCAAGCTTTTTAAAGAACTAGAACCTTTTTTTTTTTTTTCCAAATGAGAATTTACATAGAACCTTAAATTATAAAGCAAATGAAGCATTATTTTATTAAAATATGTGTATTAATTGTTGATTAAGGATACATGAATCCCTTTGAGAAATGTCTTTATTTTCTAATTTCAAGTTTATAATAAAAAAAAGCACAGTGATGCTGGTCTGGTCAGCACAAATATTAGAAATGAAATGTTATGGTAATCTTTATCTTACTTCAGATTTAGTGTCCATTTCAGTTTTGTATTTTATTCTGTTTTCACAATCTGGAGGACATTTCAACTGATAGCAATGAGATGATTCAAATGATTACTGTTTTGTTACAATTCATCTTGCAGTCTCAAAATGTCCTTCACTTTATCAGACATATATGACAACATGTACACAAAAATGAGTAAATCTGGGCATGGAAGTTGTCAGTCTTCATGGTGTTGAAATAGGCTATGCCATTTATTAAATTTTAAAATCATAGTTTCAGCAATGGCCCAAAAAATATTTTTTTAATATAAAATTTCAAAGTAGAATATTTCTAAAACGTAAAGTAACTTCTTGGGTATCTAGGATCCTAAGTACAGGATATAAAACTGATGATTAATCCAGTCATTTTATATCACAGATGAGTAAACTGAGGCCCAGAATGTGGCAAGGACATATCAAGGCCACACAGAAAGACAGTGGTTACTTAGGGTGAGAACTTAAAAAAAAATAAAGACCAGTTGCCACTGAGTCAGTTGTAACTCATGGCAACTCCACGTGTGTCCAGAGCAGGCTGGCCTTGATGTTTAAAATGCTGGGCTGAGTCTCTAGTGCCAAGTGCTAAGCATCACCAACTTGTTTGGTTCATTCCTGCATTCTCATCTACGTCTCTCAGAGTAAGAAACTTATACTGACAGAGTACAAATGTGTTTCATATGGTTTTTAGTGGCTGTGTTTTTGTTTTTGCTTTAAATAGTTTACCAGGTTTTTCTTCTGAGGCATCTTTCAGTGAACTTAAACCATGGTTCTTTTGGTTCACTGCCAAACTCATTAACAGTTTGCACCACCAACCAGGGACTCCTGTGTCCCACAACAGGGCTCCTTCAACAATATTTTCTATCATTTTTTTTTTCTAATTTGTGTTAGTAAAATGAGTTTGTTGTGATAGTTTTAAAGTAAATTAGACATTCCAATTCTATAGTTTGGTTTATACTTGTAACTTTCTTACAGTTCAGTGATGAGCGTGAAACAGGTTGCTTATGGAAGTAATGCTACAAACGGAAATCTCCAGTAGGGTCTTTCCATCTCGCCAGGAGAATTCTGTCCTGGTGATAGATAATTGAAATGGATTTGGCCAGCAGGGTCTATATTGTAATGATGATCTTATTTTTGTTCATTTTTCAGAAAAGTAAAGAGCAAAGCTGGTAATTTGTGTTAACTAAGCACCTTCATTATCAGAGCTCAAGGGAAAGGGTGGGGAACGAAACATTGTTTCATACAGCTGTCCCGGATTCTAAGGATGATTTGTGCATTTAAGGAGAAATCCTAATAATGTGGAGCGTATGGAAAAGTTTAAGTCAGAGATGCTGGGTTGTTTTCCAAGTATGTGGATAGAGTATCAAGGGCTGTGTGTCTTCCTTTCCCCCTTACCCGCCTTTCCCAGCTGGGTGCTTCTCCTATTGTGTCCTCTTGCCTTATGTATAGTGACCTCTGTGAATTCCCAGTGCACAAATGGAACCTCCCCCAGTTATGACCATGGAATGAATATCACAGTTTTTGCTATTAAGTCCCATTGAGTGGATTTCCAACTTAGCCACCCCATGTGACAAGGTAGACCTAACGCATTGAGTGTTTTTTGGCTGTAATATTTATGGAAATAGATTGTCAGATCATTCTTTCACAGAACTGTTGGGTGGGTTCGAACAGCCAACCTTTTGGTTAGCAGCTTGACCATTGCTCCACAGACAGGTAATCCAAATTTCCTACTCTTTATCCAAGAAGGCAAGAGAAAGCCTTGTTGCTGTCTCCTCTCAACCTCACACTCCAGACCTCAGATCTTATCCAGCAGGTACTCAATGCCCAATTCCAGGCAGTGTTTTAGGACTGAGCCCTCTTGTCCTAAGGCAGCCCTCTCTAGTGTTGTTTTAACCTGTTAGGAGAACAGACCAGCATGGTCCATTAACACTCCTCTGTCTTAGGTATTCTTCCTCCACCTGCTTACCCAAGAAGGCTTGAAATACTTTTTAGCAGGTAGACCTGTTCTTGCTCCAGATGAAATTCAGATTGCTGTTGTTGTTAGGTGCCATCGAGTCAGTACCAACCCATAACAACATCATGCACAGCAGAACGAAACACTGCCCGATCCTGGGCCAACCTCACTACTGTCACCACGCTTGATTTCATCAATGCTGACACTCAGCCAATCCATCTCATTGGGGGTCTTTGTCTTTTTCTCTGACCCTCCACCTTACCAAACATGATATCCTTCTCTAGCAACTGGTCCCTCCTGACAACATGTCCAAAGTATGAGAGACTAAGTTTGGCCATCTTGA
>NW_006408534.1:23333749-23395117 GCF_000296735.1 Chrysochloris asiatica | reverse complement strand
TCAATGTATGATTGTAGCCATTTCTGTATTACCTTTAGCAAAACTTTACTCTCATGGGATATCAAAGAGTCTGTCTGATGATTTCCGCATTCCATTGGGTCATTTCTCTTTGGAATGCACAAATATGGATCTCTTCCAATCAGTCGGCCAGATAGTTGTCTTCCAAATTTCTTGGCAGAGATGAGTGATTGCCTCCTGTGCTGCCTCACTCTTTGAAAGATTTCACTTTTTATTCAATCAATTCCTGGTGCCTTGTTCTTTGCCAATTCCTTCAATGCATCTTGGACTTCCTCCTTCACTATCATTGACTCTTGATTATATGCTACCTCTTGAAACAGCTGAACATTAACCATTTCCTTTTGGTACAGTGACTCTGTGTATTCCTTTCATGTTCTCTTGATGCTTTCTGCATCATTCAATAATTTCCCCAGAGAATCTTTCAATAATGGAAGTTGAGGCTTGAATTTTTTTTTCAGTTTCCTCAGCTTGAGAAATGCTGAGTGTGTTTTTCCTTTTTGGTTTTCTGATTCCAGATCTTTGCACATTTTGTTGTAATATGTGGCTTTATCTTCTCAAGCTGATCTCTGAAATTTTCTGTTCAGCCCTTGGACCTCCTCATTTCTTCCATTTCCTTTAGCATCTCTATGCTGGAGAGCTAGTTTAAGTGTCTCCTCTGTCATCCATTTTGACCTTTTCCTTCTTTCTTGTCTTCTCAATGACTTTTGCTTTCTTCATGTATTATGTTCTTGGTGTCATCCCACAACTCTTCTGGTCTTCAGTCTTTAGTGTTTAATGCATCAAATCTCTTCTTTGGATGATCTCTAAATTAAGGTGGGATATATTCAAGGTCATATTTTGGCTCTCATGCACCTGTTTTCATTTTCTTCAGCTTCAGTTTGAATTTGCATATGAGTAATTGATTGTCTGTTCCACAGTCTGCCCCTGGCCTTATTTTGACTGATGATATGGCGCTTTTCCATCATCTCTTTCCACAGATATAGTCGATTTGATTTCTATGTATTCCATCTGGTGAGGTCCATGTGTATAGACATCTCTTATGCTGTCTAAAGAAGGTATTTGAAATGAAAAAATAATTAATTTTGCAGAATTCTATATGTTCTCCAGCATCATTTCTATCACAAGGTCATATTTTCCAACTACTGAATCTTCCTGTTTGCTCCCAATCTTTGCATTCCAATCACCAGTAATGATCAATATATCTTGATTGCACGTTTGATCAATTTCAGATTGAAGAAGCTGGTAAAATTCTTCTTTTTCATCACCACTGGCTTCTGTTGTTGGTGCCTAACTGTGAAAAATAGTAGTATTAACTGGACTTCCCTATGTTGTTGTTATTGTTAAGTGCCATTGAGTTGATTCTGACCCATAGGGACCCTGTATAGGGTTTCCAAGGAGCAGCTTGTGAGCTTGAGCCGCCAACCTTGCAGTTCAAATGGCTTTGCAGTCTGGAGCATTAACCCACAACACCACCCCAGGGCTTCCCTGTGGGCATATGGATATTATCCTATCACAGACAGCATTGTACCTCATGACTGATCTGGATAAATTCTTTTTGACAATGAATGCAACACCATTCCTCTTCAATTTGTCATTCCCAGCATAGTAAACCATGTGGTTGTCAGATTAGAAATTCAGATTGGGGATACCAATATCCCAGACGATGGAGCTAATGGTCTGATTGTCACATTTGGGTAAGTGCTGGCATTGTTTCTTTCTTAAGAACTGATTTTCCAACAGAAGCATGAGGACCCTGTGGAATTATAGGACAGGATCACAAAGAAGTGAGGAGGAGAAATAACAAAGGGAAATTTGAGGACATTAGGTAGACTGGGCCACCTGATCTATTTTGCCCTTGGAAGAAGATGGTGAAGAAAAATCAAATCTTCTTTTAAGTGGGGTATTTTGAAGAGAGGCTATTTTTTGCCCCTCTGGACAAGGAAAGCTTTGGGGCTGATGTTTTTTAACTCAGGGTGATGGTTGATTCTCTAACTTACAACAGAGCTCAGCTTTCTTAGAGAATAAATTTCAAATAGGATTTAATCCACAAGAGGTGATTTGTCCTCACATCTCCAGGAAGACATCTATTACGCAAAGCCATTTTTTTAAGTAGGACCTCAGAAATAATCAACAGAAAGAAAAATAGATTTTTTTTTTCCCTTGTGAGAGAATAAGCTGTTCCTGCCAAATAACTAACCCTTGCTAATTCTAAGTGATGTTGCATTTGTGTCATAGGCACCCAGTCCTGTAGAGAAAGAGAGAGAGGGACTTGAGGTTTTTGGTCTTCAACATGGGATAGGCCATGGAGTCTTAAGTTTCAGCTGATTTAGTATGGCTAATGGTACAATGTAGAGTGTCATGCTGTAACCAAACTTATCCTTTGAGACCAGAATGTACATCCTCATGTCTGCTCCTGACACAGCTAGGGATGAGGAGTCTCCCTCCCTCATGCCACACACAATTTCCTTGACTAATTAAGAACATCTTCCTGTGTGCTCATGTCTCCCAGCCATTTCGAGACAAGGTCACAGCTGAATGTTTCTCTTTCTATTGGATTCAGAATATTCTTTCTTGAGAGGTTGCATATAAGGAGTTAAAGGCAAGCCTGGCAAAATAAACAGAGCTCAAAATATTTGCCAGTGAGTCTTAAAAAAATCCCAAACCTCTTCCTCATTAAGCTTTGGTTGACCTTTATGTGTGAGGGGGTGGAAATGTCCCCAGGAAATCTCAAAATTCTCTGAGGAAGCTGTTGACAAATTTCCAGTGAACTGGGTTGGTGTTTATTTTCTGCAAGCAGAGAATAACAGATGGATTTTGCATACCTTGAACAGATGAGTATTGTCTTCAAAAGGTAAATTTCTTACTCTCTCTGTAATTTTTCTTCACAGGCTGCATTTCAAACCCAGAATGAAACCTTTCTGGGCACTGTAGTGAGAGTGGAGCTCTGATAATGCACATAGTTGAGTGCTCTGTTAATAACAAGATTGCTAATTCTAAGGTTGGTGGTTCAAACCGAACCAGTGACTCTTCAAGAGAAAGACATGACAATCTACTCCCATAAAGATTATAGCCAAGAAAACCCCATGAATTAGTTTTATTATATCACATATGTTTGCTATGAGTTGAAATTGATTTGATGGCACCTAACAGGTGATAGTGGTGTCTGGTGTTCTGGTTTGGTGATAGCTTGTGGAGAATTATAAAGAGCAGCATATTGTACTCAAGAGCTCTGTGTAGTCTAAACAGGTCATTTTTGTCTGCCGTCATGGTTTTCTCATTTGTACAACAGGGATAACACAAAAGACCTATCTACATCCACAAACCGTGGTGAAAATTAAATGAAACACTGGAGAATGTGAAGTACTTTGTAAGTAAGTAGAGGACCGTGTTTACTCAGAAGCAGTAACAAAGAAGACTATAACACAACGGACTAGTTAAAGAAGGCTATAGCAGGGTAGGGTCATGTGGTGAAGCTAGATCTGAGGAAGCAGAGAAGGGGAATGGAGGAGCAATTGAGTAATCCTGGAGAGAAAAGACATTTTTTCTGACTCCTAGACCTCTGCTATAGACATATGCTATATGACTCATAGACATGTCTTCACTTGGTAGGTTCACTCTGCTTATCTGTTTCAGTCATGGAGCCATAGGGACGTAGAACAAATATTGAGGCTGATTCTATGTAGGAATTTCCTCAGAGTCCCCTGAGCATGACCAGAGACATTTACTCCCATAAATGCATAAGGCCTTGCTGCACTGAACCAGCTATTAGCTTAAGCCTCTGTAACCCAGAAGTCATTGCTTCCTAGTTTATCCTATAATTCTGGAATACCCACAACGAGATCAGCAGAAGTGTGGCTGTACCAAATGAAACACAAATGGCAATAGTTCATGAAGTGAATTTTGAAGATGACCTGTCGTTTCATTGACAATTACCCTGAAATGAAATCATAAGCCTGTTGAATCCTGTGCAGCCTGGGCATAGAATCCTGGAGAGCATTAGTCCTCAATATCAAAATCTGGATTGGTCACAATTTCAGACCAACTTCTAATAAGCTAGCCAAGTAAAAGCTGTGGAGTCCTTGAACCCAAGACTGGACTGACTTCAGAAATGTTATTATTTTTGAGAAATCGGAAATTGCTGCGCTGACAATCTGGTTAATTAAGGTGCTCAATATCAACCTCTTGCTTCCATCAAGAGAAGAATCCCAGACCTGGCCCAGTCAGCAATCCAATAGAGGTAAAAATTGGAGCTCTCCAAGGTGCTGAAGGCCCAGGCCAATTTCCCCAGAGGGCACATTACCTTACAAATGTACCTTGAAGGTCACTCGGAGGACCTTTCTTTGCCTCTCTTCTTGTGAATAGGATGACCTTCTGATTGGCTTGAGTAAAGGAAGATATTTCTCTGGCTTTTCAGACTGGGGTGGGGAGACTGATCAAAGGCTCTGGGCAGATCTAAGTGTATAAGAATAAAGACCTTTGAAGTTGCATGGAGGATCCTGGCTTGGTAGCCTTGGAAATAGCCACTCTAGAGTTTGATATGTACATGCCAGCATATTTGTATAACCTTGAGAGTTATGAAAATACTGCTTTTATCAGGAGTATAAACATGAGTGCTGAGGACACAACTGAGGGCATCCTACTGATAGACTGTGAATGGAATTAGTGAAACCAATTAGAAGCTGCTTGAGTAAATCAGACCAAAGACAAGTGTTGAATTAGGGCAGTGATACTGTCACTGTAAGGTAATCATTCAGGACAAAATGATTATTGAATGTGGAAGGAAGAAGGGGAGAGAGGAGTTATCCTTAGCTTTCAAGGTAATGATCTGAAAACTGGGTAAATGGTAATACCATTCACTGATATAGGGGATCAGTAGGAGTGGCAGGTTTTATGGAGAAATGATGAGATCTGCTGTCATCATACTAATACAATCATTCATGTTGAGTGTGAGGTTCAGAGGGCTTTTAGAGAATTGTCCAGTAGAAACAGGGTATACAGTTCTGGACCTCAGCATAGAGGTTAGGATTGGTAATAGAGATTTGGGGATCATCAGAGAAGAGGACTTAATTTAAGAAATAGGGGAAGATGGTAATAACCAGGGAAAATGTGTGCAGGAAGAGGAGAGGTAGGTAGAGAACAGAACCTTGGTGAAATGCATATATTTGCTGAAGGTACTTGAGGTAGAGGTGCTGATAAGTGAGTCTGCCAAAGAGCCCTTATAGTGTAGCCAATGACCCCTGCACCAAGCTCATCTCATATCATTCATGTCTTTTTCACTTTCCCCTGGACACAGCTATCTCCTGTTCTGTCACACCAAGCTTGCTCCTGTGTCAAGACTTTGAGTTTGTTATTTCCTCGACTAGAAAGTTATTCCTGAAGTTTCTCACATATTTGGCTCCTTCTCTTCTCTCATGTGTCAGCTCAAATGTAACCTCCTCAATACAGGTCTTCCCTGATTATTTATTACCTTTCTAAGTCACTTTATATCTTATCAAACTTGTTTGATCTCCTACATAGTACCTACTATCAACTAAAATTTTAATTCATAACTGTGTACTTTAACTATTACTTTTTCCCAAAATGTAAGCTTATTAAGGCTAAGAATAAGTCTTATTCACTTCTATCTCCTCACCTCCTAAAATAGTCCCTGGCATCTAATAGCTACTCAACAAATAGTTGTTGAATGGATAAAATAATATTAGAGAACGAATGAAAAGCAGAAAAGTGTGAGATTCCTTTTATTCAAGGAATGAGCTTTTCCTGAGCACTTAAAATATTTTAAGAATTGGAGAACAGCAGATGCACCAATAAATGATCATTATAAGTTAGAAAGATATAATCTAAAGGAAGAGATAGACAAATTAACCCATACTGTTTTTTTGATAGGCATTTTAAAAATTTATTTATTTCTTATTATTTCCAAACAACACTCCACTGATTCTGTGTGTGTATGCATGCATATGATCCCAAAATCACTAATGATTCTGGGGATAATTTTCTAGAGGTACAATTTCAGGGTCAAAAGAAATGAACATTTAAAATAGACATTGCCCCTACCCCACACCCCCCAACACAGACTGTCATTAAGTCAATTCCAACTTCTAGTTACCCTTTAGGAAAGAGCAGAATTGTTGTTCCATATACTTTCCAAGACTGTAAATCTTAGTGGGAGCAGGCAGCTTCATCTTTCTCTCACAGAGAACCCATACTTTTGAAAAAGACGTTCTACTCGAGAATGAGTGCTGTGGCTTTGTAGGATAAGCACTGTACTGCTAACCACAAGGTTGGCCATTTGAGTCCACTAGCTGCTCCATGGGATAAAGATGAGGGGTTTATAAAGATTTACAATGCCAGAAATTCTATACAGTGCTGCTATAAGTTGGACCAATTCAATGGAACATAACAAAAATAACAACAAACTAGAGAAGAAAACACCAGAGGCAATGAGAAGGCAGAGGAGAGACATTTAACAGAGACTGGATATTATGGAAGTCTTCCCACAGGAAGCTGAGTTTTGAAGGAAGAGTCAGGTAGCCAGGCAGAAAGACATATATGCAAGATAGGGGTATTCTAGGAAAATCAAGAGATAAAGTCCTGGAGAAGATGTGAAGGGGATATACAAATCAAATGCCCTTTATCTTTGAAAAGATGGAGGGACTCTAGTCCCTCTGAGATTAAAAAGAAGATGAAGATAATTGTAAACAGGAGTATATTTATAGATATAAGAGATGTAAGAGGAAGCTGTGGATATTGTTCCATCCTGATAGTCTGGATTCTGTGGCTATGGGATCACCTCAGAACCTATTTATTCTTGATACCTGGGACCAATCAGAGAAACTCAGATCTCGGTTCAGTAGAACAAAGAATGTCGATAGTAAGAACTACCTCTGGAGGCAGTGAACATCCTTGCTGTGTCTGACCAGGGTCATTATAGAAGGATTGGCATTAGGGAATGGAGTTCATAATTTATTGCATTTAGTCCCTTCCTAACATTCCTTTATTCTGCTAATAGGAGAGACTCAGCACAGTAATGTTCTCATAAGGTGGGACAACAGAGCCTATTCACACCCATGTTGCTATGTGAGTCTGGTGTGGTGCTGTGGGTTAATGCACTGGACTGCAAGGTCAGTTTTAACCATAAGGTTGGTGGTTCAAGATCACCAGCCACTCCTTGGAAACCCTATACTGGGTCACTATGAGTTGTAACAGACTCAATGACATGAAACAGCAAAAACTTCGACAGTTCCTTTCTATTCTCACCCCTTTAATGTAAAAAATGTCCTTTCCTTTTTAACCCACTTAGGACATACGTGCACTCAGAGGATGGAGGAGCATGGGTGTTGGTACCTTTCTTAGAATTTTCCATATTCCTATTCAACCAGACTTGCTCTTTCCAATCTGGTCTTCCCAGATTCTCCAACCTCAGTCTCATTTCAGGCCTCTTTTCCTTTGACATCTCATTTTGGACAGTTATTTTTTTCTCTTTACCTGGGGTATTCGCCTTTATATTTTCTGTTTTTTTTTAAAATATACTATACTTTCCAGCCGGTACTGGATATGTCCAATTCCCCTCATCACCTTCTACTCCAGTCTCACAGGTATTGGAAGGTTATAAGACCACACACACACAAAACAAACTCATTTCCATTTCAAAGTTGGAAGATGTGAGGTGGAGAGGGATTAAATTGCTTGCTTCCACCCTTTAAGAGAAAACATAGTGCTGCCAGCAATACGGCTTTCTGCATAGCCACACCATTCCCCATCTGTGTCAGAATCCTTAGTGCATTTTTCAAGCTTAGTGTCTAAGACATCTCCAGCCTAATAAGAAGAAGGTGCCCTGGGCTGGTTCCCAGCCAGGAGGGGAGAGAACAGATACACATTTCTTTGAAGCTGGTTTCAGCTTCTGGAATGCTTTACTGGAAACCACACAATCTCAGGAGAGATTCATCACTTTGTGATTCTGCCTTTGGCTTAGGTCAGGATAGGGGCCCTGAACCCCTGAATGAGATAGTGTATGTCCTGACTAGCAGCTTCCAGTGTAGTGGATGCAGGGTTTATTCAGAGCTAGTCTGAGCAGATCTGGTTAAAATTCAGAACAAACATTCCTTCCCACCCACATCTTCTCTCTTCCCATCTCTCCTGCCTTTTCATTCCCATAAACACTTCCCAACATACAAACAGCTACTAAAAGTATGAGGACTAATTTAATCCTTATATACCAGGGTAGAAGCCCCAGGGCCAGAAGAAAAACAGAGAAACTCTTTTCTGAGCTTTGACCTAGAGATACTTTCCTGTCCAGGAGCTGGGTTATATAGTATAATTCCCACCCCTGCACATTGGGGTGCCGTGTCTGGGAAGGCACGTAGGGCAGTAATGTGAGCAGTAAACAAAAGAGTCAGGGGTTTTGAGACTCTGTCCTGATTCTTCTGTTATCTTCCTGTTTTCAGGCAAGTGACAAAGTCAGAAAATGATTATAAGGTATGAACTCAGGATATTTTCATTTCTTTCACTTGGAGATGGGGAGGCTCTAAAAAGTCATAGCACTGGTTTAAAGTCCCAGAGTGATGGGATGTCAGAACAAGAATTAGAAACAAGGTGTCTTAATCAATACACCTCCTATTATTGCCTAACCTTTCCTTAATTCTCTTGGATCTCAATTCTTCTCAGTTGTCAAATGGGGCCAATAACACTTGCCTCTCAGAACTGCCATAAAAATCAAATGCAATCTTGGATAGAAGAAGTGTTTAGAAAGGTGCAAGTTACAGGTAGTCCCTGACTTATGACATATTCGAGTTATGATGAACAGCACTCATGACTGTCTGCTTTATTTATGTACATCTTGTCTTTAGAAATACATACTACATATGATGTTGCAGTGCATGCTTTGCTTATATTAGCATTTCAGATGTTTGCTTGCAGATGTTCAAACCATTGCCATATAGATTTAGTTTTCCTAAAGTTACTTGAAAACATGGACCTGAACACTGATGGCTTTGCTAAAGTCAAGGCAGATCCAGGAGGCAGTGAGATGTTAATGCAAAATATCTGTAGTGAAAAGGAAAAGGACCATACAGACAACTTGAACTAATTTCCTAACTAGAAACAATATCTCCATTCCCGGGGATAATCCAGCTAACCCAGACCATGTAGTTACTATGTTGTTGTTAAGTACCATCAAGTTCTGACTCTTGGTGACCCTGTACAGTGTTTCTGAGGAGTGGCTGGTGAGCTTGAATCACTGAACTTACAGTTCAAACCGACGTTGCTTTCCAGGGCATTAAACCACTGAGCCGCACCAGGTGGTAGTGGCTGTGTGCCATGGAGTCGGTTCGGACTCATAGCGACCCTGTGCAGGGTTTCCGAGGCTGTAAATCTTTATGGGAGCAGAATGCTTCATCTTTCTCCCACAGAGCAGCTAGTAGTTTCGAATTGCTGACCTTAAGGTTCACAGCCTGATTCGTAACCACTACGCTACCAGAGCTCCTTAGGAGTTACTATAGCGACTGATAAATGCCAATGTCGTCCAACTCTTCATTATTGGAATGAATTTTATGACGTGTATATGTTTTGTATGCATGGCTGTGTTAAAATATATATGTAAGTATTTATGTAATGTTTCTAATCCCCAAAGACAGATAAAGATAGAATTATGAAGATGCTGTGTTGTTGTTGCTGTTGCTGTTGTTGTTGTTGTTGTTAGGTGCCATCGAGTCAGTACCGACTCATAGCAACCCTGTGCACAGGAGAACGAAACACTGCCTGTTCCTGGGCCAACCTCACTACTGTTGCCACGCTTGAGTCCATCGATGCTGCCACTTGGCCAATCCACCTCATTGGGGGTCTTCCTCTTCTTCTCTGACCCTCCACTTTACCAAACATGATATCCTTCTCCAACGACTGGTCCCTCCTGACAATATGTCCAAAGTATGAGAGACAAAGTTTGGCCATCTTAGCCTCCAAGGAACACTCTGGCTGTACTTCTTCCAAAACAGATCTACTGGTTCTTTTGGCAGCCCATGGCACTTTCAATATTCTCCTCCAATACCATAACTCAAAAGCATCAATTCTTCTACAGTCTTCCATATTCACTGTCCAGCTTTCGCATGCATATGAGGTTATTGAAAATACTATGGCTTGGGTCAGATGCACCTTAGTTCTCAAGCTGACACCTTTGCTCTTCAACACTTTAAAAAGGTCTTGTGCAGCAGATTTGCCTAACACAATACGTCATTTGATTTCTTGGCTGCTGCTTACGTGAGTGTTGATTGTTGATCCAAGAAGAATGAAATCCTTAACTTCAATCTTTTATCCATTGATAAGAATGTTGTTTATTGGCCCAATGGTAAGGATTTTTGTTTTCTTTACATTGAGATGTAATCCATACCAAAGACTGCTCTTTGATCTTCATCAGTAAATGTTTAAAGTCCTCTTCACTTTCAGCAAGCAAGGTTGTATCATCCGCATATCACAGGTTGTTAATGAGTCTTCCTCTAATCCTGATGCCATGCTTTCCTTCATAGAACCCAGCTTCTCAGATTATTTGCTCAGCATACAGGTTGAATAAGTATGGTGAAAGAATACAACCTTGTCGCACATCTTTCTTAATTTTAAACCATTCTTCTTACCTCAGAACTAACTTATGATGAAGTCATTCGAATGGAACCCTGTTTAGGCTGGACACTACCTGTATTTAAGGGACTCTTGGAACCTAGTTAGGTATGCTGGTTTGGGAGTAACTTTTGCTCTCTATTTCACATTTGAGGCTGGAAGAGGCCAGGGATGAGGCTCAGGTGGTACTCATTAGTATGCCCAGGCCTGTTGTGAAAATACTGAAATGTTTGCTGCCCCAACTTCCCTGAATGTGCTTCTGCCACCTGATAATTTCTGAACTTTCTTATAATCCAGAATGTCAAGAATAAACATCTGGGTTAGCAGGAGGTATCTAAGGAATCTACAATGGCTCTATATCCAGTTGACAATCATTCTGTATTTGCTGTGTCATATATTTTGAATATCACAGTTTTGTTATCTATTGGTGTGGTACTGTAGGATCAGTACTGGTCTGTGAACCACAGGATTAGCAGTTGAAACCAATCAGCTATTCCTCAGAAACCAGGGTTGCTATGAATCAGAAGTGACTTGATGGCACTTAACAACAACAACAACATCAACAGTATTACTCTAAAATGTAGTGACTTCAAGTAATTTATTATATTTTAAAGTTCTGTGTGTTGACTAGGCCCACTTGGATGGCTGTTCATTTGGGTCTGTCATATAATGGCAGTTGGGGCTGAAATCACCGGACATCCAAGATGGCAGTTGATGCTAACCATTGAGAGGGAGCTCAGTGAGGTTGTTGATTAAATCACATATATTTGGACTCTCCAGGTAGCTTCAGTTTCTCAAAGTGTGAAGACAGTGTAGCACTATAGGATAATGCGCTGGACTGCAAGGTCGGTTTGAACTGCAAAGTCAGCTGTTCAAACTCACCAGCTGCTCCTTGGAAACCCTATATAGGGTCACTGTGAGTCAGACCAACTCGATGGCACTTAACAACAATAACAACAACAACAACATCCCAAGAGCCTGCATGCTAAGAGGCAAGACACAGAAATTTCTAGGTCAAATAAAATGAACACCTGGAACTGAAACAAAGTCATCTCTACCATATTTTATTTGTCAGAGTAGTCACAGAGCTCTCCCAAATTCAAAGGAGTGAAGGAGTGGCAAGCTTGCCTTGCAGAAGAGTATGTATGGAAGATGTTGCATTCAACTTTGGAAAATACAATCTGTTAAAATCATTGTGACCCTCAGAGGGTATGAGATCCCTTTTGCCCTTTTATACTACTTTTATACCATTTTTTACTTCCCAGGGCAAGCCTCTATCAGCTAGAGTGGGGAGTTTCTCTCACTCTCAGATTATCTCTGTACCATCCAGCAGAGGCAAGCTGAGAGCAGCTTTTCACACTCTTACACCAAAGGCCTAAAGAGATACTTTTGCAGATTTGCATCAAATAGAACATAGCGCTAGTGCTCCCATTCCTGGCCAAAGTGTGAAAGAAGCCAGGGTGAAATTTCAAGTGTGAAAGAAGCCAGGGTGAAATTTCATCCGCTGTGTATGGAGTCCTGGTGTGGCCTCACAATAATGTGGTGGACTGCAAGGTCTATTTGAGCCATAAGACCAGTGGTTCAAATCTACGAGCCACTCCTCAGAAACCCTATACTGGGTTGCTATGAGTCAGAATAGACTCAACAGCACTCTATAACAACAACAACAACATGTATGTAGGCTAGGAAAGGGGGCATGACCGGACACATTGTTTCAGGGGTCTTTGGCAAAAATTTGGTTCCTGACAGAAATATTAATTCTTAGATGATGATTGTGAATAGAGGAGAATGTCCATAGTGAACTACCTGAAAGGCCTCTGCCTTCCCTAGACAAGTTAGAGCCCATATCCATGACATCAAATCCTTACACTTATGTGTAGGCTAGTATCCTGAGCTGCATTCTGGGGGACATCTATCTGCACAGTTCCTGCTTAGAAAGGCTGCTCAGAAAGATCCTCATATTCTGTGGGCCAGGGCAGCACTTAACTGATGAAGACATCTTTGCTGTCTGTTGCTGATCCATTTGCCTCATTTCCTTGTCCACTTGTGAAGTATAGCCACCTCTGCAATCTATGTCCTGCTGTGCACATTACCAGCACTTCTCTGTGGTAGTCCTTTGACAACTGTCTTCGGGAGAATCATTTTTATGGTCTCACATTCAACTGGAAGACACCAAGTGGCATAAATGGTTAAGTACTCAACTACTAGCCAAAAAGTTGGCATTTTGAACCTTCCCAGAGGTGCCACACTCGCCTGTCAGTTTATTGTACTGTGGTGGTTTGTGTGTTGTGATGCTAGAAGTCATACTACCCATGGTGGACAGTTTTCACAGGAGTTTCCAACTAAGACAGACGAAGAAGAAGGAGAGGCAGACCGCTTATGAAGGGCTAGCCTTATGTACAGCAGCCTTATCTACAGGAGCTTTGCCAGTTATAGTGTCAGAAGATGAGCCCCTCAGGTTGTAAGACATTCAAAGTATGATTGGGGAAGTGTGGCTTCCACAAAGTAGACTTGATCTTAATTAATGAATGGAGTTAAACTTTCAGGATTTTCATTTGCTGATTTGAGACAACTCAAAATGAGAAAAAAAAAAAAAAGCAGTCTGCAAATATTCATTAGTAATCAGAATATGCAATGTACAAAGAATGAATCTAGGAAAATTGGAAGTTATCAAAAATGAAGTGGAATGCATAAAGATCTTTATCCTAGACATTAGTAAGTTGAAATGGACTGATATTGACCATTTTGAATCAGACAATTATATGGTTTGCTATGCCAGGAACAATTAACTTGAAGAGGAATGGCATCACATTCATCATCTAAAAGAACATTTCAAGATCTGTCTTGAAGTACAATGCTGTTTGTGATAGGATAGACTCCATATGCCTACAATGAAGACCAGTTAATACCACTATTATTCAAATTTACACACCAACTACTAGAGTCAGTACTGATGAAATTGAAGAATTCTACCAACCTCATTAAGGAACTCTGATAGCATAGTGATTATGAATCGGGCTGCTAACTTCAAGGTCAGCAGTTTGAAACTACCAGCTTTTCCATGGGAGAAAGATGAGGCTTTCTGCTCCCATAAAGATTTACAGCCTTGGAAACCCTATGCAAGGTCACTATGAGTCAGAACCAAGTCCACGGCACATAACTTCCACCACCACCAAAGACACATGCAAATGTATATGAGTCTTCTTCTCATGAAGTTGAAATTAAACAAGCAATCAAGATGCACTGATAATAATGGGTGATTGGAATGAAAAATTGGAAAAAAAGAAGAGGGAGCAGTAGTTGGAAAATATGGCCTTGGTGATAGAAATGACACTGAAAAATTTTAAGACCAATGACTTATTCACTGCAAAAGTTTTTTCACCCCAACCACATCAAAGGCTACTATGCACATGGACCTCATCAAATGGAATACACAGGAACTAAATTGATTACATCTGTGGGAAGGGATGATGGAGAAGCTCAGTATCATTAGCTAAAATAAGACCAGGGATTGGCTGTGGAACAGACCATCAATTGCTCATATATGAGTTCAGGCTAAAGTTGAAGAAAATTAAAACAAGTTCATGGGAGCCAAAATATGACCGTGAGTATATTCTAGCTGAATTTAGAGATGATTTCAAGAAGAGATTTAATACATTAGACACTAATGAATGAACATCAGAAGAATCATGGATGGCATCAAGAAAATAAGGCATAAATAAAGCAAAAGATCATTAAAATGTATCCGAGTTTGTGGATCATAACAAACTATGGAAAACATTGTAAAGAATGGGTATTACAGAACTTACTTGTGCTCATGAGAGACCTGTACACAGGCTAAGAAACAGTCTTCAGAACAAAACAAGAGAAAAACAAATGGTTTAAAATCAGGAAAGGTGTGCACCAGGGTTGTATCCTTTCACCATATTATTCAATCTCTATTCTAAGTAATACTCTGAGAAACTTATTATATGAAGAAGAACATGGTATCACGGCTAGAGGAAGGATGCAGATGATACAACTTTACTTGCTGAAAAAAAGACTTGCAATACTTATTGATGAAGATTAAAAATTATAGCCTTCTTAATGTAAATGTAAATGAACTATAATGTAAAGAAAATTAAAATCCTCATAACTGGTCTAATAAATAATATCATGACAAATGGAGAAAAGATTGAAGTTGTCAAAGACTTCAATTTGCTTGGATCTACTTTCAATGCTCACTGAAACAACAGTCAAGAAGTCAGATGATGTACTGCATTAGGCAAATCTGCTGTACAAGTCCTGTTTCAAGTGTTCAAGAGCAAAGATGTCAGTTTGAGGACAAAGATGAGACTGACTTAAGCCATACTTTCAGTCACCCCATATGCATGTGAAAGTTGGACAATCAATAAGAAAAACCATAGAAAAAGCTATACATTTGAATTTTGGTTTTGGAAGAATGTTAAAAGTACCATAGACTGTGAGAAGAATAAACAAATCTGTCTTGGAAGAAGTACAACCAGAATACTCCTTGGAAGCGAGGATGGTGTGAGAGTTTGCCTCACATACTTTGAACATGTTATCAGGAGGGACCAGTCCCTGGAGAAGGACATCATGTTTTATAAAATGAAGGATCAACAAAAAAGAGGAAGCCCATCAACAGGCTGGGCTGATACAGTGGAAACAACAATGGACTCCAACATAACAATTGTGAGAATGATGCAGGACTGGGCAGTGTTTTGCTCTATTGTGCCACTATGAGTTGGAATAAACACAGTGACTCCTAACAAAAACAATGACAGAGGTGACTTGGAAGACAGGCCTGGTGATCTGTGTCTGAAAGATCACAGCCTTAAAAGTCCTACAAAGCACAGTTCTTCTCTGAAACACATGATGTTACCAGGAGTCTGAATTGACTCAATGGTAACTAACAATAGTGAAATGAGCAGAAAGTAAACGGCTCTTGGTATCTCTCCCATCCAACAACCCTGAATAGGAAACTCTGTTATTCATAAAGAAAATAAAGGATTACAAATTATAGGACATTGTAAAATATATTAACAGGAATCTGTACTTTCTTTTGGATAATTGAATTTAGAGTGACATCAGCCCCAAATTTGCCACTTACCCAGGAATGCCATTCTCCCTTGGTTTGTTTTTCATGCTTCTTGTCTGATCCCATAAAGCCCTGGCTAATTCCAAGAGCTTCCATTGTCTCCAGGCCAGTGTGTGTTGTAATCTTGTCCTCAATTTCATTACTTCGGCTGAGTTAGTAGCTTCATTAAAAAGATATGTCTTTTGTTTAGCGTTGTAAATGACAAGCGACCTTCTAACGAAATGTGGCCTCATTAGACGATAGGAAAGAATTAAATGTCAGAATGCAAGATGGTAAGGTTTTGATATTTATGAAGGTCAGTCAAATCATGGATAAGTAATATAACAGAGTATTCCATTTAAAGTCAGACCCACGTCCCTGGTAACTGCTGTTGCTTCTGTGTTTCAGTTCCGTAAGAAATGGGTCCTCTATAGATTTAGTCTGTATCATAAGGTTGTGGGATATGTATGGTTTACATGAAGCCACCACCATATTTTAATTACAACTGGATGGCTAGTTGAGAGAAAAAACAAAAACAAAAACACAGGAAAATGTCTGGAAACAACTCATTTCTGCCAACTGTCTTAACATTCCACTCCAACCAGTTACTCACTGGCTATTTGGTGTTTGGCCAAAGAAGAGGCCTCAAGGAGACAGGCGGTTTTGCTCATCTGAGAATTCCTCTGGTTTGGCTCTGCTGGATTTCCTGTCTTTTGAAGACCTGTCTTTATCTGCTTAAGTACTATAAGAAGTCTGGCCTTTAAAAGCTAAGCTTAGTGTAGTTCTCTGACTTGATGGGTAACTCAGTGGAATGAAGAAAGGTTTTGGGCCAGCAGGAGTGGGCATTCTTATTGGTGTAACCCCAGGATCTGGAGACTGATTGAAGCAGGAGAGAGTAAGGGACATCTTTAGTACTGGTGAGACTCATTGTGGGGGTCCATTCTAGGTCCAAGAAGTTTACTCCCTTGGATTCCCAGAATCTTGGTGAATCAGAGTCAGTCCATTGTGTAGGGTAGCATAGATTATGCACAAGTGTACCTACTCAAAAGGATGAGTGGTGGATAAATTTTAGCCTGTGCATCATTTATCAAGCCCTCCCTGGCTGACACAAATGGTTAGGCACTCAATGACTAACTGAAAGGTAGGTGGTTCTAACTTACCCAAAGTCGCTTCAGAAGTCATGCCTGGTGATCTGCTTCTGAAAGGCCATGCCACACCAGGACTCCACTGAAAGGCCACAGCCAGTAAAACCCTATGGGTCATGCACATATGGGGTCACCCATAAGTCAGAATTCACTGGACAGCAACTAATGACAACACAGGCTGCTGCATCTATCTAGAACAGGGATTGGCAAATCACATCCACTGCCTGCTTTTATAAATAAAATTTTATTGAAACACAGTCATGATCATTTGCTTATGTACTGTCTCTGGCTGGTTTCATGTTACAATGACAGAGTTGACTACTTATGACAGAGACTGTGTAGCCTACAAAGTCTAAAATATTTCTTATCTAGTTTTTCACGGAAAAATCTTGTAGACTCCTGATCTATAGGTAAGGGCACCTTTTTATAATTTGCAAAAGGTTCTGCCTGGCAAGCCAGGATTGTATCTCTAAGATAGGTACTATCTTTTTATAATTTGCACAATGGTGCTTTGTGGCTAGAAAGGCCCTAAGGAAGTGATCTCAGTGGTACCCCTGAGGACAGAAGCCCCAAGGGAACCAGGGCTGGTGAGCCCTTACCTCAGCTCCTGGCAGGCTTTCCTGGACTCTGAAGCAGGCAGTAGAATAGCCACAAGCTTGCTGTTTAGAGAGACTGTTCAGGGACTGAGGAGCTGGTTGTAGCAGCTCCCAGAGGTAAAACAAATGCTTTCCTTGTTCCTTTTCCAAATAACCGTAAAAGAGAAGGTTTGTTTTTGGATCTTTGTCGCTGGCCACTCATAAAGAAACACAAACTGTCTCAGGACTTATCAACCACTTGTTTACACAGCAGGGCTGATTGACATGGTTTATTTTTCTGTGGTTTTTGTTCTAATCTAAAGTGAAACATGAACTAGAGAATTCATGGAGTTCCCTTCACCTTTTGCAACCCAGAACCTGCAATGGAGGTGCAGTAAGTCCTTTGTGTAGCCCAGTGACTGTTTTCACTTGTGTGAACATAATGTGCCGTATATAGATCTGGCTGTACTCACCTGAAAGGTCCTGGTCAGGCACACCTGAAAGCCTATGCGATACCTTGTCCCCCCTGGGGAAATCAGTGAACATAGAAGGGCTGATGATTTGTGGAGCATCAAGGCTGGAGGGGAACGAATAGTTGGTTTATTTATTGACAACTGTGGAATTTCTTCATCAACCAGATGGAAAAACAGTCCCAGTGAGGTGCAGAGACTTTTCCAAGAGCTCAAAGACTAGGTGATGCTTCCTCTGGTCCATTTCCTATGGGCAGGGTTTGGAAACCAGGCAGGAAGTCTTTGTGGCAGGAAAGAGTGTCCAAGGTGGTCCAGATCATATGGAGTGGGGATCTGGTGGGAAAAATTGTGCTAACAACCTATGCACAGTCAACACAAAATAGTTTTCAAATCCTTTCTCATTCATCATCTCACTCAGTTCTTCCTACAGTCCTATGAAGATGACATTGTTTATCCATATTTCATTGTTGTTGTTAGATGATGTAGAGTCAATTCTGACTCCTGTCAGCTTTCTAGGCTGCAGTCTTTATGGGAGCAGATTGCCACATCTTTCTCCTATGGAGCCTCTGGGTTCGAATCACTAACCTTTCCATTAACAGAGTGCTCAAACGTTGTGCTACCAGGGTTCCATACTCCACTGGTGATGGGGTGAGGTAGTGGGCAGGATGTGTGCCATTGAGTCAGTTCCAATTCATAGCGAAGCTGTGTAGGGTTTCCAAGCCTGTAAATCTTTATGAGAGCAGAAAGGTTCATCTTTCTCCCATGGAGCAACTGGTAGATTCAAATAACTGATCTTGGGGTTAGCAACCCAGGTCATAATCTGCTATGCGACCAGGGCTCCTTCCATACTCCATTAGTTGTTACATATTGTTTAAGAGTAATCTCCAAAAGGCAATTGGCTGAATGGGAATGGAAATAATCAATCTAATGGCCTGCACATGTTAAAAGGACACTATAATGGGTACTTTTAACTTCTTTAAAAAGCAAGCAAAGAAATAACAAATCTTTAGTGTTGTTAATTATGTAGCAACCTATTTTGTAAGAATTCACTACCCAAAATCAGAACAGGATTGTCTTGGATAAAGGAAACGTTATGAGAAAAGGAAATCTGAACTGGTGGGAGCTTGAAAAGAATCACTGAGATGATGAGATTCTCCTTAGAAGACAATGGCACCCGAGGCTGCATCTCATAGGGCACAAGATATAGAGCTATTAGTTGGCTTATCCTGAAGGAGGGAGACAGCAAAATGGGCAGAATCATGAACTTCTAAAGTATCACCTGATCTCCTCCAGGGGCTGCTGACACTCTCTCCAGACCCCAAGGAAACACAATTCTCTCTCTCCTCGGCTCCTGAACTCTGGTACTTACCTGTTACCCACATCCTTGCAGAGATTTTGGAAACCTTAGAAGTTGACCTGGGTCTGTCTTCTGGGATATATATACAATCACAAGATATGCTTGGTACCTGTTTCCTTCAGGACTTCATGGAATGTTTTCATCCTTTCACATACATATTTGCACATACACATGGAGTCCTGGTGTGGCGCTGTGGGCTAATGTGCCAGACTGCAAAGCCATTGAAACTGCAAGGTTAGTGGTTCAAGCTAATCAGCTGCTCCTTGGAAACCCTATACAGGGTTGCTATGGGTCAGAATCGACTTGACAGCACTTAACAACAACAACGTACATGTATATACGTGTTGTAGTATCCATGAAGACTCTATTGGCCATGGGACTCTTGTGTAAGGGTGTTATTGTTACTAAGTGCTGTTGAGTTGGTTCTAAATTGTAGTAACCCTGTATAGGGCTTCTGAGGAGCAGCTGGTGGGTTTGAACAGTCAACCTTGTAGTTTATGTTCCAGTGCTGATTCCATAGCTCCACACCAGGAGTCATTATATAAGGGTAGTTGACACCTTTTTACTTAGCATCTTTGTCATAAGTAAGACACATCAAATAGGCTTACTCTGCAAGTGAATACATCTCTCCAGAGTAAGTTGGGAATCAGTGCTGTTGGGCAATCTTATCTGAGTGTGTGTGTATGTATGTATTTTTCCAAGAGAACTTTGCTTAAGGAGATTAGACAGCCCTCTCTCTTTCCGCCTCTTCCTAAAGTTGAAGAATACAACCCTGGTACACAACTTTACTGATTTTAATCCATTTGTTGTTCTCTTGTTCTGTTCGAGCAATTGCCCTGTTGGTTTATGAACAGGTTCCTCAGGAGTATAACACCTATTTTTTGCAAGTTACCTGTAACTTGTCATGATCCACACAGTTGAAAGCCTTTGCATAGTCAATAAAGCACAGGCAAACACTTTTCTTGTATTGTCAGCTTTCAGCCAAGATCCATCTGACATCAGCAATGAAATACCTTGTTCCACATCCTTGTCTAAATCCAGCTTAAACATCTCCAGTATACTGTCAATATACGGTTGTAATCATTTTAGAATTAATTGTCTTTAGCAAAATTTTACTTGCTGTGATATTAATGACAAAGTCTGATGATTTCTGCATTCCATTGGTTCACCTCTCCTTTGAATGGGTAAAAATATGAATCTCTTCCAATCAGTTGGCCAGGTAACTATCTTCAAATTTTTTTGGCATAGAAGAGCAAGTGCCTCGAGTGCTATATCAGTTTGTTGAAAGATTTCAATTTGTATTCCATCAATTTCCAGAGTTTTGTTCTTTGTCAATGTCTTCAGTGTACCTTGAACTTCTTCCTTCAGTACCTTTGACTATTAATCATATGCTATCTCTTTAAATGGTTGAACATTGATCATTTCTTTATAGTACAGTGACTGTATTTTTTCCATCTTCTTTTGATGCTTTCTGCATCATTCAATTTCTCTCTTGCCCCGCCCCCCCTGCCCCCCATAGAATCCTTCAATATTTCAAGTCGAGGCTTGAATATTTTTTCAGTACTTTCAGCTTGAGAAATGCTGAGCATGTTCTTTCCTTTTGGTTTTCTAACTCCAGGTATTTGCATATTTCATTACAGTACTTGACTTTGTCTTTTTGACTTTGTTTTTTCACCACCTCATTTCTTCTTTTTGTCTTACCAACTCTAGGCTGGAGAGCAAAGGCCTTTTTTTATTGGAAGTCTAATTTCTCTTAAAGAGCTTTAATCTATAAATTTGGCCAGTTTTGGGAAACAAATGACTTGCATCAAGTAGTTTAATCAGGTAAATGGTGGGAGATGGAGTGAGTTAAAGTATAAATCAGAACATCTTATCAGGATTGTAATACTGACTTTGCCCAAAAGTATGGTGTAAAAAAGACCCAGATGCTTTTAATGAAAGGTTCTCTGCTTTTCCCAACTGTCTCCTGTCTTGCCGTGGACATAATGGGAAGTTTTAGATCCCAGAGGTACTTCTTTGTTAAAATCATTAGTGTTTTAAAGAGATTCATACCAACAACTGTTCATCTCCCTTAAATCACTTTGGTCCATGATGGTAGTTGCTTGTACCCCTACTCCTTTGACTTGTAGGATTTTGGCGGTCTAGAAGTATAACTTCAAAGACAGTCTTTGATAGGAGTGCAGAACTGCACACTGACTGGTACGCACTACACATTTTCAATGGCCAGAATCTATCAGACCAAGGAAGATTGGGAAATATTGAACTTCTCTTCGAGTTCTTATTAGTGCATTGGAGGAAGTCATTATGACATAGGCCTGAGGAAAGGATGCTCTGTGGGAACTAGTCACGGTCCTCAAACCTCTCAGGGGGAGAGAAGAATGAAAATAGACAGTGTCCCAGAGGATAGTGCTCAGACTATAGGAGAGGTGTGGTGGGGTAAATCTGAAGCCAAGACTTTCTAATACTCAAAGAGTCCGGTTACCACCAGTCAGAAATACAGCAGTACCTGGGGGCATGATCAGGAGGAATGTTGCTAAAGAGTGTTACTATAATGCAGGAGACTCCAGAAGCCAAATGCAAAGCAAAACCATACAAGCTAGTGACCCTTAGCCAAATCAAAATGAATCCTGATAAAACCTTAAAAACTATTGGTATTGCTCAGACTTTGTGAAAAAATACTGAAGCAGGAGAATGGAGGAAAGGATAGTATAAATTTAGAAATTTACAAGATACTTGATTATTTTACAAGGTATTGATGTATCTTGTAAAAGCAATGATGGTTGTTCATCCAAGATTAGAGCAGTACTGGCAATCTTGGTTAAAATCAAGCATTCTTCTTCAGTTCAAAGGAGAATATAGTTCCAGAGTTAAGGCAGTCTTGCTATGTTGAAGGACAGTGTCCAGAGGACAGACTACACGCTGGCCCAAGTCCCCTCTGAACCCACCATCCACATGCAACTTATTCCTAAGTCATTTGGTGGCAACCAAGCAAAAGAAGATTCCCCAGAGCCTCATTGCATGGAAAATCTCAGAGGCCTGCATGATGTTCTCTTCCTACCCCCACCGTGTCCCTAGCCATGTGTCTGTTCATCTCTTTGAGATAATTCTGGTTGCTGGGTTGGAGTCCCACCCTTCTGCTGCTGCACAAAGGGCACACTCAAGCAACCCAACAATAAAAACAACTCGAAGGGAGACCAGCTGTACTTATAAATAAACATCCAAAGCATATTAATCTGCTGAAGGGTTTTATGAGGGGAAGCATAAAATTTCAAATAAAAGGCTAATGGGAAATATGTCCAAAATGTTGGAATTGCTGATGCTCTACAGTAGGGAACTGCCCAGATCCATAAAACAAAATGTAACTAACAAATGATTCAGTTTTAAGACCCTGGCCCTCTCACTCCCACACCTGAGTTGTATATTTTATCTGAAGGACTGTTTCATGTTCTCAAATCAGCTCTGTTTGCAAGCAAGCTGTCACAGTTTTATGGCCTCAACTTTAAAGAGCAGGACATTTCTTTCTTAGAGAAGAAGGCTAATAGGAGGTAAAATGCAGGGATTATGGGCTCTCCCACAAATTTAGACTAGCAGATGCACCTCTTTTCTGTAAGCAAAATGAATGTTTTCTTTGGATCCAGCCAGGCAGGCCCCTTTAAACATCCTCAGGAATAGGAGTCTTGTGCCAGGCCAGAGAACAGATTGGAAGCAGACGGTGAGGAAAGCAGGTGGCTAGCTCTTTGGAGTACCTGCTCCTTTCCCCCTTCAGGAGCAGTAATTTTATAAAACGACAAGGTGCTTTTTTTTTTTTTTCTATGTGAAAAATGGGAGATGGCATCTGGTTAGCATTGCTTCTTGCCCGGTCCTTCACCTCTGTTAACTGTCTGCTCTCTTTTCCCTTCTGGGACAGAGCTGAGCTCTGTTTTGCATTCTTTTCGTCATCAACTTTGTAGCAGGTCTGTCTGTGACTGAAGGGAAGGGCACCCTCCATATAAAAGCTTTTGGAGCAGTAGAAAGCTCTTGGGTTGGAGAGTTATAGTGAGTTGAATCCTGCGTCTAACGTCTACCAGCTCTTTGTGGTCTCAGGCATATCAGTTATCTTCTGTTTTCTCATTAGGAGAAAAGGAATAAAACATCAATACATCAATGCAAGGGTAAGTCAAACGAATTGTTACGAAATTATAGAAATATTTATTAAACAAAATATTAAAATGTAAAGCTATAGTTTTTAGAAAAAATTGAAGTTGTCAAAGACTTCATTTTGCTCAGATCAACCATCAACACTCATGGAAACAGCAGTCAAGAAATCAAACGATTTATTGCATTAGGCAAATCTGCTGTATAAGACCTTTTTAAAGTGTTCCAGAGTAAAGGTGTCAGTTTGAGGATTAAGGTCCCTCTGACCCAAGCCATGGTATTTTCAATAACCTCATATGTATATGTAAGTTGGACAATGAATAAAGAAGAATGTAGAATTGATGCATTTGAGTTATGGTGTTGGAGGAGAATATTGAAAGTACCATGGACTGCCAAAAGAACAAACCGAAATCTGTGTTGAAAGCAGTACAACCAGAATGCTCCTTAGAAGCCAAGATGGCCAGACCTACCTCTGGCACTCTGGGCATTTTATGAGGAGGGACCAGACTCTGGAGAAGGACATCATGCTTGGCAAAGTGGAGGCTTAGCGAAGAAGAGGAAGACTCCAATGAGATGGATTGACAC
Source organism: Chrysochloris asiatica (assembly GCF_000296735.1). NCBI lineage: Eukaryota > Metazoa > Chordata > Mammalia > Afrosoricida > Chrysochloridae > Chrysochloris > Chrysochloris asiatica. Next base: position 23,371,148 of record NW_006408534.1, on the reverse strand, counting down.
AGATGGATTGTGAGATTGGTACAGGACTAGGCAGTGCTTATTTTTGTTGTGCATAAGGTTTCTATGAGTCAGTACTGACTCGACAGCACCTGACAACAACAACATGGTTTCTCAACATATCACTCAACTTCACTTCTGAAGGAGTGTTTTCATCTCTTGAAAAGTCCCTCAATGAGATGGATTGATACAGTGGCTGCAACAATGGGCTCAAACATAGGAGCAATTGTGAGGCTAACACAAGACTGGGCAAGGTTTCATTCTGATTTGTGTAGGACCACTATCAATTGGAATCAACTTGAAGGCAACAAATACCAACAATAACCTTCACCTAAAGAATTCTGCACTCTTCGATTTATACCACATCGAAATGGCAATTTTGGCATCCTTGATGGACTCAGAATGCATTCCTTTGAAATATTTTTTTGAGTTTGTAGACCAAAAAGAAGTCTGAGGGGACAAAATCAGGCTGAAGTGTGGATATAGTAAGGTTTCTTAACAAAATTAGCATAAAACAGCACTTGCGAGCTTCGAAGAATGTGCAAACTGTATTGTCATGATAGGAAAACAATAAGCTTATTGTAACTTTCCTGGCCTTTTTCTCATCAATGCAATTTTCAATTTCTTCTTAATATGCCCCCATGATGATCCTGTGTCCTTGGAGAAAATTTATCAAGATTATCCCTTGGTAATCTTAAAAAATGTCTCTTTAGCTTTCTGAGTTGACACTGTCTTGAATTTAACTGGCCCAGCAGTTGCCCCTGGAAGCCTACCTTTTTTTTTTTAAAAAAAACAACAACAATGTTTTGAAGGCACCCTAATGAGATTAAGACAAGTATATTACTGAGAATACTTGTCTACAGTCCTCCACAGATCACAGAGACATTTTTAAACACATTTTGTTTGGAATAAATCTGTGTCTGTATGACCTGGAACCCTAGTGGTGGTGGTGGTAGTTGTGTGCCATTGAGTTCTGACTCATAGGGTTTCCAAGGCTATAAATTTTTACAAGAGCAGAAAGCCTCAACTTTCTCTCTCAGAACAGCTGGCAGCTGGTAGATTTGAACTGCTAACTTTTTGGTTGGCAGCCTAACTCAGTAACCCATTGCACTGCCAAGAGCTTCTTGGAACCCTAATAGCTTTCCTTTTTGCCTTACTCTTGTCTGTGAAATGACCCAGGTAAAAACACCTGTGTGGGCACAGTCAGTCTGCTTAGATCTGTAGTCCCAGCTTTGCTTTTTAATTGTTGATTATGAACAAATATATTTTCCCTCTCTAGTCTCTGTTTCCTCATCTATAAAAGGAGGCAACAATCCCATACAGGATTGTTGTGAGTATCAAAGAAACTATGCATAGGGAGTATGTAGCAGTGTGCTTTGTAATGCACAGATACTCAATGCCTCCTCACTAATATTACTGTCACTTAAGCAAAAATCAGGCTGTTTTGTAAACAGTGTGAACCCCAGATGGCTGAAGTCCACTAAAGACAAAACCAGATGTATATACCCTTTTCACCTTGCCCTTAATGGAGTCCTTGTTTAATTTTGGTTCTAGTCATTTGCCCAGTTCATATGATTTGGGTTCATTGTGTAAACTTGGTTAGCCAAATTTGGGTGACACTCAATATTTTCCAAGGATTTGGCTCCGATTTCCCCTTAGGTTATTTCTGCCTTCAATTGCTTTAGAACCCAGAGTCTACTATTTTAGCCCTATTCCCTGCATCTCAACTACCAGCTGTGGCCTCCTCAGTGGCCCCTAAGTGGGTCAAGCTTTCCCCCACTTCATGAGAAGAATGAAAACATTAAGAGTAAAAGGAGGGATGAAGTTAATGCTAGATCTTTTCTCTCTATTCCTACTCTGGGCACACAGCTCTGCTTTTATCACCTGTTCTACTTGCTCTAGTTTGACATCCAAGCAGAACAAGACAAGTGAAAGTAAAACACACATGATAAAATAATAATAATAAAAAAATACACTTGCTAAAAGCAATGGAGCTTTAAATGGCAGTTTGAATAGTGCACTGATTGTATAGCATTTATACCCCAAAAATTCTTGGTGGGTTGTTATCCCACTCTCTGCTTAAATCAATTCATTACATCTTTCAAGGCTGACAGTCTAGTTTACTTGCTCCATGAAGTTTCTTTCATTATTAGAATGGCTCCTGTCACCTCAATTATTTTAACTCATTGCCTGCTTCATGCTAGCTCTTGTGGTTCCTCAACACTTCTTGATTTTTTGAGCTTTCTTCCCAGTGACAATTTGAATGAATGCAGGACAGACACCATGGTCTAAGTCTCCTCATTACCCTATACTATCCTTTGCAGAACAGAGCCTTAATAAAGATTAAAGTAAGGAAGCCCAGGGCACATGGAAAGTTTATGTGGGAAGTGTTCAAGCCAACAGCTACAACTGATGTCCCAGCCTCTTTAATTGCTAGACATATGAATGAGGAAGCCTCAAAGATGTCACTTGCCCTTACCACTCTCTGACTCCAACTTTATGTAGGATTTGATTGATAACTATCTAGTTGAGTCCATTCAATCCCTAAAATCCTTAGATGTTATAATAAAAGATCCTTGTTGCTTCGTACTACCAGGTCTGTTGAACAGTATTAGATATCTGGATCACTGATCATTCAAACAGTTCTTTTGATTGATTGTGGGTCATGATAATCACAAAAAGAAGTTCCATATTCTACCACCATGGTGGGTAGATGTGGAAGGGACTGATGAGAACTTAGGCTGTGGGATTCCTTTGACCTGGACCATTGGCTGGGGAGGTGTTGGCTTTGGTCTTTGTGGAATAACCCATCTGCCTTCTCCAATAGAGCTGGAAAAATTTCCAGGGCCAGCTGTGTGCTTTGGAAAGCTGCTTCTCTGGTTCATCAGCTCTCTCCCCTATGCACGAGTATAGGAATAGCCTCAGTTTTACACATGGGGACTCCAAGTACTATACAAGGCTCAGTGTTTTTTAAGTGCAAGTTCTTTAGCTGGCTTTTTGCAAATGAGTTTTATAACAAGCTAGAATATGCAGGTCCTCAGGAGGTGAATCTGGAAACCACAAGAGTCAAGGGGTTTCCAGTTACTCTCTGGCCAGTCCTCACTCTCCCAGAAGAATGGGTGTGAAGGCTTAGACTACTCAATGGTCTGGGAATGGAGACTTGGAAGAGAGGACTGAGGTTCCCCAGCATTACAAGCTTGCAAGCAGGTGGTCTGAAAGGAAGGGAGAGGCAGGCTGTCATTTGGGTGTGATAAGCATGGTATGCTCTTACGAGATGTGTGGTTCAGCAGCTGTCTGGCTGTACTCACCTAACAGACCAAAGGAACTATTTTTGCTTCATTTTCTGGGCCTGGATCATCCAAAGGATCATCTCCTCCAGCCTGATCTTCTTACAGGTGAAGACCCGAGTAGATAGGAGACTTGTCCAGGGTCCCACAGCTGGTGGTAGAGCTCCCTCTACAACATGTGTGACCTGCCATGGCAAAGCCTTGGCTATAACTAGTCCACATCTACATAAGTGGAAGTAAAGATCAGAAGCAATTATCCAGTGACTCCAACAAGCCGAGCCCACTGAGGAAAGAGGGAATTGGTTCTCTATAGGTGAATTGGAAAGCTTGAAGGTGTGCTTGGACTTCTAGGCTACTTTGTAGGAACACAGCTAGAAACATGAATAATCAGGCTAGGTAGCAGAGCCTAGTTCCGTGGAGCTTCTGAATTTACAAGAAACCCTATTTTGACGGCTCTGCAGGTAGACTACATCAATTCAAATGCCGACTCTGGTATTTAATAACTGTGATTTGGGGCAAGTAACTTAGCCTCTATGCCTGTTTTCTCACCTAAAAATGAATAATAACAGTACCTCCCTTATGAAATAATTGTAAGCATTTTCTATCTCTTATCTCAATATCTATCTGTGCATTTATCTATTTAATGTTAGAGAAGTTCCTGATTATTAATTGTTGTGTGACTGACTGTCTTCCATTATTTTAATCTAGATTTATTTTTCCATTGTAACCAGTTTTGGGAGTGTATAACCTGCAGAGGCTACACCATGGTGTGTTTTATGTTGTCAGCATGGTGTTAATAAAAATTTGAGTGAGTTTGATGGGACGTATACCCTCTAGTTTGCCATAGTCCCCATCACTCCCTGATACTTATACTTCAGACATGTATGTTACTAGCGAAGTCCCTTTAGGCTATTGGGTTTGTAACTTCTGTTCCATTATATTGGACTGATGAGGACGTAGCATGCAGGATCTCTGAAGAGAAGTGACAGCTGAAGTCAATGAATCCATTTTTGGAATGTCCCATGTTAAGACCACAAGCATTCCTCCTTTCTTACTGCTGCTACTCAGTGCCCATGGTAGTCATTATGGAAGCCAGAATGATCTGAATTGTCACTGTGCATGTGCAGAAACTCACATGTCCAGACACAGTCACATACCCACACAGTTGCAGCCCTCGTTCAGCGCCGGCTTTGTGGTCACTACATGGTGTGTGATTTATTCTTCCTTCGCAGTGATGGATTCTTCTGCTCAGGGGCACTTGCTGTTCTGAGAAAGTCATGAGCTCCAGGAGTGGAGTTTTATGCCTGAAGTTGCCACTGATGAATGGCCCACAGTGAGCAATTTCTCTTTGCTGTGGTTTCTTCACAGAGTGATTTTCTCCAGATTGCAGCAGGACTGAAGCGCTATTTCAACACTTGCCACAGTAGCTGGGAAGTGAACAGTCAGGCAGTTGTGTGAGTTAAGAGCTTTTGTCTTTATTTCCAGGGTTGGAACTCTGAGCTGTTGTTGTTAAGTGCTGGTGTATCTCCATTTTCTCTCGTCTGTGTCTGTCTGTACTGTAGGAATTTAGCAGCCGTGGCCTTTTTGTCACCAAGAGTTGTCCTGTCTCTGACCCCCTCCTTTGCACAGTTTCTCCACCTAATAGCCACTTGAGTGTTTACTTTGCCCTCTGACTATTCTAACCCACTCTTTTGATGCCTACAAAGTGTACTCTACTTACAAGTGCCTCAGCTCCAAAAGTACCATTTTACCAAGCACCAATTAAAACCAGTTGTTCTCGAGCCAAATCTGACTCATGGAACCCTTGTGTGTCAGAGTAGAACTGTGCTCCACAGGGTTCTCAGTGACTGATTTTCCAGATGTAGATTGCTAAGCCTTTCTTTAAGATGCCTCTGGGTGAACTTGAACCTTCAATTTTGGGTTAGCAGCAAACCCTCCCACTCAATGACTCTTCTTACCACATTGTTGTTAGGTGCCAACAAGTTGGCTCCAATTCACAGTGACCTGTGTATAACAGAATTAAACACTGCTTGGTCCTGTGCATTCTCATAACTGATGCTAGGTTTGAGCCCATTGTTGCAACCACTGTGTCAACCTATCACATTGAGGGTCTTCCTCTTTTTCTCTGACCCTCTACACTACCAAAGGAGCTCTGGTAGCGTAGTGGTTACGAATCGGGCTGCGAACCGGAAGGTCAGCAGTTCGAAACTACCAGCTGCTCCCGTAAAGATGAGGCGATCTGCTCCCGTAAAGATTTACAGCCTCGGAAACCCTATTCAGGGTCGCTATGGGTCGAAACCGACTCGACGGCACTTAACAACAACAACAACAACTACATTACCAAGCATAATGTCCTTCTGCAGGGACTGCTTCCTTCTGGTAATATGACCAAAGCATTCGAGATGATTGAAAATACCATGGCTTGGGTCAGGAGCACTTTAGTTCTCAAAGTGACATCTTTGCCTTTTATCATGTTAAAGAATTCTTTTGTAGCAGATTTGCCCAATTGAACCTGTACAGTCTCCTATTCTTTCAAGGCAACAGATCACATCTGTTAGGATTTGATAAAGTGCCTGATAAAGAATATTCATACTAAATGGTGACGGAGAGATAATCAACTTTACTCATCAGTGCTGTTGTTAAGCTCCCTCAAGTTGGTTCCAACTCATAGTGACCCTGCATAGGGTTTCCAAGGCAGTGAATCTTCTGAGGCAGAAAGCCATCTTTCTCCTGTGGAGTGACTGGTGGCCTTGAACCATTGACCTGTGGTTCACAGTTCAGTGTTCATCATACAGAGCCCCACACTCTCATTACTCATCATAAGGATCCTTAAAATATTTAAAGACAGGTGCCTGATAAATGAATGAATTCTAACTGGAGAATATTGGATAGTAATAAAATCTAAAACCTGTTGCTGTTAAGTCAGTCTAGGGTTTTCTATAACCTTTATGGAAGCAGGTCACTAGGTCTTTCTTCTACAGTGCTACAGGATGGGCTTGAATCATCAACCTTTAGATTAGCAGGTGAGTTCAAACCATTTACGACACCCAGGGGCCAAATTTAAAAACAAAAAACAAAAAGAACCAAGTAAAAGGGAGAAATATGGGTAGAGGGAATGGGGGAGAGGAGTGGGCCTACAATCATGACTGATCTGAAATATTAACATCAGTTTCATTTTCAAGAAACTGGCTGCAGAAGGCCATTCCCATTGTTCATCTTCCCTCTACTATAATGGCTCTTTTGGCCAGGCCTTGACTGGTACTAGGGAGAAAACTGGCTGCCTCACTTTGGTTTGATAGTGGCACTCCCAGAAAGAAATAGTAGCTAGAGGCAACTATCCTTGTTTCCATCCAATAAAGACCTGTAAAAAGTTGTGCTTTATTCAAAATGGGGGCCAGATAGCCAGATTTAAGTCAAACAGGCTTAGAGAGTGGGCTGTGTATGGTCTTTGGCATGGGTGGAATGGGCTTTAGTTCTACATCCATGATTCTCAGTCCTGCTCTGTAAAACAAGCATCAAATACATGTACATGATATAAAATGCTGAGAGCTTCTGTTTAAGGGTGATGAAATAATTTGCACAACATGATAAATGCAGTTAATGTCACTGAGTTGAAATGGTAAGTTTTTGTTATATGTTTACTTACCACACACAGACACAAAGGGTATTACATGTCTCGTTTCTCAGTTTATTTTCTCCCAAACAACCAGTGTTAGCCTTTTCTTAAAACTTCTAGAAAGAATCTATGTATATCCAAGCACATTTTCTTTCTTTCTTACATTTTTTAAACTAGTGATAGCATTCAATACAGAATGTTCTATATCATTATTTAATATTTTCTTTCTTGAAGACAATTCTATGTTAGGACCCACAGAATTGCCTAAATATATTACATAATTTCATAATATTTAATTGTATCAATTTGGTGTAATTTATTCAATTTGTTCTCTATTCCACTCTTTTGCTTTAAAGAAACAAAACCAAAACACAGAAAAAACAAAACAAAACAATGTAGGGATAAAGACGATATGTCACAAAATACTCAGAAGTGGATCTGTTGAGTCCTACCTTACTGCCTTTGGAATTGTGATAGGTATTGCCTAACTGCCCTTTGTAATAGTTGTGCTATTTTACCCTCTAACTAGTAATGTATGAGTGCCTATTTCCCCACACCTATTGCCAGCACAGGAGTCCTGGTGTGGCACTGTAAGATAATGCTCTGGACTGAAAGGTCAGCTTGAACTGCAAGGTTGGCAGTTCAAGCTCACCAGCTGCTCCTTGGAAACCAGATACAGGTTTCTACATACAGTCATAATTGACTCGACAGCCTTTAACAACAACAATTGCCAACACAAAGTGGAGGCATTTTTTGATTACTGTCAATATGATAGAGAATGATATCTCATTGTAATTAAGTTTGGAGTCTTTCATTATAAGCGGTATTTTATATTTCATATGTTTTGAATTTCCGTTTCCATGTACTGTCTATTCATGTCCTGTACTCATTTTTCTATTGGCTGTTGCTCTTTTCATATAGATTTGTTGGGACTTATTGGAAATGTGTGTGTGTGTGTGTATGCGGAGTGGGGGTGGGGGGTGAGAGTGGTGTTCTTACCTGCTCTCCATATTATATTACCAAGTGAAAGGACTTTATTAAATGTGGCTCTTGTCCTTTTTCTGATTACTTTCCCTTCATTTACACTGGCCCTGTGAGGAGGAATAGGTTACCTGATGATAAGTCTCGAAACAGGGAGTGGGTCTGACTAGCTCAGTTCCTAGCTTCCCTCTGCCCATTAAGGTCTGCCTGCCTGCCCATTGGGGTCTGCCTGGCTCTTGGCTGTGTAATCTTAGCCATTAAGGCCCTACCTACTTCTATCAGGTGAGGCTCAAAGGCTTTCAGAGCTACCTGTGACTTGGTGGGGAGATCTACTTCATTTTGGGGCCTAGGGTTAGGAAGCCAAGTGTTCACACACCTGTGTTGCCTTTTCCAATGACTCCATCATTTATAAAGCTGATATTTTGAACCCTATTTGCCTCTTTTATCTATTATAAGAGTCATAGTATAATTTCTTGAAGATTATTCCATACAGAACCATCTAAATAGATTTATAGCTTTAAAATATTTTACTGTATCAGTTTAACTATAACTTATTTAATTAGCTCTTTCTCTCTCTCACTAATAAGTTATAGTTTAACATTAGAGTTGATTCTAATCTTCTGAGTTGTTGTTGTTGTTAAGTGCCATTGAGTTGACTATGACCCATAGCAACCCTGTATAGGGTTCCCAAGGAGCAGCTGGTGAGCTTGAACCACCAACCTTGCAGTTCAAATGGCTTTGCAGTCTGGCGCATTAACCCACAGCATCACACCAGGACTCCTTCTGAGTGGTACAAACGGTTAATATTCTTAACTGCTTGTCAAAAGATTGGAGGTTTAAGTCCATCTAGAGAAAGGTCTGGTGATCTACTTCTGAAAAATCGGCTATTGAAAAGTCTTAGAGCATCATTCTTTTCTGAAACACATGAGGTTACCATGAGTTGGGGTCAACTTGACAGCAAATTGTCTATTAAAAGATGATTTGTGATTTTGGTAAGAAAAGGATGCTACATATTGGTGGTGGTGGTTATATGCCGTGGAGTTGGTTCTGACTCATAGCCACCCTGTATAGGGTTTCTGAGGCTGTAAATCTTTACGGGAGCAGAAAGCCTCATCTTTCTCCCACGGAACAGCTGGTAGTTCCGAACTGCTGATCTTGAGGTTAGCAGCCCGATTCGTAACCACTACGCTACCAGAGCTCCTTATGCTACATATTAGACCCCTTTAAACCTCAAATGAGCTTTAAAAGTACTAAAGAAAACACTTGTGGTTCCAAATATTTTTAGTTTTTCATTTGTTTATTGGTGTTCTTTTGTTTTGTTTTTTAATGGAAATCTGGCTAAATTTATAAAATCATATACAATGGGGCTTCAAAAAGCTCATGGGGAAATAGAATGAGAAGTAATGGAATTCTTCCATGGACTTTTTGAAGTCCCCTTCATATTTTATGGCTTTTGAGGTTTGGGGTTATTCTTAAAAAGGTTTTTCTTACTGCACTTATATATTTTCCTCATCTTTGTTGTTCCTATTGTTGTCAAGTGCCTTCCAGTCAGTTCCCACTCATAGCAACCTTATATAGGGTTCCCAAGGAATAGCTGGTGGGTTTGAACTGCTGATCTTGTGGTTAGCAGTTCAGTGGTTACCTGGATTGAACTGGAGCTGAGGAACTTTGAGAGAATGGAACTTTGGAAGGTGGCACAAGAAGGAGGGCATGGAGACCACAGGATCATATGGCTTTGTGCTTAGGGGTGCAGTGTTATTTGATGATATGAAGTTATGGGCCCAGCCTTAGATGCCTTGCGTTTCCTTGAAGACTTCAGTAACCATAAAGAAAAATAGCTTTTCTCTGGTGTCCAGAAAGGAAGTAATTTTCAATTCACTTTGGGAATTGAAGACGGTAGCAGGACCAAAACCCATGTCTCCTAACCAAAACTCCAGGACTTGTTTCCTGGACTTCCCAAGGCCCAACCTCTGTTTGGCTATGGTTGAACTAGAGAACTCAGAGGCAACATGAATAGCTCTGAGGTTGATCTCTCAGAGGCAACATGAATAGCTCTGAGGTCGATCTCTCCTCACCCTGAGCTTCTCTGCCTGTCCCAGAAGGCTTTGCTCTATGTCCTGGGCATGGCCGAGCTCAGACTCCTGCTGTGGAGAAAAGGTCTGCCAGGATGACCAGGGAAACAAGGCAGGGCTGCAACCACAGCCTCCTAGAGAAAAGCGGCCATGTGCCTCTGCTCTTCTAAAATCAACAACAGGCTGCAAACGTGGAATCACTTAAGAGACCAAAGTCTTCCTGCATCGGGTACTTGTTACTCTCTAAGTTCCTTTTACATGTTATGAAGGAACATGCCTTCAGGGGAGTGAAGCTGGCTGAGTGCTCTTCTCCTGTCAGCCCCTCGTGACTCAACAGATTGCAGAACAGATGGAGGAGCAGCTCAGTCTCATCCCACCTGTTTTACAGCAGCCCTTCCCTCTTCCCACCAGTCCATCACTGAGTAATAACACAACCCCTGGATTTTTTTTTAAAGAACAGATAGTTATTTTCTCACAGTTCAAAAAGCTAAAAATCCTAATTCAGGACACTCTCTTGGTTCTCTGGGAAGAATGTCATCTCTTTCAGTATTCCTTGGTTCCTTGGTGATCTTAACATGGCGTGGATCTTCCCCCCTGCTTGTACTTGTTTCTGAGTCTAATTTGGTTTTTCTTTTTAAAATTTATTTTCTTGTTGCTGAGTACATATAAAGCAAGAATCCATAAACAAACTTGGGCACATACACACAATGGAATACTAAGAAGCTGAGAAACACTTCATTACATGGATGAACATGGAGGATATTATGCTGAGTGAAATTAGTCAATTACAAAAAGACAAATATTGTAGGAGACCACAATGGTAAAAAGGAAAGAAAAGGTTTTCATGCTAAATGGAACATTCTTTGAGGGTTACCAGGGATGTGAGGGAAGGGAATGGAGAGTAATTCACTGGTTAGAGGGTTTGTTAATGTTGTTAAGTGTTGTTGAGTCTGTTCTGACCCTATATAGAGACCCTGTATAGGCTTCCTGAGGAATAGTTGGTGAGCTTGAACTGTCAACCTTGCAGTGCAAACCAACTTTGCAGTCTAGCGTACTAACCCACAGCACCTCACCAGGAGTCCATGGTTAGAGGATATTGTAGTTGTTGTTAAGTGCCGTCGAGTTGGTTCCGACCCATAGCGACCCTATATAGGGTTTCTGAGGAGGAGCTGGTGAGCTTGAACCGCCAACCTTGCAGTTCAAATGGCTTTGCAGTCTGGCGCATTAACCCACAGTGCCACGCCAGGACTCCATGGTTAGAGGGTAGACACATTGAGTTAACTTGAGTGATGGGAAGGTAGTACACATCAAGATGAGGTTGGCAGAAGAATGATGAAGACAGAGGAAGACACAGTTAAAGAGAAGAATTAAAGGGAATAGAGATAAATACTGTAATATACACAACTCTGCAACAACAGTGATCAATAGCTAGACAAGTAGAAGTGCATCTACAACATAAAAAGGTTTAACAGAGGATATTGGTACATGGGTATTTACCTTTGTTTCAAATATATCTATGAATGTTGTGAGACATTATTGTTGTTAAGTGCTGTTGAGTCAGTTCCAACTCATAGTAATCCTTTTTGTAGGATTTCCGAGGAGTGGCTGGTGGGTTTGACTCTCCAACCTGGGTCAGCTGTGTGGCACTTACCCTATCTCGCCATGCCAGGACTCCATGTTGGAACAATCGGGGGCAAAAATTATGAAAACATCTTAGACATTATCTAACACCTTGAGGGAATGAATTGCTGGGTCTGAGGGCTCAGGACCACAGTCTCAAGGAAACAGCATGATTAATTGTCATAACACAGACCACAATGTCAGTGTTGTACATCCTACTTTTGTGAGGAGTGACTGAGACCTTAAAAGTAGCCATCTAAGAAGCAACAATTGGTCTTTCCCTGTGTATAGTAAAGAATGAAGGTGCTTGGAATCAATTAGTCCAATGGACTAGTGGACCACATGAACATTAGTCTCCACAACACTGAGACCAGAAGAACTTGATGATGCCTGGCTACCATTAGTGATAATAGTAGATGATCCTGAATAGAGTGGAAGAAAATTTGGACCAAAACTCATTATAAAAAAAGAAAGGATTTGCTGGTCAGAAAGAGACTGGAGGAATCCCAGACTATGGCCTTTGATCACCCTTTAGAATTAGAACTCAATTGGCTCAGTTTTCAGCCCAGTGGTAGATAGAGTGTGTGTTGGGTGGGGGGGGACAACACTAGTAAGGTTTGCTCACTATGGAATGTCAACCATTCAAGATAAAAAAGGCAGCCTTTATCGAAGAACAAAGTTCAGAAGTATTGGGAAGACAGGTGGAAGGTAGAATGCAGACAAGGATCATAGGGAGGAAGTGGGTTAACTGATGTTACATGGAGGGGATTGCAATCACTGAAATGAAACAAAGTGCATGATCTGTTGAATGTAAAACTGTTGATCTGCTCTGTAAGTCTTCACTCAATTCATAATAAAAAGCTAAATAAGTTAAAAAAAATTTCACCAATTCAACCATTTCTATATGTGCAGTTCAAGGACATTGATTACATTGTTGAGTAGGGCAGCCATTCTCACCCTCCATTTCTGAGTTGTTCCTTCCTTATTAGCATAAAATCCCTGGTCCCTAAGGGTCCTATTTAATCTTTGGAGTTGTGGTCTGTCACCTTGACCCCCATACAGATAGCATAAAAGAGCATAATACTCGAAGCAAACATTTTTCACTAGTTATGTGAGACTATTGTTTGGTTTTAAGAAGACTTTAGGGGATATTTTTGGTTTACGTTTTAAAGATTATCTCAGGACAGTAGTTTCAGGGGGCAAACCTTGACTTTTTTGTTCCGAATCAACGTAACTAAACACTGAGAACTTCTTTGGTCCTTCTCTGATTCGTTTTATTTGGATTACTGTAGGTCTGTATAAATGTGAGGGGGCCTTCTTTTAGGTGTTCTGGTATGCTTTGTGTACATCTCAATTTTATGTATTAAATCTTGAACTGTCTTCTTCCCTCCGTGCTGTGATCGATTCTAGGTGATATTTAGTTGTTGCTTCTTCTTATCCATCTTCCCCTCTTGCTCAGATGGCCCTGAGCAGCCTCCACTGGGGTCACCACACACAGTCCCACAGACTGTGTCTTACATGACACGGGGTGGAGGGGTGGGTACCATTGATTTTGTAGTCTATAGGCTAAAAGGTGCCCCTGGAGTTGTGGACTAATGCAGGCCTGCCTCCATCTATTGTACAGGCACAATTTACATAGGCAATTCTAATTCCTTTGTATAATTAATGACTCATATGCTCTATCCTGGAGCCACATGGAAATACTTTTTGGGTTACCTGCTGTTCTGGATTATTCATGCTCAACTCTTCCACTAATGCATGTGATTAAGAGTTACTCCCACTCTCTCAGTTTGAACAGAATCAAGGGGATAATGTCAAATTAAACTGATCCCCACTAAGGTGTGAGTGACTAATATGCTGCTTCAGCCCCAAAGGAGTGGAGAAGGCTATTCTGTTTCAGAGAGGCCTTTAACTGAGTAAAGAGAAGATCTCAGCTGCAAAACCACAACTAGGTAGGCAGAGCCGGGAAATAGATTTTGTCAGGGTGGGAGGAAGACTTGAGGGCAGGGTTTGAAAAGCCCCCACTCTACTCTGTTGGCCTTGGATCAATCAACTCCAGAGCCAACCGGCTTCAGTAGAGTTGTTTTCTGTGGACATTTTCAGATTTTGTCTGTTTGGGAACTCCACTATTGTTTGTGACTCTCAACTCCTGTTTACAGAAATAGAAAAGGCTAGAAATTGCTCTTTGTGACCCTGGCTGACTGAGGGTTGTAGATATTTGACTTAATGGCAGTCAATCAAATGTACCTGCTCTGAACTGAAACAAGTGATGGCAAGAAGCAGGAAGAGTTTAGAATGAATTCTGGCAGCTCAGGGAAGCTCTAGGATCTAGCATCTCATGCCAGTGGGCACTGAGATAGTACTCAACAGAATGGTAGTGACTGATGGCCTGCTGGTTCCCTGTCATGCCTTCTGAGGCATGGTCTGGTGACTCTGCCTTGGTACTCTGGGTTCCAGTCATTTTCCTGATCCTGCTTTCCAAATTTCCTGAATATTCTAGAATCTACCTGAAATCCTTCTTAAGGGTCTTATTTCTGCTTAATTTCACCACAGTTAGTTTCTGTTTGCAACCAGGAACCCTAGAGGAATCCTCTGCTCATAAAGAACTAGAATCTTATTGAGATCCGTCAGTGAACTCTCACAAGCAGTAGTTTGTTGATAAATAATCTCTCTAGGGGGGAAAAAAAAGTACTCTCTAAAGAAAAAAAAATGTTATCTTTTGTCAATTTCCAAGGTATACCCATCATACTCGTTTTCAAACTACTCTTAACAGCTATACAGCAAGATTCTGAATACTTAGCAGTTGACACTTAGGAAAGAGCTACTACTAGCCAATTCCATCTGAAAACTGCTAAATCTCAGAACCAGACAGTTGAGAATTGGGACAAGAAAAATGATGTCAAAATGTGGCTTTTATAACCACATACAATGTGGTTTTAGAGACTATATGAAATGGAAAGGGTGTGTGTGCAGTGGTCATTCTGTTAATTGGAGTAGAGATCTGAGTTAAGGCCCAGGCTTCTGGGCAAATCCCTCAGGTCAGAGAGAGCCCCTTTGCTCTATGGTTGTTGGTGACAGTGGTTGTGTGCCATAGAGTCGATTCTGACTTATAGTGACCCTGCATAGGGTCTCTGAGGCTGTAAGTCTTTACAGAAGCAGAAAGCCTCATCTTTTTCCCAAAGAGTGACTTGTAGATATGAACTGCTGACCTTGCGGTTATCAGCTGAACTTATTACCCATTATGCTATTAGGGATCCTTTACTGTGTGGTTGTTGTTGTGTGCCTCTGAATCAGTTCCCACAAAGACCCAAGGAGCAGCTTGTGGATATGAACTGTTAACCTTGTGACTAGCAGTACAGTGCTTATCCTTCAGTGCCACACCAGGACTCCTGCTCTATGGTTTGTCATTGTTAAGTGCTGTTGAGGTTGTTGTTGTTAAGTGCCATCGAGTCCATCCTGACTCACAGCGAACCTGTATATTGTTTCAAGGAACAGTTGGTGTGTTTGAACTGCCAACCTTGTGGTTGGCACAGTCCAGTGCTGATCCTACTGTGCCTTACCAGGAGTCCACTATTGAGGTTAGGGAAAGATAATTGTGTTTGCTGTTCCATAAGCCTCAGATGACTGCTGTGTGACTGTGTCAGCTACTTCTTCCATCTCGGTTTCAGTTTGTTCATACTCCAAAAATGGGGTTATAGCTGCCATGCTAACTTCAGAAAGCCCTTGTGTTTTAGTTACCACAAGTGGGTGACCTTAAAGAACAGAAATCTATTTTCTCACAGTTTAGACTGCCATAAATCTGAATTCAGGGAGAAAGATGAAGCTATCTGTTCTTGAAAAGATTTACAGTCTCAGAAACCCTATTGTTGTTGTTATGTGCCATCGAGTCGGTTCCGACCCATAGCGACCCTGTACAGGGTTTCCGAGGGTGTAAATCTTTACGGGAGTAGAAAGCCTCATCTTTCTCCCGCGGAGCAGCTGGTAGTTTCGAACCGCTGACCTTAAGGTTCGCAGCCCGATTCGTAACCACTACACTACCAGAAACCCTATACAGGGTCATTATGAGTCAGAACATGTGGGTTAATGCACTGGACTGCAAAGTCTATTTGAATCGCGAGGTTGGCTGTTCAGGTTTACCAGCCACTCCTTGGAAACCCTGTACAGGGTCACTATGGGTCAGAACTGACTCGACAGAACTTAATAACAACAACATGAGTCAGTACTGACTCAATGGCACTTAACAACAAAAAGTCTGAATTCAGGTCAAAGACAATGGGGAAAGGCTTTCCCTCTGTTGGTTCTGGGAAAATAGTTCGCTTACTTCTGTATCTCTAGTGCTTCACAACAATCCTCGTGGGGCACCTGTCTTGTCCTGTGTGTGCTTTGCTTCTGTCTCTAATCTTTTGATAACTCAGCCGACATTAGGTGTAGGAGACACCCTACACTAATGTAAGTAAGCTTATTCCCAAACAGGATTATTCCACAGGTGAAAGGGTTAGGGATGCCAACACATATTTTGGGGTGACACAATACAATCCATAGCATCTTGTAAGAACTGTGCATTTTGTGCTGAGACCATGTTGGACCAGCACTGTAATGGAGAGCTCAAGACTTCTGAGTCCTAGGGGAGGCTTCCAGCTTTGCAGACCTTTGTGGTATCTACATGATGCCTGCCTGGAGTGTGTGCTGGGCCTGCTGTAGGGGTCTGTGTGCTGTGTGTGATGTGGTGTAACCAGGCCCAGGGGACATCCAGTGCAGTATGGCTCTAGGCATGTGTCTTGGATTATGGAGCCCCAGCGGGTGAGCAGACGACAGGATCCTGTTTTAGAGGACATGAAGAGGATTTGAATGCTTAATAAGAAAAGGATGGACAAACGCATGCTACAAGAAATCCGTAAAATGTCACTGGCATTGGCTGGGCCTGCTCCCTATGATATGTGTTGACAGGGATTTGTAAATAGCCTGATTAATCGGTGTCCTCTTGTGACCTAGAAATTCACAATTTAGGTTTAGATTTGTTCCTAGGACTTAATGTGCTGGCTAGTTGCAATGAGAAACAAAGAGGACACCAAACAATTTCCTGGATTCGCATCAGAAAAGTCCTGTAAGTAGCTCAGTGGCCCTCCAAGTGCCACCGGACCTCCACACACC
The DNA here is from genome assembly GCF_000296735.1 of Chrysochloris asiatica. Taxonomy (NCBI): domain Eukaryota; kingdom Metazoa; phylum Chordata; class Mammalia; order Afrosoricida; family Chrysochloridae; genus Chrysochloris; species Chrysochloris asiatica. Next base: position 23,354,424 of record NW_006408534.1, on the reverse strand, counting down.
AGTAAAGGTCGCTCCGCATGAGGTTCTGAAATGCATGGTGATTTATGCCCTGCTGGTTCCCAGCTGAGCCAATTGCACAAGCCTGTAATTAGGGTAAAGCATGAAACTCTAAAGGTCCTGGCAATGCTACCTACTTCATGCCTGCTCCCTTCCTAACCTCCCCAAATTGTTCTACCCAAATTGTTCTAGAAACATCTGTGTAGAAAGTGAGGTAGCAACATTTTAATTTATGAATAATGTTAAGCCATGGCTATATTCCATATCAATCATTTTTTAGAACCCCCCCCCCCCCCAAAACAAAACAAAACAAAACAAAACCAAAGTCTTAATTTCACTCACATTTCATATCTCAAGGTGTTCCCAAAGGGACAGAAGGCCAGCTTTGGTGTTGGTCCAAAAACAGTTGGGGGAAGCTTATGTGTCAGGGCTCTAGAGTGCCCGAGTTCCCTCAGCACCCCAAGATACTATTACCCTTGAGAGAAGTACAGCTTCAGATGTACAGTGCTGGATGCTGGTGGCAAGTCAGATCTCTTTGACAACAGACCCTCTTACCTCCTATTTCAGCATCTGTTTCCCCCTGACACTTTTGATGTGAATTGTTGGGGTTTGCATTTTGAGGGGAGCTAGGGGCTAAAGAGTCCTGGTGTGCTACTGTAGAATAAGCACTGGACCACAAGATCAGTTTGAACCGAAAGTTCAACCATTCAAACTCAATAGCTGGGGAAATCCTGTACAAGATCACTATGAGTCAGAACCAACTGGACAACACTTAATAACAACAACAGGAAATGGGATAGTTCCCTGTTAGGAAAGAAATAGATAACTTTCTATTTTACTTGTAAAGCTAAGACAGGAGATATATGATCAAAATACACATTTTGAGGGACAAGAAATGTACCAAATCATTCTCATTTCCCCATAAAAGGACAGCAAAGCAATAGTCTAACTATTTACTTAGCCTTACATTAATGAAGGCGCCCTGGTGGTGCAGTGGATTGGGCATTGGGCTGCTAACCACAAGGATGGAGGTTCAAGCTCACTAGCTTCTTTGCAGGAGAAAGCTGACACTATCTGTTCTGGTAAAGATTCACAGTTTTGAAAACCCGAAGGAGCAGTTCTACTTTGTTCTATAGGATCACTATAAGTCAGAATCTACATGATGGCAGTAGGTTTGAGTTAATGTGACACCATCCAAAATTACTATTAGTCTGAATACCTCCAAGGCCTAAAAACATAATCCTCCTTCCTCTCAAATTAACATTGCACATATTTAGTCGTAGGAATACAAGTTTATGGAATTTGGGAGATGAGAAGACACTTGAGTTTATTTTATAGATGAAGAAAATAAGGCCTGAAAAAGGAGCCTTCTTGCTTGGAGCCTGGATGGAATCTCAGGCCTGAAAGTTCTGTAGCACCGGACTGCTCTGGGGCTTTCTTGCTACATTTAAGTAGGGTGTTTCTCCAAAACTGAGACAGAACTACTGTCATCACGTGCCTTTCTGTTTGAAGATTACAAACTATATGATCACAAATTGCCAGTCACTGATGTGAGCCTAGGGATGTGCTCTCTCCTTAGTTTTCTATGCCACCAGGGACACCCACAGTCATTAACTTGTTCATGGAAGGGAAAAGGTCTTGCACATAAGCAAGGTACTTCAGTTGCTACTTTTCTTCAAAGGACTGGAGGAAGGGAAAGTGCTGTATGTGTCTTCTCCCTGCACCTTTGTGTATGAAATGCTAGTGATGGGCTGGCGAAGAAAAGGGTACTTGAGTGGGGATAGGGAATGAAGCCCTAAGTTGTTGTTTTGACCTTGAAGAAACTGCTCAGAAATGGCTAGAGGCCAAGAGACAATCAGGGAGGGAAGTGGGGACTGGCTTTCTTCCCCTTCCGTTCTAGAATCTACCCCAGAGCTTCAACCAGTTTCCTGCAGTGTGTGTGTGTGAGAGAGAGTGTTGTACTGGGGAGAATGGGTAGGCTGCCATTTTGACATAAGGACATGTTGAAATAGCATTAAAAACACATTATGGTATGCTCAGCTTTTCCTTCTCCTTTCCCCCCCCTTTTCCTTTTCCACTTCTTCACTCATTCATGCCAAGACTCAAGGGCAAGTGAGGTTCGCAGGGATTGGGTGATAGACAAGAGTGTTATTCACGTATATTACTTGGTAAAAACAAAACAACTAACCAAAAGCCCCAGAGTTTTTCTATAAGGGGCTGCATCTAACAGCTCTCTATAAAAAATTGTTCTTGTTAAGTGCCGTTGAGTCAGTTCTGACTCATAGCTACTCATAGCTACTCAGGGAGTGGCTGATGGTTTTGAACAGCTGCTCCTCAGCACCATACCAGGAGGAACAAATTGGTTGTCCCTAAACATCTTGCTTCAGGTCTCAGATCCCCAACAGGCCAGAGGGAAGTTCCATTGAGAAGTTGTAGTCACTGCCAACCCACCCCCATAAGACACAGGCCTCACAAACCACTCGCCCACCACCCCTCTGCTTCCGTAGGGCTGCATCCTCTGACTGGTTCCTCAGTGGGGATGTAGGAGAAAAAGACTTTGAACAGACAGGCCCTCCTGGGTCTTTGAGGCATTCTGGTGTGGGTGTCCTCTGCTGGCTGTAGGGACATGGGTGTCTCTTCAGCCTGAATCTGATCCTTGAGCCTCATTTCCCATAACCCAAAACTTGTGACCAGTTCTGAGATTTCAACTGAGTCTGAATTGAATGAATTCTTGAGAGCAACTGCCTCCAGCAATGTGACTATACAGCCTAACTCTGCTTGGGCCCCAGTAAGCTGGAGAATAGACGCCTTTGTTCCAGAAAAGGTTGTATTTGAGTTCTTAAAGCAATCACTTTATTGAGTCACAGCAGCAGAGCCTCTACTAAACCTTGAGGTACCATACTACAGTGAGTCACCCTGCTATGTGTCCTATGTCTTTACATTGGACTTGTTATATATTTAAAAGTGTGGGGTGGTACCAGACTCCAGGTTCCTATCATATCAGGCTCCTTAGGACTTGGTATATCTGCCTAGAGATACAGGCCACTGTAGTGGTGTGCATTTGCTGTGATTCTGAAAGCTATGCAACTGGTATTTTAAATATAAGTAGAGTCATCCATGGTAGACAAGTTTCAGATGAGTTTCCAGTCTTACACAGACTAGGAAGAAGGACAGATGACTACTTCTGAATGTTTAGTCACTGAAGAGCTTCTGAGTAGTAGTGGATCACTGTCAGACAGCATTAGAATATTGAATATGGAAACATGGCGAAGAACACCAGAATATTGTCAGATAATAGTGCCGGAAGATGAGCATTTCAGGTTGAAAGGCATTCAAAATATGACTGGGGAATAGCTGCCTCCTCAAAGTAGTGTTGACTGTGATGATGTGAAAGAAGTAAAGCTTGCAGTACCTTCATTTTCTGATGGGTAACAACTCAAAATGAGGAGAAACAGCTGTTAAGTATCCATAAATAGTCAGAACATGACATGTACAAAGTATGACTTTACATATGGGTTGCAACCTAATGTAAAGACAACAAAAAGCCTCACCATTGGACCAATAAATAATATTCATATAAATGGAGAAAAGATTGATGTTGTCAAAGATTCTGCTCAAATCAACCATCAACACTCATGGAAGCAGCAGTCAAGAAATGAACCGATGTATTGCATTAGGCAAATCTGTTGCACAAGACCTCTTTGACGTGTTTAAGAGCAAAGATGTCAGTTTGAGGACTAAAGTGCCCAAGCCATGGTATTTTCAATAGACTCATATGGATGTGAAAGTTGGACAATGAATAAAGAAAACTATAGAAGAATTGATGCTTTTGAGTTATGATGTTGGAGCAGAATATTAAAAGTACCATGGACTGCCAAAAACCAAACAAATCTGTGTTGGGAGAAGTGCAGTCAGAATGCTTCTTAGAAGCCAGATGGCCAGACTTAATTTTTCATACTTCAGACATATTATCAGGATGGACCAGTCCCTGGAGAGGGACAATATGCTTGGTAAAGTACAGGGTCAGTGAAAAAGAGGAAGACCTGCCAAGGAGATGAATTGGCACAGTGACAGCAACTATGGCCTCAAGCCTAGCAATGATTGTGAGGTTGGTACAGAACCTGGCAGCGTGTTCTATTGTATATAAGATCTTTATGAGTTGGTGGTGTTCTATTGTATATAAGGTCTCTGTCTACTTGATGGTGCCTAACAACACCAACAAAGAGACACAGACAATGGGAGACAATGGGAGAGAAGGTATATACCAGTCAAAGCCCTCTAGGTGAGGCATCTAGTCATGCTAAACAAACCAGTGTCAGTATCTAGTAGGGGTTTGATTTGATAACTACTGATTGGAAGAAGAGTTGGGGTAGCAAAGGAAGCTCCGGGTTTCAGAGAGCTCTGCTCAGTCATCAGGCTAATAGAGGCTCAATCTCGTAGAACATGCCCTTGCAAAACTGCTGGTGGCTAACCTTCTCTGATAGGCTATTGCCCTCAAGATTTTCCAACTCCAGTGCCAGACTTAAATATAAGATATGCTCATATTGTCTTTGGTGGTTTCCCATTGTCTTTAGCAGTTCTATGAAATATTTGTCTCAGAGGTGCTCTTTCAAAATCACTTCCATTGTCACCCTGTTCATGGTTTTCAAAGGAGGATTCACAATGCATATTAGCATATCTAAAGGTTGTGAGAAGCCTGTAGAAAGAGTGGTGCACTACCAACCTTTTCTTCTGTTTATTTATTTAGCCTAACACCTATTAGCACACACATAATATGAGCACAGTTGTAACATGAACCTTTAACATAAAAAACAAACAAATTAGTTTTACACTTAAGGAATGATCAAATCTGACCCCAATCAAAGGTTGTCTCATTTCATGTCCATATTAGTCCTCTGTATGCCCTCTCCTCAGTCATACTGTGCTACCCACTGTGCCCCATTCTTAGTCTAGGACTTAAGAGTTCCACTCAAGGACCTTGTTGACACTCCCTTCTCCTAGGATGGTCTTCTCCTGTCTTCTTTTAGTCTCTACTACCACATCTCTTTATATATATAAAAAAACAAGTACCTTATCAAACAAAATCTCAATAAAATAAACAATAAAAGGCAATTCCTCTCATCTTTTAGATCAGACTCAATGCTCATTCTCCCAGAAGCTTACCCTGATTCATTTAGCTGAAATCAGCCCCTTCTTGCTTCTGTGCTCTTATAGCCCATGACAACTTCATATCAGCTTTTCTCTTTCTCTGCCTTTTGCTACAGTAAGCTGTGTGGCAAACTGTTATATGTTAGGGAGATTGAGCAGAAACTCACCTTGTGTCCCAGTACCTAGCACAGTACCCAACACAAAATAACTATTTAATCTTTCTTTTCTGAAAGGAATTTCTGAAAGATGTCTCTGTTGACATGAAGTCAAGAGGAGAATGGAGCCCCGCATGAGTGTCTGGCATTTGCCAGCTCTTGAGATGCTGAGAGGAAGCCCCCAGTCTCTGCTAGGCTATTGGAAGGCTATAGCAAGGGCTATATGGAGGAGGGAGATTTTGAGATGGTTTTGGAGGATGTGTAAAAGCTGAAATGATGCTTCTGTGTAGCTGAGGGACAAGAGAACTACATTACCTGAGCTTGCAAATAATTGCACATATGCTTGACTTGGACCCCTGGGACTTTGTACCTATGTGTAGAGAGCACTCACTCAGTGGCCACATGAGGAGGACAAAGATAGCAATATGCCAGTACATTGGGGATGTTGGAGAAGTTCCCTTCAGTGACACCATTGATGCTGGAAGGTACAAGAAATTATGGTGTGGACCAAAGCCAGCACCTTCTTCAGAAGGATCTAGACAGGTCAGCTATATACTAGGGCACCCAGGACCTGGCTCTCACCTCTTTCATGGTGTTTGTCAAGCGTTGTAGTTAATGCTCATGTCTACATGCTCACTAGCCTCGGGGAGAAGGACCCCTGTGGAAAAGGAGGTTTGACACCCTCCACTCTGATCTGAACACAGGTTTTTAATTTCCCAGTAATTTGCCCTTTCTCCCTCTCCTCGGTTTGGCTTCCCTGTCATTTCATTTCCTGCAGTATTCTCATCTTACAGAAGAGGTGAAGAGAGGTGACCTCTCCTTGCCCCAAAGCTGAATAAAATACAGAACAGATTTTTGTGTATAAAAATAGACTTGAATACTACCACTAGCCAGTACTTTTGGGCTCTACTCAGCCCATCTGATTTAGCATTCCCCCCATCCCACCAGCCCACAGGGCAGAGACAAATAGTGAGAACATTTGGTCTCTGGGCAGGCGCCCGAGGGAAAGGTGGGCAGTAAGGTAGCCACTGTTTCTAGTGAGAAGGACAGCTAGTGGGTGGTCAGTTGTGGGTTGCTGTTGGACAACTCAGTCTTCTGACAATGGAGGGCAGCAGTGAAGATGGAAACCTCTTTGGCAGGTTGCCCTTTCTGAGGGACCAAAGAGGAAAGATTGAAATGTCAACATACAGTGGGAAAGAAATTTTTATCTGGAACATTTGGGAAAATTCCAGGAGGGATGGAACTAGAGTCTCCAGTATAGTAAGAGGAATTGTGGCTTTAGAGGCAGTCAGACTTCACGTTCAGATCTAGCTCTTTTGGAGCTTGCCCTATTTTAGGCAGGTACTCAACCTCTTCAAACCTTGGTCAACTCATCTGTAAAATGGAAATAATAATGTTGGCTTTGTAGGTTGGTTTGTTAGGACTAAACTAAACAACACATGCAAAGTGACACATAACAGGTGAACTCTATCTAGTCGGTGTGTCATTCAGGTCTCAATTTAAACATCCTAAAGATTCCCCTGACAGCCTCTCATTACCAGAGTCACCTGGCTTCAGTCTATTTGAGTGTGATATCTTACTTCTCTGCATAGCATGGATGTTTTCTTGCTTCTTTGTGTATGGGTCTGTTGTTTGACGCCCTCTCTTAGAAGAAAAGCCTGTGAGAGGAGGGTCCTAGACTTGGTGTGTTTATCATAGAACCCAACTATCCTGACACAGAGTGGGTACTAAACAGTGATTTATTGAATGGATCAGTAGATACAAAAAATGAAGGGTAAAAAATTCTACTCAATGGCACCTAAAAACAATATTTATTTTCATTGTGTTAGGCCAACTTTTTAGCATCCTAACTTATGTTTTTCTTTTTTTTCCTTCCACGTTTTCCTATTTTTAAAGAATCTACTTTTCAAGGAAGTTCAAGCTTCCTTGTTTCAGTGGGAAAAAGCCAAAATTGCCTACAAGATGTTTTCCTTCCTCAATTTTGTTTCCAAAAGTCTAGAATACTGAAAAGATTATGGTAGTTGCCTGGAAGGTTTTGAGGTGAGAGAGAGGAAGAGAGACAGGAAGAGGAAAGGAGAGAGGAGAAAAGGAGAGATGATGGATAGAAGACAGTAAGAGAGTTAGCTGTCGTCAATTTGATGCTGGCTTGTGTGTCAGAGTAGAACTGTGCTTTCTAGCAGGATTTTCTTTTTTTTTTTTTGTGGAATTAGATCACCAGGTCTTTTTTCCCAAGATGTCTGTGGGTTGATTCAAATCCCTGATTTTTTTGTTAGTGGCCAAGCGTGTTAACTGTTTAATCACCAGAGATTCTATGCCACAACAAGACAGGTAATTTCTGGAGGAAACATAGACAGAGACTCTCCATCATTTCCATTTCAAGTCCAAAAAGATGTCTGGAGTCTGAGTGGGGTAGGAGGAAGTACTGAGGGTGCCCAGTAACAGGCCCAGCACCCACACACATCCGTCAGTTTGTTGAACTGTGGTGGCTTGCATGTTGCTGTGATGCTGGATGATATGCCACTGGTGTTCCAAATATCTATAGAGTCACCCATGGTGGACAGGTTCCAGTGGAGCTTTCAGACTAAGAGTTGTCTAGGAGAAGGAATAGGTTATCCTTAGCCCATGAAAACCTTAGAAGTAGCAGCAAAACATTGTCAGATAGAGTGCTGGAAGATGAACCTCTCAGATTGTATGGCTCTCAAAATACACTTGAGGAAAAGCTGCCTCCTCAAAGTTGTTGTTGTTAAGTGCCATTGAGTCGGTTCTGACCCATAGCGAACCTGTACAGGGTTTCTGAGGCTGTAACTCTTTACAGGAGCAGAAAGCCTCATCTTTCTCCCACGGAGCAGCTGGTAGTTTCAAACTGCTGACCTTGCAGTTCACAGCCTGATTCGTAATCACTACACTACCAGAGCTCCTGCCTCCTCAAAGTAGAGCTGGCCTTAATGAGGTAGATGAACCAAAGCTTTTGGAACCTTCACTTGCTGATGGGCATGACCACAAATAAGAAGAAACAGCTGCATATATCCATTGATAATCGGAATGTGGAATGTGAAAATGTGAATCTAGGAAAATTAGAAGTCATCAAAACTGAAATGGAATACATAGAGATTGATATCCTAGACATTACTGAGCTGAAATGTAGACTCTAGTGTGGTACTGGAGGATCAGCATGGACTGGTAATCACAAGGTCAGAAGTTCAAACCCATCAGCTGCTCTTGGAAATTCTATGCAGGGTTGCTGTGAGTTGGAATTGGCTCGACAGCACACAATAATAATCAGTTGAAATGGGCAAGTATTGGCCATTTTGAGTTTGATGATCTTACGGTTTACTGTGCTAGGCATGGCAAATAGAAGACATTGCATTCCTCATCAAAAAGAATATCTCAAGATCTATCTTGAAATACAATGCTATCTGTGATAGGAAAATATCTCTATGCCTACAAGAAAGACCAGTTAATACAACAGCTATTATTCAGATTTATATACCGACCATCAAACCCAGTGATGAAGAAATTGAAGAATTCTGCCAAGTTCTCCAGGTGTGATGCTGTAGGATCAACACTGGACTGCGAATGATCCAGAACTGATGGTATTGAAGGAAGAAGTCCAAGTTGCATGGAAGACATTGCTATTGTTAAATGCTGCCAAGTTGTTTCCAACTCATAGACACCTTGTATAGGGTTTCAAGGAGCATCTGGTGACTTTGAACCACTAACCTTGCAGTTCAAACTGATCTTACAGTTTAGTGCTTATCCTATGGTGCCAAAAATTAGTGATAAGCAAAACTAAAGGAATTGACAAAATATCAATTGAAATTTCAAGAAACTGATGCAGTGCTGCAAGCACTCACTTGTCTATGCCAAGAAATTTCTAAGATAGCTACCTGGCCAGCTGACTGAAAGAGTTCCTCATTTGTGCTCATTCCAAAGAAAGATGACGCAACAGAATATGAAAAATACCTAACAATGTCATAAAAATGATGTTGAAGGTAATTAATAAATGGTTGCAGCAGCATATTGACAGGGAGCTGACAGAAATTCAAGCTGGTTTCAGACGAGGACATGGAATGAGGGATATCTTTACTGATGTCAGATGGATCTTGGCTGAAAACAAAGAATATCAGAAAGATGCATTCCACTTTGGATCATAATATTGACAATAGAAAGGCATTCGACTGTGTGGATCATAATAAACTCTGGGTAGTATTGGGAACAATGGGAATTCCAGAACACTTAATGGTGCTCATACAGTCCCTGTATGTAGAACAAGAAGCGGTCTTACAAGTAGAACAAAGGGATATTGTTGTTGTTGTTGTTAAGTGCTGTCAAGTCGGTTCCAACTCATAGTGACACTGTATAGGATTTCTGAGGAGAAACTGCTGAGTTTGATCTGCCCAAATTGTGGTTAAAACTGACTTTGCTGTCCAGTGCTTATCCTACAGGATACTGGGTGGTTTAAATCAGGAAAGATGTGTGCCAGGGATGTATTATTTTAGTATACCTATTCAATCTGCATGCTGAGTAAATAGTCCAAGAAGCTGGACTATAGGAAGAAGATCACTGGTGTTTAACCACAGGTCTTCCTATTTCTGGGCTCTGCTTGCGAGTGGAGAATGGATTAGCCTCAGGGTCTAATTTTAGGGGCAGGCCATTTCCCTTCATCCCTCAAAGAACTAACTTCCAGGTCCTTCCTCACTAAGACAAAAGCAGCTAATTCTCCTTGTAGATTTGGCATTGCAGCAGAAAGTTACCTTTGCTACACTTGACAACGTATCCTCTTGTTCTGAAACCCAAAAGGTTGTTAACAGAGTGTTGTTGTTGTTGTTGTTAGGTGCCAACGAGTTGGTACCAACCCAGAGCAACCTTATGCACAGCACAACGAAACACTGCCCGATCCTGGGCCAACCTCACTACTGTTGCCACGGTTGAGTCCATCAATGCTGCCACTTGGCCAATCCATCTTATTGGGGGTCTTCCTCTTTTTCTCTGACCCTCCACCTTACCAAACATGATATCCTTCTCCAGTGGCTGGTCCCTCCTTGTATCAGTTTACTATTGCTGGTATAACAAAGTACCACAGCTTGATAGTTTTAAAGAAGACAAGTTTATTATCTTATAATTCTGTAGGTTAGAAGTCTAACATGGATCTCATTACACTAAAATCAAGGTGTTGACAGGGCAAGTACAATTGGAAATATCAGATATTGTTGTTGTTGTTAGGTGCCATCGAGTCGGTACTAACTCATAGTGACCCTATGCACTGCAGAACGAAACACTGCCTGATCTTGGATCAACCTCAGTAACTTAGAAATAAGAGCATTGATTTGTGAAACATTTGTTTTGTGTAGAGTTTGCTAGATGTGGATTGTATTGTAAAATGTGCTTCTTACTATGGGCTAAAGCCATAGAGGTTGGAGGATCATAGGAACCACGGGGATCTCCCACGTTCCCTAGGGGAAGATGCTGGAACTCTGACCTGGCTGGTTCTTACTTGTAAAATAAAGCTATGTAACTATCTCCAAAGTCCATTTTCAGTCCTTTGAGAACAAGCGAAGGAGTATTGGCTGGCAGTCAGAAGACTGGTGTTCTGAACCAGGACCTGTCACAGATTCACTGAGAGCCATGGACATGTTACTAAGCTTTCTCTGGGTCTCAGTTTTCTCCTCTTGCAAATGGGAGGTTACTTTGGGTCTATGCTTACTGCTGCCCTCTGGCGGCAAGATCTGTAACTTGCTGCAGCTATGACTTCCAGTTTGGGTTGGCTGCTTGGTGTGTGGCTGTCCTGATCCTCAGTCTCCTTGTGAGCAGGGGCAAGATGAGCCTCACTTCCAGGTGAGTCTCTAGCAGTCCACATGTGTACTGTAAAGTTTCCACAAAAGTCCCTGCCATTCATATACTGTCTTAAAAAATACCCACAAGTGATACTATAGCGCACAGTCCTTTCACGGAAAGATCCATTTGTCAATAAATGTTCAGTAAGTGCTCGACCACAAGGTTGGTTTGAACCAAAAGGTTAGTGGTTCAAAGTCACCAGTTGCTCTTTGGAAACCCTGTATGGGGTTGCTATGAGTCAGAACTGACTCGATGGCACTTAACAACAACACAAATAAACAACAACAACAATCTTATATTAACAGTGTCTGAAATTCTGCTATTGGGGCTTCAGATCATTGGATTAAGGTAGATTATTTCATCAGCCTTGTTAGCTTCTGACTTTCCTTGGTGTGGGAGTTCATTTGGCACACTGACTGGCAGGGTCAGGTTAAGGGTCAGAGATTCTGGGTGGCAGGTACGTGGTGTCTGAATCACCAGATGGTGGCATGTATTCCTGACCTTTGTTCACACCCACAGATGACCTCCTTTCCCTACTGGCTGCTTCACCAAACCTCAGAAACGCTAAACTGCAGCAAAGGCTGATATACTTCCTCCCAGGAAAGGGCACAGTTAATATGGATCTACTTTGTAAGCAAACGCTTGATGAGGTCCACCTGCCTCAGAGCACTTAACTGTATTCCAGGTACTTCAGCTAAGGTACTGCCAAGTCGGAACTGTTTTTTGAAGTACCTGAGATGGGGAGCAGATGCTTAAAACATAGAGCTTATTTATCCTTGTCATTTTCCTCTATCTCTTCATTTTATAATGGTATCAGCACATAGTTGCATCTTCAGTTAAGGCTCTCATTAAATTCCTTTCAGTCTTTGATTCAATTCAATCTCTTGCAAGAGAAGTGGTTTTCCCCCAAAAAATGTTCTTACTTAAACAGCATGTTGCATTGTTTTGACATTTGTTTCTAACAAGATAAAAAGATGGAATGTTCCCAGGCATTGTCTCTGGATTCAAAGAGTTCAGTTGTCTTCAAGAGTATGGACCTGAGGTGGCTTTAGGATTGGACTGTTCTTAGCTGCCATTGAGCCAGTCCTCAACCCATGGAAACCTTCTGAAATGCTGCTTATTTCTGTGCCACCATCCCATGATGAAATGTGGATGGACCATTGTGATTCATAAGGTTTTCATTGGCTGATTTTTGGACAAAACCTTATCTTTATCCTGGGGAGGGGCTGGTGGACTTGAAGTGCTGACCTTGTGGTTAGCAGTTCAATGCATAACCCATTATAATACCAGGGCTCCTTGCACATTATCATGTTGTTGTTGTTAAGTGCCGTCCATTCTGTTCCATCCCATAGCTACCCTGTATAGGGCTTCCAAGGAACAGCTGGTGACCTTGAACCACCGACCTTGTGGTTCAAACCGATTTTGCAGCCCAGGGCATTAACCCACAGCGTCACACCACTGACAGATGAGCGGTAGATGTTCACTAGGCGCATTGGTCAGAAATGGAAGTCTCGCACGGAAGCCACCGCTGTCCCCTTCTCCAGGATTTATGTCCAAAGCATCTTCAAATCACTTAAAGCAAATAGTTTGGGATCTGCAATTGTTGTTGTTGTAAAGTGCTGTCAAGTCTGTTCACATCCATAGCAACCCAATATAGGGTTTCTAAGGAGAAGCTGGTTCAAACCAATTTAGCAGTCTAGTGCATTAATCCACAGTGCCACACCAGGTGTGTTAAAAGACTGACTAATGAATGGCTGAAAGCTTAGCAATGGCATTCAGGGAAGCTTCTGAGCTGTGGATCAAAGCTTCAGTACTGTTGGGAGAGGACCTAATGTGGAAAACCCCTGTTATGTGACAGGATTGGCTGACCTGAAGTCAAGTTAGGGTATTAAATCTAGGAGTTTAAAAGACCTGAGTCAACATTTGGAAATGGAGTGATGATGTGTTTATTTAATACATTAAAAACATATGCAAGTTAATATCTTACCTGTGTTTTCACAAATATATTTGCTTAGAGAGAAAACTAAAGGTGATATTAAAAGTGAAAATTAAAAAGGAAGGCATGTTAATTTTAAGGAAACTAATAATAGTACATTTTAAAAAGAGTTTAAAAAAGCAAACTTTCACTGATAACTAAGGTGCTCCTGCCCCAAATCATGGTATTTTCAATCCACATCATGCATGCGAAAGCTGAAAGATGAGTTGACAGGGATGGGCAACTTAGACATTGGCTGCCTAAACTTGGGGCATGGGGTGGGGGTGGAGAGGCTATAAAGGCACAAAGTGACTGGCATACAAGTTTTCAAGAGGGAGCCTAGTTTCAGAGGGTGTGAGGGAAGGTAGAATCTCCACTGAGTGGTTTTCAACCTGTCTAGACAGGACTGGTGAAAAGAGATGGGGATAAGGCTCTTGTGGTTCAGTAGTGAATAATTGTTATCAGGACTGACTGCAATTGTTGCCAATGTAAAGGTAGATATTTTGTAACAAAAGGAGGGAAGGGATTGATTTTGCAGTCCAGGAGCAGAGGACCCTGGGACTATCAAGGGAGAAAAGCAGAGTGCAGGCCCCTATCCAAAGAAACAGTGATGCCAGAGATGGAGGCAGAGATGATGATGTGGAGAGATGGAGTGGCTGGGGAGGGGACTCTGGACTCAAGGAGGGAGTTAGGGCTGTGTGCTGGCAGCCAGGGCGCTGGCTTTCAGGGTATGCCCTTTGGTTGTTTGAATGGTTATATATTCCTGAGTGCTTTGGTGTACATCCAAAAACAAAAAAAACAGAGGGAACAGAAGCAAATGCTGTTGAGTGTTGATGCATGGAGGAGATTGTAGTCATTGCAATGAAACAAAATATGATAGGATGAGTGTAAAGCTGATGTCCTCCCATGTAAACTACCACTCAATTCACAATAAAAACTAAAAAAACAAAAACAAAAACAAAAACCCCACACAAAACAATGCTGGACAATGAAAAGGAAAACAGTAAAAGAATTGGTGCATTCAAATTGTGGTGTTTATAAACATTGACTGCCAGGAAAACACACAAACAGATAATAGAAAAAAAAAATGCAACTATACTCTTTTGGGGCAAAGATGGCCAGATACATTAAGTGCATATTTGAATTCATTTGTACATCTTCTCATTATGAATGGTGAAGAACATGTTCCTCTTACTTTGCTTACTTTGGACACATCATCAGGAAAAATCAGTTAGTCGAAAAGAACATTGTGTTTGGTAGAGAGTCAGTGAATATGAAGGAAACTCTCAATGAGATGGATTATCACAATAATGGTCTGAAACATCATGAAAATGGGTCAGGACCAGGAAATGTTTATTCTGTTATACATCAGCTTACCATGCACCAGAGACAGCTCAGTGGCAGCTAGCAATAATAATAACTGCTATTGTTAAGTGCAATTGAGTCGATTCCAGCTCGTAACAACCTGTATATAGGATTTCTCAGGAGAACTGTTGACCTTTCATATAGCAGTCCAGTGCTTATCTTACAGTGCAACACCAGGACTCCAATAATAAAAATAATAATATATACAGAAAAAAGTCTTGAGGCTGGTCCTTCAATACTGAAGTTTGAGGATTAGATTTAGATGACTAAGATTCTGCAATATCATTTGGAATTATTCAAGAATGACCTTCTACTCTGGGGAAGGTTCAAGTACTATGGTGATGTTATAGTTGTGTGATTGTTCCTGGAACATGACTGCTACCTTTTGCTGTGGGGAACGTTCTGACTCCCACATTCTCTCCAGAGTAAAGTTTCTATGAGACCCCTAGCAAAGATCCCAGAAGACAATGGTGACTGTGCCTGGAGCTCTGCTCAGGAGAGGAGGCCTTGAGCCAACCTTCAGAGGGAAGTTCATAATGCTCAAAGCCTTCCCCTCTGCCCACCTGTGAAGGATAATATTGCCTGGTCTCCCAGAGCACCTTCTCACCAGCACCATCGTACGTGACAGTAATCAGAGCAGAGGTCAAGCTAACTGGTACATTTGCAATGAACCTAGGCTCCTCTACACCTGGGTTGCAGACTGGGGTGTGAGCTCCCATAGCATCTTTTTCAGGTTGAAGGTTTGGGAAGTGGACTCCTCTTTCACTCACTTTCCTGAAGCTTCGGTGACAGACAAGAGTCCTCCATGTCAGAGCACAGCTGAAGTAGTAAAGTTCCTTTTCTACAGCACCTCAGAGTAATGACTCTTAAGGAGAGAATCCACTTCTAAGCCTGGCTTGCTTTGGACCCCTGGGACCAGAGAAGTGGGATATGAGGTTGTGGAGGCGTGAGGTGAGAGAAGGTCTCACCTAGCAGAATGAGCTTTCATTGAAGGACCTCAAAAGGTGCCTGGAGCTGGTGCTGGGATGCCATTTGGTGGTCTGGGAGTTGCTGATTGCCTTCTTTGTCACAAAGCCTTTGATTTCCACCGGCTCGTGTGTACACATGTGGGTATTCTTGGTGGCCCGACCATTGAGCATAATTAAAAGAAATGATTGGCTTTCTCTTGATGCAAACATCTGGTTTTACTTGAAACTAGATGACTTAGCTGTTTCAGAAACATTCTTGTAACCCTGGATTCACATTTTCTTCTTAAAATATATATTTTCTCTGTTCGGGCAGCATGTTAATGTAAACACTCCGTGTAACTGACAACCGACAGTTTCAGAAGTATGTGGGGCTCCAAGCACCGGAGGAACCGCAAGAATGATTGCGTTTTTGATTTGATCACTGGAAATCTGTTTCAACAGTCACTCTGATTTAAACAATTACTCTGATTTATACTCCAAACGCTGTAATTTGCAGAAAATGTAACCATGTGAGGACATTTTTGTAGAGTATGTCTTGGCAACTTTGTTTTGTTGTGATGTCATTCTCTTTGGCTTCAAGGAAGCACAGAGGGAATCAAAGGAAAACAGGGTTCTTCTTTTTGATGTGCTTCCTGACTGCCAGGGAAAATATTCTCAAGTCTTCCTGGCATACATGCAACTCCCATTCCCCAATGCCAACTCTGCAAGGCTGAGAAGGATATTCAAGAGAGAAGTGAGAACACAAAGTATCTTGAAAGTGGAAGAATTAATGACCAGGAGTGGGATGACTGGCTTCATTACCACCTGTTTTCTCTGCAGTTAATTAATGCAGGGTAGGTGGAATTCCATGGCCATTTCTTAGAAGCTAGGTTCTTTGAGCTTGAAGACTGTTGGAGAGCAGGATGGTCAATCTTGTCATTATCCAGAAAGGTAGATCTAGAAATGATAAAGAACACCACGCAAGTTTTATAGTAAACTTGTGGCAGAGTCAAGGAAAGAATCAAATCTCTGGGTTTCTGATCTATTATTGCAAGTTTGTAAGCGTAGCCATTATAAGTCAGTCCCTTTTTATGCATGAAGACTATAGTTTAGTGAAATGAGAATACAAATTAATAAATAAAAAAATTAATCTGTCCACGTTTTGGAGGGGGCTGATTACGGAGCTAGTGGCTCAAAGCACTAGCTCTTTTTATGCCCCATCCTTCTCTGGCTAACCCAGCTGGGCCACTGCTGGTGGGGAAAGAGACATGTAGGGAGATTTCTTGCAAACTGGCTCTGCTCATTGGCTTTCTGACAGTACAGCCACCACATGTAGTGAAGGGTGCTTCTCACATGGGATAGGCCCACACCTATTCGGATGGCACCAAGACCTACAATTATGGTGGGGTGCATGGCCCCTCTGACCATATCCCTGGACCAAACAGTCCAATCCAAGAGAACCACAGGTAGATGGTTCCAATAAACTGTATCTCCTTGACATCTGTATGCTTTAATTACTTTTCAAAGTGACTCCTTAAAATCTACTTGTGTGGTTCCTATTTCTGAGGTGCAGTAAACCATTGTGAGTTCCAGCTCTACCTCGATTGCTGTGGGACCAAAACAAGGATCCATCCTTGTGTTGTACTGTGTCATCATCAGCTAAATGAGGACTTAGACCAGTAAGGGCTGATATGTCTTTGATTCTGAGTCTATTATTTTGTGTATTTGTTTTTCTATTACAAAGTGACAACAGTGGACAGTTTTGTCGCTTGCACCTCATACCCTTGGAAGTGTAAAGTTTTTTCCAAATGACCCTTCCTGGAGAGCCTGCACCCAACACCACACATCAGACTAGCCTGAACACGTGCATATTCTTGTGTGCTTCTGAAATATGATGGTCTCTATGGCTCATGCAAAATGGAACCTAGAACTTCCCAGTCCAGAATATAGGGTTTGGCACATAGTCAGCACTCAACAATTGCTTAATAGGAAACACAATTTAGGATATTTGAATAATATGCCATTTGGCGATGCATTTCTCCATGCTAACCATTCTGTGTTCTTGCCCACTGGGTTGTTGTTAAGTGCCATTGAGTCGGTTCCAAATCATAGCAACACCATATAGGGTTTCCCAAGAGTGGTTGTTAGATATGAACTGCTGGTCTTGTAGTTAGCAGTTCAGTGCTTATCCTATAGCACCACACTGGGTAGTGGGGGATGAAGTAGAACTAATTTTTTGTTCAGTTTATTAATTTCAAACTGATGCTTTTATGTGAATACTTTCTTTAGCTAAATGCCCTGTCTTTCAGATTTCCTCCTGCCTCCTTTCTCTTAGCTCACATGGCATTTGGGTGTGTGCCAGGGCATACTGTGTTCTCAGATCCTTGAGGCATTGTCCTTTCAGCTGATTACTTCTTGCCTTGCTGCCTTTGGTGGCTGAGGTCAGCAGTTGGTACCTGTGATTGTACCTCTTTCTTCTTGGTTGTCCTTCCTGGCTGATGCAGAGTTCACTACATTCTGCATCTAACTTCTGACCTGCTGCAAGGCCACTGTGCTGCTTGTCATGACAGCCATTGCAGACCCTCTGGCTCCCACATCAGTGGCTGTACAAATGGCCCTTGGAGAGCCTGTGGAAATGTCTGAGTCCCAGACACACCACATGGAAACTGTTACCCAAGATAAACCACCTCTGATCTTTCCTCAGCTCTAGTATCTGCACAGTCTAGTTTACTTTGGTGTGGCTGCTGCCATCCTGGTACAAGGTGAAATGAACTCAGAGTCCCAAATGGAATGCATGGCACAAAATATCTTCCCACTTATCCCTCCATTTATTTAATGTATTAGCATTCATCTCTCTCACCTCTTGCCTATCTTATCTATCCATTTTCCTCCCTCTAGTCCCTCAGGGCTGGAAGGTGTATATTTTTCACTTTTTCTTTCCTGTATTAATATCCTGACTTAGCTACCTGATGCTGCTATAACAGGAGGACCAAAAGTGGATGGCTTTAACAAACAAAAATGGGTTTGCTCACAGTTTAGCAATCTAGAAGTCTGAATTCAGACCACTGGCTCTATAGGAAGGCTTTCTCTCTCTGTCAACTCTGGGAAGACGTCTTTGTCTCCTTTCAACATCTGTGGTTCCAGCATTCCTTGGAGATCTCCGTATGTCTTGGCATGCCAACCCCTCTGCCCCTGGGTCTAGGAGGTTCTCAGCACAGGACATGGGGTCCAATGAACATGCTCCACTTCTGGCCCTTTTTGATGGTACTGAGGTCCCTCCTTCTCTGCTTGCTTGCTCTGTTATCTTGCAACAGATAAAAGGTGACTTAGTCCACACTTCAGGGAAACTCACTTTACATTAGATCAGAGTCATGGCCTAAGCAAGGGTATTACATCCCCCTCTAATCCCCTTATAATAGATTGGCTAAGTACATCAGACCACATCATGGGGAATAAGTACATTATTGCATAACTGCCAAATTATATTATTACATAATATATTATTACAAATTATATTATGACACCACTGAGAACCAGGACTCAGCCAAATTGACATATATTGTTTTGGGAGACACGATTCAATCCATGACTATTTTCCTGGATTAGAAAATCTCATGGCTTTTTTTTTTTTTTTAAACCTGATGGCATTAAAATTTATTAAATGATGCAATAACAACAGAATTCTTTGTTTACAATCGCATTATTTAACATCAAATGAGCAAATAGCATCAGCAAAGCAATATTAACTTTCATAAAGGTATTTAAAATGTCTCTGAATATATCTACCTTTGCATAAACTGCTCACACCAGAAATACAAACATCAATGCGGGTGAACAAAGTGATGTCAGAGTCAACTCCATTTTGAAAATAAAGCACAACCTGAAACACTGTAAGCTTTCTCCTGAAGAACTAGAGTTAATATATTGCTTAATTTTACCCTTGTATAATCTTTTAATATTCACACATCTCAGATGCAACTTCATGAGGAACTGTACAAATAAAACCCACAAATGATGAAAGAAAAAAAAAAAGACAGTTAATTGTTGAAGAAATGTCTGTATCATCATCACTATTCAATAATATGAAGGGTAAGTGATGATGCACTTATTCCAGAATTGTACACAATTCACTATACAAATATAATACATTGGACTTAAAAACAGATCTAAGTTTTATGCTAGATTTTAGCATTTTGAGGTTCTTGCACATAGCTTTTACCTGTAGTAAGAAACTGAAAACATTTCATTGTAGTCTATAAAGAAACACCAGGGAGGAAATTCTAATTAAAATTAAAGCTACTACAGTAATTTTCTTTTGTGTAGAGGATGCTTTGCTCCTAGACAGCATACTACCATACAAATACTAGAAAATTGTAAATTCACACCAACAATTAATGGCTTAAGTTGCATTTCAAAATTGATTGTGTATCTTTGGGTTCTGCAAGTGGATCTGTGCCACCCATTTCATGTGTTAAGTCCATTTGAACTCCATTTTTAAACATAGATTAAAAATTGCATCATATAAACTGCAAAAACTTTGCTTTCAGTTATTACAGGCAATTAAGTCTCATGGCTTTTATACACGGCAGAAAACATTTCACAATCTGTATTTCCCCAGTTGGTGTGTGGATAACTTGCAAATATATATCTATCACTTGCTGGACCTGTATTCATAACTCTAGATTGGAATATCCAATTGCTTTCTTAGTCTTTCCATCTGAATGGCTAACCAAATCAGTACCATTTTGCTGTTCCTGACCATACCTGCCCCTTTACTTTAAGCATTTTCAAACTTGATAAATGGACCTGCCCAAGGTAAATATTTAAGAATCATTCTTAACTTCTCTCTTTCTTTCACATCCCTACCCAACCCATCAGCAAATCCATGACTCAACGTATATCTTAAACGAAAACACTTCTCACTGTAGCTCTCACTTGGACCATGATACAGTCTCCTATCTGGGATCTCTATGGCTCCTTTTGTCTCATAAGAGCAGAGGCTCTCACTGAGAGGGATTTTTTTTAATTTTTTTTTTTTAAGGTTTTTATTGTGGATTGAGTCAAAGTTTACAGGGCACATCATCAGTTTCACATTCAACCATTCATATGACTTGTTTCATTACATTGATTATAATCCCCTCCATACATCATCAGTTAACAGTGTTTCTCTCTTTAGCTTTTTTTTGGGGTGGGGGGAGAGAAAAACTTTGCCTTTTTGGAATTTACAGTCTCGGCTTTTAGGGATATCTGTGG